>NC_142089.1:12572500-13310000 GCF_054644295.1 Miniopterus natalensis
GCTATGCTTTCAAAAGTAATTCTGTCTGAGAGAAATAACCACAAAATTTGAAATATGTGAGTAATTTCAAATTTTGTGGTAGCCACATTGAAAAGAGTAAAAAGAAACGGGTGACATTCATTTTAATACTACATTTAACTCATAAGTCAAAATATTATTTTGACATGTGATCAAGATAATAAATTATTAATGAAATATTTTATATCCTTTTTTGATTGTACTAAGATTTTGAAATTCAGTGTAAGCACATCTCAAGTGGCACTAGCCATATTTCCAGTGTTCAGTTGCCACATGTTGGACGGTGAGGATCTAAGTTGTCTCATCCCATCCTAACCCAATTGTGCAAACACAGACCATTAGGACCAATTTTCCATTGGTCAGTAGCATCATTCCCACGATCAGTGATCTTTTTTTTTTAACAGACACTTTACTAGAAAATTAATCTTCCAACTGGAGATGGAGCTTTCTGTGGTCAAGTTGAATAACATTCCATTTCTGGGAGGGAACCTTCAAAGTAGCCTAGCCCAGCCAGGCATGGCTCAGGGTTGAGCATCGACCTATAATCCAGGAGATCGCGGTTCAATTCCCAGTCAGGGCACATGCCCGGGTTGCAGGCTCGATCCCCAGTGTGGGGCATGCAGGAGGCAGCTGATCAATGACTCTCTCATCATTGATATTTCTCTCTCTCTCTGAAATATACATATATATATATATATATATATATATATATTTTAAGTAGCCTAATCTAACTTTTCACTGAACACCAGAAAAAGCCAAAGAGCCTGCTGCAGGTCCCAGTGATGGCAGGCTGGCAGCTGGAACCCACACTTTCACAGCTCTGTATGTGATGTGCTCATAACACAGTGCCAGCCACTTAGTAAGTGCCAGAGAAATCCCCCCACCTTCTTGCCCCCCTCTTCCGGTTTTGCACCAAACTGGTCTGTCTCCAGAGAAGTTGCCCAGTTAAAGTGAGATACCGTGCAGAGCACATTTGGGAGGAGGAAGTATTATTTCCAGCTCGCCTGGTAGGTGCACCTCCCCAGGTAACACTTGTTACGTAAGCGGGACACACCTAACTGATGAATGTCTGCGGCACACCCCATTCAGCCAGGGAAGCCACTCTGGCTCCCTAGGAGAACAGTGGTGTGGAATTGAGGCACGGAACTAGCAAAATTTGCTTTTGCTATCTGACGAGTAGGGCCAGTTCTCGGGTGTTATCCCCAAAGTGCTTTTCTCCTGCCGCACAACCTCAAGAAAAACCAGTTTTAGGAGCACCACACCTAGGATCATATGATGCAATCTGATATTAGCGTCCCATTGCATCAGCGTTTCTGACGCATGTGTCTTTTGCGCTGGCAAAAAGGTTTCTAATGGGGAAGGAGAGGAAAAAAAGAAAAAGACTGGCTGGCTGAAAGCTAAAGGTACTGTTCCTAATTGGCCACACAGGGCGTTTGGAGGGATAAACACTCAACCAGCTCCTGTGGCCTGACAAGCATCGGCATGCCATTTCCTGAAGGGGCCTTGGTGGCATATTTAGGCAGAGTTCTTTTCTGATTGGTTCTATTTGTGTTTTATATCAAAGCATCAAGGTTTAATCTCCTAAGTCTCTTTTAAGGCAGGTCTATTAAGACGCTTTCAAAGGGTGCTTCTACTCCCCTTCCCGACCTTTCTGAATACCACATTTCCAAAGTTTTCACGTAAGTGCTCTTGGCTCCCCGGACTCTCAGACTTTTGACTTTGATCAAATACCTTAGATTTGGACCTCGTGGTTTCTCTGCCTTCCTTTAGACATTTGTTGCCTCCTCAATCTTGCTTCTTGCTATAATGATTTTTGTTTTTAAATATATCTTTATTGATTTCAGAGAGAGGAAAGGTCAGAGGGAGAGAGAGATAGAAACATCAATGATGAGAGAGTCATTGACCGAGCCCACGACCTGGGCATGTGCCCTGACCGGGAATCGAACCCTGATCACCTCGATCCTAGGTCCACACTCAACCGCTGAGCCACGCCCGGCCGGGCTCTTGCTATAATGATTAAGGAATGAATGAATTGCAAAAATCCTAAAACTCTATCCATCCTCAGAAAGTTGCTTAAGGAAGGAACTTGTACAGAATTGCTAAGAAAAAAAAAGGAAGCAGGTAAAGATCTTAGGTAGGAGATGAAGTGATATTGAGATCCTAACATTGGAGGGAGACTCTTCCCAGGAGGAGCCAAGGTCTTCTAGCAAAAAAAAAAAAAAAAAAAAAATCAATCCTTCATGTGTCTCCATAGGCTCTCCATGGGTTAGCCCTGGCCTACTTCTTCAGTTCTAGCCCTATGGCTCTTCTTTCTCACTCAGCACCAAAGGACACTTTTCCTCCCAAGAGGCATGTCTCTCAGGATCCCTGGACTCCGTGTCTGTGTGTACTGCTCCCTCCAGCTGCCCTGGAATAGTCTTCCCGCCCCTGTTCATGTGGGGGTTTTTGTTCTTGTTTTTTAGAGAGAGAAAGGGAGAGAGAGAAACATCAATCAATTGCCTCCCATAAGGGCATGGAACAGGGAGCAGCCCCGAAACCTGGGTATGTGCCCTGACCCGGCATTGAACCTGAAACCTTTCGGTGTACGGGACGGTGCTCCAACCAACGGAGCCACACTGGCCAGGGCTGGTCAGTTCTCTCCATCCTGTAAGTCAGCTGAATTTCCCTGACCCCAGAAACAGAATCAATTCCCTTGCTGTGATGCTCCTACGTAGGTATCACTTTGCAACACTTATGTAGGGGAGAAAAAAACTTTCCTCGACCCTCCTAGCCTCTAGCTGGGTCTGAAAATTATACTGGCAAAAACACATTAACAGGAGAAAAAGATACATATTTATTTTAATATAAGTGTTCAGTGACAGGGGAGCCTTCCTAAGGGAATGGAGACCCAAAGAGACAGACCTGTGTGTTTTTCTGCAGAGCAGTGGACAGTCGTGGGGGACTACGGCAGGTTAAGGCGTAGGAGGAAAGGGTCTAGATGAGGGAAACGTCTCAAGGCTGCTCATTAGGATTCCTCCTGGTGTCCCTTGGACTCCGGAGATAAGGGTGCTCCTTTCCTCCTGGTACCTGCAGGGCACCTCTCACCTGAGGGTTTTATGGCTTATTTCAGAGAAGGGCTGAGGGTGGGGGTAGGGGGTCAAAGTGACCTTCCTGCTTCTGCCCTTTTCTCAAAACTCCTTCAGCTTAAAATATTCAGTATTCCAAGGTGCCATGCTTTCGGGAAGCCTGTCCTGAACCCATCACTTATCACATGTGTATTTTACATAAGTGTGCCTACCTTTCCCATTAGTCCTTGCATTCCACTAGGGCAGAAATCTTGTGTCTCCAGCACCTGGCACTGTGTGTCTTGCAGGTTCCAGGGGCTCACACTAAATATTTCTCAAAAGTTGCCAAATTTCCATCAAAACTAGCTTTTGGTACATCCTGGGCCTCCAAGTCAATGTCTAATGAATTAGCAAACCTTTATGTAACCCTACCATGTAACAGCACCTCACTACATACTGGGGACACATCCCTAGACAAAGAAATACAGCTTCTCTCTGTACAGGAGAAAAATTATTCAAATTGTATTCGTGCTTCATTCCAATCACTCAATTTAGGGCACGTCCCTTGTTGGCGGAGGCGTGAGCAAAGTATTTTCCAGCGGGTGTCCTCAGGTGACCTGTCTAGACGTGCCCGGGAAAAACAGTCTAACATTCTCCTAAACCCCGAAGACATCTCTGACGCTCGGGACGTGCCGCGTTGCAGGCCCAGGGCGTGCTGCGCGGCCTGTGCAAATCGCGGGGCCGGGAAGCGGAGCCGGGCGGTGCAGAGCGCGGCGCAGGGCGCAGGGCGCAGGTTCGGGTGGGCTGAGCCGTCCCGCGGGCGCGGGCGCGGGCCGCCGCGGGGTCCGCCGGCCGGCAGGGGGCGCGCGCGCGGGCGCGCGACGGGCCCCGTGCCCCGTGCCGCCGGTCCCGCCGCGCGCGCTCGCTTGCCATCCCCGCCGCACAAGTGTTTCTGTTTTGTGTTGTAGCATTTGTTCTGGAAGCCTGTATTTACATTTTAAGTATATCTGGTGAGTGGGTTGGAGCCCTCGTCTGGGCGGGGGGTGCGGGGGGAGAGGGGAGGGGAAAGCCCTCGGGTTCGTCTTTTAGTTGCTCCCTTCCTTTTTCTCTCCGGATTCTCATCACTCCAACCAGGTAGGGGCTGAAAAATCAAAATCAACAATGATCAGTTTGCAGGATCTGGGAAAGTTTTTTTTTCCTTTTTTTTTTTTTAAAGGAAAAAAAAAGGTAAAAAAAAAAAAAAATCCTGAAGAAGGGGGGGGTTGGGGGACTGAATGAATAAAAAGGGGAAGGAAGGCGGATCCACGTGGTTTAATCCGAGACAGACAGAGATCCCATTGTTCAAAATCAATAAAAAAAAAAAAAAAAAAAAAAGGCAGACAGGGCTAAAGCGCAGGGACGCCTAGGGAAAGTAGCTAGGGAGCAGGGCACTTTGTAGCCGGGATCGGAGGGATCGGCCCGGCCCGCAGCACCTTCGGGGAAGGACCAGGAGAGTTGGGCACCATTAAAGTTTTTATTTTTCGTGTCTGTGCGAGCAGGTGTTTGGGGTTGGGGGCCTGTTTTAATCGCCCCTCCCCCTCGTCGGGGGAGCCCACCCAGAGGGAATCGGAAAATTAGGGCCTGAGGTCGGCACCTCCAAGCTGGGGCGGAATTGGGGACTCCGGCGGGGGGGCGGGGGGAGGCGGAGAGAATTGCATTTAATTGAGCAGGCTTGGGGAGGGGGGCGCGAAGACAAAAGCAGCAGGTGGGGTGGCCCGAGAGGGGGGAGCCCTTTCACCACCGGAGGTGCCAAAGAAGGATGTCTGAAGTGTCCTGAAGCCTTCTCTAATTAGAACGAAGGGGATCGGAGGCTTCTTTTTCTTCCCCTTTACTTTTTTTGGGACCAGGCTGCAATAGTGATGCGATGTAGGCAAACCTAACTTGACGATGGGTCGGGGTCTCCATTTTTTTTTTTTTCTTACTCTCACCGGATTGCAGTCGGGGACTCTGGCTCCCGTGTGGGATTCCCCGGAGGAGGCGCGCCGGGCCCGGGAGGGGCGCGATTTCCTCCCGGCTCACCCCCTCTCCGCCCACCCCGCGGCCGCCACTTTGGGGAGGGCAGGGGAGGAAGTGGAGGCCGGTGGCTCCGCTGCGCTCCCCTCCCCCCGCGCAGTTTATAACCCGTCCATTGTGCGCCGCTGCCCCGTGTCTCCTCCAGCGCGACCATGCCCAGGAAGAAGGCGGCGGCGGCCTGGGAGGAGCCGAGCTCCGGCAACGGCACGGCCCGCGCGGGGCCCAGGAAGCGCGGCGGCCCGGCCGGCAGGAAGCGCGAACGGCCCGAGCGCTGCAGCAGCAGCAGCGGCGGCGGCAGCAGCGGCGACGAGGACGGCCTGGAGCTCGACGGGGCACCTGGAGGGGCCAAGCGCGCGGCGCGGCCGGCGGCGACCAAAGCGGGCGGCGCGGCGGTGGTCATCACCGAGCCCGAGCACACCAAGGAGCGCGTCGTGAGTGTGGGGCCGGAGGGCAGGGGGCTGCGGCCCGCGGCGCGCCGCCGCGCGCGTCCTGGCCGGGGGCGGCGGGGCCCGCGCAGGCCGCGGGGCTGAATCATCCTCGCCGCCACCGCCACACAACAAAAGGGCGCGGGGTGGGCGCGGGCCAGAGGCGGGCGCGGCCGGCGGCCTATCCGACCCCGCGCCGCCGCCTGCGCAGCGGTTTCATCCTCGGGGCGCGCGCCCCGGGCCCCCCGGCGGGGGAGGGACGTCCGGAGCCCGCGCCCGCCCGCCCTCCCGCCCGCGCGAGGGGGTCATGGCCCCGCCCCCGGCGCCGCTCGAGCCGACTGCCTCCGTCTCCCCTCCCCCTCCCGCCCCGGGAAGGGAGACTTTTGCAAGTTGTCTCGGGCCAGGGCCGGGGATGCGCGCGCGGGGCGTGACGCCCCGTGCCCTCGGCCGACCCCGGCCTCTTGCGGCAGCCGGTCCGCCCGGGCGCCGCGGGGGAAGGGGGTCTCCGGCGCGCCGCGGGGAGCGGCGGTTTGCGCCGAGGCTTTGAGGTTCCCGCCGCCTCGGCTCCGGCGCTCCGGGGGGGCGGGGCCTGGTGGCCGCCGCGCATGCCCCTTACGGCCCTGCACTGTCTCTCGCCGCCGGGGAGATGGGGGCGGCCGGCGCCGGGGCGGGGTGCGAGGGCGCATGCTCCGGAGAGCCCTCCCCCTGGAGGTCGGGAAGCCCCTGGCTGAGAGGGGTTGGGGCTTTGTTGGTGCCTTGGGGTCCGAAGGCGCGGGTGCTGGGTGGTGGCTCTGTAGCGCTCTCCCCGACCCCCTGCAAGAAGCATCTCCCGTGTTCCGGGGCGGGCTTAAATTTGCTCATTAGAGCCGGGCTTTAAAATCTTAAGATCGAGACCATCTCAACTTACGTGCCTGCAAAACCCTGCAGAGCCAGAGCTCTTAACCTGGGTTCTGCGACGCTTAAAACCTACGAGTTTAGTGTGAGGTGACTGTTTAGGAGAGGGTCAGAGCTTCCATCAGAGTCTCAGGTAAATGCCAAGAGAGCGAGAACTTCCACGTCGCCTCTAGAACCTGGCATCTGGGGAGGTCCTGTCCTCTCCCTGAAGGGTGGGTAAGGGTTAGCAGCATCCCTGCGCCTTCCTCCAGAGAAGCAACGGCAATGTTTAAATGGTTAAAAATAATCCGCTTTATAGATGAGAAAACTGGGGCACAGAGTTTTAAGGGCCCAGGCCAGGATCACATGGGGCTGGGTGTCCCTATGGGCCCAGGTGTTTCCTGACATCATCCTCACACCCCTGCACATTGTTCCTGTGAAAATCCTTGGTGACTGCCCTCCCAGTCAAAGAGTCAGCACCTTAGATGGTGGAGCGGGAAGGGAAGGGGAGCCCAAGTTCTAAGATGTCTTACCTAGGGTGGGTACTAGACTGGTGCCAGGGAAATGGCCCCAGTCTTGAGAAACTGAATACGGGAGCTGTTTGCCTTTGACCAGCCTAATCCTCTCTGTGAGGCTCCAGACATTTGCCGTCCAGTCACTATGGGAGGAGAGAACTGAAAAGAAAGGGCAGGTGGGCTCTGCCGCTGCTATGTTCTCTCTCCCATGAGTTGACAGTCAGCCTATTCGAGCAATGAGTTTTGTTGTTAGGAAGTAAGATTCTTACCCGATGCTGGGATTCACCCAAGAAGACTACATGGAGAGAGTGCGAAGGGACTCCAGGCTCCCCACCAGCATGTGCACAGCTGCCTGTCTGATGGGAATGGCCCTGAGATTAGTCTGACTGGAAGACACAGCTGTCCGTTGTAGTTTAGGATTGTTTTACATTTACATCTCCTATCTTTGAAGTTCCTGAGAGATGTATACATACGTATATATCCATGTGTATACATTCCTTCCCCTACCCCCTTAAAAAACAAAGGTTCTGCTAAGCAGTTTCCTTTGCACTGGTCAGCACACCATCCTAGGCTCAGGATACTGAGGGCTCAACAAATGCTTTTTTATGCCTCATGGAAAGTGCATACCCCAAGTTTTAGGTTTTTATTAGCATCCATTGAGTTTTGGCCAGGATCAAGGCCAGGGCCATGCTGCCCTGCGTGGACCTCCTGCTCAGTATCCCTCACCCCAGGTTCCTGGACTCCAAAGGAAACACAAGGTCTCTGCTTGTTAAGCAGTCCTGGGGATCCTGTCTGCTGCCACAGGCCAACAGCAATCCCTAGCATGTCTCAGGAAGAGGCTTTTACTGAAATTTGCCAGCCTCGCCACTGTTCAGGGCTGCTTGAAGGAGGTTTGTTTGAGAGCAGCTTCAGGAGTTGGTCTGAAATCGAGTTGCCTTCAGTTAACTCAAAGCTGCAGACGTTGGGCTTGTGAAAGAGGAACCGGAGGTACTTGTATGGTTGAGGGGCAAAGCTGCCTTAAGTAAAGAGTGTGCATTTTTATAAAACGTTCTTATTTCAGTCTCAGAAAATGGTCTGTCCAAGGTCCTTGGGTTTATAGGTAATTATGTCATATGTGAGCATGTTATGATGGCCTGGGGTTGACGCAGCCTGAATTCCCTATGAACTTAACAACCTTGTAGATAAAGCAGCCTGGGCTCAATCCTAGAAAATAGATGAATGTCACAAGCTGTCCAGGTCTTTGCAGTTTTTCCAGTGTTAGGTTGCTGAGGTTTTGTGGACCCTGAGACAAATCTCCCATCTGAAAGGACCAAATAAATACAACTGGAAACCAAGCTTAAAGTCTGAGTTGAAAGCCCATTAGGGAATTTGTTGTTGCTGGCATTTCTCTGAACGGTCTTCCCTCCACCGAGAGCAGCAGTCGTCTAAACGGATATATGTTAAAGGTTGACTCTCGGTCTCATAAACATGCTCCTTGCACTTTGGCAATAATTCAAAACTTGCTTTGGACCAGAAACCCCATTTTGTTGATTGAAGAAGCTCAGTGCATCTTTCTGCTGGGGCTGTTTATCTCTGCCCAGCTTACGTGCCCGGGGTTGGAGGGGGCAGCAAGGTGAAGTGAAACTCGCTCATCCTGTTGGAGAGATTTCCCAGCTTCTCTCACCTTTAGGCACATGCAATATCACAGACAGTGAGTTCATCCGAAAGAGTCTCTTGGCCCATCTGTGAAGGCTGGGTTCCACGTGGGAGGGTCTCTGGATGGAGCCCCCGGGCACCCAGGGTCTGTCCTGCCTTGGCCCCCTGCAACTCTCTGACAAAGAGGGACATGGGCTGTGATTTAAGAGGTGTTTTTTTTAATTTCATGGAAGGTAGAGGGAAGAATTAAATTATAGAGAAATAAAGTAAATAGTCTGCAGCAAACAACTGTATTGGTAATAGCACTGAAAGCGCCAACTCCCTCCATCTGACGGGTGAGGAGCTAAGGCCCATGACATAAAAACCTGAATCGGATAACACTTAATGCCCTTCGTGGGAATGAGACCACTGTCACCTCGGTAGACTCAGTTTTCCAAGGTTGTTTAGAAACATCTGTGTCAGGAAGGTTGGATTTTTGTGTAAATGCTTAGCTGGCTCGATGGGGCCGGTGTCCACGACCTCTTGACCACTGATGCAGATGCTGGCATCTCCAGGTCACAGAGGAGACGGCTCCTGCGCAGGGCATTTACAGCAAGTTCTGGCAGTGATGGAGCTGCTGGTTCTGCACCAGCCGACCTCACTGGTGGACTCTTGCTGCAATAACTGCATCTCGGTGTCAAGTGGTCAACAGTGAGTGCTGCCCACGGCACCCTGGAGCCCTCTCCCCGCTTGGGAGTGGGGGAGGGGGGACTGCCAGGCCTGAGGTGCTGTGCCAAATTACAGAGCCCCTTTCCCGAGTTCTCTGGCCTGGCGCCTCTCCCCACGGTGCCTTAGTGCCTTCCCATGTCTGCTGCCCCCTCCATGCTGACCTGAGGAATAGTGGCGAGCAGGTCAGCGACCTTGCAGAGACCCAGGGCTGCTCCTCCTGCGGGGAACTCGACAGAACCCACTGGCTGCCATTCATCCGCAGTAGACCTGTAGGATGTTCCAGCTAGGCCCGCCACTTAAACAAAGAAGGGGAGAGATAACCAGGGGAAACTAGGCTCCCGTTCAAGTAATTCGAGTCTGGGTTCTGCAGGGATGGACTACCTTCCGATTAAGGCCTTTCTCTAAATTATTTAAATGCAGCCAAGTCAGTCTCCATCCCTGGCTGTTTGTCCCCCCATCGCATGCTGACTGCCAGAGGTGTCCTGTAGACAGACTGTCTTCCAGCCACGGAAACGTGGCCAAGCAGGCAAGCATGACGAGACCTGTACTGTGGGGTGCCTGCAACGGCAGGTTAGGGTCACACAGAGGTCCCTAAGAGACGAATCATCGATGGTGAAGGTGTGTTCATCTTACAAGTGATGCACCGAGTTGCCAAAACCGTCCCTCTAGGGCAGTCACCGCGTAGAGGTTAGAATGACTGGATCCAGAGCTGTTTGGCCTTTTTTTTCTCTAAGCCTTCCAAGAACAATCCTGTAAAGAGAAGGAAACCTCTCTTTCTGTCCCGGTGGTGGAGGGTTGGGGGTGTGGGAGATACACAGGATGAGAGCAGAAGGGGAGGTCACAGCTTCCCTTGCCTGGTGGGACTGAGTAGATAGCTCAGAAGTGAATCTTTGACAACAATCTATTTTAAAAAGTGTATTTGGGCATTTCAGAAGCAAAGCAAAGCGCTGGAAATACGAGTGCCACCCAGAATTGGACAGGGACTTAAAAGGTGGCAGGCACACCCTCCCATGCACAGCCTGAGTGTGTGGCTCTAATGACTGTATTATGTGGATGAATCACTGGCTCCCTCGTGCAGCCTGCCCTGGGCGGCCCCTCGTTCCACTCGACGCTGATGCCCAGCTAACGGGCCAGCAGTGAGGGTGAGCCCCGGAGGGCCCCGGGACTGGGACTGCGATCTGCCAGCCCCACCCTGCTGCCCCGGGTCTTCCATCCAGCGGAGAAGCTGGGCACGGTGCTGCGGCGTCTTCCCCCGGAGCGGCTCCTGGCACGGGGGCAGCACAGGAGGAACAGTGGGGAGTTATCGGCGTAATTACTGTGCAGAAACGACACTGGCTCCTCAGGCTAAAGTCCATGTGTGAAACGTCATACTTGTGGGAAAATGTAGACTTTGCCCCAAGGACAGCTGGTTCAGTTATGCCCTGGGTGACACGGGCCTCTTGCAGCGCGGAGGGAAGGGATGTCACTTGGCTATTTTAGTGTTTTGCAAAAGATATTTTGAAGAGAAATCAGGATAAAAATGAGCCTGGGCGTAACTGGGGCAGGGTTGGGATTAGCACACTTAAAGTGGGCCGGCGAGGCGGTGAGCACCTTGGGCCTCAGTCCCCTGGGCAGAAGTGTTGATATTGATAGTGTATTTTTTTTTGTTTCCTGCTGTTGTTGGACAGACTTAGAAAGCTAGAAGCAGCATTGCAAGCTAATTCTTTTTCCCTCTCTCTGTGTCTGCAGAAACTTGAAGGGTCTAAGTGCAAAGGGCAGCTTTTGATTTTTGGGGCAACCAACTGGGACTTGATTGGTCGAAAAGAAGTGCCTAAGCAACAAGGTATGAGAACCAGTTCCTGTTTCTTGCGTGCGGCCTCAGTACTAGGTGTTCGATGTAATTTGATGACCATCCGCCAGGTAGGTATTCACTTCATTTACAAGAATGTTCAGAGAGGCCAAGTAACTTTCCCGAGGCCACACAGCCACTCTAGGGATGGAGCTGGATTTGAACCGTGGTCTGGTGCGAGTCTCTCACCTCACAATTCTGCTTTTTAAAAAAAAATTTCCTTAAGTTTAAACAGAAAAATATAAATAGTAGCTTCAAATAAACATTGACACCTTTCCCCCATCTTCCTTCTCATGTCACTTATTTTTATTAAAATGAAGAGGCTGATCCTGTGGGATGTCAAAACGTCGTAGACATTTGTCACATGTCAGACTGTTAGATATTTCAGAAGAGTCCACATTCCTTTGCAAGCTGCCAAGTTGTTGAAGGAGCTGGTTTGACAGTGATTAAAAGTCTGGAGTGAGGGGAGCAGGGAAGTCCTGAGAAGGAACTGTAGTCCTCAAATGCTTTTAGAAAATTGGGTGTCTTTCCTAAGGAGAAAACTGGCCCATCGCAGAGAATTGTGGCTGGCACAGTGCCACATTTTATAGCTTCTTGATTTTATTTGGAGAGATTCCCAAAGACCTTTCCAGAATTGCCCAGTGAGCAAATATTTGCACCCTGACACTCCCTGGTGCCTCAGACCTGGAGATCATCTCATTCTATGAAAACACAGGAGTCCTGGCGCTTGCCTGGGTCTAGCTGAATTAAAAGCGAGTCCCAGCTATTTCCTCCTGCTCTGGAAAGTGCCCAGACTTAGGGCCCATGTCCCTCAGCTGTTGGTGTCACCAGGAAACCCCTCCTGGTGTGTGATGACCTAAGTCTGCCAGCCCTGGGCACCTGTGGCATCATTCCTCAAAGCTGGTCTTCACGTGAGTGGCCCACTTGCAGTTACAACACCTGGGCCCACAGAGGGGAAGTAAATTTCAGTGGGAAGCGGGCAGCACAGCTGGGTTGTCTTCTGTGGGTGCAGGAGGAGTCTCAGAAGGTAGGGAAGCCGCCTTGTGGGTTAGAAACTGCTCCCACGCTCTAGATCAGGGGTGGGGAACATCTACATACAGCCTGTGAAATCATTTGGTCTGGCCCTGCCAAGGCATCCGCAGGCAGGACTCAGAATTCAATAAATCTAGGAGCTTTTTTCATAGATAATTTTTAAGTTGATAATTTTGTATGGCCCACGAGTGATGTTGTAAATATCCAAATGGCCCTTGGCAGGAAAAAGGTTCCCTACCTCTGCTCTAGATGAAGGTATTTGCCCTCGTTGGGCTCATTTAAGAGGTCCTTTTTGTCTTCTCTCATTCCCAATTTTGCTTTCCTGGTTTTTCTCCCTCTGAATGAAGTTTTAGAAACTTAAAAAAAATTTTAAATATTTTGAATATCTTTCAGTCCTCCCCGACCTTGCCAGTAGACAGAAAGGGGAGGCAAGGGTTTGTCTTCCCACTGGTGCCAAACGTGAAGGGAAGGAAGACCCCCCCCGCTCCCTCCAGTCTTCCCCAGCTTCTCGCCATCCTTGAAGCGTGCCTTCCCTCGGCGAGGATGGGAGAGCCCTTGGGTGCACAGTGCCACGGATCTTGTAAAATCAGTGATTCATGCTCGTGCTCCCTTTCTGCATAGGACCAGGCCACAGGAGTTCATGACCACCAGCGTGGCCAAGGGGCCCAGGACTGCCGCCGGCCCTTTCATTTGACTTGGATCGCTCTGCCAGCCAGGGTTCCTCAGCCCAGCTAGGTCAGCTATGGCACCTGTACCTCCAGGGTGTCCCCTGGTACCATTTTTCTTCACAAAGATGACATTGGTTTTGGTACCTTGCTACTATTGGTTTTGCCTTTGCGATAAACAGACCCTGGGGGTCTTTTCAAGAGTTTTTCTGTAACCTCTGAAGGCTGGCATTTTTGATTTGCCCCTCCCCAGGAAATCGCTGGTTTTTCGTTCCTCCTTTTAATAGTGGAGGAGTGTCTTCAGGGGAAGCTTGGGGCTGCCCTCCCTTGCCTGACCTGCCCGTTGTCACTAAATGAGAGGACACCGTAGCGCCCTCTGCTGGCGAGGCGCAGGCAGGGTGGGGCTTGACACTGGACAGTTGCACAAATACTTTTCCTTGGAGGCAGGACGTTGATGGAGAAATCGTTCCCATATCCGGATCAACCTGACACAGTTGACTTGGCAGCAGCTAGCATTTCGTGATAGTCACTAGACGTGGTCACGTTTCTGTCCTCGAGAGTCCCAAATTGAAGATACTCAGCAAAAGCTTGGCCATGCCCCATCCGTTAATAGGGTGAAGGGGGACTTTGAAGGAGGTAGCTATTTCTTCCCTCCCACGCGCCCACTGACGTTCCTGAGTGCTTACTGGGTGCCAGGCGCCGGTGAGGCCCCGGTGGCCAGTAGAGCGGGAAGGCGCCTGAGCTCAGTAGGGGAAGTGCTGACAGGATTCACCGGGCGCTGGTACGGGAAGTGTGGCAGGGAGGGCTTCCCAGAGGAGGGGGTGCTTGACCTGAGGTTTGAAGAATAAGCAGGGGGCTGGGCGGGGTTCTCTGGGGAATGAATACATAGGCCGATGCCAGGGGTCACGACCTGGCCAACACGAGGGTCCCCGAGAAAGGAGCAAACTGGTGGGAGATTGGCTGGCCGGCAGAGGTGTCACTGGGGCCCCTCTGCAAAGGGCCTGATAGACCTGCAGGGAGGGCAGGTGGTTTTGTGGAGGATGGTGATGCTCATTGGATCCAAAAGCGCCTCCTGGCTGCAGACCGCTGATGGGAAGGTGGAGGGAAGCCAGGCCCACTGCCAGCTTTCCTGGGCTGGCCCCCCGCCCCACAGGGCGGCAGGAAGGCGAGCACCCAGCCTTTTGGCCACTTGCAGGGGCGCATGCTCAGTACTAGTTTCCATGGGCCTGAGGTTCCCATGGGTCAAGGCCACAGATGGAGGTGGAACGTCCGTGTCCACGTGACCACTGCCTAGGTCCGCACCAGCTTGGGGGCAGTTTGTTGGGGGGCGTTAACTTCTCAGGTGGCACCCCCAAGGACTCCTGCTGCTGTACCATGAGGAGTGGACCCTGGGTGGCTAGGGACATTTTGGGGTGCTCTTCACCTGCTTGTTGCTATGCAAGGTATCAGATCTACGTTCTTCTCTTTGCAGCTGCCTACCGCAATCTGGGTCAGAATTTGTGGGGGCCCCACAGATATGGGTGCCTGTCGGGGGTCCGGGTGCGGACGGTGGTTTCGGGGTCGTGCGCTGCCCACAGCCTCCTCATCACCACGGAAGGGAAGCTGTGGAGCTGGGGTAAGTATAGCCCACAGCCTTGCTGAGTGTTGGGGTGACTCATGCAGCCGGTCCCCCGCGGGGCTGACTTCCTCCTGCGCCTTCTCTGAGGCACAGCTTGGCAGGCTCAGTTTATTACAGCTGCCATTCCCTCTTCCTGATTCCCGACTAGTCTCTTCTGAACCCTACAAATACGTCACCTTCCTCCACGTCTCTGCTTTTTTTTTTTTTTTAAATCTTTATGCAGCCCCTTAATTCTTCGAATCCTTTTTAAGCAACCTTTTCATGAACAGCCTGGGTCTGCATCTTTCTGGTATTAAGGCGCCTAGAACTGAATTTCTGTTTCAGGCCTGCTGTCCCCTCAACAGACAGCCCCGCGCCCCCCCCCCCCCCCATTTGCAGCACAGTGACGTAAGACCTCTGTTCTTGCCACTGTAAATGCCACCAGCTTTCATTACGGCCCCATCGTGACATCAGGCCCTGCGTCTTCTCTGCAGTCCTTCCTCTTTCTGGGGCTCACGCAGGTGGTGTAGCTTATTGCCTGTTTTGTCCATTTCTTGCTTTATTTCCCTAGATGGTTTCCCTTTTCCGAGTTGATTGGCTTTCCCTGCTGCTGGATTTCCTCTCCTGGGTACTCAGGAGGTGTCCCTGTCCTTGCCTCCCAGCTCTGTCCCATTTCAGTGTCCCCTGCTGAGGGCGGCATTGCACTGCGCCCTGTTGCCCCTTCTCTCCAGGTCGTTAGTGCAGGTATTGACTGAGGCTTGGTTTATCTCCACACCCTCCTGGTAGCTCCAAACCCTTCCTCCATCCTGTGCCGGCATCTGTCCCCACCCTTTGTTTCAGGTCCTTTGGCTGGCTTTGAGTCCATATGACTGCATTTTTATTTTGGTCTGTTTGAACCATTTTTTGTAATTTCACGAGCTGCTGTACCAAAGTTCAAGTATATTAACATCTGTTCTCCTTGCACTGCTAATTTTGTCATTCAGTGGAAAAAAAAAAGCTAACAAGCGTGTCTGGCCCAAATTTATGCTTCATAGTCTCTTGACGACATGCTGACATTGGTTTTCATTTCCTCCTGGTTGGCAGAGGTGTGTCCCGCCTCCTCAGCACCCCCCCTCCGCACCTCGTGTTCTAGCCCTGAGCACAGCAGTCTGTCGTCCCCAACTCTAAATATCTTATTCCTGATCTCCACCAAATTTTACTTATGTGGTGCTTCTAAAAATGTCCCCTCTGCTGACCCCGTGGGCAGGGGATGACTTTGTAGACCATCTAACCTGGCCCTGGGGCAAAGACATGTCCCCATGAGCAGACGGGGTGACGGGTCAGTGGGGAGGTCACAAGTCTACTGTTGGTCACGCTAAGGTGAGGAGCCTGTCCAGTGTCTGGGAGCGTTAGTGCTATACCTCGCGTCACTCACGAGGGGGTTGCACCTGCTAGCTGCTCGGGCCTTGTTCTGTGTTTAAAGTGCCTTTCACAGTGAACTTGGGCGGCTCCATTAGAAGCTGGTGTCTGCCTCTGGCCAGGGGGCTGAAATCAAAGGTCATGTCCAGACATGGTTTTCCTCATGTAACCAGAGGCCGGTCACTTCCTCCATCAGCCCTCTCCAGGACAGTGGCTTTATGGCAGCGGCGTTGCTCTCTCATTTCCTATGACCCAAAGGTCAAGGTCATTGTTGGAAGGGTGTGAACCACCTTCCCCAAATTGCCCTGACCTTTTGACCCCGTAAAACCTCGCCAGATCTCCCAAATTGTTGAGTGGCAAGTGTGGTTTTTCTCCTAGCTCAAGGGACCTGCTATTGATTGGCCAGTTGCGTTGTTTTGTTTCGAGCTATTGTATCCTGTGTTGAAAACTAGGGGAGGTTTAGGGGTGTCCAGGCTCCTGCCCACACAACTCACCATGTCTGCTTTGGAGCTAAAGGGCTTTGCCAGAGGGGGGGCTGTGCATTGCGGGGGAGCTCAGCGGCCCGCGTTGCCTCCTCAGGCCCCCTGCCACCTGACCCCATAGCCAGCACAGCTGCAGAGGGCGGGCTTGTGTTCAGAGCGGGTCTGGCTGTTGTCCATACTTGGGGTTCCCGTGGGTGGGGAACCCCGTGAAGGGTGGTCCGGAGGAGGTGAGGTTGGCACTGCTCAGTGAGCTTCATTTATAGGGCAGATAAAAGAAGAGAAATGACAGGCAGAAACCAAATGGGCCACAGTCGATGCCCAGAGCACTGAGGTAATTAAACTCTTGTGAGGCAGGTGTTGAAATGGTTGCCGTCTTAAAATACATCGTGTGGTGAAGGGAATGAGGGAATTGTCTGGCAGGGACCATGAGAAGTGAGAACTGAGTTTCCAGGAGCTGTGTGTGTGACATGAGGCCAAATGGAAGTGCTCACGGTGGGTCCTAGCTGCTGCCCAGGAAAGAGGGTCAGAGAGGTTGGTGCAGGCTGCTGGTGGCTGTGGCGGAGACATTGCTGGGGCCCCGCAGCCCTCGAAGGCGGGCCGCTGACTGAGAAGCTGGAGCTCCCTTCACCTCCTTGCCTGTCGCTGTGGGAGGGCACCTTCTAGGAGCCCAGATTTGCCTCCGTTTGAGAGTGTCCCTGCTTGCCCTGGGAAGCTGCTCTGGCTGCCCTCTCCTTCCCACTTCATCTTGCTCTTGATCTGCAGGTCGAAATGAGAAGGGGCAGCTTGGACACGGTGACACCAAGAGAGTTGAAGCCCCCAGACTCATCGAGGGTCTCAGCCATGAAGTGATTGTGTCGGCGGCCTGTGGGCGGAACCACACCCTGGCCTTGACGGGTAAGGCAGGGCTGGTTTCTGCTTACGGTGGGCGGTGGGGTAGAGCTGCCTCTGTGACTCTTGGTCACCAGCCGAAAGATGGCCCAGAGAGCCTGGGTGGGTGCTTCTGGGAGGCAGTGAGCGCCTCACCCACAGGCACAGAAGGTTACGAGGAGGTGGAGGCCAGAGCAGGGTGCTGGGCGTCCCTGCTGTGAGATGGTTTTGCTCTGAACCATCGGCCCCACCACCTTTCGGAGTAAATACCATCTCACTTGCCTTCCCCTTGGCAGAGGAGCTGCTTTTATTACTTGGGGCCTTTGATCCCAAACCCAGTTCGGAACCCGCAGCATTGTTTCTCCTCTTGTATTGTTCTTTCTTTCCCTCCAGAGACAGGCTCCGTGTTTGCATTTGGAGAGAACAAGATGGGGCAGCTGGGCCTTGGCAACCAGACGGACGCCGTCCCGAGCCCCGCGCAGGTACCTGCACCCCCCCTTGGCCCCGACAACAGCCGTTTGTGTTTCATTGTCTGGGAGTCTAGGATGGGAGCGTGGATTTCTCTTGATCCCTTGTAGAGCATCTAGGTGATTTGAATGCAGTCATACGCTGTAGTGTTTAAAACAGACGTTATATGTCCACAGTTGAGTAAGGCCCCTGAAAGCCGTTTCTTTCTGAATGAAGTAATTTGTTAACAGAGGCCTCGTTTTGAGTCTCTTCTATCCCAAAGAAAGGCAGAAATGTTGTGTGGATGCGGTTCGTTTATCTGCCAGTAGTCGCCGTCCAGGTGCTTAGAACGCAAATAGGAGTGAGTGGAGGGGTGGGATTTATACCTAGAAAATGAGCTACTACAAGGCAGCAGAATGCTGTTGAGTGTCTGACGAGTGGGTTTAATGGTGACTCAGATTTCTTGGTCTTAAAAAGAGACAGAGGCCAAGCTGGTCTGTGGTTTGAAGGATGTTTGAAGCAGGGAGGGTGGCCAGGCCCCTGGATTCCCCACTGTGTCCCCAGTTCCATCGCGGATCCCCGCAGTGCTGTGACTCGCACCCTCGGCTCCTCGTCGGGGGCTTTCCCAGGCTGAGCAGCGTTACAGGAAATAGGAAGCTTTCTCAGTACTGTCTTAGATTTGTTTCCAAACCCCATGCTCAGTTGCTCAGGGCCTCTGCTGTCTTCTGCTGTCTTCTGACGTCTAATTTTCAGCCAGTTTATTTGTCGTTCACACCTTCAGTTAAGACTGTTGGTCAAGAATCTCTGCAGAGGTAATGGAGAGCGTGCAATTAGTTCACTTTACTGGTTGGCAATAACACTTATAAAAGCTTTCCTTTGGAAAGTCGGGGCCGAACTTTTTTTTTTTTTAGCTAAAGTGAGATTTGAGGGTTCAGTGTTGGTGAATTTCCCCCTCATGTCCACACTGGTCAGCAGTATCCCGAGGTCACTGGGCACTGGGACGTGTGAGGCTCAGTGTTGGCTGTTTTGAGGGTTCAAGTTACAAAGACCTGAGACACAGTGTACCCGTCTTTGAACCTGACTCAGGTGGGAAGGTCGGGGTCACGAGGGTGTGTTCCTTTATCTATATCCTCAGCTTTTGCCTTCAGAATTGTTGAGTCCATTAAATTTCTTTTGTAGCCTAGTAATTGTTTCAACACGAACCAGAGAGGTAGAGACTTTTCAGTCAGTCTTTCAAAAAAAATGGTCTGAACGTCTACTGTCTGCCTTGTCTTTTCAGATAATGTACAACGGCCAGCCAATTACCAAAATGGCCTGCGGGGCCGAATTCAGCATGATAATGGATTGCAAGGGAAACCTCTATTCCTTTGGGTGCCCTGAATATGGTCAGCTTGGTATGGAAGTGTATTTTTTTTTTTTTTAAAAGCTCTGGAATCTAACTGTATATTTAGAACTGAAGTCGGTGAGGGGCTGCACGCGTGTTGGAAATGTGGGTAATTGATGGCAGATAATGGCCTCGGTCCATTAAGCGTGGGTCCCACGGTCAGCAGAGCCGCGTGTCGTAACTCACAGAGGTGTGTGGAGCGTGACGATGACCTGCCTTAAAGAAAAGGCCAGGGCTGCGGGCTGACAAAAGGGTCTTTTTTCTGACTTGGGAGTTTATTTACATACACAAGGGTTTCAGAGTGGAAAAAAGGGGATCAAACCACCTTCTTCCAGCTTTATATTTAAAGATTTGCTTTTATCGGAAATGAGGCAATTACGCAAGATTAAGGTTGTCCTGGAAACCCTGGCCTGGGTGGGCGATCATTTCCAGCACATACCTGAGGAGGAACCACATGTTTTTAAAAAAAAAAGCCCACGTGTAAAAGGGACTGGCATCCGCTCCCGTTCCCACCCCTAAACAATGTACGCTCCAAAAACATGTTTACTTACATCTCATTGAGTAGAAGAGAGAAACTTGGAAAGCCGTTGTCAGCACTTCTGAGTGGAAAATGCCTCTCCGTCCTGATTTTACAAGGTCTCCATCTTCTCCCATCCGACACCGAAGTGTTTTCCCCCTTCCTGGCGCCTTCCCCGCGCCAGCCCCTTCTGAGTGGGAGGCGAGGCGTGGGCGCCCTCTGCCGGCTCCTCGCCGCCTGCCACGCTCCACCTTCGCCCCCGGATCTGGGTGGCTGGGGCTCCGCGTCACTGAAAGCAGGCAGATGGAAGGCTGTATAAATGGAAGGAGGAGCATCTCGCTGGCCGCAGACTTTAGGGAACAGTGACTCTGTGAAACTAAATATACCTCAAGTCAGAAACAAATAAGAAACCGCAGCCCCTTACGCACATTCGGCGCTGGTTGCCGGGGGAGTTGCCAGAGACTGTTGGAGAGACCGTTTCCATAGCCACGGGCCCTGGTGCTGTCCCCAGCCCCGAGCAGAACACCAGAAGTGCTTTCTCCTGTGTGGCTCCCCTGCTGCCTGTGGCTGCTCCAGATCTGCAAACAAGGGGCTTGTCAGCAGTTTGATTTTCCATTCAGGGAGAACCAAGTATTTTGGTGATTAAAAATGGCTAACAGTTACTGTGCACCAGTCACTGCGGAAGCACTCCTTACAGAACCTTATCTGCGAGGTTTACACTCGTCTAAAGGTATTGAGGAATTGGCTTGAGTTTTATCTGTAGAATCAACCTTTACTAGCTTGCACACCTCTTTTCAATCTCATTATCTAAATCCAGACAGATCCCTTTGGAATTGGAACAGAAATCTGACCTTGGAGAATTGAATCACCAGCACTCCACCCCCCCACCCCCCCACCCCGGTGCATTTACTGGGTCAGGCAGGGCAGATGAAACGTCCAGTTAACTTTTACCAACCATAATGATACATTTAGGTTACTGGTAATGCATAAAAATGCAAGCCTGGGGTTGTGTGCTGGACTCCTCTGTCCATTCTCGGCCCTATCCAGGGGCTCCTTGAGGCCCCCAAGTGGGGCACAGAGCATTCCTTTGGAACAGTAGCTTCCAGCTTTGTAGCCTGCAGCCCACAGTATGAAGGACTTTCTACATTGCCACCCATTCTGAACGTAGAAATACAAATACACAAAATAACGTCCTTGTTGGTAGGTAGTCTCCTTTGGTGTTTCTTCATTTAAAAAAATAACTTAGTCACTGGTGTCAACGCACAAAATTGATTTCATGGCCACTAACTGGGCTGTGCCTTAGATTGAAGAATGCTGCCCTAGTGGCAAAGGTGTGCTGCTAGGACCCCAGCCAGCCAGGTTGGGGCAGGTGCTCGGCCCTGTCATTGTGCTGTGGCTGCTGCTCACCACTGGCTCTGGTCACTGCAGGACACAACTCGGACGGGAAGTTCATTGCCCGGGCGCAGCGGATAGAGTACGACTGTGAGCTGGTGCCCCGACGAGTGGCCATCTTCATCGAGAAGACGAAAGATGGGCAGATTCTTCCGGTGCCCAACGTGGTTGTACGAGATGTGGCTTGTGGCGCTAACCACACGGTCAGTCCTGAGTGTTTCTATTTCTTCTTGCTTCCTGAGGGTCCCCTCACAGAGAGGGTGTGAATGATCCCGCGGCCCAGCACCTGGCTTTGCAGCTTCCCTCCTGACTTAGGCGGACATAGCTGAGCACACAGACACTTGGGGCTGGGATCATACGGTGTTTTCTCTCCCGCAGCTGGTCCTCGACTCCCAGAAGCGCGTCTTCTCCTGGGGCTTTGGTGGCTACGGCCGGCTGGGCCACGCAGAGCAGAAGGACGAGATGGTCCCCCGCCTGGTGAAGCTGTTCGACTTCCCTGGGCGCGGGGCCACCCAGATCTATGCTGGCTACACCTGCTCCTTCGCTGTCAGTGAAGTGGGTGAGTGATTTCCTGCCTGGAACTTGGGAGGAAGGTGCCCAGAGGCATTCGTGGGTTTCCCTCCCTGGCAGAGGAGCCCTGGTGGGAGCCATAGTCCTGTCCCAAGAGTGGGCCTCTTGATTTCACTGGCTTCTTCCCAGTTTTCTTTCTAATGCACACTCCTTTGTCACTGGTGCTGACCGTCTTGCACTTTCGTCCCAATCCTGTTGCCTTTGTCGTTGATGTTGCTGAAGGTGAGAATCAGCTCCTGAGATATCTGCTCACAGAGGGACCGTATTTGTCTTTTTCCAGGTGGTCTGTTTTTCTGGGGGGCCACCAACACGTCCCGTGAATCTACCATGTATCCGAAGGCCGTGCAGGACCTCTGTGGCTGGAGAATCCGGAGCCTGGCTTGTGGGTACGTGGCCGGGCCTCGTGGTGGGCAGGACTCTCCCCCTTCTGGGGGTGTTGGACATACCCCAGAGGTGCCTCTTCCCTTGAGGGTTATGCTGTCCATCCGGGCATAGGGTACAATGAATCTCAAGTCTAGCAGGGGAGGGTCTGTGTTTTCACTTTATTTTGAGGAGCCCCCTTGAGCTGTTCATCAGTTCTCAGTGAGGAGTTTATGTTAATCAGCGGCCAGGTTGTGACTCCTACACTAGTTGGGGTGGCTTAAATCTGTTGGAATCTCTAGTCCCGCCCAGATAACTGTGTGGTTCCGCCCCCTTGGGAATGAGCTCCCACTTCATCCTGATTTGGTCTCCATTTCCCAGTGTGTTCACTCAAAAGTGACCACCCCACCCCCAAGATCGCCAGAACCCAGGGCGGTGGTGAGGCAGAAAGGTCGGATCCTGTGTGAGGCTCTGAAGTTGGGCCTCCAAAGGTCCTGGAGAAACCTGCTAACCCTCTGTGTGCTGAGCTAATAGGAAATGAGGGCATGGTAGAGTTTCAGTGGGACGTACTTGATTTTAAAGCTGGTAGGTCGCACCACATTCCTGAGCGGGTGCCCCCAGGACACACCGTGGTAGCTGGGTTGGGCGCAGGGCTCCGCCGCTGGCCACGGGGTAACCGCGTCTGCGTGTTTGCAGGAAGAGCAGCATCATCGTGGCTGCGGATGAGAGCACAATCAGCTGGGGCCCCTCGCCCACCTTCGGGGAACTGGTAAGCTGGCCCTGTGTGCAGGAGGCGAACCCAGTCTGGGCTCTTTGAAACCGATCCCTAAGATACAGAGAACGTAGAAAATGTCTTTTTTCCTTGCTGCATTCAGGTCTGTAATATCCTCTAATCTTTGAGTACATCAGCTTTCAAAGACGATTCCGGGCCCATCAAATACAGTTGACCCTTGGACGACATAGGTTGAAACTGCGCAGGTCCATTTATGCTTGAAATTTTTTCAGTCGACTGCAGATCAGTTGACCCACACAGTTCAAACCTGCGTCCAAGGGTTAACCCCTCAGTTGGGGATCTGCCTGTGCAGAGGGCCGACTGCAGTTACACGTGGATTTTCAGCTTTGGGGTAGATCGTCCCTAACCCCCCACGTTGTTCGAGGGTCAGCTGTAATTGTGGAAGTTCTGTCCACATGGTAACACGGAAAGGGGGAGGAATTGGACCTCATTTCCCCTTGCGTTCTGTAAACCCTGGTTGTGATACAGGGGTGATAGGAAAGGCGATGGTTGCTCTCCGTTCTCCAGAGGGTCTGATCAGGAGGAACAGACAGCGTGTCCTTTTAAACCGTGTGGTGAGGGTGCATTGAGTCTGTTTTTCCAACCCTGAGTCCTCGCAGCCTTTTGAGCTCCGTGAGCAGCCCTTGCTGTTTCACAGAGCAATGTGCCGTCAGGCCAGCCTCGTAGGTTGCTTGGGGACATACTTCTCTCATTTTAAAAAAAAGTGTAAGCCTGTGTCCCTTGCTTTTTATCTCTGTTGTGTGGGTGATTAGAACCGATGGCGCTCACTTTTTCACACTTACTTGGCCTTCCCCAGCCAAGCGCCTCTGAGTCTCAGGTTATGGTGTTTGGTGATTCCTTCACTTTTCATTTCATCATGAACAGCTTGGCTGTGGCTCGTCCTCATGGTCGCCTGTTCTGCTTGTGATTTGACCCTCTGCCTGGCCTTGTATTTCCTGCCGGGGACGCCGCCTGTCTCCTGTCGAGGGCGGGAGCTGATGGGGTGATGGGGGCGAGGGAAGAAGGGTTTGATTCTGGGAGCCATCTCCAGGACTGCTGGGTGCTGTGCATCCACTTTCAGTCGGCGGCTTCTAAGGGGCCCATGCAGAACACTGAAAGGCCCGAGAACATGACCCAGTTCTTACATTGTTCCCAAATAGGCTCTGAAAATCAATATAAAACTGGAGAGGAAGGAGAGGGACTTTGGGCAGCCTCTTAGGGTGAGGAGATGGTGTGGCACTTGGAGGAAGCACTCCCTGTAGGGGAAGGCGAGAGGCAGGGCCTGGTGGCAGGTGGAGCTGGGGAGGGAGGTCCTTCCTCACCTTCCCTGTGTGTCCCTCTGTTAGAGCTGAGCTGCAATGTCTGCTGGCAAAGAAATGACCCATCTCCGCGCCTTTGCATATGACTCCGACCCCATCCCCCACCCCAGGCAGTCCTTGACCAGTCCCTTTTGTCTCTGGTTGGGTGACAGTGCTGTCAATAATAATGGGTGGTGGTATTTTGGTCTCCAGTTCACAGGGTGTGGGCAGGTTTTCGGCCAGCATTTTCTGTAGTTGGCATTTCTTCCTGGGCTCAAGATGGTGTTACCAGTGAGACTCCCCGAAAGGTACCTGTTATCACATAAATCCCCAGAGGTTACAATTTAGCCTCCGTCTTCTTAAGAACAACAGTTTTGTGGGTAAACACTGCTATCCCAGCCTGGCCCTGTGTCTGAGAGCAGTGGGGTTCGGTCGGTCACAGAGCCTGTCTGGCTCTGGTTAGTGGGTTGCCTTCATTCCCATTTTTGGACCCCAGTTCTGTGAGTGTCTCCTCTGCTTACTTCACCAGGGCTACGGGGACCACAAGCCCAAGTCTTCCACTGCAGCTCAAGAGGTGAAGACGCTGGACGGCATTTTCACAGAGCAGGTGAGAGCGGGCTCTGTGCCGCCCGTGGGAAGCAAGACGTGCTGGGTAGCAAGAGATGTGCCAGTTCGCATCTTACTCTCGTTTCTGGTCTTTGCGTGCTCCTGTGCTGGATTTTTCTGATGGGTGACAGGCATGAGCAGGACGCACAGGTGCACGCTGGTCAGGCTCCGTGGCTGGTTTCTCCCTGAGCGACACTGGCCCCAGTCCAGCCACCAAACGGATTTGCTCCAGGGCAAGTCCATGTCTCACAGCTGCCATGTGGCTGCCCCCAAGACTGCACACCCTTAGGCTGGGGGCCGATGGTGGGTTGTGAGCCCCTTCCCTGTTAGGTCTGCCAGGCTGCTGAGACACAGATGGTGTGTGTGCCGTCATGCGAGACGGCTGGTCCAGAGAGGGGGGCACAGGCGCGTGACCCGTGTGTCCCAGCTCTGCTTGGTGGGCTGCCTTCATCTCCCCCCCACGCGGCCTGGACAGCTTTGGTTGGCAGGGCGTTGGTATAGGTCACGTTGAGACTAGTGGCCTTTAGTAAAGGGTTTTTACGCACTTTTCAGGTGTACTTCAGTTTCCTTCATGTTGACCCAGGGTGCTCACCTAGCTGGCTAGTGTCCTTCATGCTGCCGTTGTCTGCCGTGTGTCTCTCTGCTCCAGACTCAGCGACACCCCTGTGTGCCAAAGTGTCCTCTCACACCCAGCGCCGATTTGTCCCCGCAGGTCGCCATGGGCTACTCGCACTCCTTGGTGATAGCAAGAGACGAAAGTGAGACCGAGAAGGAGAAGATCAAGAAACTGCCAGAGTATAACCCCCGCACCCTCTGACTGTCCCGGGGCCTCCACCTCCACACCTCTCGCGGCAGCTGTCATTTCCATGTGCACTGGGACGGAAGTCAAACGAGGAAGTTAAACGAGCAAAAGTTGACTGAAGGTGCATTTTTGTTAGACTCCCTGAGGTTCCGTTTTATAAGTGATTCAACGTCAACTACCTTTTCTGTATGCTCTCCAAAGTGTTTTTCCTCTCAATGTTTAATTAAAATATTTGCTCATAGTTGACTTACCATTCCTACAAGAGGCAGAAACTTTGAGCAATCCAGGTTTGGTTTTTTTTTTTTAAGCTCCCCCTTTTCCCCCCAGTATACTTCTCAAAATTCTCCTTTCCAATTGTAAACAGCATTGTGATCGGACTGGGTGCTACCTAGGAGAGGAGTCACCATTTACTCAGAAAAAAAATGTCCTTTTTGGAAACCTGCAGCATTTTTGGCAAAGAGGGTCCCTGGTGGTCCGTCTCTATCCAAAATCATACCCACATGCTTTGGAAGCATCTGGGTCCCTCCCTTCCCGCTTTTTCTTGTAGACTGGCTGAGGCCGGCCTTGGTTCTGTTCTCCCCTTGGCTGCTTGTAAGCCCCACCCACCGCCTTTTGGCTGCAACATTATTAGAATCTGCCGTTTCCCCCCTGGTGGGGGCTCTGGGGTATGTGTTTAGCCATTTATATCTACTTTATCTGTAAATGAAGTCCAAGTGAAAAAAATCAGGTGATCATGGAACCAGTGGGGGCCCGAGGGGGTGGGCAGTCGTGGGGATATTGTATCTGGTTCAAAAACCAGCTTTAAGGTTCCTCTGAGGAGCCAGGGCCACCTCGCCAGCACTCGCCATTAGAGATTGATCAGCCAGCAGTGAAAAGTGCATTCTGGAGTCCTTGGAAGGAGGACCAGCCCTTATGTACCAGCCTTTAGCGCCTCTGTGCTTGTTTTTATCACACCCCCCCAGCCCCCACCGCTGGATTCGGCTGGAATAGCCCGGTCTGTTTCTGAGACTCGGGTTCCAGTTCTGCTAACCCAGCTCTCTAGTCACATTTGCTTGGCTGTGGTACCAAATAGATGGGATCAAGAAGCCCCCCTTCCCCAAGTGTCAGCGCAGATGCCACGACTGCCAGCCACCTCCCCACCAAGTGCCCTCTGCCCGAGCTCGTCCCCAGCGTGGCGCTGCTCTGTGTGAGTTACGAGGTGCCTTTCCCGGAACCCTCCTCTCACTTGGACCCAGCTCTGGCTGGGGCTCTTGGTTTCGAGAGGGTCTGGACTGGTTTGGGTGCTTTAAAATAGATTTTTTTAGTTCAGTGGTGCTTCTGAGGGAGATGGGGGTAGAACTTCAGTGTGAGACTTGGGTGGATGGGAAAGTTCAATATTGGTCTTTTTTAATTTTTTGCTTTGCTATTGTTACCACTTGTCATTGTCTTGATGTTAAAATGCCAAAAATGATCCAGTTGTTGCTTTTTCCCCACTCGTCCTCTGTCCCTCCTTAAGGTAGCTTCTGCCTTCGCAGGGCACATAACAGGCTTTATCTGGGCCAGTCCCAAGGCCTTGCGTGAGGGGACCGGGCTGTATCTAAGACTTAGTCTGACTTCATGCTCATCTCTGCTGTCCTGGGTTCAGTCTGTAGTCCAGGGGAGAAGCTTCTGCCACTTCAGAGCTTCTGCTAAACTAACCTGATTTGTCCAAGTCACCCCAAAGCCACCATCTCTTAACTCAAGCTTCCTTATGTGGGACCCGTTTCCCTGGACAAGTCTCTTTCCTGGAATGGGATTAGGTGCCTGTGCTCCTCGGACCCGCACAGCCTCCCTTGGGTCGTGCAGTTGCCGAGCGAGTGGTGGGAGCAGTAGCTGGGGTCCTGGCTGTTGTACCGTTGGCCAAGCAGGGCTTCGATCTTCCAATGGACTAATCTGAAGCCCACCGCCAGCCGATTCTGGGACCCCTGGCCAGGGACGAGCAGGACAGGGATGTACCTTCCTAGTGAAGTTCCGCCCTCTTCTCTCCCACAATCACTCCTTCTGGCTTGGAGTTTGGGCATGAACTTCCTAGTGGGGAAAACCCCGTAGAACGGGTGGGGTGGTGGCCTGCACTCCAAGAGAAAGACAAAGTGACCGAGCTGAGACAGTGCTTGGCGTTGACCTTTGGGGCGTTTGCCATGTCTTCCAGCTCAGGAAGGAGAATTTGGAAGAAGAGGCTGAGAGTGAAGGGGAATCTAAGCGGAGGTTGTGATTTGGTCGAAGGTGCCTGGTTTAGTGCTGTAATTGTCTTATTTTTTTTATATATATATTTCTTGGAGTAAACATTTTAAATAAACGACATCATTGTTTACTCTGTTTTGGCTTTTGCGCTTATTTTTCAGTAGAATGAAGGTAAGAACATTATCGACTATTTTGCTCTGCATGTGCGCCTCCGGTCTGCCGCCCACGCCAAGGCTCCCTCGAAGGGGCTGTCACAGGACAGGCCTCAGGACAGCGGGTCCTTTTAGCTTCTAGGCTTAAACCATACTGGGATTGGGAGGTGAGTGGAGCTCCTAACTCTCCCTTGAAATGTGTGTTCCTTGGGGAGGGCAGGAGAGTCAGCACCTCACTTCTCCAAACTCAAAAGTGGAGCTTTTCTGTACGCCGCATTAAGGCTTTGTGAGGATGAGGGTAGGGTGTGGAAAGCACCAGAACAGTGGTATGTTTCATGTGCCCAGAGACACCTAGTCATTTCTTTCCCCCCACCAACTCTTCAAAAGGGAGCCTTGTCACTAGAGCATGGTCACAAATGTGCCTCTTCAGCCAGCATTGGCCCCTTACCAGCAGTGTGGCAAGCTGCCCATCAGGGGACACCAAGAGGTCAGTTGTGTGTTCAGAGGCCCCAGGCGCTTTCTATTCTGCCCAGGCTGCTCCAGGTGTACTTGGCTGAGCTATGCACCGCCCACCAGACCCCTGCAACCACCACCATTTCAACGCCGGTCACTTACTTGTGGAGTCTTGGATATTGGCTATTTGATGTCATCAGACCCGCCCCTCCCAGGAGGCACTGTCTCCATTCCAAGCTCCTAGACTGTTTGGAGTTTCCCATCAGCTGGAGGAGGGGCAGGGTGGGGAAAGCCATGATTATAGCTTCTCAGAATCATTTAATAGCATCTTTGTGCCATTAACACAGGCAGGCAGATGGGAATTGGCAGCTTTGGGTCCCCGAGTGGGCATTTCTTCTGGACACAGGCATAATGGGAGTCAACCAGCCCTGCCCTTGAGGTACCTTGTCCCTCAGGCTACACCTGGGGACCCCAAGGAGACCAGGGCCACTTTTTGACAAAGCCAAGTGCTCACAAGGCAGGGTACCACCTCTCCTGGGCTGTCCCATTAGGCTCAAACTTCCAGACCTGGCGTGTCTCATGCTCTTCAAACTCATTCCTACCACTTTCCACTGGACAATGAAGTAGACACAGCAACTTGTTCACCTAGTTCCCTGCCCCAACGAGTGGGACAGCCCAATCCCAGCTGCTCAGATTTCCATCCTTAGCTGCCACCCCTTCCCCCAAATAAGGCAGCCACTGCCAAAATGCATTCAGAACAGCTAGAGCTTTAATGGGTAGCTAGTAACCACTCCTTAGCTGAAGAGTTTTCATCTTTACCCAAGGGGTTTGAGCTGTGGCAGCATTTGCCCCCCCAACTGGATTCTGAGGGGTGGGGGAACAGGGTAAAGAAGGAGTGGTGTCTCAACTCTCTAGTCCCCCCGGGCAGAGAGTGACAGTGGCCATTTATGCTGGGGTAGGGCCAGCAGTGCTAGGCTTGGGTCTAAGGCACCATCTTCCACCATTTGTAGGCAAAGGGAACCCGGCGGACGTTGGCACAGGCGCAGAAGTCTCCGATTTCAGTCATGTAGCAGTCAAAGTCGTTAATGAAGGTGCATTGGAAGCCCAGGGGCTCCAGCAACTGACAGACCTTTTCTTCTAGGCAGCAGGTACCCTTGATCTGGGGCCCAAAAGGCTTGGGGATGCCCAGGTTCTTGCCCATCACAATCACCTGCATCTGTCAGACAGGATGGGCAAGGTCTTGTGGGCTGGAGCCACGAAAGAAAGTACTATTGGGGTCAGTGCAAGGGGAAACCCAGCTGCCTCTGCGATTGGACCAGACCAGGAAAGCAAGCACACACCAGCACCTCTGCAGGCCTGTGTTCATGCACTAATCACAGATCCTGGCAAGTCCAACACACTTCTGCTTAAGCGCCCAGTGGCCCCTGTGAGATTCCCAATAGCAAAACTAAAAGCCTGCCTGGCCAAGGTCTGGTTTTGCCAACTTCCCTGGCTTCTTCCTCCCACCTCTCTGTCTGGCCTTTAGTCTCATTTGCACCATAATCTTGCCTACCTCTACTGGAATGTTCCCCTGCCCTTAGCTTTGGCATTGGCTTTGTCCATTTTTTACATCTCTAGCATCTCTTCCTTACAGCGACTCCCACCACAGCCCGCACCTACTCTGAGGGCCTCCAAGGGGCTCCTATTTCATGCCCAGAGGGACATCAGTCTTAAAATTAACAGATACCCATGTGTGATTGATGGACGCAGGGCCTGTGTCCCTGGGCCTGAGAAGAGATCTGCAAGTGTTTAAGGAACAGATGAACCCAAGTGTCTCAGAATTCATGCCAAGTGCCTGCTTGGTGGGTCCCAATTGTGAGAAAGGTCAGATGTAGGCCAGAGGTGGAGTGGGCTTGGCACAGCAGGGGTCTCATACACGCACCCCCCCCCCCCCACTCCTCCCCTAGCCTACACAGCAGTGTTACTGCGTGAGCGCTTCCGTGTTCCCGATGCTGCCCTGGTCACAGGCTATGTGGACAGGAAGGCCCCATCTCTGGGAGCTTGCCCATGGCCTCGGCCGGCAGATGGCTCGGCCCCATCGAGTCTGGTGGCAGCACAGCATCCTGGCCTGTGAGGCGGGCTGCATAGTGACTCCTAATGCTGGTGATTAGCCCGAGGCCCAGCCCATGGTCACTGCTTGGCAAGTCACCCAGCCTGGGCCCTCCTCACTGCTCCATGGTGGGGGCAGGACTCCTTCCACCGTACTTCCTCTCCCAATGGGTCAGGGGACCAGCCAATTGGCTGAACAGCCCCCACCCAGGGGCCAGCCACCCCGCCACCCCTGCCTCTCACCAGGTTGGGGAAGTAAGCTCTCGCATAGAGTTTCGAGGTCTGCTGGCTGGAGGGTATGTTGGTCAGCTGCTCCAGGCAGAAGAGCTGTGGGATATCAATGATGTCCCTCTCCAGCAGGCCCAGCTCCCGCTTCAGGATGTCTCGGTTCAGGTTAATGCACTTCTGCAGGGCAGGAAGGGTGGGTGGGTGGGCCGGGAGAGGTGTGAGATCGTGGGAATGGAAGCGAGTGGCCTGAAGCACCTCCCACCTTTCCTCGTGTGGGGGACCCTTATGTGGCATGCCAGCCTCTGATGAGAGGGCACAGTTCCCTTTTTCTGAGAGGAAATGGGAACTCAGAGGAAAGGCCTGGTACTGAGAGGCCAGGATCCCATAGCCAGTGAGCACTGGGGCAGCTACTAGTCCTATTTCTATAGCATGGGTTCCCTTTGGCGCTCAAGCCTGGCCACGGTGGGGAACCTGGGCAAGGGCAGAGGGTTAGCGGTCCAGGAAAGGGCATAAGTCCTCAGACTGTGGCACTCTGCTTCCCTCAGGAAGGGACAAGACTAGGGGTCCCCATCCAGGGCACTTCTCTGCTCAGACCAGGCGATGCCCAACACCTGAGCATTTCCGTGGTCTGACACAGGGCTCATGACCACTATACCCAGGATACTGTCAAGGGCTGCTCCAACACCATGCCTGGCTGGCACCCACCCTGCTGTGCCAGGAAACCTTCCCTGTTTTGGCAAAGGTTAGAGCACCAGTGCACTATGGCACTGAACACACCTTGGCCAGGAGCAATAAAGACCCAGTGGGCAAAGCATTTTTGTGTTGAGCATGTGACCCCGGGCAACTGCCCTTCTCCAGCCTTGGCTTCCCTTCTAGAAGTTAAGTGATCTCTTCTGGGAACTCCTGTGCTTCTCACAGTCTGTGATCCACACTTTCAGAGATCCAAGGTGCTGGGTGATTCTGAACACCAAGCTGATGGGCCTGAGCATTGAGAAGGCCCTGGTCCGTTCCTAAGCCTCTGGACTCAGCTTCTTAGAGAAGTCATGGGTGGGGGCCTCTGCTGCAGGCTGCTGAGCTACAGCACTGTTTTTTGGTAAGATGCCATGAGTAACAGTGCATGAAGCATGAACTTGGCAGTCCCATGGGTTCAAACCCACTTCCCCAACTCATCGACTTGGTCTGAGCCTGTCATACACAAGATGGGTTTAACTTCCCACGGTTATTTCGAGGATTACAGTAACGTATCTTGCAAGATGCTTGGGCTATTGTAGTTCAATTAAGAGCCTGTCTCGATCGTCAGTGCATCCCCCCACTTTCTGGAGAAGGTCCCTCACATCCTTGGCCCCTACCTCCACATAGTCGTTCTGCTTTTTCATATTTTCATCAGCCAGAAGTTGGTTGATAGTTTTGGCCTCCCTCCCTGGAGGAAGAAGAAAGGCAGGCAGGCAACATAGCACAGAGCTGGGTAAGGTGTTCTAACACAGTGCACGCTATGCTTTTCTGCTGCCCTGGGAACCTTTCTACCTGGAAAGAAGGTCATCAAATGACTGGGAAGGACACCCGGGGAATAGGGGCGGGCCTCCATTCTGTTGCTGTTTGTCCCCTACCGTTAGAGAGGAGCTGATCCTCCCTCACTTCTTCGAATAGAGGCATGTCTCCATAGCCCTCCTTCTGTTTCTCCTGGAAGAGTTTGTAGCAGGAGCTGGGGCTGGCCAGGAGCAGGCAGAAGTCCTGGAAGACAGAACTAGGGTCAGACGCTGGCTTCCCCTCCAGAAGCTGCCGAGGGTCTCCGAAGGAGGGTGGGAGACGCCCCGCCCTCCACAGTCCCCAACACAGACCTTTTCGTCTTCACTCTTGACCTGTTTGGGGATGAAGCACATGAACTCATCCACGTGGCCGACCATCAGCCAGTCCGAGAAGAGTTCCACCGGGGCCTGGACTTGCTGGGCATAGAGGAACTCCCGGAGGGCCTTACTCATGTCCCGGCCGTCCTTGCTAAAGGGAAGAGGGAAGGAACAGCCCTTGAGAGCCAGCATGGCCCGGGTTGGCTGCCGCCGACTTGCTGAATGGCTACCTTCAGGCAGCCTGGCTGCTTTAACCATTGGGCTCAAGCAACTGGTCCATAGGGGAAGGCGGTTATTAAGAACCCCTTACTTTGGCCCAACTCAGGACTGAGCCGAGAGATTCTAGAAAAAAGACTGGGCCCTGGGACACTGTACTTCCTGGCTTTAGCTGAATGGCCACCAAGAAGCCTAGCCTTGAGGGTGGCCCCCTAGAAGTCCACATCCTGTGGAAGTGGCATCCTGTTGGGTCAGTAGGCCAGCAGAGTTTAGCAAGCTTCAACTTAAACCCTGGAACCACCACTCAGAGGATGAATAGTTCGTCTGCTTTCTCTCTTTTTAGTCTCCTACGTGATTCGCAGACAAACATCCTTACGTGAGCATTTAAGGAATGGTCCAGGGCAGAGGACCTGCTGAGTCACATGGGAGTCAGAGCCAGGTGACTACAGGCCCCTTTAGTTTTAAGACATCTGACCTCTTGGCCTCACCTGGGGTAAAAGCTGCCGCCAATGAGGATCCTGCCTAGAGGATACTCCTTCCCTTTGACCTTGACAGGTGGGGACACCATCAGGTTCCCAATGGAATCCATGCTGGCCACCCTATCGTCATCGGTGCAGTGGGTCATGTAGCCAATCCCTGGGCTCTAGAAGGAGACCCAGCCAGGGTGGGGGTGTTAGGGGAGATGGGCTTTAAGACCCCGTCTTACCCCTAACCTAGACTCTCAGGTAGACTCCCACACCCTCTGCCCTCAGAGGCCACCTGGGCCCTCTCCCTTGACACCCCATCCTTCCTGGGCAGGCACCAGGCCTGAGAGGTTGGATCGAGTTCAGATCAGCCAAACCGAGCCCCACACCAGTGAGTATTTCATGGGGTAATCTTCGAGCTTGGCGACCCGAGGGGTGTCGAGGACCAAGGAAATTGTCTTGTGGGGAGCCTGGGTGTAGCAGAAGGCCATTTCATCCTGGAGGGGACAGGAAAACAAGTGGTGATATCTTCTCCCTCCATCAGCTGCTTTCCTGCCTGTGTCCGACTTGCCTGGCACAGTGCTCCCTGTGCCCGGGCCACCTCCAGAGGAGGGCAATAAGAACCCTTTCTTCCTGCCAACTCCTGCTCAACCTCAAAGCTCAGCTCAGAAATGGCTCCTTCTTGGGGGCTTTTCCTGACCCATTCTCCCATCCATCAAGTTTAAAATGTGAGTCACCTGGATTATCATTGTCTGCACCAAATCCAGGAACAAAGCTGGTTGGCTTTACTTCTAAAGTACATTCTGAGCAGACACATCCCGCATCCCCGTTGCCCTTTGGGGAAGCTGCCACCACCTCCTCCCCAAGTTACTGCCAGGGCCTCCAGACAGTTTCTCTTCTATTCTTGCCCCTAAGAACTGTTCTTTCTCAGCTGGAGAGGTCTTTTCAAACCTAAATCAGGACATTTGCACCCCTGATTCGAACTGGCCAATGGCATCCCATCTTGCTCTAGACTTTTCTATTCCCTGCTTTAGCTGAAGAGGTCCCAGTGCTTACCTGCCTCTGACCTCTTCGCTCTGATCTGGCTGCCTAGCCCCCCCCCCCCCCCAAGCAATGTGCCAGCTCTGACAGCCTGTAGCTGAGGGCACCAGCTCCCTCAGCTGCCTAGGGGTTAGTTAGGGTTAGGTGTTCTGAGGTCTCAACCACGAGCATTCCGAGTAGGAAGAAGTTAGATCTAAGCTCTGTTCCTTAGGGGCTGTGACTCGGGCAAGGCCATTTTATCTGAGCTTCCACTGAAGTCCTACAAACAAAGACGCCTTAGTTAGGCTTAGCTTTGCTGGGAAGATCGAATGGAAGCCTGAGATGGTCTTTGTACCGGCTGCAGTCAGAATCCCCCCGTCCCTCCCACCACAGACAGGCGGGGCGTTACCTGGAGCCACCTGCCCAGGCGGTTGGGGTCCTCGTAGACAGACGCCACCTGGCTGTTACTCCTCTCGCTGAGCTCCGTGACCGTGTTCACAAAACCCTGGACCTGCAGCTCTCTGCCACAGGAGATAAGCCAGCTCTGAGGTCTTCGAGGCATGCCCCCCCCCCCACCCCCATCATGACCTTGCTGCCCCAGGGAAGGGGGCACCTCCTTCTGGTCAGAAGAGATTATGTCCCCACCCAGGAGAGATGCAGAGTGGCTGTCCCTCATCCTCAGAGAGCACAAGCTGGTAGCACAGAGCACATCTTGCCCAGCATCACTCTGCTTAGCTCATGGCAGAGTCTGGTCCAGAACTATTAGTATCCGTCCCCACTCTGGTGGCCTAGGACCCTGCTCTGTCCCTATCCTGCAAGTACCTTCTACCCCCTGCCCCAGGCAGTTTGGGAGCTGCCCCAGGCTCTCCTGGCCTGTGTCTACCCAGTGGGCCTACTCCTCTCCCCGAGGGGCTGTATTTTTCCCCCGAGAAGTCAAGCTAGGTGTCCCCTTGAGATGGCCAACAAGGTTGTCATATTTATACAAGAAGCAGGGGGTGGGTCTTGAACCCTGGGATCTTAGCACTGTCATACCAGTCCCTGATGTACATTTGTTCCTTGGAGAGAAACAGTGATGTATGCGGCTGTTTAAAAAGATCACCCATTTTGTTGAATGCCAGAAAAGTCACACTATTAGGCAGTGTCAACACTGAGATTCTAACCTGGTTCTAGGTATAAACCTTGAATTGCTACTCTTTGTTACTGTTCCAAAAACGCCGTATCTCGGTCTGCGAGGCTACAGGGAGCTGATCAGGCTGGTAAGGTCTAGAGCAGTCTTGGGGATGTGTGCGGGGGTGAGGGTGGGCAGCCCCAGCGTCACGGCCACCTGTGGCTAAGCTGGATCAAGCCGTGCCTGAATACCGGGTGTTCCCCTGAGGACCCTGCTCCCCTCGCAGCCCTCCCATGAAGAGCCATTTTTCTTTTATACCCCAGGGGCCCGGAGGAGGCAGGTGGTCCCCCTCTACATGTGTTGCTGCCTCCGGGCCATCACGACCTCTTTAAGTCCCCTTCACTTGACAGATCTTATCCACCCTTCCTCAGCCTCCTAGCCCCAACAGTCGCACCACCTCCAAGATTGTGACCTGTCCGTTCCATCCCCTCCAGCTCCCATGCTCGCCCCATCTAGATGCCGGGCCAGCAGCTTGACCTCATAGGGACCTCTGACCCGCGACTGCTCCCATTCCCATCACCCTGTTTCTCCACCTTTCTTATCATCTGGCTCCGAGGCTACAATGCATCATAATTACACCCTGTCCACCGTCTACCTGGGTTTGTTCGCCTGGCAAACCTCCAGCCCTGGTTAGACCTGATTCTGCACTTCAGTCTCTTCAGTAACTTTGGTTGTGGGGAAGCCTGTCTCCATGGGCTTCTCTCCAAGTTGTCAACCTAAAAAGGTCTTAAGCACTGGTTGACTTTAAACCATCGTATTTGGGGTCTGTTACAGCCCCAAGGTCATGCCCTGACACACAGGGTCCGAGGCCCCGCTGGCCCTAGCCCTGTCCTTGTCTCCTCCCCTCCTTCCTCCTGTCACCTGCTTTCTCCTAGCTCTACAGGCCTCTTTGCTGCCCCCAGAACACCCTTGTCCTTGCCATTCCTTTTACGTTGCTTTATGGCACCTGATACTACCTGAAGTCATGCTGTTTACTTGTCCGTCTCTCCTTATGAGACCAGGGGGGGGCCTGGCCGGTGTGGCTCAGCGGTTGAGCATCTACCTATGACCCAGGAGATCCCAGTTCGATTCCCGGTCAGGGCACATGCCCAGGTTGCAGGCTCGATCCCCAGTAGGGGGCGTGCAGGAGGCAGCCAGTCAGTGACCCCCATCATTGATGTTTCTATCTCTGACCAGGGGAGGGACCTCACTGCTGTAAGTGCTCAGACTGGTATTGAAGACCATATTGGGGACCAGGCAGCTGGGGGGGAGGGATTTCACTTTCCTGGTGAGAAGTCTAGCCCTCTTAACTCCCCGCAGACAGACAGAAGTGGGTACTAGGGACAGAAGCGGCCTGGCACAGACAGCCCAAGGGGTTCGTACCTGCACAGGTAGACCTCTAGAGGCATCTGGGTGCTTGGGGTAAAGATGCAAGGAGCCACCCGGAACACTACCGTGTCCTTGTATACCAGGGTCTCTGGAACTAACTGCGATAGAAGGCACGGTCCTGTTGGTGACCCGGTTCCACACCCAGCTTCTTCCCCGACCCGACCCCGGGCCTCCAGATGCTCAGTCCAGCCCACCTCCAGGCGCTCACCTGTCCTCTGCTGCTCCTTCCTCCAAAGGTGGCAGGAGACCCCAGCTCCACCCGCCAAGCCTTGTCCTCCCCTCTCCTCCTCCCAGCTGGGAGAGATGTCCCTTCCCACACAGTCCCTGCTCCGAGGGCGGCGTGTCTCCTCCGGGACTTACCGGGTCCCGAGACTCTTCCACCAGAGACACCGAGTAGGAGATCAGGCCAGAGAAGCTGGCGGACGGGAACTCCGTGGCTTCCACGTAGAAGGTTTCCTTTAAGTGGCTGTCCAGGGGGGCCAGGGTGTAGGTGTACAGGCCAGACCCCAGCACCAGCTCGCAGGTGCTGGAGTCGGCTTCTAGGAAGGAAGGAAGAGCATGGACAGACCAGCTGTCACCACACCCGACGGCCCAGGGTACTGGCTCCTTTCTCACATCTTTCTGCTGCTGGCCATGTGTAGATTGGGGGTAAGGGGGAGGCTTCTCTGCTGGCCTTGAGGGGGTCAGACTGGACGAGGCGAGTCTTCCACCAGGTTCCACATCTGCCTTCTTCCCCCTCCCTGCCCCTGGGCCTCCCTTGACTTCCTCGTTCAAGGGCATTTTGCTGGAGGTGGACATGTCCCCTCTCTAACCCAACAGTCCTTAAACCTTTATAAATAGGGGCAGGCCACCTGCCTGCCAGGTTGATAGGGGCTGAAGGTGGCAGTGTGTGGCGTGGAGCCCAAGGTGGACATGCCAGCCTCGCTGCACCTGCCTTCTTGGCCCTGTATTCCAGAAACAATCTAGTGGGGTTCTGGTTCAGAAATGAAGGTGGATCTGGCAAGAGAAATGGGCAGGAGCCATCATCTAATCTGCATAAGGCAGTAGCTACTGTTTTAGCTACTGTGCATGTCTCTTCCTCCAGATATAAAGATCCCATAGGATAGGGACCATCATCACCTCCACTGGGGAAAGTGGCCTGGAGGTACAATGACCCACCCATGTGTGTAGACTGTGTTTGTTGATGGTGGCAGCCAGATGATCCTAGGGGTACAAGTTCGGCCACAACAGAGACCCTGACCTGCATCTCTAGATCCCCAGTGGGTTTGAGGGGACCGTACCGGGTCGGGGTATGGCCACCACTCACCTGGAGGTGAGAGTAGAGCTGGAGCCGCTGCAAGAACTCACCTTGGGCCAGGTAGACTCTTGCCTTCCCTGCCTCTTCCTTGGAGGTGTGGAGAACCAGCCGGTGGTTCTTGAAAATGCCGCTGGGCCCCTGAACGTTCAGTACCATCTGGGACAGATTCTTTATTTCTGGGCAAGAGACAAGGTGAGGTTCAGGGCTTCTGGAAGCCAGCGCTCCAGGGGGTGGGGGGCTTGTGCATTGGAGTGCCAAGGACCCTCTGCCTCCCGCTCTGGCCCAGGCCTGCATCACGTTTTACGCCTCTGGCCCACTTTGAGTGAGGATGGCTTTGACCCCATATGGCAGTACACAAACACCTAGAACAGGGCCTGGCACAGTCAGTTCAGCAAGGGTTGCCCCCAGCCTTGGTGTGAACCAGGACATCCGTTCTACTGCCGAGACCTAGAACCTAGGTCCCAACCACGTCAGGACCAGATCCGAGGTAGCTTTTGCCTTAGAGTTCCTGCCCCAGGCGGCAAGAGGGTTTTTAGGAAGAGTCTCATACACCCCTCTGTGTCTTCATTTAGTCTTCTCCCTGACCCTGAAAGGCCAACTGTGTCAGACCCATTTTACAGGTGGCAAAACAAGGGCCAGGGAAGTTAACATGCTCAAGTTCATAGCCAGGAAGTTAACAGTTTACTGACTGACATCAGATCCCATGCCCTTCCCATGGGGCCACAGGGCCTCTTACAAGCTTCAAGCCATTGATAAGAGACTTGATTGACCCCGACTGGAGACATAGGCCTAGAATCTGTGTTTGCTGAGGGGTGGGCAGTGAAGTCCCAGGGTAAGGCAGAACTCAAGGAGGAAAGGTGGCAGTAGTCCCAGGTCAGTGGCCAGTTCTTTCTTACCCTCCGAAAAGAACACCTTCTTAGTCTTGTCTATGAGCTGGACAATGTCAGCGGGGCTGCAGTTCACAAGCAGGATGGCGCCCCAACCATTGGGACCCCAGACCCAGTTTTTCTGCAAAGACAGGAATGTTGGTTCAGGAAGATGTCAGGTAAAATCCTCTGCTTCCCAGATGCTTTCCCCCAACCAGGGGCAGAGCCAGGCCTTTCTTCAGGGTGACAGGAACGTCTAGGTCAGAATCTACCAACTCAAGTGCCTTGAAGGTAACATCAGGTAAGTGGACCAATATCTAGTGATAGGCTACCAGTTTTCTACCTAGTGTCAGGGGAAGCAGGGACTGAGGCCAAGTGGAGGAGACATGCCCATCTGACGGGGGCAGCTAACCCTGTGCTCTGGTTGACTATATTACCAGGCTTGGATATGAACCTAGCATAGTTTTTTGAAAAAGCTAGAGGATCGACTTCAGCTCTGATTTGTGTTGCAGCAGGTGACTTAACAGACACCGTGAAAGTCAAATAGGTCGTTGGCCAGATCTGACTCAGGGGCTCCCATCTGCACCCTTCCCCAGCAGCCTCACCTTAGCCCGATGGTCAATTGCAGTCTCAACCTGCCCTCTGCGATAGATATCCACATCCAGGGAGACCACTGCAAAGGAGGGAAAGGTCTTAGGCCCCTGGACCTGCTGGACCGAGCCTCGAAGCTGCAGCTAATCCCCCAGGGCTGTCCAAGGCTGGTAGCAGGGCCATCCAGCCTTTCAGGCATGCTGTAGGCTTAGAAAACATTCCTCAGAGGCAGAGCCCTTCTCGTGAGCAAGCCCACAGAGGCCCAAGTAGTGACGTGTCTCCCCCAACCTCTTGGGCGCTCACGAAACAAATCCACTGTGGTCACGATGTCCTTTTGTGCCTGGTGGCCTCTCCCCAGATGGTTCCTACCTGGAAGGGCTCGCCTCCCTAGCCTTCTAGAAAGCTCCTGGCACTCTAACACATAGGAAGGGCTCAGTACCTGGCCATTGCAAGCCCCTTTAGAACTTAAGGACCCAGGCTCTGCCCAAGTATCGCCATAGAGGTTCTCCCTGCTGTCTTATGTTTCATTTTCTACCCCTCCCCACCAAGTGACCACTGTATGGCTTTTTTTATTTGTAGCTTTTGTCACCCGACATGCTATTTCTCAACTGGAATGCCAGGGCCATGCGAACTGACCTTGGTTGCTGCTCTATACTTGGCGCCGGCCATGCATGCCCAGGACCCAGTGCTGGCTACGCACCAGATGCTGTTCTGGGTGCTAGGGGTACAGCCGCGTGCAAGACAGGCCCTGTCTCCTTCAAGTGCAAAGGTGTGTGTGAGCACACATGCAGCAGGGGAGGAAGAAATAAAATACACGTGTCCAATGGTAAAAGTGCTGTGGAAACAAGGGGATGGAGCGGGTCGTCCCCGTCTTAAGCCAGAGAAGTCTTCCAAGTTGAAATGTGAACAGAGACCCGAAGGAGGCCCAAAGTGATCCATGTCAGTATCTGAAGTAAAAGCAAACCGAACAGGTAGTGCAAGGTGGAAAGTTCAAGGGTCAAGGACACTACTGTGCCCAGAGCAGAATGGACACAGGGAAGAATGGGGCACAGGTTAGAATGGGGCACAGGTTAGAGGTCGCGTGGGCTGCCTCAGGCAGGCTCTGTGGGTAACACTGGCTTTCATGCGAGGAAATGGAGGCAGCGGGAGGCTTTGATCCAAGGAGACCTGATCCGATATCCTTTCACAGGCGGGCTGCTCTGGGGCTGAGCTAAGACTGGACCTGTGGAAGGGCAAGGGCGGAGCAGGGGGCCCCACTGGGGACCTGTGCAAGAGAAGACGGTCACTCGGACCAGGCTAAGAGCAATGCAAGTGGCGAGGAGCTGCATTCCAGCTGAACTTAAGGCAGAGCCAACAATATCCACCGATCTACACGGGCCAAACGGAGAGTCGGCTAGAAGGACCGACTACTATCTACGGCGATGAGGAAGGTAATTAAAAATCGGTGTTTGGGATGGAGAGACGCAGCCCAATTTGGGATATATTAAACACCTTGCTGACCAGTCACGAGTATACACGCGTTTCCATGTCCGAACGTTGCTGACTGGTCAAGAGATAACTCGTGTCTGCACTTACATTAACTTAAGTAATTTTAAATACTTTGCCGACCAATGTAGCCGACCGCATGGGCAAGTTCTGGCCCGAAATAGCCGGACAACAAGGTGTCAGTTTTGAGATGTTGGTTAGACGTTGTGTTGGGTCAGCAGACAGCCAAGCCAAGTTTATGGGAGAGGCCTGGCTAGAGTTTTGGGAGTCACCTGTCTATAGAGCCACGTGCCGGGCACTGCCTGAGCCCCAGGGACACTTCAGGCTCCAGGAAGGATCCAGCAAAGGATCTGAGAAGAAACAGCCAGCTCGGTAAGGGGGAAACTGAGGGCAGGGTCCCTGGAGTGTTAAGTGAAACACATCAAGGAAAGGTCACCAGTTGTGTTCAACACTGACAAAGGCCAAGGCAGAGGAAGACAGAGTTGACCACTGGACTCAGTGAGGAAGTTCTTAGGGTCCTCAGTAAGGGGGGGGGGGTGTCCGATTTGAGCAGGCTCCAGAGGAAGGGAGGAGAAGTTGAGGATGCAGAGGTGGCTGCACATTAGCAGAGTGGTGGGGAGCGAGCTTGAAGAGAACACAGCATCGGATTTAAGAGAATCAACGCTACAGCTTATTCCTGAAGAGAACAGGCGTTGTAGCCACGATAGCTTGTTCTGGACTGATCCAGAAGAGGGGGCGAGGGGTAGTGGGATCCTACATCAGTAAGAATTACAGAAGGAATGTTCTTAAATGCAAGTGAGAGGGGAAAGGATCTAGTGTGATAAGCCTTGAACCAGACACGTCACCCACTGTACCGAGGCGGCAAAGGTTGGCACCCGACAGGTAGGCGAGGAGATGACGGGAGCACATGGATGCTCCTATTGCCTCTGTTCGCAGAGAATTAGGTCGGCAGTGCTGAGGGTGCGAGAGAAGCGGCTGAGCTGAGGAGGGAGTATGCGTGGGCATGCGGGGAATCCACCCAGGACCCGCGGAAGGCATCTCATTACAGAGAGAGCCCCTTTCCCCGCCCCCGGCTTCTGTCAAGCCCACCCTTCTCCAGGGGTGGGAACAGCACTCACCAATGGCAGTGAGGTAGAGCTCAGCTGTGGCCACGGGCACCTCCACATCTGGCTGATAGTACGAGACCAAGACCTGCGGAGACAGAAACCAGAACCCACGGGAGCGCTGCAAGGCAGGAGTAGGGCCTGGGCCGTGTACTCGAGTCCAGCCCCTGACCTTGGTCTTGCATTACAGCTTCTGACGGCTCGCTCTGAGCCGGTACAGGGCTACTGTGCTGTAACTCGGACTAGGTGAAGAGCCCGTTTAACATGCCATGACCACTCCAAGGACTTCCACGCTCAGGCCTCGTAACCCCTCCAGGCAGGCTTTACCCTCAAGGGCAGAGGGATCAAGGGACTCGCCCTGTCATTCATCCAGCAAGGGGTAGCACAGGACCGGAGATCCAGGCTGCCTGGCTTGGAGGTCAAGCTTTTAACTACGCCGCACATCCTTCTAACTACACCTCCCTTCCTGGGGTTCACCTGTCACCCCATGAGGTGGGCAGTGGGGATGTGGGGCTTCCTGGAGGTGAAGCCACTCACGCAAAAGGAAGTGCGACACCTGCGGAGGGAATTGATTTGGAATTCGCTCTTTTCTGTGTCCCAAGCCAGCTTCTGCTCCCAGACAAAGGCTTGCCCTTCAGCCATTGACCTTGACCACAAGGCTTTCATCACAAACCAGAGAACCAAACATTAGCTAGGGCCATACTTAGATGTGTGTGACCACCACCTGTTCCTAAATGGTAGCTCTGGTCCTCCAAGGTCAGGCACCTCCCTCCATAGGCCACTCTTGACAGTGCTGGAGGCTGAGCCCTGGACAGAGAATGCTTCTCAGGTCACCTGGGATCAGCTGGGACACATCATGGGCTCAATGTCTAAGTGTGTACTACCTGCCTCTAGGGGATTCCCTGCCCAGGCCACACAGAATGGGTATGTACCACCTACCTGCCATCCCAGCTGAACCCTCTGCCACCTCCCGGCAGACCGCTCCTGCAGGTTCTGCTCATGGACGCCCCTAATCCTGAACCTGCTTCATCTGATTCTCACCCTCTGCACCACAGTGGAGTCACCTGGGGAGCTGTGAACTACAGATGCTGGGGCCCCGCCTCAAGGTTGATGTAATTGGTGGGGACTGTGACTCAGGTGTTGAGTGTTAGAGCCCCTGGTGCTTCTAATTACTCTGCACGAGTGACCTGCTCCCACCACAGAACCACCACCCATGCCTAACCCACCATGAGCCTGACGGCCTGTCCTACCAGGTGGACGTCAAACCCGCCTGCCACAGGTGTCCCATTAGGGAGCCAGCTTGCGCAGGAGAAAGGGCACAGACTTGGGCTCAAGTCCTGGATCTGCCCCCACTCTAGTTATGCGATTTAAGCTTAGATAGGTCACTCTGCGCCTCAGTTTCCTCTTATGTAAAGTGGGGGAAAGCCAACCTCTGTGCACAAGATACCTAGTAGATAGCATGCATTTAATACGCATTAGCTCTTAAGTTTCATTCTCCGCCTCCAGAAGACCAGCCTTAGCCAAAAAGCTCATTGGAGTTCTGCTGCCGAAACCTTTTAAGGCAGATTTTAAAAGCAGCCCGTTTGGAGGCGAGCCCAGCGTCGTGGTCAGAAGCACACACAGAAACAGACATGTTTGAGCTTGAATGCCAGTTACTGGCATGGGCAGGGCACTTCCTCTCAGTGCCTTGGTTTCTTTATCTGTAAAGTGGAGCCATGGAGTGCCCACCTCACAGGTTTGTCGCAAGCATTAAAGATCAGACACGCAAAACGCCTGGCTCCAAGTTTTTCACAGACTCAGGAAACACCAGCTGTGAAGAGGGAGCCCCGGGGTCGTGTTAGCTGCCCCTCCACCCGCGTCGCTCCCCAGCCTACCTTGTCGTGGTCGATGGCAGGGCTGGGGCACGTCATCTTCATCAGCACGTCCATGGGATCAGACAGAGGCAACTGGGTGGTGGCAGCCTCCTCCTTGGTTGCTACCGAGCCGTTGTTGCGGACACTCACCGAGACCCCCGGGGAGCCGCTGACGGTGAAGGACGTGCACTGCCGCGGGGCACACCTGGGTGCCCGAAGATAGACTTTAGGGCACAAGTCTCACCTTCGCGGCCCAGACTGCAGCTGGCACAGAGGGGGACGACCACCCAATCTCTCTCCTTAGGGTTCTGAGGCACCCCAGTTTACCCTCAGGGCAGCTTTAGGGGGGGGGTCCTAAAATAACTTCAGCCTTACTCTAAGGACCCTTGTGTCCTCTCTCCGACAAGCTCCAGCCCAGAGCCACCCTCCCATCAGTGCTCTAGAAATTACCAAAGTTGCACCCTGTTTATAAAACTCCTAACTCCCAAGGTGGAAAGAACCACAGGGATCCCTGTAGCAGAAAAGACATGGCCTGGGACTCGGGAGGTCTGTGCTATGACCCCGAGGATGGCCTGGCCTCTTGTTTGAGTGTGTCACCCCACTGAGGCTCCAATGTACAGGAGTCCCCCTTGAGAGGCAACCTCACCCCCATTTCAGAGGTAAGGGGACTGAGAGAGGGCAGGGCACTACTCATGTAAGGTCCCACAGCCCGCAAGGGGCAGAGACAGGATTTGAGTCAGAATCCTGCAGCGTCAGGACTGGGAGGCCCTTGAGCTAAGGCAGGAGGACAGGGAAGATGCAGAGGAAGCAGAAAATCCCTCAACCCCACACAGCTCAGGGGCAGCCCCGGGGGGAGCCAGGCGCCAGCCTTCCCGCCTACACCTACCCCCAGCCCCTCACCTGCTGAGATCCAGGCAGGTCTCCATGCCCACCACACAAATAGCGTGGGCAGGGCTGCCCAGGGACAGGTGGACGATGCTCTGGCAGGACATGGCAGGGCCCTCTAGGCTAACCACCCTCACCCGACACAACCACCTCAGCTGACCCCGGGCTCCCGCGGCCTGCCCTCCCCTCTTATGGGCTCCAGGCCGCGCCCTTGTTAAGGAGGCGCCAGCGCCTGCCCAGGTGTGACTGCCTTTCTCCACTGAGGCTGCAGAGGAACAGGTGGGGTCAGAGCCCCTTCATCGCAATTTATTGGGCAGCTTGTGCCTGCGGCCACGAGGCCCGTGCGAGGCTGGCTGCTTAAGGTCTCTGGCCTTCAGCTGGGAGCACGAGGGACTCTGGGACTCGTCAACCTGGTCACAGCGCTGGAGAACTGACTCAGCGGGAAGCTGTCAGAAGCAAGTATCTGCAGGGGTGCATGGGGTGGTGGTCAGGGTGGCAGCGAGTGGTAGCAGCGCCAGGCTCTGGGGCCTTAGTTCTTTTTTAACTTTTTTTTTTTTTAATATATCTTTATTGATTTCAGAGAGAGGAAGGGAGAGGGAGAGAGAGAAAGAGAGAAACATCAATGATGAGAGAGTCACTGATCTGCTGCAGCCCACAACCCGGGCATGTGCCCTGACCGGGAATCAAACCCTGATCGCCTGGATCCTAGGTCGACGCTCAACCGCTGAGCCACGCCCGGCTGGGCTGGGGCCTCAGTTCTAGGGGTGTGTTTCCTGGAAATTGAGGACGTGATCTCTGCAAAGTGCTGGACCAGTGGTTCTCAATGCTCTAGTGGTTGCAAAAATGCCCAGGGAGGCTTGTTAAAATTGCAGAACCTGGGCCTGGCAAGTCTGGGGTGTGGCCCAGGAAGCCAGGTCCCATCTCCAGGTGATTAGGGGGAGCTCCTTGACCGAACTATGTCACCAGCTCCCTGCAGGGCTCGGCAGGTGTTGGTAGGATGAACAGAGGTGCCCATGCTGAGCCGAGTTCACCAGCTGCTCATCTCCCCCGAGCTCACTGAGCGAAGATGAGACCGCCTGCTCTAGCCCAAGGGACTCACCACCCACCTTCAAAATGGTGTCCATCTCACGTTTTAAATGAGGTTTATAGTTATTCTTGAATAGGTACCATGTTCGCATGGTTCCAAGTTCAAAAGGGGCTTGCAACAAAGCCTCCCGCCTCTGTCTCTCACCCACTCTGTTCCCTTACTTGGGGGCAGCCAGTGGCATCAGTTTCTTCCATGTCTTTGCAAGTAGATGTTACGTGTGACCACGCAAACGTGTGTGTGTCCTCCCCTCCTCATTTTCACATAAATGGTACTATATGCTACACACCATTGCTTACCTTGCTTTGCTCACTTTAGGCAGAAGGTCTTCGTATCAGTACGTAAAAAGCACCCTTATCATTTTTAATGGCTGTATAGTATTCCACAGAGGGCTATGCCATCACAGACACACATAAGCATTTGTTTTCAGTTTTTTGCCCTGACACACGACACTGCGATGAGTAACCCGCCTGTAACAGCATGGTGGATATAAGCTGGATACTGCGTGAAGACTGCTCGGTCAGCCAGGCTTCTTAAATTCGGGATTAAAAGTAAAAATATGCCTCCTTGGAGATTTTAAGCACACAGCATAACTGTCAGGGTGACTTTGCTTTGGGGCGTCTTGGAGGCAGGGGGTTGGCAAAGAGACCCTAAAAGTCCCTCTGGTTGGGTTGAAAATGGCAAAATTTTATCTCGCCACAAAGGGCCCGTCCACACCTGCCCACCCGTCTGCTCACACAGCTGGCCAGAGATGGCTACAGGGAAGCGATGGTTAGGCTGGGGAGGGGTTGCTGAGGGAGGAGCTTGGGGTTCTGGAGCAGAACAGCCTGGGAGCTCTGTCCCTCCCAACCCTCGGACAGCCCTGCTTTGTGCCAGGGCTCTGTCTGAGCATAGTAGGGTGGGCCACCCTTGGTTTCTCTGGACATAAAAGGGACTTGGAGAGATCTAGAAGGGGTCCTGCCCCCCATCCAGGGGATTACCCATTCACCACTTAATCCCCAGCTCACACAAAAGTCCAGGACATAGTAGATGCTCAGTAAACTCTTATGCAGCAAAATGACTAAATGATCCCCACCCTACCTTCATCTCTCCCACAGATAACCCAATAGGTGTCCATGAGGCTCTCCAACCAAAACGAGGGATTTGCAACCACAAAGCAGTTTTACAGAGGCCACCCACAGCTCTTCGGTGCTATTCAATGCAGGAAGTCTCCAGTCCCCCTCCAGTAGTCAAGTCCCGTGGCACTTCAAGTCACTGTGGTGGATGCTATGGTGCACCACCTGACACCCCCCCCCCCATCAGGGTGGAGGCACTTACCCACCCCTCCAACCCCAGATGCTGTGAGTTGGCTTCTGGTGGCTCACAGCAAGTCCTCCTGGAATTGTCTACTGCCACCTCCCAAGGCTACACCGCCTCCTTGGGGACAGCTACATGCAATGTGAGGGACAAAGGCCAGACTACTTATCTTAATTCAGGACAACTCCGAGGGCCCGTTCAGCCCCAGAGCTTCCCAAGGGATTACCTGAACTTCTGTGGCCACCGCTCCCCACACCCTCTCCTAGGTGTAGATCCAAAGCTCCCCACCTCCAAACCTGCGCGCCAATTTCTCTCTCAGAATCAGGCATTAAACAGTCACCAAACAATCTCCAGAAGTCCGAAAGTCCAGACCCACACAAAAGAAAGCTCCAAACTCGGTTTTATAAAGTTAAGTCTTTCCCACTAGGGTTTAGTGAAGGCTCAAAGCTTAGGGTTGTGGAAAGGGGACACTCAGCTTCCTTCTTTCCTTTCTGCCTGCCCAGCTGGCAAATGCTGGTTCCCACCTGTAGTAGGTTGAATAACAGCCCCAAAGCTATCAGGTCTAATCCCTGGAATCTGTGTTAGCTCATCTAGAACAAGACTTTGCAGAAGGGACTAAATTTGCAGGTGTAACCGAGTCTTTGAGATGGCGACATTATCCTGAATGATCTGGGTGGGCCCTAAATGCAATCACAAGTCTCCTTATAAGAAACAGGGAGATCTGACACACTCAGAGGAGTAGGTGACATGACCACACAGGAAGAGACTGGGGTGACACAGCCACCAGCCAAGGCCAGCAGAAGATGGAAGAGCCAGGGAACAGACTCCCTAGAGCCCCCAGAGGGGGTGTGGCCCTGCTGACACCTTGATTTCAGCCCAGTGAAACTGATTTGAGACTTCTAGCCTCCAGAACTGAGGGAATGAATTTGTGTTGTTTTTAGCCACCCAGTTTGTGGTCATTTGCTACAGCAGCTACAGGAAACTAACCCGTTACCCCTGAGGAAGAGAGGAGAGTTGGGCATTAGGGAGGGGAGGGAGCAGGAAAGTCCTTGCTGAGGGCACTGTCACAAGGAGGCCCCATGCTCTATGGGCCTGGTAGAACTTACCCCTGGTGCTTTCTCCACCTGGGCTTCCCTGGCTGCTTGACAGACGTCCCCTCCGGCCATGCATGACTGGGGTGCTCACCTGCATTTACCCTGCTGCAAGGGCTACTTTAGCCACCAGTTTCTCTCTCTATCCTTTACAAGCTGTGCCCAGCCTTGTGGGACAGGGGGAGCAGCTGAACCTCCTCAGCGAGTCACGTTTCACCAGGTTTACGGGTCCCTTCCTCCCTAATGTGAGGGCAGAGGCCGTGCATGCCCATCTTTTCCACCCTCGCCGGTCTCCACGAGCCACAGGAAAGCAGAACCTCTGGGTGTTTCTGGGTAGCTCGGGCTCTATGGAGCCAAGACCCGGCCTCCGTTTCAAAGATCTTGAGTCATGATGTTTTATTTCTATTGAGGAACCTAAGTCCCTATGTCAGGACCATAAAAGCAAACACTCAAAAAGGACACAGAGGGGACTAATGATTTCATTCCACAAAGCCCATGGTTCCTACTGTGTGCCACACCTGCTGGGCAGTCCATGGTGCAGCAGCAAGCAAAGGGGCAAGAGCCCGCTTTACGGGGCTTTCAAGCTGGCAGACGGAACGATCAGCAGGAGGGACAAGAGGACTCGCTAACCTTTGGGTGTACTGACAGAACAGTCAAATCCTCACGTGCCCTTTGGGCTCTTGCATCACCCATCTGCTGCCTTTCTCTCCAAGGACAACATGAACAGGGACCCAATTCTCAGGCAGGAACATTGACCGTCAAAAAATCCTGGTAGCAGCCTCTAATTTGTACTGTTCCATTCAACCATGACAACGAACAAGTGGATGAATGATAGCTGACCTCATGCACAAAGTGATTATAAAACTTTATTGCAGCTTCTCACAGCACAACTGAGTTTGCAATGCCAGGACCATCTGGGGATCTTCAACTGGGACACAAGGGAAGGAAGCAAGCCACTGTCTAGAGGGTGGCCATCTCCTGGGGAGCCAAAGTGTCCCCAAGAACTCTTGCTATGCCACACTGCAGGGAACTGGAGCCTCTGGCCAGGAGCTTCCCAAGGGAGAGGATGCCAGGGGGCCAGGCTCAGGGCACCATGTGCCACCACTTGAAGGAGAAGGGCTGCCGGCGCACGTTGGTCCCGCAGTGCACCTCCCCGTGCTGAAGGTGGTACGAGGCGAAGTCGTCGATGAAGGTGCAGTGGAGGCCCAGCGGCTCCAGCAGGGACCGCACCTTCTCCTCCAGGCAGCAGCGGCCGTTGATGATGGGCCCGAAGGGCTTGGGGATGCCCAGGTACTTGCCCAGCACCAGCATGTTCACCTGCAAAGAGGTGAGGTCCCAGGTCAGGGATGGCAGCGTGGAGCCTGCATCACTATCCCAGCGCCCCCTCCTCCTTCTGACCTTCAGAAATAACAGCCCCACTTCACAGATGAGGAGACTGAGGCCCACACGGGTGAAGTGGGCTACCTAAGACCACTAGCTAGTCTAGGACTTATCCCCAAGTCTCTCAGCTTCCCGGAGTCCAGGCTCCTTCCCCACCCACCACCCTCTGGCCATCTCTGTTACTCAGCGGAGCTCGGCTTCAATGTCACCCCCTGTGTGAAGGTGCCCATGAATGCCCAAACTCCTCCTGTGTGCTCCCATAGCTCTAAGCACGGTGCCTGGCACACAGTAGGCACTTAATATCTGTTGAATGGATGAATGTGATGACCTCTTTGTAGCACTTTCTGCAATTTATGCAAATGAATTGTTTTCTCCATTATATTTAGAAGTGTCATAGTGAGATGGAAAGACTAGGATTTTGGCTCCAGACCTATGTGGATTTGAAATCTCAGCTCTCCTACTAAATAGCTGTGTGACCTTAGGCAAGTCCCTTCCCCTACTCTGAGCCTCATCAGCAAAATAAGCCCTGCAGGTTTCCATGGCTATGACAATTAGATAAGGACCCTGAGCACTGTGCTCCCACATAGTAGGTGCAGAGTCCGGCTCCAGGGCTCATGAATCACTGAAGGGCCATCCACTCTGTCCACGCTCAGCCAGCCCACCCTGAGCGCCCCGCACTCTTCATTCCTCTGCCTGTTCCACGCCCGCACCCCACCGCGCCTGGGAGCTGTGGCTTGTGCTGAGCCTCCCTCCAGGGGCCTGTGAAGCACAGTCGGCCCTCAGCAGGGCTGGTGACTGCATTTGAGACGCCCCATGCCCAGCCCACAGCATCGGCTTCCTCTCCTGGGTGGGCTAACCAGGGGTGAAGAAACAGAGGCTTGGGGCCAAGGCATTTTGTTCTGGGGGTGAGGGGAGGGTGCTCCCTCCTGCTTTGCATTGGCCAAGGAACCCTTTATTCTAAATAAAATCTTTTGTAGAACTTCAGGGCATAAAACAGAAAAAAATCTAAACCACTGGATATGAGGCACTGCCTTGGAACCCCAGAGCCCCGGGGAACCCAGACCTCTGTGCTCCTCCCTGAACTGTAACCCCAGCTCCAGCAGGAGGGGGTGGCTGAGGGGCCCCAGTAGACCTGGGTGAAGTTGCTGCCTGGCCCTGGGGCACTCTTTGAAGAGACAGAGGAATGGTAAAAAGTCAGTGATGTAAGATGTGGCTTGAGGTCACAGTTAAAAGTTCTCAACAAAGGTGGGGTCCCTCTCAAGTCTACCCTTTAGACAGGTGAGTGCCAGCACTGCCAGCCTCACCTCCTCAGAGAGCCCTTCATGAACCTCCCCCAACCTGAGAGCATCTTGCCCGCTGCTTGTCTCCCCCACCCCACCCCTACCTCACCCCCAGCAGGGGAGCCCGTCTCGGGCAGTGCAACCTAGTGGTTAGATCATGGACTCTCCACTGGACACCTGGCTGAATCCCACCTCTTGCCAGCTGTGTGTTCTTGTGCCAGAGCCCTCCCCTCCCTGTGCCTCATCTGTCAGTGGGGATGATGGTCGTCCCTGACTCCCAGGGTGCCCCCGAGATGCCCACAGGGCTCTGGAAGTCGGGTGGGCCATGAAAACCCCAAGCAGATGAGGGGACAACCAAACCCCATGGACCTGCACCCAGAGCCCAGCTGGCCCCTCTCACCCAAGGCCACTGGCAAAGGTGGGCCACCCCCAAGGCCACTTCCTCACCATGTTTGGGAACAAGGCTTCGGCCTTGGGGGTCCCTGTGAAGTCCATGTGGAGCTTGAAGAGCTGGGGGATGTCCACGATGTCCTGCTCCCTGAGGCCCAGCTCCCGCTTCAGCACCTCCCGGTTCCAGTCGATGCAACTCTGGGGGAGGGGGGGAGAGGAGAGGGGAAGGGGAGGGACGGTGGGCATGGCTGGGGCCAACACTGGTGGGGTGGGGACTGCCAGGGGGAGGACCAGGGACAGGGTCAGGAAGGTGCGCCAGAGACATCTTTTCTTGCCTCCTTCCCCCACTCTGTCCCTGTCCGTCCAGTCACTGTCACTCTAGCACTTGACCTCTCTCCTGCTGTCCCTCTCTGAGTGGTTCTCCTGTCTCTCTGGACTTTCTCTCCCATGCATCACCTTGTGTTCCTGTGGAGGTGACTGAGCCCTCCACTCTTCCTCACACTCCCACATTTACCCCAGTCCCAGGGCCAGTCACCACCGAGCCAGCATGCAGCCCACGAAGGCAATGCTTTGTGGGAAGGGGCTGGGGTGGGGGTGTCAGCTCTACTCTCAGGGAAGGGGGCTGGGGTGGGGGTGCCAGCTCTGCCAGGCTGTGGCATCTCCCAGGGACCCAGGCTGGTACCTCCACATACGAGTTATGTTCTCTCAGTTTCTTGTTTGCCAGAATGTCCTTTATTTTCTGCTGTTTTTTTTCTGTCATGAAGAAAAAGAAAAAAAATGCAGATGACTCAAAGGTCCACTTCCCTCTTCCTAGTAAGCAGTTAGGACTCAGCTTTCCCATCTATAAAATGGAACGGAGACAATTCCTAACACACAGGTTTGTGGTGAGCGTCTGGGAGGCAAATGCCTTTAATAAAATATTTTATCAGGGTAAGTTCTTATTAAAAGTGCTGCTCTCACACCTTTAAAGTCTCTTCTCTCCAGAGGGATCTTGTTTACCGAGGGGCAAACAGAGGTCAGACCATTGCCCAACGCCACACGACATACTACAGATATTAGGTGAAAACTCAGCCACGGAGACTTCTCAACCTCTGACCCCCCATGTGTCTGTGGACTTTACTGAAAAAAAATAATAAATTTTCTTCTGTGCTCTGGCCAGGCTAAACTTTTTTCAGGTCCTCGATCATCTTGCTTCCTCCTGCCTCTGAGCCTTAGTTTCACTATCCCCTCCATCTGGAATGTCTCTCTTCCTCTCATCCTAACACCCCAATTGCCTGGCCAACCCCTGCTCACCCCTCATGCTCTTGCTTGGTCTTTGCCTCCTCCAGGAACCCTTCCTTAAGCTCCTCCCAGACACCCCCCAAAGCCCCTTTGTGGTAGTTGCTTTCTTGACTCACTTCCCCTGGACTGTGAGCCCCAAGGGCCCTGCTCATGCAGCAGCCCCAGAGCTTAGCACAATGCCTGGCACACAGTAGGTGCTCAGGAGATACCCGATGCTTGAATGTTCCATCTGGCAATAGGAGACCATGCGAAGGCAGAGGAAGGTGCCCAAGGGGAAGAACAAGGCATGGCCAACTTACTCTTGACCCCCTCGAACAGCAGAGCCTCCCCATGGCCCTCCTTCAGCTGCTCCTGGAACAGTTTGTAGCAGGACCTGGGGCTGGCCAGGAGCAGCCGGAAGCCCTGGAGGCAGAAACACTGGGGTCAGAGGTCAGCTTTGCCCACAGGGCTCCCAAGGAGGAGGGCTCTGTGGAGGGTGTAGGGAGTGCGGGCTTGGACCCAGGCTGGCAGCCTCCACCACGACCCCTCCTGGGGGGAGGGAAAAAGAGCCAGGCATGTCAGCTCAGGCCTCCCAGACAGAGTGCAGAGCCACGCTTGGGAACCCAGGAAGGAGGCATGTGGCTTCCTTCAGGCAGCCACCAGACTGCACCTTCTTGTGTGCTGGAACGAAGCTCAGGAACTCATCCACGTGGCCCACAAACAGCCAGTCGGAGTAGAGTTTCACAGGGGCCTGCACCTGCTGGGCAGTGAGGAAGTCCTGCAGGGCCTGGTGCATCTCCTGGCTCTTAGCGCTGCCCACACAGGATTAAAGGAGTGTTAGGGGAGGGGGGTCAACAGGGGGGTCTCTGTGGGACTGGAGGCTTGGCAAAGGAGTCAGGAAAGGGATCCAGGAGCCTGGGCTGCTGTTATATCCCCTAGCATTTGAGGAATTTAGGAATTTTCATCCCAGTTTTATTGGGGAAACTGAGGCAGGGAGTCAGTGAGGTAAATAGGACCAGATCTTAGCCTCAAAGCACTGCCTGTTGACTCAGCCTAGAGACTGGTGTAAATAAACATGGGGCTTGGAGCTGATCCCACACTTGTTGGTGATCTCTTGTTAGCTGTGTGGCCTTGGGGATGTTCCTTCACCTATCTGAGTTTCTGTTTTCTCCTTGCTCTGGCCACCACGGTCCTTTGGTGACCTAGCCCTTTGCTCTTCCTCTTGCTCAATCTGTTTTAGCCACTCTGGCCTTCTTGAATACATTGAGAGCATCGCTGCCTCAGGGCCTTTGCACATGCTCTTTCATCTGCCAGGGACCCTCTACCCCTGATCTTTATGCAGTCACGTCCTTCTTGTCATCAGGACTCATTTCAATAGCCTCCTCCCCAGAGAGGCCCTCCCTGCTCACACTAACAGTTCCAACTCCTCCTCTGCCCCTCTCTTTTTTATCATCTTTGCTATTTGAAATGACCTTTTTTGTTCTCTTTTCTGTTTCTCCCCTATTACAATAGTGGCAGGGATCGTCTGTCATGGCCATGGCTGCATTCCTTCCCATCTCCTAGCATAGTGCCTGGCACATAGTAGGTGCTCAGTAAATATTCACTGACTGAAAGAATGTACGTGGAGTGCTGGAAGTTGAACTTGGGTCTGTTGGGATCCTAAGGCCATATTCCTTGCCCTGTAACTGTGATTCCTCTCACATGCCCTAAAGTCTGTTGAGCCCTTTTGGGTTGGGAGCAAGTAGGAAAGGCTTGCACTCTGACCTGTCGTTTCCCACGGCTTCCCCGGGTCCTGACCAGCCCTCGCTGCCCCTCCCCTCCTCACCTGGGGTAACTGCTGTCCCCAATGAGGATCCTGCCCAGCGGGTATCGCTTCTTCCCAACTGTGACTGGAGGGCTCACTTCCAGGTTCCCAAAGGAGTCGAGGTCGGTAACGCCCCCGGTTTGGGGGCCTCGAGTCACGTAGCCAAAATCTGGACCCTGAGATGGGAGAAGCACGTGCCAGGAGTTAGAGATCTGAGTCCCTGGGTGAGGGGAGGGTGGGGTCCAAGTTTAAAGATTAACGTGGAAGGAATTCAGCCCCCGTCAGCAGCTGGCCCGTCGAGGGGCCGTTATTACTGTGGAATGTTGAAGGCTCGCTGGCTCGGGTGGGTAAGAAAAGGCACCGGCACCTGTTGAGTCCCAAATGCCTGCCAGCTGCTTCGGAAACCTAGTCACTGACAACGGCACCATAACAAGTCCACAAACTGTCACTTTCATCTTCATTTTGCAGAGAAGATGCTGAGCTCAGAGTGGGGGGTGGCTTCTTCAGGTCCCACGGCCAGTTGGTGGAGGGACCAGGATCTGAGCGGTCTCTGCAGGAAGGTCTCTCGGGCCACGCCCTGGCCTGGGCCTGGAATGAGCTTCCATGACCGGCGGTGACATCTCCACGTGGGGCTTCACGAGAAGACCGGGTGGCTGGCACATCGCTCGCCCCCCGTAGTAGTTTCCTGCTTCAGCCATATCAAATCGATGGCTTAAACCAACACACGTGTATTTTCTCCCAGCTTGGAGGTCAGAAGCCTGAAACCAGCTTCCCCGAGGGAAAATCAAGGGGGGGCCAGGCTGGGTCCTTCTGGAGGCTGTGAGGGGAGAATCCGCTTCCTGGGCCTTTTCAGCTGCTTGCGGCCCCTTCCTCCATCTCCAACCTGTTTCCATCATCACGAGTCCTATCCCACCCTCCGCCCCTTCCTCCCTCTTACCAGGAGCGTTGTGAGTACATTGGGTCGGCCCAGGTAATCCCAGATAATCTCCCAAGCTCAGGAGCCCTAACTAATCTCACCTGCAAAGTCCCTTCAGCATCATGTTTGGGGGCTAGGACGTGGACACGTTTGGGGGCATCATTCAGTCTGCTGCACTCGCTCTAGCTTTCTAGACAATCGCTGGTCTGCACCCGGGGCCTTTATGGGGGCCACGGACTCCCTGACAGAAGATTCCAAATGGTGAGCTTGGATGCATTTTACTGGGAAGATAAATCATCTCAAGGCAGTCAGTGATTCTGCTAATTTAAAACCCATCATTTCCAAGTCCTGTCCTGCCTTTCTCTCTAAAACCGATGCCAACCTGGCTTCCACCCTCGCTGTCATTGAAACTGCTCTTGTTGAGGTCTTAACGATCACACAGCTACACCCAACAGGCAACGCCCAGGCCTTGTCTTCCTGGCCCCCCGGCAGCACCTGACACTTTCTTCACTTGGCCTTTGGGTCTCCTGGGGGGGGGGGGGGCAGGCCCAGTCTTGGCTCTTTTTTTCCTCTAGTTTTACTCCCTCCTTTCACGATCTCACCCAATTTCATAAAATGCTGACAACACCATGATTCTCTCTCCAGCCTGCACGTCTCTCCCACACTCTAGGCGGGGATCCATCCAGGTGCGACCAGACTTCCCCTCAGATGTTGACTAAATATCTCACACTTGCCCCAAAGGGACCTGCTGACCCGTTCCCACCCCCACCCCCGGCTCCTCCCACAGCTCTCCCATTTCAGGGACTGGTGCCTGCCTCTCACAAAGGCCAAAGCCCAGGTCACCTTTGCCTTCCCCCTCACAGCAGCCAGGACAGCCCCACGGAGGAGGCGTTGAAGCAGAGACCTGGAGGCTGAGAAGCAGCCAGACACATGAACTGGGAAGAGCATTGCAGGCAGGGGGAATGGCACATGCGAAGGCCACTCGAGGTGAGTACAAGTTGAGCATATTTGAAGAGCAGGAAGGAGGCCAGCTGAGGGACAGGGGAAGTGACCCTGGATGAGTTGCCTGTTGATGAGTTTCAGTTTCACTCCAATTCTATTTCGGAGTAATTTGAGTTGGGATATCGCAGTTGTGCTTGGCTGAGGCGTCATCACCTGTGCTCAGGGGTATGTCTGTCTGTCTGTCTGGCAGGACTCTGGAGGTTTGGCTTGTGAAGTCACAGAATCTGACCTTTGTCACACTTGGCATATCAAAGTAGGTTAGGAGGTCACTGACCAGAGTAGGACTGAAGCCGGGAGAAAGGCCAAAGTCTCAGCAGCAGTTGGCTAGTTGTCCTGTTGCTCCTCAAACAGGATTAACCTGATTCTGTAGCAGAGAGACACTGTGAGCTTGACAAAATCTCCCCTTCCCTCGGGGCTCGGAGTGCTCTTTGGAAAGCCATTCATCATAGCAACTCTTGCACCCACACTTTCTCCATTTTCCCTGGGCTCCTGGAGTCACGGGGCTGTGGGTCTCGGGGTACAGGCCTGAGCCTTTCCCCTGGGGTGGGGTGGTTAAGAGTGTGGGGTATAGACTGGCCTGGTTTGAATTCCAACTTCCCCCTTCTCTTTCTGTGTGACCTTCGGAAAGTTGCTTTACCCGTCTGAGCCTCAGTTTCTTCATCTGTGAAATGGGCCTAGTGATAGCATCTACATGAACGGCTGTCAGACGAGTTAAATGAGTCAGTGTATGCTCAGTAAATGTAACTATTATCATTCTAAGCTGAGTTTGCACAAACCTACCAGGCTAGTCAAGCATGATTTAACAATATGTCACCCCTACCCCACCCCCCAAACACATGGAAAGTCTTTGGCTGATAAAGTCACACCTAGGAAATGATCACTCTGATCTTGAATCCCCTTCTCATCCCAGATGGAGCCCCCCCAAAGGCCAGACCCCACCCAAAAGACAGAGCCTCCAGCTGGATGCTGGGGAAGGCTCTGGTCCTGGCCCCACGCCCACCTTGCAGCAGGAGCATCTTCAGTGGAACAAGGATCCCCAAGCCTGAACCTCGTCCTCTGGGGGGTTATGTTGAGGACAGGGTGAGCTCGTGGCTGGAAGGGGCTTTGGGAAGGGACGAGCCAGATCTCACCGCAGTTACAGCAAAGGAACACGGCCCCCCTGTGCATCGCTGCCTGAGCAGGAAGGACCCCAGCCGTAGAGGTGGTGGGGGAGACAGGCAACAAAGGGGGAGGCCCCAAGGCAAGGGGGCTTCAGCCCGGGCACCCCCCCAGCACCTACCAGCAGCCATTTGACGGGGAACTCCTTCAGGCCCCTGTTCCTTGGAGAGTCAAAGACGACGGGCATCACCTTGTGTGGGGCTTGGATGTAGCCAATCTCGATTTCATCCTGGCAGAGCGAGGCGGGGGGAGGCTGGTACACGCTGCCTGGGTCTTGGCACCCACTGCGGGGATGGGGGCGGGGACTGTCCATACTCTCTCCCCCTTGTGGCCAAGGGCAAATTCCTGCAGGATGTTGGACTCCAGAGGAGGGGCTCTGAGAAAGCAGAGCTTATTGTCCCTGTGTTTGCACAAACATGTGGAATCCTGAGTGTCCTCCTGGTGGGTGGGTGGCCCTTGCAGGGTACTAGGGACCCATGCTGAACGAGCCTCAGGCAAAATTCTCAAGGTGAGAGATCCGGGGGAGCTGGGTACTCACCACCCACTTTGGGAGGTGATAGGAAGGAAGGGAGGGGTCTGTGGGAACACAGCAGAGGGGCTGCCTATGGGACTGAGAGGCTGGGACAGGTCAGGGAAGGGAGCATTGCTGAGCTGAGGCCCGGAGAGCAGGGGTAGGAGTGACCCATCCACAAAGGGGGACAAGTTAGGAGAAGGCTCAGAAATGAAGCGGGTGCGAATCCTGCCAGTATTCTAGCAGACAGATGTGATATTGGGCATAAGTCACTACTAGGCTGAACCCTATGATATGGCCATTCTTGTAGGTCAAGAACAGTGGTGCCCAGCTGGGCGTGGCTCAGTGGTTGAGCGTAGTAGACCTAGGATCCAGGAGATCACGGTTCGACTCCCGGTCAGGGCACATGCCCGGGTTTCGGGCTCGATCCCCAGCAACGGGCGTGCAGGAGGCAGCCGGTCAATGACTCTCTCATCGTTGATGTTTCTATCTCTCTCCCTCTCCCTCTCCCTCTCCCTCTCCCTCTCCCTCTCCCTTCCTCTCTCTGAAATAAAAAAAATATATAAAAGAATGGTGGCATATGGGCCATTTCATATGGTTCAACCTGACTTAACCCAGAGGAAATGACAAGAAAGGAGGAGAGGGTTGTTTGGGGGTTAGAAGATAGAGGGGTAAGTTCCTACTGAAGGGGCTGGGCAAATTTACAGAGGGGGAGCTTTCAAGCTGGGGTTGGACGGCATGATGGGGACATGGGGGTGAGAATGGGGAGGGCGGTCGGAGAGAAGCATGGGCAGGGTGTGGAGTGGGGGGCAGGGTGAAAGGGGTGGAGGGGCCGAGTCTCAAGGCAAAGCAAGGGCAGAACGAAGAAGTTCAGTTCAGCCCACCAGCTGCCCACTGACACTGCCAGCGCCAGGGCCTGGGGTGCTGAGACGAGCGAGACTCGGTCTCTGCCTCAGGGAGCTCGTGGCATGATGGGCATGCCTGGCATGGAAACAGGATGGTGGTACAGTGTCACCTGTGTGCTGGCAGGCTGGCACCCCAGGTGGGGACAGCCAGATTGGGAGGGTCCTGGGGGTAGGCTGAAGAGGAGGAGATGGGAGCCATGGAAGGTGCTGGAGCAGGACTGTGGCCTGGTCTGGTGGCTGAGCCCAGAAGCCAGCTTGGAGGAAGGGGCACTGGATGGAGCAGTTGGGCTCCAGTCCCCTGACCTTTGACTCATGTCCTGAGGTCGTCTGAGAGTGTTTAAGCAAGAAGGTGGCTGTCATCCTGGTGACTATGGTGGGCACGCAGGGGCCCACAGTCAATGTTAATCGAATCACTTGCCTGAGTCCCCTTATGCAAGGACCCTCAGAGTCTCCTAACCCCCTGCCCATCTGAGGAAGGGTGGACAGCAAGGTGCTAGGCTGAGCCCCTTAGAGCCTGGGTCCCCCAGTGGCCCTTGACCTAAGGGTCACTCACCCTATAGGCCCCGGTCTGCTTACCCCACAAGACCACGAACCTGCATCCACTGGTCCTCCATGCTCTCCTCCATGGGGCACACAGTCAGCTTGCACCTGGCTTTCTTGGCCAGAGCAGTCAGTGACTTCACAAAGTCCTCATTTTCAAATGTCCTAGAAAGAGCAGAGAAGAAACTCCTTAGTAACCTGAATCCAGCAGCCAGTGGCCTTGACCCAGATCTGAGGGGGCCCAAGCTGGACCCCTGCAGGATCCCTTCAGGTGAAGCAAGACTTCAGGCCTGGCCAGAACTGGGGAGGCACACAGTAGGTGCTCAGGAGGTGCTTGTGGCCTGGCTTGCCCTGTCTCTCTTCTCTTAGCAAATATCATCTCATTAAATCCTCGTGACAGTCCATGAAAGGAACTAGTGGGTACCCTCTTCCACTGATGGAGAGCTCAGTGCTCAAGGTCATACTTCTAGGGACAGCACTGGGATTTGAACCCAGGCCTCTCTGGCTTCCACTCTATGTCCTGACTACCAGGTTACACTCTCACCCCTTCTGCCCCTGAAGCAATTAGAAGAGAAGGGAGGGACCCCCTGAGACCCCAGCATACTTAATAGGGGCTCCAAGGCTGCAGACTGGACACTGAGGCTTCCCAGAGCAGCTTGCTAAATGCAGAGGGTCCATCCCCAGATATAAGACCCAGCAGTTCAGAGGGTGGCCAGGAATGTGCATTTTAAACAAGTCCCCAGGAGTTTCTAGGGCAGAAGGTCCAAGGGCCATACTCTGAGAAACTCGTGGACTGAAGGTCCTCATCTTGCAGGTCTAGCCAACTCGACGGGCCCCCAGGAGCTAAAAGCAGCCCTCTGCCTGCATCAGGACCAGGCAGTCACACCAAAAACAGCAACAGTATCTTCCCCTGCATCTGAGTTGTCCAGACAAGCCACAAGCCCTCAGTGAGTGGCAGGAGGGGTCACAGTTTTTTCCCACCCACAGCAAGCACATGGTGCGCCTACGGCCAGAACCCCAGCTCTGGGCTCCTGGTGCATCTGTGCCCTGGCCCCAGCACTCCAGCCCCCTCACCTGCACACATACACCTCCTTGGGGGGCTGAGTGTTGGGGGTCATGATCCAGGGGGCCACACGAAAGGCGATACTATCTTGGAACACCAGGGCATTGGGGAGCTCCTGCAGGGAAAGGGGAAGAGGAGGGGCTGTCACAGAAGCCAGGACCCAACATCTACCATCCCTCCCCTGCTGGGCTCTGCACCCACCCCCAGTTGGGCCCCTGCCTGGAAGCCCAGGTACCTCTCCACCACCACGCTGGCCTACCGGGTTCGAAGTGTCCAGCAGGGAGATGGTGAGGGAAATGAGGCCTGGGAAGTTGGCGTCTGGGAAAGCGAGGCCCTCCACGTAGAAGTCTGTGCTGTGCTCGCCACTCAGGAGCTCCAGGGGGTGAGAGGGCTGCTGGGGCCCCAGGATCATCCTGTATTTGGAGAGCTGTTTGCCCCCTAGGAGAGAGCAAAGCAGGCTCAGGTTGGTGTCTTCTCCTGGGACTGTGGTGCCTTCCCAGGGCCACCAAATGTCACCCTGAGGGCCCCTCACAGCAAAATCTGGCCAGAGCCTCCCCTTAGGAGAAAGGGACTGAGACCTCAACTGGGACATAATCCCCACCCCAGCCTGGAGGTCCAAGAATGGTGATGGGAGTGCCTGAGCCACTTCCTACTTTACAGGAAGTCTAATATACATCATGGTTCATTCACTGTTCATTCATTCATTCATTCATTCATTTCTGAGCACCTGCTCTCAGCTGACACCTAGGGAGGCCAAGAAGACAGTCACCGTCCTGGTCCCCAGGAAATACAGTCTCCTGGGTAGCTAGGGAGGAGCAAAGACAGTCAAAATCACAGTGGTAATAAGTGTTGTGATGGAGGGAAGCCCAGAGGACCAGGGGAGGCTTCCTGGAAGAGGTGGTGTTTTGTCAGAGGCAAGGAGTTGGTTTGTTGCAGACCAATGTCAGTCAAATCACGTTGCACTGGAATGTAAGTCAGATCGAGTCGTGTCCTGCACAAATCCCTCAGCTAGCTTCTCCCAGCTCCCGCAGGCAAGAACCAAAGTCATTCCGTGCCTACCTGACCTGGCTTGCCCCTCTGCCCTTTCTTCACCACCCTCGCCCACCACCTCAACCCTTGCACCCCGCACTCCAGACGCACTGGCGCCCCTGCATTCCTCAAGCCCCAGGCCCTCTCCTGCCTCAGGACTTTTGCACTTGCAGTTCCCGTTGCCTGCAATGTCCTTCCCCAGGGGGTCTATGTGGCTGTTCTCACACCTCCTTCTGCTCAAATGACACCTGTGGGGGACACCTTCCCTGACCACCCTCTCCCCCAACCCCGACTCCACTCTCACTCACGTCCCCTCCCCTGTTCCATTCTTCTGTACAGCATTTTGTGCCATCTGATGCGCTAAGTGTCTTATTTATTTTACACACCATCTCTCCCAACCCTCTGAGACGAAAGCACCATGAGGGCAGGGACTGGGTTGTGGTCCTTGCACTCTGCCCTGTTCCTAGAACCGAGCCTGCCGTTTACTTGTAGCAGGTGCTCGTTAGCTGCTTTGATTAGCGGGATTTGGGGGGACAAATGACAGCCTAACACGTGCAGTCAGCTTGGGTTCAAGAATCTCCTTAAACAAGAGGGGTGTGTGTGTGTGAACGTGTGTGTGTGGGGGGGGACAGACACACAGGGAGACAGAGACACACAGAGAATGGGACAGATTACAGCAGTCCTTGGGAGGGAAGCTGTCTCCTCCTCAGAGCTCCTGGGGCCCAGACACCACCCCGCTGGCCTTTTCGCATGTTGTGTCTGTGCCCTTTCTAGGAGGGGGGGCGGAGACGTCCCTCTCGCTCACTACTCTACCCTCGGTTCCTGGAACCTGGCACACAGTAGGTGCTCAGGAGTTATTCGCCAAAGGGGAGGGAAGGGGCTGTGCTCATGCGAGGGCAGAAAGGGAACGTGGAAATGACGGCCGAGGCCGACTCACAACTGGCTTGGAACACCCTGACTTTGTCCATCTGGGACTTGGCCACGTGCAGCACCAGCTGATGCTTGGTGAAGTCCCGGGGCGTCTTCGTGCTCAGGGTCACCAGGCACATGTCCTGTATGTCTGGGACGGGAAGGTGTGGCCTGAGATGCAGGCCCCCGAGCCCTGCCTCCCGCACCCCCAGACCACCCTTTACCATGTCTCTTTGTGCTCTTTCCGGGATTTAAATGATTGTTCATTTTGGAATGAAGGCGAAGCTCAGCCTCCCACTGGGACGAGCTTAGGATGTAAATGTGGCAAAGCCGGAGCCTTATTTCTCCTGCTCACTGCTCTGTCCCCAGCTCCTAGGGCCCAGAAAACCTGGGAGCACCTAGAGCAATGACTGGCACCTGGCAGGTGCCTGATACAATTTGTGGAGTGAGCGGGAAGGGAAGTTTGTGAACCAACTAGAACAACACTGACGAAAGGGTGGCGGAGCCAGGCTGGACAATCGTCAAGGTGCTCAGGGCACTGGGTGGGTGGGGTTTGAACCCTGGATCTGGGTGGGCACAAGGGAATTATTTCAGCTCTTGATGCCGGTTTCCTCATCAGTGAGCAGGACTAAGAGTAGTGCCCACGTGGAAGGTAGAGTGAGGTCATCGTATAAAGGGCTTATGGCAGCCCCCGCGTCCTGGGAGTGCCCACAGAGGGTACTGGGTGTGTGGTTATTACTATGTGCTGGGCACCGTGCACAGGCTGTCCCCTGGCATCAGGCCAGGCCAACTGCATGCCTCTGCTGCTATGCCACCGACCAATTCCCCGGGAAGGCCGCAGCCGCTCCCCTAGCTGGCTGACCTCCCCCACTTAGCTCCCTTCTCCAAGGCAGGTGGGCAATGTGTCTTCCACCCTGGCCACACTTCAGAGGGGTGCTGGCAGAGCTCCTGCCCCACCACCATCCTTTGTGGCCCTACACCGGGCCTGGTTTCGGGATGCCCAGGTTCAGATCCTGAGCCTGGAACTTATTAGCTGTGTGACCTTGAGTGAATTGCTTAACTTCCCCATGCCTCGGTTTCCCCATCTATAAAGTGGGGAGGAAGACAGTGCATATTTCTTAGCCTTGTGTTAGAGGATTGAACGAATGAAAAATTCTGAGCGGTCAGAGCAGTGCCCAGCTCATGGCAGGGCCTTGGGGCTGCTCTGACATGAGTTTGGGGAAGTAGCCAGGTTTTCATTTTGAATTATTTCAGGCCCCTGGTTTGACCCAAGAGCAGAAGCTCGGGTTGGGCAGCAGGCCGGGGCATGGAAACGGGGGCCTGGAGGAGGTGTCGGGGCTCAGTGTTGGTCCTAATTCTTCTCTGGCTGCCGTGTGGCCTTGGCAGGTCACTGGCCCTCTCAGGACCCTTGTCCATTTCTTCTCCTAAGCAATGGACACACTAAGGAGAACACGCTTCCACTAACACTGATTTCTGAGGCTCAGGACAAAGGGCTTTATAAAAAGCTGAAGCTCTATTCCCATAGTTCTTGGGGGTCTTTACCTTCTCTGTGAAGCACCTTGTCATCCACGCAGTCCATGGCAGGAGTTTTGGGATTGTCTCTGTCACAGTTCACCAGCAGGATGGCGCCTTGCCCACGGGGGCCCCAGGTCCAGGTCCTCTGTGGACACCCAGCAGAGACGGGCGCACTTAAGAACCTGTGTGAGTCCCCCCGACTCCTGGGTAAGCATAGCCCCCTGTTCCCAGCATCTCAGGGCCCTCACGCAGTTCATACCTCTTGCTCCCGCATCAGGTAATCCTTTCATGCCCAGGAGCGGATTTTTGTCTGCCTCGAAAGTCACAAGCAAATTCACCCAAAATGCAATTCATCCATTTTAAAAAAGGAGCCCGCGACAGTACAACTGATTTTAACAGCTTTTAAAAGCTGTTGGATTGGCAAACCAAACTGAGCTAAATATTTGTGCCAGGATTCTAATCTAAATAGTTTCTCTTATGTGAACTCTTAATGACTCACTCACCAAAGTATGGGTACTATTCTTAGCAGCCAGTTACTGTCCGAGATTAAAGCAAATTATGCAGCCCCTCCTGGTGGTGCTCTAATGGTGATAGTCACCCTCAGGGAAAGACTGCGCTTGGGGTGGGACAGAAGATGGACTCCACTCTCAGAGTTGGAATTCTTCTGCCCACCTTGGGCTGACCCAACAAAGGGACCTCAACCCTTTGACAGGTCATAGCCCCCTGAAGTGTGCACAGCATAAACTGCACAGGAGCTCTGAGGCCTCAGGGAGCCCTGAGGTCTGTCGGTGGATTCCAGTTAACACTGCTCATCCCCTGCAGGCACCAAGCTCTTTCCATAACATACATCCCGTGCTCCCACCTGGCTCCTCCCTGCCCCTGCCCCCGGCCCCCTGCCCTGTCTTCCTTTCTCTACCATTCACCCCACGTGAGCAGCATCGTGGGAATCTCTCCCGCCAGCTGCTAAAGCCTGGGGTAGGGGGCTTTTGTCGAGACCCGCCTGCAAATTTTCTCTCTGCTGCGCATTAACTGGTTGACTGTAGTTTCCAGTTTGTAGGGCAACACATTCTGTGGATTCACAACCAGAGAAAAATCTAGTTTTGTAAAAGGGATGGACAATTGTAAACCACAACGGCAATGGCGATTGCGATTTCCTTCTTCCTAAGCGGCTCTTCCAGGTAACAGGGGATGCATGGGACCGCGCGCCATTCACTCCATCACCAGCAGGGGGAGCCAGAGGAGGCCCCCTCGGAGTTACCGGGAGCATGTGGGGTCAGTCAAGGTCAAGCGTACCTGGTTCTTCCTGGCTTTGGTGGGCTTCACTTTGCCAGTGCGGGTGATGTCTGCGCTCAAGGAGATTTCTGAAATCCACCAAATTACAGGAGAGGGTTGGCAAGGGTACAGTGTAGGGGAACTCAGCCCGGCCCCAGCGGGCAGTCCTTTCCCAGGAGACTGTCTGCACCAAGGCCTCTCTCTCCCCTTCAGAGGAGACACAGGTTCAAAGCCACCCATATGTCCCCCAAGAAGAAGTCTGACTGCAATTCAGACAGCAGAGCTGGGGCTTCTGACCACAGCTGTGATGACAGGACCCTGCATGTCTGACCACCCTTGGGGGTCTCAGAAAGAATTCCCAGCCACCCCAATGAGATGTTTGGTGCGAAGCCCCTGCAGGGATGGCTTGCCAGGCTCTCAAAGGCCTCCGCCCCAACTCCAGCCCCCAATGACCTTGGCTGGAGGACACAGTGGTTACTTCACCCCCACCTGGCTCTTTATTATGTGTAATGTGACTGCCCTGGGGACAAACCATGGCCCCAAACATACCTCCCTCTGTCCAAGTGGCATATGTCTGTTTCTAAATTCTTCCTCCCTCATCACATGACTACACTGTCGTTCCAATGACATGGAGCCGTGACCCTGGGAGCTCACAGTGTGAGATTGACCCAGATGACCCTTTAAATATATCCATAGCCACATGTTACTGTGGGGCCAGGGCAGCATTGTGTTTAGTGGCAAGGACTTCCCTGTTCCTTTGCTAACTGGCTGAGTGACCTTGGGCAAGTCTGTTTATATCTTGTGCCTCTGTTTTCTCATCTGTAAAATGGGCTAATAGTACCAATTTCATTGGATTATGTAAGGTTTAAATATAAAGTCTTAGCATAGTGCCTGGTAGAGCTAGTGCTTTATTGTTATTATTAAAATGTATATTAATGAAATAAATGTGTATTGAATGAAATTCATCAATGAAGATTTCACATGCAGTTCATATATTTAATGCACATTTAAATAATAATGTCATTATATTATTGTTCAAGATAAGGTCAAGTTAAAAAATATACTGTATTTAAAGAAAAATATTAAATAAATATGAATCTAGGTAGATCATTGGCATGGCAAAAATGATGAAGATGGGATGTAAATAATGACATTTGGGGAACACTGGTCTATATTATTGCATAAGACAGTGTCATCATCTACTTTTTTTTATAAGTAGCAGAAGTGTCAAAAAGATATAGAGACTCATATACTGAAAACCCATGTTCCACCTCCTACATTGAGAAACAAAATCTTAAGATGAAATTGAAGCTCCTTGAAACACCCTTTCTCCCCAGTTGTATTTTTGTGAGGTTCACTGACTGGGGAGGGAACATTTATAAACTACCAGATGTGTGACTGGCTAGAATTGTCCTTCTCTGCTCTGTCTAAAGTAAGCTCTGGAGTGTGGTTTCTCCTGGAGAAGGCTGTGTGTGGAGAGGAAGAGGATCCATGTCACTTACCCACCCCGGTGACGTAGAGCAGGGCTTGGACTGGGTTAATCTTGGGTCCATAGTATGAAATCTGAACCTATAGGACAGCAGCAAACCATTAATTATTTCTCTTAGTCATTCAACAAACACTAGCTGCCCCCCCCCCCCCCCCCCGGTATGTGCCAGGTTAGGGCAGGTTATGCTGAGGAGGCAAGGATGGGCAAGAAGTGGCCTTAGCCTTTCAGGAGCACCCCACTGTTGGGAGCGGAGAGGTAACAAAACATTCAATTGAATGTAATGCATAGACGAGGGTCCTATGGGAGCCCAGAAATGGGCCTACACTGCGCGGGAGTGACAGGGAGGCACACATCGAGGTAGATCTTATAAGAGGAGCAGCCGGAGACCTGGTGAAAGAGGCATTAGAGGGACAGTGCTGGCGATGAGCCACCGAAACTGGCTCCTGCAAGCAAAGAGGTGGAGACCTGAAGAACCAGACCAAGGAAAGCTGGAGCCTGAGCTCTCTGAGGATCTGGGGAGCAGGGGCTTTGGATGGGTGGTGGTCTCTTCAGGGCAGGTGCTATTGTAAGAAACACCAATCCCCGCTGCCCAAAGTTCAAAATCCAGGGAGGATGCCTCTCATTGTCCCGGCCTGGCCGGAGGAGGGAGGAACATCAGGATTGACACTTCCAAGCAAAACCAAGGAGCTGCCACTGGAAGAAGAGGAGCTCCTGAGGGGTCTACTTAGGTGTTTAGATCTGCCCTGAAGATAGTGGGGATCCAGAGAAATGACACAGCCACCGTCACCTTGTGTCTGGACCATGACATCAGCCTCTAGTCTACTGGATCCAATCTACTCACTAAACTGCAGCCAGTGTGGTCATTCTAACACACAAACACACTCTTGTTACTCCGGATGAAATACTTTCATTGGCTTCCTGTTGCCTTTACAAAGCAAGATCCCTGATGCCAAACCCTTAAAACTGGCTTTCTCTACTCCCCCCTCCCCACTCTCCTTTCTTGCCATACAGACCTTCCCCAGGTTCCACAACATGAGTCTCACCCTCTCCCCACGCAGAGTGAGCCCACAGGCCATAGCCCCTCACTCTTCTTTCCCTCTCTTGAGTGGGTCGCTCATACCATCCTTCACCTTGCCACTTTCCCCAGGAAGCTTTCCCTGATTGCACCTTCCCCAACTTGCTTTGATACCCAAGTTCTGTGCTCCTACTGCAAACAACAACAACAACTCTCTGCCCCAGTGGGGAGCCTGCTTGGCCTGTCTTGCTGGGAAACAAGTGGTCATTGGCTCAGCTCTCCTTGGGAACCACAGAGGGTCCTGTTGAGCCCACCTACAGCCAGTGAGGATATAGTGGTCAATGGTGATACCCCAAAAGATATGTCTACATCCTAATCGTAAGGGTGACCTCATTTGGAAAGATCTTTGTAGACGTAATTAAGGATCTTGAGATGAGCTCATCCTGGATTATTGGGGTGGGCCTTAAACAGTGATGAGAGTGAAGCACAGGGAGGTTTGACAGACTCCTCAGTGTGACCATGGAGGTCGAGACTGGAGTGATGAGGTCCCTGGTCTAGGGAGGCCAACAGCCACCAGACACAGGAAGAGGCAAAGCACTGGTTCTCCCCAAGATCCTCCAGGGGGAGCGTGGCCCTGCTGACACCTTGATTTCCGACTCCTGCCCTCCAGAGCTGTGACAGAATACAGTTCTGTTGTTCTAAGCCAATGGTTTGTGGGAATTTGTTACAGCAGCCCCAGGAAGCTATGGACCCGAGTTGCCTGGGCGGCCTGGCCGTGGGCTTCATAGCACTCCCCACCATCTATAATGTTTACCTGTGGTATCTGAGGCCCTCCGCTATAGGTTGTAAGCTCCACGAAGGCTGCAACCTTCCATGTCTTGATAATTGCTGTATCTCCAGTGCCTGACAGTGCTCGGCATGTAGTAGGTGATTATTAAACATTTGCTGAATACGCGAATTTCCCCAAAGCCCTGGCCTCAATAGCCCCCTGGCATCCCTATATTGTCTGCGAGGACGCTATGGCTAGAGCCAGTCACCATGAGCTTTTGCAGAGAGATGGAGGCCCTGCCGGGGCTGGGGCTCTGGGCTGGGGCAGGGCAGGCTGGGGGTAGCCGGCCTGCTGAGACCCGCCGGCCTCCGCGCACACAGCCCACCCCACAGCTGCCACACTTACCTTCTGGTCGCCTGTGCTACCGCTGGCAGCCGTCACCCGCACGCTCACCTCCAGCCCAGCGGCCAGGGGCCACTTGGAGGAGCCTGTGGGACTCCTCTTGGCTGGAGGGCTGTGAGCAACATCCACGACCACTTCTGGGGAGGCGCGGATGCTGAAGGACGTGCAGCCCTCAGGGGCAGAGCTGTGGAAGGCACGGGGGGGGGGGGGGGGGGGGACAGAGAGACGCAGTGAGCCTGGCCCGCCGCCGCTCTCCCAGCATCTTCCTTTTCCCAAAGCGTCAACACCAGAGAGCAGTCAGCCTGACCCTGAGCATGGGCGGGGCAGAGGCCGCAGGGACGCCGTTGGAAGGGGCCGTGGGCCGAGGACTGCAGGTGGCCTCTAGAAGCAGCAAGAGGCGAAGAGCGGATTCTCTCTGGCCTCCGCAAGGAAACCCAGCCCTGCCGACACCTTGCTTTAGCTCCATGCGTTTTAGCCCTGCGAGACCCATTTTTGAACTTCTGATCTCCCGAACTGTGAGACAAAACATCCGGATTTTTTTTTGCCCCCCCTCCCCCCCCCCCAGTTTTATTGAGAGAGAGCATTGGTGTCGTTTTAAGCAACGGCGTTTGTGGTCATTCCTTCCAGCGGCGATAGGCGAGCGCAAGGGCTTCCTTCCCAGCAGTGCCCTCGCTCCACCTTGGCTGACTCCTGCTGGCTCAGGCGACGGGGTGGCTGGCTTCCAGAAAGGCGGCAGGTGACCCAAAAGCGCTGGAACTCGAATCGCTTTCCTCGTTAGAAATAAGAAGAAAGCCACACGTTCCCACAGAAAAAGTGACATGTGAAAAGATTAAGTAAAAAAGCCATAGCAGTTTTTGCCTTATCGTGTGGATATGAACAGCGAAAGGTGAAAATAGAAGAATGTTTTCCCCTATCTGGAGCGGAAAAAGCCCCTGGGAGGCCAGCCGAGACATCGGCTCCCAGCTAGTGGGTACAAAGATCTCTGTTCAGCAATTCGGGGCTCTGTTGCCTCGGTGACATTTCAGGCTTGGCAAGTGCTCCTGTCCTGACGGTGGTGCCCAGGTCGTCTTGACCTTCACCAAGGTGATACTTGCAGCACGTGCCTCCGTTTTCACAACCATCCTGCGAGTGGTGTATTGTTATTTCTGCTTCACAGAGGAGACATCGAGGCTCAGAGGGGCACAGAGTCCAAGTCTCGAGGCTGGTGATGGCAGGTCCGGGTCCACATGCAGCCCAGCCTGATGTCGTTTCCATCACATCACAGCTGCTTGTTCGCCCTGCTGTGCCCAGGTTTGCAATGTGCGAACACTTACAACTGTCCCGTTGTGCTCATCTCAGGAGTGCAGACCAGCGGCTCTAAGTCTGGCCCTCGGAGCAGCAGCAGCAGCAGGGTCTCCTGGGCATTTGTTAGAAATGCTGATCTCGGGCCCCAGCCAGAGCCGCTGAATCAGAAACTCTCAGAGTGGGGCCCAGCAGTCTGTGGATTTTTTTAGGGAGGGGATTAAAAGATTTTAAAATTGATTTTTAGAGAGAGAGAAACATCGATCCACAGCCTCCTGCATGTCCCCTACCAGGGACTGAGCCCACAACCAGGTATGTGCCCTGACCGGGAATCGAATAGGTGACCTTTCAGTGCATGGGATGGCACCCAATCGATAAGCCACACTGGTAGGGCCAGCAGTCTGTGTTTTAACGTGTCCTCCTGGCGATTCTGATGCACACTCAAGCGTGAGAACCAGTGTTGTAAAAGACGCCAAGACAAGTTTGTTGAGTGACCCTGGATTTGACTGGAATCTCAGGGAATCATGAAATAAGGCACAGGACAGAATAAAGCATTATAGCCACGGGACCCACTGTCATTGCTGTTTTCTTAGGAGGAAAGCCACAGAAGCGGGTAGGATTTTCCTGGGGTTAACAGACTTGCTGGGCTGGAGGAGAGGAACGCCCGAGTTTCTGACTTGAGATGCTAAGCGGTGACGAAGCTGGAGGCATGGGGCAGGGAATACTGTCGCCTTGACATCACTGTGCCCCACATGCTTCCTCACCTGGGCAGGGAGAAGCGTGCAGATAGGTGGGTCTGCCACCTGCCAGGGCTTTATAGCCACTGTCTCCAGGCCTCACAGCCACCCTCTTGGCCAGATAGGGAAACCGAGGCTCAGAGAGGTGAGGCCCAGCTGGGAAGTGGCACCACTCAGATTTGCCTCCAGGTCCTGTGTTCTTTCCTTTGGCTGTCTTCCAGACCCTCTCAGGTCCTAAACAAGGGACTTTCATAAATGTGGGGTTGTCACTGTGTCTGCATAGGGGGCACCCATGTGTGTTATTACAAGACGACCAGAGCTGACTCTTCTCGTAAAGTCCAACAGCCTCCGTAGATGCAGCTCTGAGCCCCTGAGCCCCATGTGAGTGACATCATTTCTCCAACTCCTGCATCCAACATTTCCTTTCCCATGACCGCCAGAGGCTCTGTGACACTCTCACGTTCAGGGACACATGCAGCCCTTCTAGGAAAGGGGGACCACTCCGCCAGACACTTGGCCTGCATTTTATAATTTAACCCTCCCCACAACCCGGCAGGGTGGGTGTTGATCTTCCCATTTTACAGATGGGTAAACTGAGACTCAGAGACACTAACAGACTTGCCCATGGCTCCTCACTGTCACACCGAGTGGTCTGTTGAGAAGGAGACCCTGGGAGGAAGAGGAGAAGCCCATCGCTGGCAGCTTCAGAAAGCCTGTTGTCGCCTGTGGTTGGTGCGTCCTGGACCCCACACCCATTCTGGGCCTTTCCCAAGCCCTGCTGAGTAGGGGCTGCCAACCCGGCTGCATGTTAGGACAATTCAGGCAGGAGATGGGACGAAGGCGCTGGCCGGGGGCTGCTGTGAAGGGCAGGTTAGAAGTGAGGGAAGGGCTGGTCCAGGGACCGGCGGGGAGAGGGGGGCCCGGGAGCCAGGCTGCCTGGCTTTGAATCCTGGCTCCCTCACCTGCGAGCTGTGTGGCTTCGGGTGGGTTACAAACCTCTCAGAGCCTCAGCTTCTCCCTCCGCGAAGTGGGAACAACAGCACGGCCTCCCTCGTGAGGCGGTGGCATGAGCGTTGTGTGGGAAGAGGGGCGTGAAGGGGCCGTTACTCTGGGACACCCTCGGGTGAGCGGCAGGACTCAGCGGCTCACGGGAGGAGGGGCCGTCAGGTGACATCGGGCTCTCTCCTTTCCCGTTACCCCTCACCCGTTTGGTCCCCTGCCTCCCCTCCTGTCCTGGGAAGCCTCCCAGACATTTACTGCCGTTCTCCCGCTGCCCAGGTTCAGGCAGCAAGTGACATTTTCAAGGAAACGTCCCAGACTTTCTTGCGGGTGCCATTCTAGGACCACAGATGCCCAGCCTGGGATGGATGAAGCCAGGGGCTGCTGGTACTGTTCTAACAACAACGGTCACGCCAACCACGTGCACCTGCCGAAAGTGTTCCTAGACCATCTGGTTTAACCAGATCCTGACACAGGGCTTAGCACAAAGTAGGTACTCAATTAGTATTTGTTGAATGAATGACCAACTACCAGGGATATGCCCAGCAGTGTGCTAAGCACTTAACAAACATTTTCGTGGTTTTTCACATTTAATATCTTTAACCACCCTATTCCCATTTCACAGACAAGGAAACTGAGGCTCATTTGCCCAAGGCCTCCCAGCTAGCCAACAGCAGGCCCAGGAGTCCCACCTCAGCCTCTCCCACGTCACAGCCCGTCTCATCACACCCATGCTGTTGCACACGCACAGAGGGAGGCTTGGCTGCACCATGAGCCAGGTGTGGGTCATGGAGTCCAGGGTCTAGCCATGCTTCCAGGGCATACTTGCTGTGTGATCTTAGGCAAGTCACAGACCCTCTCTGAGCTTCCGTTGCCTCAATGGTGATACTTTATTTGTAGTGAGGCCCCAGGGAACTCCCAATTCTACATGGCAAAGACCCCACTGCCCTGAGTCTGGGCACATTCCAGGGCCACTTGGGTCTTCTCTTTCCAGCTTCTCCCCCTTGCAGCGGCTACAGAGGCTGGAGCCCAAAGCCTGAACCAACTACACAGCCCCATGTCAGCAGAACCTGTTTATCCAGCATCACTGGACCTGCTCCCCACCCCCAGGATGTCCCCTGCTCACCCGTAGACATCTAGCTGAGTCTCGGTCCCCACCACACATACGGCATAGGTGGGCTGCTCTGGGGCCACATGGATCACTCTCCCCTGGGCCATAGTCCCGTCAGCTGGTCCCTGCTGCTGCAGGAAGCCCCTGGGCCGGTTCCTTTATACTACCCAGTGGAGGCCATGAGTCAGCACGTGTGGTTTGTGGCTCAGTGGCTTAGCCCCTCCCCACTCGGGCCCGGTGCTGGTACTCTCAGCCCCTCCTCTGCCCTGCATCTGCCCCTTGACCCCATGGGCGTTGATGCCAGAATCGGGGGCAGGCTGGCTCTGTCAGTTTCCCAAGAAGGGAAGCCCGGGGGTGGGGTTGCAGGCCTGAGTCATGCCCATAGCCCCATCCCTGCCCGGGGCCGTGGACACCTGGGTCCAGCCAGCCTCGCCTAACTACCCCAACCAGGGCTCTCAGAGAGGCTGAGGCAAGAAACGCGGGGAGGTTTTGAGATTTTAGGCGAGAGGTCACAGTCCGGGCTACACATGCAAAGAAAGACTAGTCTGGTGTGGGGCAGATCCCAGGCTGGGCCACCCACCTGGGTGTTTTCTGTGATCTGGGCACCTTGCCCTGCACTTGGCGTGGAATAACTCACTAAGACGCTAGGAAGTAGGTGCTGTGATTACCTCTTCATGCTCACAGCACCTCTCCGACGTCAGTACCGTTAATATTCCAACTTTATAGCAGGAGAAACAGGCTCAGAGAGGATACACAGCTAGAAGGTGGTAGAACCAGGGTCTGAACCAAAGGTGTCCTGCTCCAGAGTCTGAGACATATTAGCTGCCTGCCTGCGTGGCATGAGCTTTTCTGGTTTTATAACATCTACTTCTTACTGCAGTACAAGGCATGTAGGAAGTTATTATTACTACCCATTTTATAGACTGGAAAATAGAGGCTCAGAGAAGAATGGCCACTTGCCCAAGGTGCCACAGCAGAGCGGGAAGCCAGCGTTCCCTGCACACTCCAGGATGCCAGCCTCTTGCCGGGGCCTCTGGGTGTCAGACTAGACACTGCAGTGGGTCATATCTGCCGAGGGGACACTCACTCGGCCTCAGAGCTGTGCTTGCACCTGGGCTGTTAGTGCCAAGCTCTCCCTGCTAGTGGGGTGATGGGTGAGACTGGTGGATGAATAGGTCCCAGCAGGGAGCACCCAAGGGAGGCAAACATGAGGATCTGGAGGCTGTGCAGTCAGGCAGGCCTGAGTTCCAATCCTGCTTCATGCCAGCATCCCCACGAGGTAGGTCCCATTATGATGCCCATGTTGTGGATGAGGCCACTGAGGCTCAGAGGAGCTAAGTAATATCCCCAAGGCCCCACAACCCATAAAGTGGGGATCCAGGATCCAAACTGTCTTCTCTAGGCTCAGATTCCATTTTCTGTGCCAGCAGATGACACGGCCAGACCTGGTGCTCTGATGCATCCACAGGACTACTTGCACACAGAAGGTCTTAATAAACCCGATTTTTGTGGCTGGTCATATGATTAGGACTAGTTTGAGCTTCTAATGGAGGCTAGCGGAGGGGACTGTCAATTGTCAGACTTGGAGGGCCCTTAAAGCACACCGAATCCAGTCCTTGTTCTGTGGATGGGAGACTGAGGCACAGAGAGGGTGTGTGACATGCCCACTGTCACACAGCAAGTCAGTGGGAAGCCTGGGCTCTACCCCGTTTTAGGTTCCTTGGGGCAGTTTTTGTTTTTTCTTTGTTCCCTTTTATCTTCAGCAGTTTGAAGGTTAATTCAACACTTATCTATTGAGCACCTACTGTTTGCCAGGCACTGTCCTAAGCACTGAGGATACAAAGTGACCAAAACAGACAAAAATCCTGCCTTCGTGGAGTTGTTTTTTCTAAGAGAAAGAGACAGCTAATAAGCAGTAAGTACAATAAGGGAACTTATAGTATGTTGGCTTTATGGAAAACTGAAATCCTGATGGTTCTTACCCTGCTCTACTTTTCATTTTTTCAGACATATAACTTGAACCCAGGTCAGCCATCACCCCTCCTGGCGCGAAGACCCCCAGCGCTCCGCTGGGAGTGGGGCGCGGGGAGTGTGTCCAGGGTGCCCAGACTGGCCCGTTTCCACTAGGCCTCCCCACGCACCCCCTCTCACTAGCATGAATCCCAAATAAACAGTTGTCTTAATAGAATTACCTCCTTGTTTGTTTTCCAGGAGGTAGAATTTCTCATATTTGAAGCTGCTTTCCAGAGCTTTCCTGCTGACCTCACCCTTCCCGGCAACTTGTTTTCATTTCTGCTATTTTGATAGTGGTATTTTGTGTTTATTTAGTTCCTAATGAGATTAGTAAATGGTCTAGATGGTGACCATTCAGTTGCTGGTGTTATTTTAGAGTCATTTTGATCAGGAGAGGTGTTAGGGAGGGAAAGGGCCAGAGCCAGGATTCGGGGCCTTGCAGCAATCTGTGACTTTGCTTTTTCTGGGTGACTACGCAGACGTCTCTCTGGCAGCACCTTGAAGTTTGGAGCTGGAGCTCTGTTAAAATAACATCACCACGCAAACCTGAACTACGTCTGATTGAAAATAACACTGCTGCCCACACTCTCCCCCTCTGAGTTGGGGGATGATCTCTTCCCAGACTTGTTCGCTCAGTGGATTCACAGGGACCCAGGCCTTGATTTTGATGGGATGTTCTGATTTCAGGTATGGTCTCCCAGCTTAGTGATTCCTTAGGTACCTTTGTGCAAGGATGTTCGGATGCTGTCGTCGGTGTTCCTAACCAACAACAGTGACCACGGGACACTGAGTTCTGGGCGGGGTCCAGGCTCAGCTGCTGATACGCACCAGCTCGCAGGATCCTCATATCAACCTCACGAGGGAGGGATTCTTAATCTCATTCTGTAGGCAAGGAAATGGAGGCTCAGAGAGGTTGAATGACTAGAACAAGATCACACAGCTGGTAGTAAAAAAAAGTCAGAATTTGAATCCAGATCGAGCTGAGTGCAAAGCCTTAATCACAAGTCTTTACCAGCTAATTAGGGGTGGGGGTCAAAGACCCCAGACTCTCCAGTCTTCTGATTTAGATCCATTCAACAGACATCAACTAAGCACCCCTCTGGGCCAGGTATTAGGGACACAGAAGAGAGAAGTGTTCTTGTCTTCAAGGAACATGACACAGAAGTCAAAGAAATGGAATCAACGGGAGTTAACTCTCTAAGAATATATACATATATGCTCCAATATATGCTCCACATATCCTGAGAAAGTTTTTAAGGAATTGGCTCACATGATTGTGGAGGCTGGTGAGTCCAAATCCTGCAGGGCAGGCAGGCTGGAGACCCCAGAAGAGCTGGTTTGCAGCTCGAGTTTGAAGGCCGTCCCCTGGAAGAACGCCCTCTGCCTCGGAGGATGTCAGTCTCTGCTCTTAGGCCTTCAGCTGATTAGATGAGACCTTCCCACACTAGGGAGGGTAATCAGCTTTACTCAAAGTTAAATATCAATCTCATCTAAAAAATACCTTCACCGCAACATTCAGGCTGGTGTTCGACCACATTATCTGGGTACCATGGCCTGGCCAAGTTGACACATAAAATTAACTATCACAGAACAGGCAGTTCACAATAGGTCTTCTTAACTCTTATGGGGTCACTTACCCTTTTGAGCATTTAAAGGAAGCAATAGAGATACTCTTAAGTGTCCCTTTCCTTGTGGGTGGGGAAACTGAGGCTCGGCGAGGAGCTGTAACTGGCCTAAGGTCATGGGCAAGTTGGTGCAGAGTCAAGGCAAGTCTCCTCTCCTGACTCTCCATGAGCATTCTCCATCTTCTGGGGGTCTCTTCGTTTGGGTCTCATGGTTTATTGGGGAGGTGCAGGGAGTGGGAAAGTGAGGCAGGAAGCCAGTGAGGGTGTGTGAGTGAGCTGGTGACCGCCGTTAGCAGTCGTGGTGGCCAGAGCTGAACCCACGGGGCGCGCTGGAGAGTGGAGGGGAGCTGAACCCCAGAGGGAGCCCAGCCCAGGAGCAGGGGAGCTGGGCGTTTACACCCCCCCTCCCGCTGCCGTTGGCTGACGGCTGCTCCTGGGGACATGAGTTCCCTGGCATTTTGGGTAGTGGGCTCCAGCAACCAGAAAAAACCTCGGGCAGAGAGCAGGTGCTGGCGCTTGGACAGGGTCCTCTGTGAACTGATGAGGAGACAGTGGGGGACAGCGAGAGCATCTGTTATAGGACAGGAGAAGAGTCCTCAACCCTTCAAGGAGCAAAAGACAGCTGGGGACACATTCCCCCTGAAAAACGCACATGAAACATTTGCATACAGTTTGACTGAGTCCACTGACCTTGGAGCCCACCCGGGACACTGGTCTGCGACCTCCACCTCCAGTGACTGACTGTTCCTTCCTCTCCTCCCCACGCCCCCAACAGGAGCTAGGCAAGGCTTTATCGCCACAGTGCCCTCCACCCCCGGCGCGCAGGGCCTCTGCTGGGCGAGGTGGCTTGGCGATGGCATCGTGGTCTGGCCTGCAGTCCTTTGCCCGCTGAAGGCCAGGATCACCCCTTGTCCTGACCAGCGGGAGCCCTTTGGACGAGCAGACTCCCCTCCCACGTGTTTTCTGTGGTTGGCGCCACCCCCGTGTGCGTTTCCTCGCGCTGAAAACGTGCCGCGCACACGGGGAGCGCGTGAGCATACGATCATTTTAAGGGATCGTATTAAAGTGACCGCTGTGTGAACACCCAGGTTAAGAGATGAAGGTGTCCGGGGACACCTCCCTCTCTGCGTCCCTCCTCCCGCCTGGGCCCTAAACTGACAGTTATGCAAACGTTCGCACCGTGACCCCCCTGCTTTTCTTGATGGCTTTTGCTTTACTGCTTAGCTCTGCCCGCTTTGGGGCCTTCCGCAAGTGGAAGTCACTCTGTTCCTTCGTGACCTGATTCTCCACTTGACGCGGCGTTTACGGGACTCACCCGCGTCGACGTGCGTGCCACAGGCGGTCGCCTTCACCGCTCTCTGATATCCCGCCTTAGGAGTTCGCAGCCATTCAGTTATCCGGCCTACTGGCAACGGCATGGCTTCCAGTTCCAAATAATGTGACCGATGCCGCTCTGAATGTCCACGTCACTTGGGGCACAAGTGCCAGAGTTTCTCTAGTTATACACAGTCGACCCTCTGTATCTGCAGGCTCTGAAGCAGGGATTCAACCAGGGGATTGAAAATATTGGGGGGAAAAGATGTTACAGTGTGGCTGGTGCGTAATGTAGTCAGGCCGATGGTGGTTGCATCTGTCCTGAGCTTGTACAGACCTTTTTCTTAGCATTAGCCCTTAAACGATATAGTACGACAAGTGATTGCATAGCATTGGCGTTGTGTTAGGTATTAGAAATAATCTGCAGATGCTTTAAAGTGTACGGGAAGATGTGCATAGGTTATATGCAAATACGAGGCCATCTTATGTAAGGGACTTGAGCATCCAGGGGTTCGGTGCTCACGGGGGGTCCCGGAACCAATCCCCTGCGGATCCAAGGGACGCCTGTATCTGGGACTTAAATTTCTGGAGTAAGACATGGGCATTTTCCATTGGCTGGGTAATAAACTATCTTTCAAAGCGGCCGTACCACTTTCATCCCCATCAGCAATTTATGAGGGTTGGTAATCCTTCATATTCTTGCTGACAGCTCTGTTTTATGTGTTTATACTTTTTTTGGTCCATCTGGCGGCCACAGGGGTTTGCACCTGAGTCTCCCTGACCGCTCACGAGGCGGACGCCTTTTCGTCTGTTTACTGGAGGTGTGTTTTCTGTCTTGTGAGGGGCCTAGTCATAGCTTTACCCTCTTTTTCTGTAAGAGTGTTTCCCTTTTTCATATTTTTATTGCACAGTAGGGCTTGTTCATGTATCCTAGATACTGGTCCACAAAGAAACAAATGATAAAGGAAAGAAATAATAAACAGCTATATTAAAGTTAAGAACGTCTATCTATTAAAAGACAGAGAGGAAAAAGATAAGCCACTGCGAGAAAATAATACATGTCATATATGTAAATGGAGACAGATCGGTATATAGGATTTATAAACAAGTTCTATTCAATAAAGAAATGTCTGTCTTCTGGTCTGTGAATCTGGTCTATTGGTCTATCTCTAAGTTGTTCATTGACTTAGTGATGCTTGGCTCTTAACATTTCTATATAAATTTTAAAATCAGCTTAAAAGTTCTACGAACACACACACACACGTTATAGCAATTCTAACTGGGTTTGCATTAATTCATAGGAGAATGGACATATCAATATTGAGCTTCCAAGCTATGAACACGGTGTCTCTTTCCATGAATTTAGGTCCTCTCGAATGTTTCAGCACGGTTGTATAGTACACTCCATAAAGGTTTTGTACATCTTTTGTTAGCTTTGCTCTTTATTTTCACTTACTTTTTTATTGCTACTATAAGTGGTATACTTACATTTTTAAATTTTCTATTTGCTGTTGGTATATAGAAATGCAATTGATTTTTGTACATTGGTTTTACAACAATAGCCTTACTTAACCATCTTATTAATTTTTAAAGATTAGAGATTCCTTTTGGATTTCCTACTTATATAACCATTCCTCTCCAATCCTTAAAACTTTGTTTCTGCCCTGGCTGGTGTGGCTCAGTAGGTCGAGCATCCTCCTGTGCACCAAAAGGTGGCCGGTTTGATTCCTGGCCGGGGCACATCCAGGAGGCAACCGATCAGTGTTTGTCTCTCACATCAATGTTTCTGTCCCTTTCTCTCTCTAAAAAAAAAAAAAAAAAATCAATAAAATTTAGCTTTTAAAAAACCCTTTTCTTTCCTTTTCTTGCCTCCCTGCACTGCATGAACTTCCCGTTCAATGAACTTTCTGTTCAGTAGAAGTGTTGGCAGCGGGCACCTGGGTCTTGTTCTGATCCTAGGAGGGTAGTTCCAACGTTCCATCAGTAAGAGTGATTTGTGATGTGCGTTTCTTGTAGGTCAGTGGTTCTAGAAGATCAGTGGTTCTAGGCCTGGAGGGCTTATTAAAACGCAGAAAGCTGCTGCCCCCTTTTGCTCCCCCACCCCGAGTTTCTGATTCAGTAGGTACAGGTGAGGCCCAAGGGGTTTTATTTCAGACAAGTTCCCCAGCGATACCGATGCTGCTGGTCTGAGGAGCACCCTTTGCGAACCACTATTATAGATATTCTTTATGAGGTTAAAGAAGTTCCTTTCTATTCTTAGCTTAAGTTGTATTTTAAAGCCATAAATGGAAATTTTATCCACTGTTTTTTTCTGATCTGTTGAGATGATTGTGCAAATTTTCCCTTTGATCTATGAATCTATTGAACTGATTTTCGAAGGTGAAACTTGCATCCCTGGGATCTATTTAATTCGAGCTGATACTGTGTAATCTGATCTTGTATTCTTTTAAAATTTAGTTTGCTAAGAGCTTTGCTTAGAATTTTTGTATGTATGGGCTCATTGCTGTATCTGTAGGTTTCCTTTCACATGCTGTTCTTCGCAAGCACAGTACCTAACTCAGGTTAAGGAGTGGGGGAAAAAGGGAGCTATTGTAGTTATTTTTATGCCCTTATAACTGTACTTACCAGGCCATGTTGCTTGTCTGCCAGCCAGCCCTGCTTCTCTACTAATCCGGGAGCTTCCTAAAGTCAGGATCCACGTCTGCTCATTCACTGCCGTGTCCCCAGCATCTATCACTGAGCTGGACACATGGTCGGAATAACTGCGCCCGTATAAGATGGGCGTGAGTGTTGCGTAGCTGCCTCGGAGACAGTGAACAGGCGCTAATGCTGTGGGGACAAAGAAGGAGAGAAGGTAAAGAAATGAACATCCGTTAGGAGCTTACTGTCTGCCAGGCACTGGTCTACTTCTCAAACGGTCCAGGAAGGTAAACAACATTCACATTTTACAGAGGAGCAAATAGAGGCCCAGCCCCAGGAAAGCTCTCATCTCATCTGCTGCTGCAGGCTGGGGACACTGACCACTCCATGTCCTCTTATAAAGGCTCCTGTGTGGTAGGAATTGTTTGACATGCTGCCTTCCTTCTGATGATGAGAATAGATGGCTAATTCGGGTTCCCTTCTTTGCATGGGTTGCTGGGAAGCTCAGATCCTAATTTTGACTTTAACCACATTCACTAGTTTGATTCTCGTGGTCATATATGTCTGTCTCCCCCCCCCCCCCCAGCCTGTATTTCCTACATTTTTCCTGCTCTGGTGTCTTTACTTTTCTATATTTTTAAATCATCAGCTTGCTGACTATGTCCTTACTATAAGTGGCCTTGAGTCCCTCGAGGATTGCGCCAAGGGAATGAAAAAATAAAAGATAAGTAACTACAATGATGGAGCCGTCTAGTGCCTTCTTGGGTGGCGTTACTTACATAAGAACTCATTTCTGAGTGATGCCCTGCCCAGCCCTGCCCAGGCCTCAGCTTGCTGGGACCCTGGGAACTGCCTGGGGAGGCTATAATTTCTGTGATTGAGATGTTCCAGATGAATGTAATTAATGCTGAGCTGCACTTTCCCAGGATGCCGAGGCTCATTTAAAGATCCAAGCAGATTTCAAAGAAGGAACTACGCGACAAACTTTAATGTTGGCCTTCAGCTCTTCAGAGACAGGCTTGCTTCCGAGAGGGGCTCAGTGGCGGTCTATTTTCATCGCTGGTTTGTGACAGACACCCGCCGGGTGGCCCTAGGGACGGCGCTCACACCGGGTGTTCCGAGTGCGAGTTCCTTTCTAGGGATTCCAAGGGTGACTCCTGCCCCTGGCATCCAGTCAGCAGCTGCCTCTAACCCGTGCTGGGAACCAGGAGATCAAAATCTGCTGCCAGAGCTGGGGCGATGCACTCTGGGGGTAGGGAGCCCAGCCCCTCTCCTCGCCCGGGCCTGGAGAAAGTCTGCCCACTGCCTGTTGGAGCTTCGAGTCATCGGGGAGTGTCATGCTGGACAAATGGGAGACACCACAGCCCTCCTGCCAGTGGGCGGAGAGTGCTTGAGCCTGTTGTGTTACTCAAGGCTTTGCTGTAGCCAGACTTCTTATGTGTCCATAAAAAATGTGTAAGAAACTTTACCTTTAAAAAATGTTTATCATCAGGAAGTGTGTGAAAGAGACTCCCCGGGTGGCAAAGCAGAAAAGCGAGGCTGCAGAGCCAAGCGCACCTGTCTTTCAGCTCCCCTGGGCGAGTTAGTTCAGGTTATACCCTCCCCCATCACATAGCTGCAACTTACTGAGTGCCAGGCACTGTGCCAAGCACCTACCCTGATGACCTCTTACACAGCTCCCAACGCCACCCCGAGACAGGGACTATTAGTATCCCCATTTTACCAAATGAAGAAAGTAAAGTTCAGAAAGGCACACAGCTGCCAAGTGGCAAGGCCAGGAAGCACGCCCCGGCAGCTGGCCTTGGAGCCCACGCTCTGACCAACGCCACAGCCATCGCCGCCGACGGCCTGGGCACGTAGGATGTGCTCAGTTAACATCGAATGAATTAAATGCAAGTGTGCTTGAGGGTTGGCCCCCGGTTCCTTTTCCCGTCTGCAGAGCTCTTACTTCTGAGCAACAGGCCGGGCCAGGTTGGCACATGAGCCTCAACCTGTTTCCGCGTTGGCACATCAGTTGCTTCATTGCCACAAACGAGGAAGCAGGAAAGACAGACAGTTGCCCACACACTTTCATCAGCCACCGGGCCGCGAAGAAGGGTCTTGTCTGCACCTGCCGAAGACTTACTGCTCTCTCTCCAGGAACCTGCTCACCTGAGTGGGCCCGGGAGTGGGGCGAGGGGCGGACAGAGGGGACCCTGCAGGGGCTGGGCCCGGCGCTGTGTGACCGCAGCTATGAGAAGGCGCACTCATTCCCTGAGGCTGGGACAGCACGAAAGGAACAGAAATGCCAGCTGAGCTGAAAACTAAAGGCCGGGGCCTGGGATGCCTCTTTGGTGGACGAGATCTTCTTTCTGGACTTTCTCCTCTGGGTTCGAGGTGGCGAGCAGTCAGCAAACAATTCCTTTCTCTCTAATGTGGACTTAACTCTGGGGGGCAGCTGCCCAGCTGAGGACCGCATTCCCCAGAGTCCCTTGCACCCACATGTGGCCCACTGAGTTGTCAGGGTTGCCGATTCCAGGTGGAGGGGAGGGATAGACGGGACGGGGAGGGGCTGAGATGCTTAGGAGGACAGCGTGGCGTGGGTCACTGGCGCTGTGCCCTGACTGCATGTCAGAATCACCGGGCGGCTACAGCCAGGCAGAATGTCTGGGAGCGGGGCCCTTACCCTGCTAGGTTTTTAAAGCCTTCCAGGTGACCCTAACAGGCAAGTGGGTGGAGGACCACTGCAGTGGCCGGTCAGGAACCCAGGCCACAGAGGTCACCTGTCTAAGCTCAAACCTCTCCCCCCACTTAACAACTCTGACCCAGGCAAGTTCCTTCATTTCTCTGTGCCTAAGTTTCCTCATCTATAAAGTGAAGGTAGTAATAGTAACAGCTTGTTAGCCTGTTGTGACGAGCAAAGGAGACAATGTGTGTAAAGTGTCTAGCACATGCCCGGCACGTGCCTGGCACATGGCCCACAGCTACCATCACTATGCTGTGGGAGCTGTGGGATGACACTGGTTTTGTAGGAAATGTATGTTCTCACTGGCTCTGTGCAGTCGTCCAGAATTCCTTTCTTGCCATCTTCCCTGCAGCCCCAGCCTGCCACTCCTGCCCTCTGGGGCTGCCGGCCAAGGTTCAGGAGACCAGGGAGTTGGGCAACCTCCTGCCAAAGGCCTGCAGTTACGTATTCCTAATTCTGAATAAAGTGTGAGTCAGGCGGGCCCAGTGCCACGCAGAGCTGTAAATGCCCACAAGAAAGGCAGGCCTGAGGTTCCTGTCTGGGCCTGAGCCTCCTCCTGGATCCATCTCTTGAAGCTGAGCCCAGAAGGATACGACCTGGGAGTTGCCGGGACAGCCTTCCCTTCCCTTCCTCCAAAATCTGGGTCTCAAAGGATCTTTGTTGCCTATTAGGGTACAGAAATTAGGAATTTATCTAAAGAGCAGTCTCTAGAGAAGGGTCTGGGGGATGTTACGTAACAATAGTCATCATTTATTGAGCACTTACTACATGCCAGGCACTGTGCTACTAATCACGTCACTTAAACCCCATGCAAGCTCTGTGAGGCAGGCACAATTATTATGCCCATTTTGCAGAGGAGAAAACTGAGGCTCAGAGAGGTTAAGTGCACAGCTGAGAAGTACCAGTTCTGCACCAGATCGTCTGACTCTGAGGCACATGACCTTTCCACTGTGCAATGTTGCTTTGCCCAGAGACTGAGGTGTATGGGCAGAGTGCCCATCCCACCTACCCCCACGTCTTCTTTTCATTCTGCCTAAGCTACAAGCACCATTGGAACGGTGATGAGCAGAGGCAGTGATTTCCTGGGGCTCTGTAGCAACCCCACCTGGCCTTTTATGGGGCTCCTGAGGCCTCCCCATGGGCAGGAAGGGGGTGTTGCTAAGGTCTCGCAGCAGGTCATCCCATGCTCCACACACATCGGCTTCTCAAATTGCCACACTCACAATGCAACCTTCCGGTCACAGCCTGGCCCCTGGCCCTGCCACGTTTGTTCTTAGCACTTGACCCCTGGGCTTGCATTTGTGTGTCCATGCCAGCCTTAACTCATCCTGTGGCCAGGACAGAGCAACCTCACACTCTTAGCAAATTATGGGCTTATCAGCCCCAAAATCTTCAGGGGCCAGGCAAGCAAATGCTTCAGCTGCAGGAAACTGCCAGATTTCTTACTGTCATGTTCTGATCCCCAAAAGGGCCAAAATTAGGCTCAAACCATTTGTGCTTTTGTAGGTTTATTAGCCAGTGATAGAAACACAGCTGGACCCATATAGAACACGTGTCATTGACACACATCTGGAGAAAACCACCCCCTCCCTCTTCATCTCCCCCTCCCCCTCCCCCTGCACTCACGGGTTCATTCCCTGAGCCGTCCCATTGTGAGCTATCTCGGTGGGCTTGGTCCCTGTAGGCCCCTTCTGAGGCATAGCAGGGCTAAACCCTGCCAGGGGTGTCCCCTCCCGCAGAGTGAGGTCCCCGGGCCAACAAAGCACCTATGCGTTATGGAGGATGTCTTCACCCCTGTACCACCGTCTTCCCAATCTCCAGGAATTCCCAGATACTTTCATCTCCAAGAAATTCCAGGAGGTTTTTGTACAAAGCCAGATTTCTGAATGTCAGGCGATGGGGACTTTCTAAGGCTAAGGCACAACTATCATTACTTCTATATGCACCTAGAGCACCTACCAGGTGAAAGCTCATGCTGGGCACCAGGTGGGGCAGAGAGTTCAAGATCTGGTCAGGAGTTTGGCAGGTGGAGTGATGGTCCCACCTCGAGCTAAGTAGACCCCCAGCTCCTTCTCTGTGAGGGCAGCTATGGGCATAATCTCTCCTGCGGGGAGGGATCGGATTTTGGGGCTGGTCCCGGCAGAGAGAGAGGCAATCCGGCCAAAGCAGAATCTTCTCCATTAGGACACATGGGCCAAAAGGGCAGATGAAATGCATGGATGTTTCTAGACCCCAAAGTGAATTTGGCTCTAAATGAAGGATTTGGGGGTGGGAATGTTTGGAGGAGTCCCCATGGGTCGTGTTGATTGCATGAGAGGCCACAAGAAATGAGGCCTCTCCTTCTCGGAAGGTCAAGGGGAATCAAGCCTGAGAACCAAATGGGTTGCAAGTAAGGAGTGAACACTTGTAGAAAAACGGCTTCGGAGAGGGATGGGTCACCCTCGGCATTCCATCTGGACACTTGGGGTCTCCTAACACTTATTATTTAGGGGCTTGTCTCAGTCTCCATCACCCAGGCCAATGTCCCACCCAGGGGGAGAGGATGGTGGGTGGGACAGGCTCAGGGCACCATGTGCCACCACTTGAAGGAGAAGGGCTGCCGGCGCACGTTGGTCCCGCAGTGCACCTCCCCGTGCAGCATGTGGTATGGGGTGAAGTCGTCGATGAAGGTGCAGTGGAGGCCCAGCGGCTCCAGCAGGGACCGCACCTTCTCCTCCAGGCAGCAGCGGCCGTTGATGATGGGCCCGAAGGGCTTGGGGATGCCCAGGTACTTGCCCAGCACCAGCATGTTCACCTGCAAAGAGGTGAGATCCCAGGTCAGGGGCATCAGTTCATCAGCAGCTCCTACCCCAGCACCTTCACTATACCTGGTAGGACCTGAATTTGTTTGTTAGGCAACCTTGAAAATAGATACTCGCCCTTTCATGCAGTGGGAGGGGAATTGGGGCCGGTAAGAACTCTAGCCAGCTGTGCATCCCCGTGGAGCACCTGCAGAGCTCACAGTAACTTATTTGTCTGGCGACTGTCCTTATTGGTGGCTTGTGAGATAGAATCCCAGCCTCCTAGCCCGTGGGTCAGAGTAGACATCTGAGCCAATCTGGACCAGATTGTCACTCAGGCATTTGAGGCTGACACGGCGGGAGAGTCAAGTCTGTCTCTCTGTCTGTATCTATAATGTGCGGCCGTATTCAGATTGGTGCTCGGGGACAGAAGCAAAAGAAGCCAAGCTGGAGGGGGGAAGGAAGAGGGAGGGGAAATATAAAGTAAACAGACACAGAGATAAGAGAGGCTCCACGTGTCCTTATAGTAAATCTTCCTCTCGCTGAAGCTGGCTTGGGTGGCCCTCTGTTTCCTGCAAACACAAGACTCTGAACGCACGCACAAGCTTCTGGGGGCACATATGTAATTGCAAGGCTGCCTTAAACATGCAGGAAGGGGAGTGATAAGAGGCTTTGCAGGTGGGGAAATCGAGGAAGGCAAAAAAGTCAGCCAGAAAGGGGAAGGAAAAGGGGGAGGTGAAGCAATGGTGGTGTGGACAGCCTCCCTGCAAGGCTCTGCTGACGGGAGAGTTGAGTTCCTCTTGAGGATGGGGGGAGACTGAAGGGGAGTGTGGAGAGGGGAACTGGGTGACCTCCAGCGGTGCTATTCAAAGTGTGGTCCTCAAATAGCAGCACCTGTGTCATCTGGGTCCTGGTTAGAAAGGTAGTGCCTCAGGCCCTACCTCGGACGTGCTGAAGCAGAGCCCCTGGGGTGGAGCCCCAGTGGTCCAGGTGTTCCAGATACAAGCTCAAATTTTGAACCCTCGGGGCTCAATGAAAGGCCACTTCTTCCATGAAGCCTTCTTGGATTTTCAGCCCTGCCTCTTAGACTGGAAGTCTGAAGGGCCACATCACTTTATACAAAACAGATCATTGGGACAGGTCCTCAGAGGGGCAAGAGTTTTCTCCTCTCTGGATTATACTGGAAGCTCTTTGAGAGCAGGGAGCAGCCTCCATCATCTCTGTATCTCCCACAGGACACCCTAACGTATGGGTGATGGATGAATAGCTGTGAGCTGGGAGAAAGGGAGAGGGATGGGCATCTCGGCTCCCAGCTGGTGCTGGGGGCTTCACACACGCCACCCCATGTAACCATCCGTTCACTCGGCAAATATCAAGCGGGTCCCTGGGAGGAGGGCAGGGGCCTTCCCCAAGGGCCCTTGAGCAAGGGGCTTGGCCAGTGAGCATCTGTAGTGACCAGGACCATCACCCAACTAGAAGCCCTTCTGGTGGCCATCAGGGGACGCCTGACGCTCTCTGCCACCCCACCAGCCACCATAATCCCAAACATGGAGAGGGGAGGCTTGAAGCCTAATTTGAGGAAACCTCAATTCACAGATGGTGGCCTCACCAAGTCCGGGAAGAAAGCCACCGCCTTTTTCCTCTCGGTCTTAAAGAGCTGGGGGATGTCCACGATGTCCCGCTCTGTCAGGCCCAGCTCCCGCTTCAGCACCTCCCGGTTCCAGTCGATGCAGCTCTGGGGGAGCAGGGCAGAGTTGGGGAGCCCCTGCCAGTATGTGTTGGGGGCTCCGTGGGGTCATGTCTGGCTGCCCAGGTGCCCATGGATCAACTCTCCACACGAACCTTATCTTTGCACCCCTTTGTCAGATATACCTGTCCTGTGTCCCACGCCTCACAGTCCTGTCCTACTAGCGGGCTTCAGAATGAGAGCGTTCCAGAGTGTTCCATCCTTGGACCTCTTCTCATCTCTAGGTCCTTCCCTCCTTAGGGAATCTCCTTCGGTCTCATGGTTTGACACCATCTAGAAACTGACGGCTCCCAAGGTCTGCCTCCCAGCCCGGCTGCCGTCTCCTCCAGCTCCCTCCCTGTCCCTGCTGCAGGCTCTGTCCCTGAGAGAAGCCTTACATACTCAGCCCCACCTTGGCTTCTGTGCTTGTAGGACCCCGGAGATTCCATTTGCCCTTCCAGACACGCTGTACACCTTCCCTGCTCTGCACCCTGGGAGGCCGATCCTGGAGACTCAGGCCTCCCGCGCCACTGGCTTCTGGGTGGGTTCAGCCAATGGGGACACTGGAGGGGGGCTGGTGGAGAGTGCAGTGGGGGATTTGCTCCCCCATCTCCCTCCCTGCCAGGTCACTGTGGGTTGGCTGTGAAGGTCACAGCTCCAGTCGCACTTCCCTCTCCTCACAGTGACCTCTCCAGGTCTCAGTAACAGCTCCCTTCCCTAGTTCCTTCAGGCCTAGGGGTGGTGACAGTCCCCCTCTTTCTAGACGGGGAGAATGTACAGACCTTGTTGATGTCCTCAAAGGTTGCCCGCGCCTTTGTAAATATTCCCTTGATTAAATTTTTCTATAGTTACCCAGCTTGAGGTGCCATATGCTTCCTGTTGGGACCCACTGTCACCACCCCCACCCCTGCCATGATATAATGAAATAGTCTCGACATAGCAGCAGAGAGATTGTTTCAAAGCCCAAGTCACATCAAGTCCCTCCTCTGCTCAAACCCCCACCCCCAGTGGCCTCCAATCTCACTCAGGGCCATAGCCATGTCCTAGCGATGCCCTACAAGGCCTCGTGTGACTCTTTCAACTCCTGGCCCGTTGCCATACACTCCGGGCCCCACTGTTTTACTCAGGGCCATCAACTGTGCTGTTCCCTCTGCCTGGAATGCTTGTCCTCCTCACACACACATGGCTTACCCACTCATTTCTCTTGGGTTAAAGGAGGGGGTTAGAGTCCCCCTGTCTGGGCTTGCTCCAGCCTGAGCCTTCATGAACCGTGAGCCTCAGGCTTCCGTCCCCATCCCTGTCCCCAGCCATGCCCGCCTTCTAGTCGCAGCCATGGCCCTGTACCTGCACAAACTTATTGTAGCTGATGAGGTTTGAATTGGAGAGGACCTGGTTGATGGAGATGGTGTTGACCTGCTCGTTACCTGTGACAGAGAGAGAGGCATGAAGGGAGGGGCAGGAACAATACAAGCAGTGAGGGCCGCCTGTTCTGGGAAGCAGCCGGGCAGGGGCCAAGTTCACAGCTGCTGGTCTCGCCGAGTCAGCAGCTCTCTGGCCTTTCTGGGCATTTGTAGGCACCACCCAGCAGGGCTCAGCCTGGCCGCTGGGCAAGTCTGGGTGTGTGAGGGGAGGGAGGGGCAGGGGACCACAGCACTATGAACTTTAGACCTTTACTTGAGTTCCCTGAACATGCTAATGCCTTTTATTGAAAATTTACAACCCCCCCCCCCCCCCAGGACACTGGGTGATGATTCCTCTTTTGCCCAGTGGTGTCGAAGCTGGGTAACCCACTGCCCACCCGTGCCAGCCCTGGTGGGCGCCACTGGGCCCTGTCCCTGGCCGCCAAGAGGTGAAGCGTGGGGCTCCCGGAGGCCTGGCTTTCCTGCCTGCTTGATGGGGTACCCGAGGAGACGGGGCTGGACCAGGGAGGGGAGGTTAGAGCCAGCAGCTCACAACCTCACAGCGGCCCTTTATTCAGCTCTTACCATGCTCAGGCCCTGAGGTCAGAGCTCTACATTTAGCGCCTCACTTAACCCTCACTGCACCCCACAAGGCACGCACTATCATCCTGTACCAAACTGCCCACCATGCGCCCCATGGAGCTGCCAGTCCAGCACAGGGACAGTGATGCCAGGTCCCTCTCCCAGATGCCCAGCCCTCCCCACACCCAGGCTCCCGCAGGGGTGGGAGGGCTGCAGCCTTCACCTGGCAGGGACAGGGAGGGGGAGCCCCGGGCTTTGGCTTCAAGGGGCAGAGGAGTTGGCAGAAGGGGCTCAACCCAGGGAGGCAGCAGGAGATGAAACTGTTCATGAGCCCAGGCTCCAAGCCCCCAATAAATGCCCCATTGATCAATCAGATTTCACTCACAAAGCACAAATTATTAAGAATTTCAAGACAGTGAGGGCAGAGCATTAAACCTCAAATGAGGGCCCTTCTGAGCAGAGGGCCCCATGAGACTACCCTGGTCACATGCCCCTGAAGCTGGCCAGGTCTTCACTATGTCCCTGCCCACCCCAAGCCCATCGTCCACCACTGAGTTCCCTGCCAGCTCTGCCCCAGCCGTGGCCCATGGTGGCTGGAGGAACAAGACGTGCGGTGGCAAGAGGGAGGGCTCCTGAATTTGGGGGGACAGCCCTACTTTAAAATGTGCCATCCCTCTCTCAAGTCACCGTGCGTCTTGCTTTAGGTGAGGGGGTTGACAGCTGTGATAAGGGACACTGGTACCCACCGACAACCCCTTCGAACAGGAGGGCCCGGCCGTGGCCCCACTTGCGCTTCTCCTGGAAGAGCCTGAAGCAGGCGGCGGGGCTGGCCAGGAGCATCCGGAAGCCCTGTGTGGAGACAGCGGACGCCTGAGCCCCCTGCAGCTCATCCCCTGGCCCAGACGCCAACGCCCGTGTCACCCGAGTCCTCACCTTCCCATCGGGGGCAGGGACGAAGCTCAGAAACTCATCCACGTGGCCCACGGCCAGCCAGTCCACAAAGAGCTCCACAGGGGGCTGCACCCTCTGCGAGTAGAGGAAGTCCCGCACCACCTGGGTGACCCTGCGGCCACTTGACCTGGGGCCCAAGCAGTTAAAAGAAAAGTTGCTTAACTGAAAACAGAATCTATGCCGAAATGGAAAGACAAGAGTTCAAGATTTCTGCAATATCTACCAAAAAACATACGTTGCCTTTATAAGCAGGAAAGACTATATATGTATACTTAAATGTCACTCAAGGGGAGTTCCCCAGGAGGCAGACACAGGACAGATCATTCACATCAGGTCACTGGCACCAGGTCAGTGACCTACCCGGGTCTTGCATGCAGGCAAATCCTCCGAACCGCCCTCAGACCCCCTCCTCACACCCTCCAAGAGACTGGTTTCGCCCCTACATTTCCTCCCCCATGGCTGGGTGCTCCTTCCTTGAGTTTATCTTACGATTCTCTCCCTGCAGCCTCACCCTCCTGCACATCAGTGGGGGGAGAGGTGGACAAGATTACCCCTGAGAAGCCTCAGAGCCCCAGCATTTTACGGTAGAGAATTAAAATCCCATCTTTGCCTTCTGAAAAAGTGTCTAGTGACGTTACCCACATTCCCTCTTTCTGTGGGGTCATATGTTTGAGGGCGGTTAGTCCCCTCCTAAGCTTCTTGAGTCACCTGTTATTTGATCCCAAGTCTTTCTAACTGCTTTGCTGAGTTTGGTTATTAGCTCTGTGTGTTGGCCTATTGCACAGCAAATGACCATAACCATACAGTTCCTTCTCTTTTCCATCAGTACCCAGGTGTTACATGTTGAATAAGACATAATCAGTGATTCTGTGTGTGTGTTACGGCCATCTCACTTTTCATGTCCTGTACCTCCCTTCTCCTGCTCTCAGAAAAAGATCTGATATTAGTCATTTACATCATAGTATAAACAAGCTCTGACTTAAACACAATTTCTCCCAGGACTGCTGAGGCTTAAAGCTTTTTCTTCTATGGCTATTTTTTTTTTTTTTAACGTCTTCATTGATTTCAGAGAGAGGAAGGGAGAGGGAGAGGAGAGGGAGAGAGAGAAACATCAATGATGAGAGAGTCACTGATCAGCTGTCTCCTGCACGCCCCCTACTGGGGATCGAGCCTGAAACCCGGGCATGTGCCCTGACTGGGAATTGAACCTTGATCATCTGGATCCTAGGTCGATGCTCAACAGCTGAGCCACACCGGCTGGACCCTGTGACTATTAATTGGTAGCAACATCTATTTATTTTCCGAAAAGGAAGACCTATGTCTAGTTATAACTTTGCATTCTGCGTTACTTTCCAGGTTGCTCACCCTCTCTGACTTAAACACAACCCGATTATAAAATAAAAGGTTTGAACGACCTCTTGGGTCCCTGCTCACTCTAGCCTTCTCAAACTCTGGAAGTAATAGTGGACAATGTCTGGTGAACAGCCCGCTGCCTCCTCCCTGCCCCTCCCTCCCCCACCCCCGTCCAGGACTACAATTTTATCACTCCTTTCTGGTTCTCTTTGGGGAGTGGAAGAGCCCCTCGCCCTCCAGCCACCATCACCACCCACCAGCCTCAGCCTCCATCCCAGCAACACCTCCCCATGCTCCTCTCTCACCCAGGCAGGTTGCCCCCAATGAGGATCCTCCCCAGGGGGTACTCCTTCCCGTTGGCCACCACTGGGGGGCTGACCTCCAGGTTTCCAAAGGAGTCCAGGCCACACACAGAGCTGTCTTGTGGTTCCCGAGTCACGTAGCCGAAATCTGGACCCTGGTAGGAGAAACTGAGTCAGGCTTGCTGAGGGAGGCACATGGCTCACCAGGAAGAGCTTGAAGCAACTTTCTGGATCCTGAATTCCTTAAAGATGGGGTGGGAGTGGCTGCCCATTCTTCAGATGGAAATACTGAGTCAAAGACTAGGGTCTGATCAATTCAATATTTCATGTATGAGCAAGGGCCAAGGTTGGGAAACACACAGGCCCTCTGGTCCTGCTGCCATATTAGAGCATGTTATTCCCCGTGGTCACAGGGAGACAGCAGAGAGGGCTCTGGTTACACCCCCCATTAGACACAGAGCCCAAGGCCATGGCCACCCCCTTACTCTGCACCGACTTTTTGCCAAGTCCAGCCCAAGGGCAGGCATCTGGCTGCTCTAAAGTGGCCTGTCTCTGGGGACCAAGAGGCTGGTGATGGCTTTCTGAGCCTCAGTCTTTCAACTCTGGAAGAGGAGAGACCTTCCCAGGGCCACCTCTTAGAAGGAGGAGAACCCCTACCACCTGTGTGATCCAGTGTGGGGTTAGAGGGGCCTCCCATTCTCTAGGCACCAATGGAATCTCCCCTCCTTCCTCAAGGAGGTCCTGGCCAGCAACCATCATCTTCACAGTTATCTTGATTACCAATAATACTAACATGCTCCCTCTGCACAGACACAGAGATGCCTCACAAACACCTGTGAGGCCAGGGCAATATCATTTTACTGATGATGTTCAGAGAGGGAAAGTGACTCATGCAAGGTCACACAGCATGTGAGTGGCAGGGCCGAGTTGTTCTGAGTCTAAAACCTATGATTTTAACAGCTGCACTGTCCTGCTTCCCCTGTTTAGGACTGCCAGGCTGAGCAAATGAAAATACAGGATGCCCAGCTAAATTTTTTTTTAAAAATATGTCTTTATTGATTTCAGAGCAAAGAAAGGAGAGGGAGAGAGAGAGATATAGAAACATCAATGATGAGAGAGTCATGGGTCAGCTGCCTCCTGCGCGCCCCCTGCTGGGGATCGAGCCCAAAACCTGGGCTTGTGCCCTGACCGGGAATCGAACCTCGATCCCCTGGATCCTAGGTCCATGCTCAACCGCTGAGCCACGCCCCCCGGGCGCCCAGTAAAAGTTGAATTCCAGATATACAATAAACATATTTTAGTATAGGTATGTCCCATGCAATGTTTGGGATATACTTGTACCAAAAAGATACTCATTGCTTATCTGAAATTCAAATTTAACTGGGCATCTCCTATATTTTACCTGGCAGCTCGCCTTCGGTTGTTAAAGATCGCGGTTCCCAGTGCTGCCCCCTGCGCCCCACACCCTGGTGTGGCCCTCAGGGTAATGTCCGTCTGCCCTCAGGGCTGGGCTGCGCCCGGGGCCACTCACCAGGATTCTTTTGTAAGGAAAGTCCTGCAGTTCCCCATTCCTGGGGGAGTCGAAGACCACCGGGAAGGTCTTGTGCGGCGCCTGCACGTAGCCCAGCTCCATCTCGTCCTGAGAGAGAGAGAGAAAGAGAGAGAAAGAGGGAGAGAGAGAGAGACAGAGGCAGAGAGAGACAGAGAGACAGAGAGAAACCCAGCTGTGGACAGTCAACAACTTCCCATGCTTGCTTGACACTGAGCACTTCGGGAAGACTGTTCACAGAAGTTCTCTGCCGCAGGGAACTTTGCCCTTGGGGGTGAAGGAGACAGGGATTGTGATGCCTGCTGGCTGGAGGAGGTTTTGGAGACTCAGAGAGGGGGTACATTTGCCTAGGGTCACACAGCAAGACAGGCCAGGAATGAATAGGAGCATGGACATGACCTTGGGAGTGTCCCCGTGCTGGATAAGGGCAGAGTGGACACAGAGAAGGTCTCGGGGGGGGCCTGAATTGGAAAAGTAAGGCGCTGGGCATCAGCCAGCACCTCGGCCTCCACAGGTGGTCATGAGGGGTTGACAGTTGGACAGGGCTGAGGGGACCTGAGGAGATACAGATCTGTCTCCTCTCAGACCCATAAACATGCCGAGGTCAATCCTGATCCCTTTAGTCCTGGAGGAAAAGATGGCCCAGCAGAGACAAACTACACATCCAATGAGAAGTTCACTGTTATGTGCCCCGCCCTAGGCTCTTTATCCATATTAACTCCATTAATCCTCGTGACACATCTTTGAGGAGGCACTATTATTACCCTATGTTACAGATGAGGAAAGTGAGGAAGAGAGAGGTCTAGTTATTTGCCCAAGGGTGCACAGCTAGCCATCAGCACAGCCAGAATCCAAATGCAACTTGTCTCACTCTGGGGTCCTGCCCTCAACTGCCTCATTGGATGAACCTTCAGCCATGACAGCCCCTTAGCTTGACATTCAAGGTCTCCCACCTTAACTCCTACCCTTCACAGAACCTTGGCCCTGGCCAAAGGGAGCACATGACATTCTTCCTCATGTGTCTCGCACCTCTGGGCCTTTGCACATGCTGCCCCTCAGCCAGAACACCATCCACTGAGTCCCAGCATGGTCCTTACCAGCTCTTTGGCCCTGGGCATTTGCAGCCCTGAGAGCCTCTGGGGTGGGTAATGACAGGGAGTTGTCAAGAAGATGAAATGACACTATGGTAATAACACATGGCCTGCAGTAAGCGACCACTGAATGGCAGAAATCATTACCCATCCATTTGCCAAATCTGGTCCAGCTCAGATGCCCTTCCTCCTGGAGGTCATCACTGATCCCCTAGACAGAGGTGATGTCACCTTCCTGCACACCTGGCTGGCACTTTCCTTCCGCCTCTGCTGCATCTTAGATGGTAAGAGCTGGGATTTTTATCACAATAATTTACCACATCAGGGCTTCTCAGCCTCAGCTCTATTGATATTTGGGGCCAGATAATTCTTTATCACAGGGACCAGAAGCCAGTAGTATCACCACCCTCAGTGTGACAAACATGTCTGAGACGGCTAAATATTCCTCAGGGGACAAAATCGCCATCCACTGAGAACCACTGGTTCAGGCTGCTAAGCACAGGGAGTGTGTGCCCAACTCAGTGCCTAACCCAGATCCTGGGGGTGAATGGGTGTTGAATCCAGTGTCAGTGTGTGTCTGGGTCTCCAGAAAGTTCTGGAGAACCAGAACTGATGTGCTGATTCTGGCTGTGCTGATGACTAGCTGTGCACCCTTGGACAAATAACTAGATCTCTCTGTTCCTCACTTTCCTCATCTGTAACACAAATGTGAGCTCTTTGTCTAGAATTATAAAGAGCAGTGCCCTCCTGAAGAGAGGGACCACAGTGCCTAGGTCCCAGCCGCCCCCTCCAGGACGGTGTCCTGGCTGGGCACTGCCTGGTGGCCATGGTACCTGGATCCAGCGGTCATTTCGGTTCTCAGCCTGTGGGCAGATGGTCAGCTTGCAGCCAGCCTTCCGGGCCAGCTCCGCCACTGCTTCCACAAAAGGCGTGTTGTTCCGCACACTGCAGACAAGCCCGGGGAGAGTGACTCAGGACCAAACCAGGCCAGGGGGCCACCAGGGTCGGAAGGATGCCCAGTGTTCCCCAGACTCACCTGCACACGTACACCTCCAGGGGCGGCAGGGTGCTGGGCGTCATAATCCAGGGAGCCACACGGAACACGACAGTGTCAGTGAAGATCGGGGACTCGGAGAAATCCTGCAGGAGAGGACAGAGAAGACGGAGACCTGGCCCTGTGTCCAGACGCCGGGGTGATTCAAGAACCCGGGGAACCTGAGCCGCTGCTTCATCTCAGTTCCAAGGAGGAAACGGGGGGAGCAGTTTGGGGTCCTTCACACCAGCAATGTCTGCCCCTCCCAGGAACAGAGCCTTCCTGTCACCTCCTCTGCCCGGCCACCCCCTACCTCATTGGAGTCATCCAGCAGGGTGATATGGAAGAAGACGAGCCCCGTGAAGCCGGCATCGGGGAAGGACAGGCCCTCCACGAAGAAGCGCTCCTCGTCCCCGTGGAAACGCGGCACCTTGTAGGACACCTTGTCCTGGCCCAGCACATGCCTGTAGGCCTCGCATGAGTCCTCGGGACCTGGGAGGGGACGAAAGTAGCAGCTGTGACTCCCTGGTGGGCCTGGGGAGCATGAGGAATGCAAGAGAACTATGTGACCTCACCGAAAACGCAGGCCACCAACCCCTGCACCTAGCCTCCCACTGACTAAGGAGAGAAAGGTGCTTAATACGCAGTGCGGGCAAGGCGGGGCGGGGGGGACAAGTTGGTGGCATCTAACAAAGTCTTGTGTGCCCCTAACCAGCAATTCCTCTTCTAGGTGCCTTTCCTACAAAATACATATACAAGGGTCTTCATTGGTTGTTTACGTGTTCACCGAACAAATATTAACTGAGCACCTACTATGTACCTACGAGGCACACTCTGGACTCAGGATATAGCCATGAGCAAGGTCCCTGCCCTCAAGGAACCTATTGTAACATCAACACACTGTCAACAGCCGTACGGCCCAGGGGACTGGATAGGTTACAGCACCTCCACGCTTCAGAATGCTGTGCGGCGGGGAGAGAGAGCAGACCAAGGAAACACCCAGCAAGGGGTGTCACAGGCACAGCGCAGCGAGAGAAACGGGCCGGAAAGCAGAACGTGCGCGCATGCGCGGGCACACAGGCACACACACACGCATGCACACAGGCACACGGGCACACACACACAGGCACACACACACACAGGCACACAGGCACACACACAGGCACACAGACACACGCACGCACGCATGCACATAGGCAGGTTTAGTGCATGTAGGAAAGTCAGTTAGAACACATGCCAGATGCGAACATGACGTAAGAGTCAAGCTTAGGGTTAGGGATAGAGGACTCTTATTTTTCACTCCATGTGCTTTTATATTGTTTGATATATATATATATATATATATATATATATATATATATTTTTTTTTTTTTTTTTTAATTTATTTTTTTTAAGTGAGCATCTTATTACTTGTATCCATTTGTATTTTTAAAGGGTCTTTTATATCCTTGCTTGGACTTGTGACAATGGCATTGCGGCCACGTGAAGCAACAGCTGTGTTTTTCCTTTGGAGATGCGCACTGAATTCTGCAGGGACAGCACCCATGGTGCCTGGGACTGGCTCAGAAATACTCCAGCGAACACAGCGGAGCAGATGAAGCTAGGGAGGCGGAGAGGCTGGCCTCTGGGGCTTCGTGACACTCTTCTTTCTACTTTTGTGTATGTTTGAAATTTTTGAGAGCAAAGATTTCTAAACGTGTTTAAAATATATTTTAAAACTTCCTGCAATAAAACGACCTCGGGCCACTGCTGTGCTGGAGATGCCAGCTGACCAGTCCCAGAGTTCACCATCCGATTGTTCCCCTGGCCGCCAGGGCACCCAGGAGCCAGGCACAAGGCCGCGGAGGGGGTGGCTGTGGACTCACCACAGGCGTGGAAGACCCGTGCCCGCTTGGCGTCATAGCTGGAGGTGTGGAGGACAAGTCTGTGGTTGTCGAAGAGGGCAGCGGGGCCCTGGGTCCGCAGGACCATGACGGACATGTCTTCCAGGTCTGTGGAGCCAGACAGAGAGTGTGGGAAAAGGGCCTGGGCACAGGAGGGGTTCAGATGTTAGCACCCTCTGCTCCCCGGGAGGGAGAAAAGGCGAGAGCTCATTTCTTGAGTTCCAGGTGTGTGAGTGCCCGCTGGCCCTGGGATGTTGGGGGGGGGTAGCTGCCAGCCGAGGCAGGTTTTGGGGAAGGGTCAAGGTATGTCTGGGAACTGGAACTCTTCCTTCAGAGTCATTCCTATAGGTTGGAGTCCCTGCAAGCTAGCTGAGCAATGACACTGGACACACAGAGACATGGGCTACCCTGGCCCCCCTCACCTTGCAGGCAGCGTATGTGCTGGTCACAGTTGTCCCGGTCATCACAATTCAGATCATCCCTGTCACAGTTCACCAGCAGGATGGCTCCATACCCACTGGGCCCCCAGACCCACTGGTGCTGCCAATGACAAAGCAGAGCTGGTGATGGGGACTCGGACCAGACCTGTGCTTCCCTCCCCAGCAACCTCCTAGCTGTCCTCCTAAACCCATCCCTTCCCCTTCATCTTACCTGTGAGGATAGGTCCACTACTACTCAGCCCCAAGTTCTTTAACAGTTTCATACTTGGTAGGTTTCCCTTTTCACCTAGATCAAGGAGTTAGCACACTATGGCCCACAGGCCAAATCCGGCCCATGGCCTGTTTTTGTAAATAAAGTTTTATTGGAACATGGTCACATGCATTTGTTTACGTATTTACTATAGCTCTTTCATACTACAATGGCAGAATCAAGTAGTTGCAACAGAGACTGTGTGGCTTGTGAAGCCTAAAATAGTTACTATCTTGTTTTTACAGAAAATGTTTGTAGACCCCTGACCTAGATTAAAAGTCCAGAAGGACTTTCCCCCACGAAGCAAGGCCTGGCCCAGGGCTGTGGCACACGTGTGCTTTATAATTCTTGGTGATGACTTTTCTCCTGGCATAGAAGGTCCCAGCCATGCCTGGTTCCCGCTGGGCTCCCCTGACCTGGGCATCAGCTGGGAGGCAGGGGGATGCCTATGATGACTCTCCTCTAGTAACCCAGCCTAGAGCAGTTCCAGACTCCCCACCCCTTTCTGGGCCCAGGTTGAGATGCCCTACCTTGTCCACAAAGTTCCCGCTCTGCCTGCCCTCACAGTTCAGGTCACAATCCAGAGTGATATCTGCAAGGGGAGGGCAGAGGGTAAGTCACCACAGGGTTCCCAGGAAGTCAACACAGGCCTGTGACCTTCACCTTTTACCTTCACTCTCAGGGCCCACCTGGGGCTGGGCAAACGAAAGTCATTTCCAAGAAGACCCTGCCCAGAGGTGGGGGCATCTGGAGCCTCTCTCTCTCTGGGCTGGGGAAAGAAAGAGGCCTTGGGAAGGAAGCAGGGTCAGAACAAAGGCCTGGGTCCAATGCTGCCCCCTCCAGGAAGCCTTCCCTGATCCCTCCCTCTTCATACTCCTACAGCCCTCATTTTCTGGGGCACACCCTGCACTGAGCTCAGGTTGCCCTAGACATTCTTGGTCTGTGTGAAGCTGCCTCATCTCCTTTGGATCGAGGAGTGAGCCTGGACTTTGGTGTCAGACAGATGTGGATGTGAATCTAGGCTCTGCCATCTATCAGCTGTGACCTGTCTGAGCCTCATCTTCATCTCAAACTCTTAAAATCCCAGCCTCCATCCCACCTTCTTAATGTGTCTCCCTAGAACTGGGGGAGATTTTATAACACAAATGGAGCATTCAGGGGAGAGGGGTAGGGGAAGGGGAAAGGGGGAAGGGGAAAGGGGGGAGGGGGAAGAATTTGAAATAATTTTAAACATGTGACAAGATAGCCAACCACCACACAGCGAGTGACTGTACCTCACAGACAGGGTGTGGGCAAAAGAAGGCCCACCCTTAGAATGCGTACAATATGATTTCATCCATAGGAAGTTTTTAAAAAAAGGCAAAACTAGATTATATTATTTGGGTGTGCATACTCAGGTGATAAAACCACAAAGAAAAGCAGAGAGTACTTATCACAAAGTAGTAGTTACCTCGAGAGGAAAAAGGCCAGAAATCAGAGAGGGGTATCGATGGGGGAGACTTTGGGGTGCTGGTCATGTTCTGTTTCTTGACCTGGGCGATGGCTGTCCAAGTGTTTGCTTTGTAACTCTCCGTTCATGTGTGTGTATATAAAATAAAGCTTTATGCACTTTCCTCTGTGTGTATCTTCCAATGAACAGGGTGTGTGTGTTCAGGGAGGGGGAGGCAGGGAGATACCCAACCTCAGTCCTGACTAAAAAAAGGCACATTAAAGCAACAACATGATACAACCTCTCAGAGGCTGACAGTGCACAGTGTTGGCGAGACACTCCCACATGCTGTTAGCGGGCATATAAAGTGGTACCGCCTTTTTGGAGAGCAACTTGGCAATATCTATCAAAATTTACAACGCACGTTTCCTGTAATTCAGCAGTTCTGCTTCTAAAAATGCCTCCGGAAGAGGCATTTTCAACTTTCTTGCTAATTGCTCTCCTCGTGCTTGTACCAGTGCAAACTCCCACCCACAATGCAAGGAGCTCCCCAGTTCCTCATCCTTGGCAACACTAACTTAAGCATCTTTTCATTTGGGTTCTGATCCTTGGGGCTTTCTCGTCTGTGAATTGCTTGTTCATATTTTTTGCCTATTTCTAGTCATTTGTCTTTTTTTTTTTTTTTAAATTGATTGAAGTTTTCCATAATCTCTATGCTCTGAGTAAGCCATATCCATTGCAAATTTCTTCTCTCAGTCCCCAGTTGGATTTTTTAAATTGTCCTTTGTTGTATAGAAGTTTTAAATTTTAATACAGCCTAACTCAGCCATCTTTCCCCTATGATCTGTGCTATTGTTTTGCCCTGATAAAGACAAGCTTGACCTTGAGTTTACAGATACTCTCTTCTAAAAGCTTTGAAATTTTGATTTCATCTTAAGATTTTTTAACCCATCTGGAATTTATTTTTGAGGATAGTACGAGATGTGGTTCCAAGTTTATTGATTTTCACGTGATAACCACATGAGCAGGGGTCTACGTCTGGTTCTCTGTTTGGTTCTACTGGTCTGTATTTAATTCTGCGTCAATGTCACACGGCCTCAAGTACTACAACTTGGAAAAAAGCCTCTGGTACCATGAATCCCTCCATCTTGTTCATCAAAATTGTCTGGGCTATTCCTGCCCTTTGCCCTTCCATATGAGATGTGGGATCAGCTCTATAAAATTCTATTTAAAAAGCCATGTTGGATTTTGATGGGAATGTCATTGCATTTAGACTGTTCGATACTGTCCCAGAGCTGTTGAATCTCTGTTCTATTATTTTGTTTTGTTCTTCCTTTCTCTTTGTGTTTCAGTTTGGGTAACTGTTGTCCTATCTTTGAGTTCACCAATTCTCTCTTCAGCTGTGTCTAGTCTGCCTATGGACCCATGTCTTATCTGATGTTTATTCCTAGCATTCCCATTTGAATCCTTCTTATAGTTTTCATCTCTCTGCTGAAATTCCCCATCTGTTCATGCATGTTAGCCACCTTTTCCTCTGTAGCCTTTAACATATTAATCTTGATTACTTTACATTTCCTGTCTGGTAGTTCCAATATCTACGTCATCTTTCATTGAGTTTATATATCAATTCGTGGAGAATTGGCAAAAAAAAAAAAAGTGAGTTGGAAAAAGCAAGGTCCAGTTCCATGCCTATATGATTCCTTTTGCTTATGAAAGGGGGGAATAGATCAGTATGCATGTGTCTACTTGTATAAGCACAGCATGTCTTAGAAGGATGCTGGGCCTGGGGAATTGAGAATCTTGGGTGACGGGGAGGGAGGATTACTTTCAACTTATAGGCTACCCATGAACAACTTGGAGATTAGGGGCGCTGACCTCGCACTTTTAACTACAGCTGGCCCTCTGCAGATTCAGATTCCCAATCGTGGAGTTGACCCTTGAACAACACAGATTTGAACTGTATGAATCAATCAAAAAAAACCCATGTATAAGTTGACCCGTACAGTTCAAACCTATGTTTTTAAGAGTTAACTATATACTCTTTTGTACTGTTTGAATTTTTTAGATGTGCACTTCTTACTTTAATTTTTAAAATAAAACTGAAGGATTTTGGTAAAAAGGTCAGTGTTAATCCCAACCACTCCCCATCCTACCCTTATCCAAGGCGCCTTGGCCACACCCTCAGCATGGCACCCAGCTTACCAACACAGGTGAGGTAGAGCACCGTGTACGCCAGGGGCAGGGACTTATGGCTGGAGTAGTAGGAAATCTGAACCTGTGGAGAGACGGGCCCAGGGTCACGTCAGCTGAAGCCAAGAGCCCCCACCCCAAAGGCCAGGTCTTGAGATATCTGGTAAGGAGGGGAGCAGATCTCAGGAACCTCTGTGCACTAAATTTGTTTGCCAACTCAGCTCTTCCTTTAGCCTTCTCTTTGCCATTTATTTTTCCATGCCTCAGTTGGCCCATCTGTAAAATGGGAATTATCTATGAGGGATTCTATGGAGACCTGGGTCCCAATGCTGCCCATGACTACCGTGTAATTTTGGCAAGCGCCTGCTCCATTTTGAGTCTCTGTCCCACCATTTGTTAAATGAGGAGTTCAGACTAGGTAGGGTTTAGGGTCACTCTCCAAGCCAATATTCTTATCTCTGGGATTCAGACAGGACTTGAGCCCAGCCCCTCTGGGCTCTGTGACCTTGACCAAAACCCTTCACCTTTCTCAGCTGCCTCAGTTTTCTCATCTGCAAAATGGGGACCATATAGGTTCCTAGTTCAGAGGACTATAGTGTAGCTTAAAAGCAACACACATAAAAGACTGATCTTGAAGAAAGTGCCCATGAAACACCAGCTGTCGTAATTGGTGGGCAGGTGGCATTGTGTAAGGGCTCAGATTCTAGATGCAACAAGTGTAAATATCCTGGGAAAAGTTACTATCTGCTCTGGGCCTCAATTTCCTCAGCTGGAGAGTGAAGTATAATAACAGTTCCTAACCTGTAGGACTGATTACAGGTTGTGAGGATTAGGGAAGGAACGCATGTGACACGCTCAGCATGGTGCCCAGCCCACAGCCAGCACCCAATAACTGTCCGAGGCGGGGCTGAAGATGGTGAGGACAATAAAGCAGCTGGAGGCTGATGCATTAAAGCCACGCTCAACCCACGGCGCTGCACTTGGACATTCCCTCTCCATGTGGGTCCCTAAACCGGCCAGCTCTGATGGCCTCATCTCAAAGGGTTTAGGGTCTTACACAGGCCACTCACCCCTCAGTCCTGGGAGCCCCTAAATGCTGTCATTTCTGACCCCCGTGTGTCAAGCCCCAGCAAGGATGCTCGCCCCAGACATACAATTACCTGGAATCCAGCCAAAGGCATGGGTAGGGTACATTCTGACCCTCTTCAGTCCCTGAGGTCCTTGGAGCCAAGGAAGTTAGGGAGGGGAGGTGTCCATGCAGCCCCCGGCTCAGCAGGGAACCTCACAGGCTGCTAGGCCCCTTGCCGCCCCGAGGACCCCATCCTGACCATCACCAACTCTGCTACTCACTGGATCATGTGATTTTAGGCGAGCCCTGCCCCTTCTTGGTCAGTCTGTAAAATGCTTCCACTGCATCCTGCCCCCCATCTCAGAGCGCAGAGGAGAGGCTCAATTCAGACACATGGATGGGAACAGAGGGAGGAGGGGTGGAGGGAGCCTGCGCCAGGCGTCGCAGGTCTGCGTTGAATTCTAGCTCTCCTCCTGACTAGCCATGTGGCCCTGGGACAGTTTACTCTGGACCTCGGTAGCCCCACCTGTGCAATAGGGCTCAGCTCCTGCCTCTCAGGGCTGCTGTGAGGGCTGGACGGGGTCATCCGCACGTGGCTCATGGTCAACGCTCTTAAAGGGCCAGTTTTCCAAACCATTGTTCTTGGCATGGAGCGTAAACCCACCTTTCCCACACGCCAAGTCCTGGTTCCCATCAGCCATTTAAGGTGGCAACACCTGTGCCAAGCTCAAGGGCTACCCCATTTCTCCCATTTTTTAAACGAGGCCTGCCCTGGGGCCAGATCATTGCCTGCAGCTGGGGCTTGTTGGACTCTCTGGTTAGCTGAGTGAGCAGAGAGAGGAGCGGAAGGGAAGTCATTATGCCTGTATGGTCCCCGTTTTGCATATGAGAAGGGAATGGGACAGGAAAAGAGTGGATTAGAGGAAGGAGAGGCAAATATCAAATTGGGGATGGGGGTCTCCCCAGAAAGCAGCATCCCTGCCCTGTCCCCAGTCCCTGTTTTCTCTCCTTCATTCAGAGTGGCAGAAATAACCTAATCAAACCTCAGCCTATAGATGGGGAAACTGAGGTCCTACTTGCCAGACACACACTTTGTGTTTTTAAGTTGCAGAGCTGGTTGGTTCCAGGGCCAGGCACTTACCCACTGTGCTACCCTGTACTCTGGGAAGAGAGAGGCCACTGGGCCCTTGTGAAGCAAGATCACTGCCTCCCCTCTCTGCCCCCAGACCAGGGGACCCACTCACATGGCTGTCGTTGAGGTCATTGCTGGGAGAGTTCATGATCACGATGATCTCCAACCCTGCATCACAGTGCCACCTCCTGGTGTCCGCACGCTCCCGGCCCCTCTCCATGCTGGGAGAGATGTAGACGTCCACACCGGGGGTCCCGTACACCTCAAACATCTCTGTGCCCTCGGGCACTGACCTGGGAAGAGCAGGGAGCCATGAGAAGTGCTAGAGGGGACAGCCATGGTTCAGATGCTTCAGCTTTGGCTCAAACTCTTGCTTCCTCCAGGAAGCCTTCCCTGACCACTCCAGGCCTCTCAGATCCTCACAGTAAGCTCCTGGGAGTCAAGCCTGGACCCCACACAAATGTATACACAGTCTTGCGTTCCAAGCCTCTACGTTCGTTCACATTTCCCTTGTGAGTTTCCCAGACATTAACTGTAGGGTCAAGAAGTCTGTGATGTCATCTGGCCCTGGGACTGCGTTTCCCCCACTCTAGCTAGCCCGGGAGTCTTGTTTGAAATCAATCTGTTCACCTTCTTATTGTCTGAGGGGTGCCCACTGTGTACACAGGCACTGCCAGGTTGAGGCAGATACACCCACAGCTCTCCTCAGAGCCCTGCCCAGGGCAGCCAGACGGGACTCAGGGCCATGGAGGTAGGGGTCAGTGGGATCCCATGTGGAGAGCCACTGGAGCCGAAGGGACCAGAAGGCTCCCTGTAGGAGGAGTAAACACACGCACCTGGGGGACGGTAGTTGAACTTGTTGAGCTCTTGCTGTGTGCCTGCCCTGCTTGAGTTTCTTTGTGTGTCATGTAACCCTCTCACTAACCCTAGGAGGGAGGTACTATTATCGTCCCCATTTTACAGATGGGGAACTGAGGATAAGTAATTTGTCCAAGGTCATGGAGCTAGTAAGTGTCAGGACTGTGGTAATTGAGAGGAGAGGCTTGGGAAACTGCCCGCCCAGGATGGGGGAAGGGGCTCTTAAAGTAAATGAAGGCACAGGAAGCTGGAGGCAGCTTGAGAGGGTGTCTGGGGTGTCTGGGGGAGGCTTCCCTGAGCAAGGCAGGTGAGCCAAGGACAAGGGGACACGCCTGAGGGGAAGACATGTTCACCATGGAGCCTTAGGAGGCCAAGTTTAAACTCAGGCCGTAAAAAGCTGGTTTAATTCCACCCCTATGCGATGGGGACCGGCGATGGTTCTTGAGGAGGAGGGGCAGCCTGACGGAGCCCTGGTGAGGTGGTTAAGCTTGTGGACTCTGGGGCCAGGTCACCTGGGTCCAAATCCCAGCCTCGCCATTCACTAGGAGTGTGACCTTGAGGGAGTGATGTGGCCTCCCTCTGCCTCGGTGTCAGCGGCTATAGAGCGGGAATGAGATCAAACGAGTGGGGGGCTGTAAATTCTCAGGGTGAGCAAAGTCAGAGACACCTGAACCCATGCCCTCGTTTCACTGATGGGGAAACTGAGGCTTCGGAGAAAAGGGACTAGAAAGTAGGGCTCCAGACTCCCAGTCCAGTGCTCACGCCCTGCCCTGGAAGTTTTGTGTTAGGAAGATCAAAGGGGTGGCTGATGGGAGGAGACCTGCATCAGGTAGGGAAGAGCTGGATGTCCCATTTCCTGGAGGACAGCAGAAGTGGCCAGAGGCTCACCTGGATGAAGTCCTTCCTCTGGCCAGGCCACCTAGAGCTGCCAGCATGCTGCTCTAGACAGTGCCCCAGCCCAGCCCTGGGAGGCGCATGTGCAAGGAGCCTCGGGTTCTCCCCACGCACAGGCACCCCCAGCACCAAGCCCTCCCAGCCAGCCCAGGAGGCGGGGGATGGGAGGTGAAATGCAGCAGGGTGACTGACAGTTCTGGTTTGCCAGGGATGGGGGCGTTTCCTGGGGTGCAGGACTTTCAGTGCTGGAACCTAGAAGGTCTTGGGTGAACCAGGACAGCTGGTCACCCTCACAGTGGCCAATCTTGGACCCACCTGGTGAAAAGAGATTCCAGAGCCAGAAGTGCTGCAGGCAGGGCCTGGAACCTACATTTAAAACCCTCCTGATGCCCAGTGAAGTCAGAACCACAACTAAGGGTGGACTGTCTCAGGAATGCTCGAGCCTGGTACCCACAGGACCCGTGACAATGACTCAGTGTGAGCCCAACCCCATCCTGGGAACCAAGACAAGTCAGGTCTCCCCTTGTGTCTCGTGTCTTCCCTTCAACAGTGAGGAGGGTGATGGTGACAATGGTGATGAAGGCAGCACCCACAGCCGTATTATCCCCACTTTACAGAGGAGGAAACGGAGGCTGGGAGATGACAGGTGACTTGCTTAAAGTCACACAGCTGATAAGTGACAGAGGCCGGGACTCATGGCCCGCTCTGTCCGCACTCCCTTGCAAACCCAAACCCGTCGGCCTCTGGGAAGATAAAGCAGACTTTCAGAGCCAAGAAACCACAGGAAAGGTCCCTGCCGCTGAAAACACAAAGGTCAACAAGATGACCACGAAGGTCCCAGCCTCAAGCGGCAGACAGTTAAATTCATGACTCCTGACCATGAAAGGGTTTATATCCTGGCTTGGTCACTTAGTAACTGTGTGACCTGAGCAAGTGGCTTGCCCTCTCTGTGCCTCTGTTTTCTCATCTGTCAAACCAGATGAAGATGATAATAAACTTAGTTCATAAGGTTGTTGTGAAAGTTAAATTCAAGAGTTAAATTTAAGAGGCTTGTTAAGTCCTTAGAACAGTGCCTGGCCCTGAGTGTTATCTAAGTATAAGTAATTTTTAAAAAATGATTGAAGCTCCATTTTCAGGCTCAGGCTGGGGGCATGGGGTAAGGAGGGGCAGTATGTCTCCTCCTATTCTTGTGTGCTCAGCCAGACTCTCAGCCCAGCCTGCAGGGTCCCCCAGACAGAGAAATTTGTTCAAGCCCCATGGCACCAGCACCCTCCAAGGCTCTGGCCAGAGCTCAGCCACTACAGGCCTCTCTACCCCACTTCGGTCTGCCACGCTTCAAGTCTCCTGGCTAGAGTCTTCAAGAAACCCAACTGCACAAGGCGAGGACCCAAGCTTCTGTGACTGGCTGCTACGCCAAGGCCAAGGCTCAGGAGAAGGCAGCGAAGCCAGGCCTGGGCCCCGAGGATGCCCTACACAGCTCCTAGGGAGAGCCCAGAGAGATCAGCACCAAGGGCCTGCAAACCCCAGGCCTCTGGCTCTTACCCATAAATGTCCACGAGGGTCTCCACGCCAGCCACACACACGGCACTGGTGGGATGCTCCAGGGACACACGCACGATCCTCTGCGGGGACATGCTGGCCTTGGACTGGGCTGGGGCCGCAAAACCCAACGCTGCCTACATACAGGCTCCTTGGCAAGTGGTTTAAAAGACCCTGGCCCTGCCCCTCCACCCTGGCACGCTAGCTCATTGGCTGCCGTCCTGGGAGTCGAGCCCCCTTCTGGAGCCAGGCGCTCAGGATTGGTTAGCAGCAACCTGACATTTGCATATAAACCTGTTTCCTCCAACCCAGCACCGAGGGAGTTAATTTCTGGCTTTAAAGAAGAGCAAGTCGCCACAGGTACCTGGACAGGGCACCAGGGCCTTGGGGGGGAGGTACAGACATGTGAAGTACTGGGTCCCTTCCTCGCTTTCCACCCCCCCCTTTCCTGCATTTGCTTTAGTTGGGAGCTGCTTTACCCTGCTAGGGGAGTTGGTGAAATGCAGATTCCTGGGCCCAGCCTCCAGTCTGATGCATCTGGAATTTTTACGAGCGCCCCAAAGAAATGTGATGCAATTTGAGAAACACCAGCCTTTTTCCCGAGAGTGTGGATTTTAGAAGCAAAACTGGATAAGCCACAACCTGGCTGGGTGACCTGGGGCAAGTCACTTAATTGCTCTGTGCCTCACTTTTCCCATTTGATAAATGGTTGTTGTGCGGCTTAAATGAGACAACGTGGGTAGAGCTCTAGTACAGAGCTTGGCATTATTTATTATGGGCGTTGTTGTTATTGTTATTATTATTAGATGCTTAAGCCTCTGGAAGGGGTAAGTGATGAGAATGAAAACCCTCTCTAACCAGGGGGAGCTTAGACTATCAGAATAGGAAGGCTCACTTTTCAGGTGGGGAAACTGAGGCCAGAGGGGACATTTAGGCACCTGGAACAGCAGGAGCAAGGGCTCTGGTGAGCGGAGTCTTGGGCTCAGATCCAGACTCCACCATGAATGGCTGTGTGGCCTTGGGGTTACAGGCCTCAGTTTCCTCATCTGTAGAAAATGTGGCTCATCACCAGACCCAGCAGAGATAATGGCAGGGACACATCCTGCCCGCGGGGACTTAGAAGGTGCTGAATAGAGGTTTCCTCCCTTCTCCCTGGAGGTGCTGACAGTTTGAGGCAGGGTGGGGACCAGAATCCGCTTCCCAGAGTCCCCAGCTAAAGCACTTGGGGAATTCGAGGACCTCAGCAGGACTCTAAGATTGGTGCTCCTATATCCCAGTTTCTGGGGGAAATGTTCTCAGGAAGAGCTGCTGCGCTGCTGGGTCCAGTGACAGCTTCACATTTTTTGGCGGTAAAAATGCTTGGTGGCTGACTCGGCTCTAGATAAGAGTTCGAGCTCAGGAGGAAGTCCTAGACAGTCTCCCCAGTCCACTTGTGAATGCAACTGGGAATAGATACAGGCAGTGGGGGAGTTCCCCTGGGGCACTGGCACACTGGGCTGGGGACAGGACCAGCCTCCTGCTCAGAGCCCTGCATCTCCCTTTGGCAGCAGATCCATGCCTTTACCTCTTCCCAATTAATATCAGCTTTTAGGAACAGATCTGTGGTTCATTCAGACTAAAGTGTCAATGACTGATGGCAAAAACTTTTTGCCTCTCAGTTCACAACAAAAGTTAAAATAAAGTGAATGAGTGAGTGAGTGAGTGAAGGTCAAAGGATGCAACCTGAGATAGCAGTAAGTGTGTAAGATGGGAGGGGAGATATTTCAGACCCCTGAAATCAGACTAACTTAGTGGCTTTAGAGGCAGAATTGAAAGGGAATCATAGTAGCACGTGGCCCTGGGCACCAGTCCTGCTGGGGACTCTCCCACCTCTGTCAATAGGTCCCAATCTGCCTGCCCTCTGAGAGATGGAGGAGGTCGCCCAGGAAGGGAGAATAAATAAAGAGGTAGGGTCCACCGTCTCCTGATAGCCATCTCAGCAGGGCAGCCGGCTCCAGGGCAACGGGCATGTTCCAGCCATCATGATGGATCAGCCTGCCTGCTTGGCTACCTGGTGGTATGATGGGTGAAACTTCCTTCCCTCCTCCTCACAGCCCAACAAACAAAAGCTAAGGAGGCAGGCACTTGAAGAAATGCATGTTGACATTTTTATTAATCAGAAAGGAGGTGACCAGTCACCTGGAACATTTTCAGAGGGGACATCAGTGGCCCCCAACAGCCCCAGCAGCAGTTCCAGCACTTCTCACACTCAGTGCCACTCTGAAGACTTGCTCCCCACCCTCCCCATCTCTCTTCTGTGCCCCCTCCCCTCTCTACCCTTTTCCTGGGGAGTCTCAACCCCGGCCGCACACCCTTAGCCCCTGAAGATCTCCCTCTTCCTCTTGGTTCAGTCTAGGTTTCTCGTGATTATGATCAGAGAGTGAGCAGGTTAGAGCAGGGGCTTTCCTCCAGTGGGGTTCCACAGAGCCTTCTGGAAGGGGAGGGTTCAAGTACACCACCTTCTCCACCCTAAACCAGAGCGGTTCCATTTTTATCAGTTTCACATGTTGGGTTTCCAGGAAAGCGTCTGATTACTGTGCTCCACGGCTAATAGAGTTTAGCAGCAGCTGGCTCAGTTTAGGTGTCACCAGGGGCCACTTAAAACCCCAAGGTGAAAGCCCAGGGGATGGGGGCTCCTGAGATGGTCCCACAGGTGGTGGGGAAAGAGAACAGGCCTGCTCCCTGCTTCCCATGCCTAAGGCAAGGGCCACCTCTCACCCTGCCCTGGCCAAGCCTGCCCGCCTGCCTGTGTTTGTCCTGGTGGCCTCCTCCAGGGCTGGACTATTAACCCCTGTGGCAGCTCCAATCTTCCCTTCTATAAGAGGGGACACAAGGCTGTCACTGGGGTTTGCTCCCAGGCGAAACCCAAGCTCCACTCCGGGTCTCGGGGTTGCTGAGAGAGCCCGGGCGAGCCTTCCCCTCCCACCGCCTGCAGAGGGAAGGGGAATAATTAGAGACTATTAAAGGAAATTAAACCCCACCTTCAGAGATAACCTAATGGCCCCCCACCCTCTTCTAACATCTGGGCCCCTCCCTGCTACATCTGGAACAGCCGGCTGCCTTCACATGCAGAGTCCAGAATCCGAGGCCTAGGAGCCCAGGACGCGGAGGCCAGGCCCACCTTGTGTCCTTGTGCCCCAGCCTTCTCTGCCATCCTGGCATCCCCCTCCTGCCAGACCGTCCTTCCTCTGCTGCCCTCCCCCAGGCCTCACTTTGACCTGGGAGCATTTTTGAGCCGGAAGAAGCCAGCACTGGTAATTAAAGGCTTTCCAAAGAGATAACGAGCACCCTTCTGAGGCCAGAGTCAGGCATTAAAGGGTTTTGTAGCCTTTTTTCTTTTGAAAACAGGCTCTCTGAAGCTGGGTTTTCCTGCCCTTATTTGCCTGTGTAAACACAGCTGAGGGTGCCAGAAGGTCACAGCCTGCGGATCCCTGCAGGAGAGGATGGCTCAGGTCCCCGGTCTTACAGGAGCCACAGGTGGCCTAGACCCAGGACCCTCACACCAGAGCCCAGGCTCCCTGGGCCCCGTTCCTGGTGCAAACACACAGGGCCTGTCAGGACAGAGCGGGGACAATTCAAAGTGGGGCACCTGCCGAGGCCATGCGCTGCCATCCTTGGACACCCTAGAGCGCTGATCTTCTCCAGACTCTGAGAGCTGTGGATGGGGAGGGGGAGAGGGGAGATTGAAGGGGGTCCTTCTTGGGCGGGGTGGGCCACTCCAAAGGTGAGGATGTGTGGTGTCCGTCCCTGGGTCCTGGTGCCCATGGTGGGCAGCACACTTGCAGGCCCTTGGGGGCTGTGCCCAAGGCTCCCCCAAGAGGATGGAGGCCAGGTAGAGGCTCCTCGTTTTCACTCTGGCGGGGTTTCCAACAGGTGGACAGAGAGAATGGCGGGTGGGGAGCAGGCTCAGGGCACCATGCGCCACCACTTGAAGGAGAAGGGCTGCCGGCGCACGTTGGTCCCGCAGTGGATCTCCCCGAGCAGCTTGTGGTAGGACAAGTAATCGTCGATGAAGGTGCAGTGGAGGCCCAGCGGCTCCAGCAGGGACCGCACCTTCTCCTCCAGGCAGCAGCGGCCGTTGATGATGGGCCCGTAGGGCTTGGGGATGCCCAGGTACTTGCCTAGGACCACCATGTTGACCTGTAGAAGAGACAAGGCAAGAGGGAGGCCCAGCTGGCTGGGTACACTTGGCACATGGGGGCACCTCTGGCCTGTGGCTCTGGCAGACCCATCCCCAGGGCCTGTCCCACTCTGGCCAGCATCCCTGGGCCACCAGGGCTTAGGTTCCCTCATGAACCAAGGTCTATGGAAACAGAGAAGAAACAGATTCATGGTTGGAAGAGGGGACTAACAACCCATCAGTAACGTACATGGGAAATTTGTATAAATTAGAGACCCACCTTCCTCTAACACTGTCTTCCATCTATCCAAAAATTGTCATAATAACTCAGTTAGAACAAGATTTTTACCATCTGTCAGAAACCTGTACAACAAATATACCGTCCACACTGTCTGCGGTGTGAATGTCCTTGCAGGGGTGGTGTACTTGTTCGGTACACAGTTTGCTCAGCTGTCCCTGGAAGTCCTGATAATTATTACCATTTATTGAGCATCTACTATGTGCCAGATACACCATACTAAGCCTCACAGCCTTCCTCTGAGGCTGTGATTTGGACAGGTTAAGCACCATGATCAAGGCCACACAGGGAAGCGGGAGACTGGAACTTGGGTTGGGTCTGACTCATACCAAAACTCATGTTCTTTACCCTCTGCCAGAAGGTAGCACTGTGGCAGCCTGGGGCTGAGTAGTTGGGGCAAGGGGCTGGGAGCCATTGGGGGCACCTAGGTTTATCTCTGGTGGCATCTCTGCTTCCTTATTTGGGGGCCCTGGCTGGGGACCTTAGAGGTTGGGGAAGGGCGGTCTCCCCAGCGTAGGGTGTGGAGGTTTCTTAGAAGAAAGCTCAGCCCCAGCTTGGTGGCCAGAGGAGCTGCTCTTGGTGTTTAAAAGGGACATTCTGGACATGTCTAGAGGGTAGTGCTGGGTCATCTCAGTGTGGGGCGGGCTGCCCTGGACTCTGTGACCTCACGTTCCCCAAGCCCTAGGCCCTCGCTCTCAAGTCTGCCCCGCAGAGCTGTCTAGGCTGGAACAAACATTAAGCTGGAAGGGTCTCCTGGGGTCAGTCCATGGCCTTGGCCCTGAGCTACCTAGTTGGTCGCTAAAGGGCCCAGCATTCCATGCCAGGGTAGGAATGGGGCCAGGAAACTAAGGGGAGGGAGAAGAACCGGGAGCCGGATTCAGGATCAGAGCCAGCCCAGGTGGGCTCCCTCCTCAATGAGGATTCAGGAGACTGGGGGCTGGCCCGCTCACTCCCTGGGGACCTCATGCAAGCTAACCACTCTCCTCTGAGGGCTTCAATTCCCCCATCTGACAAATGAGGGGTTAACTGAGCATTCCCTAAGGGCCCTTCCAGTGAGGACAGACTGGGGTCCTTTAGCAGGGCCTGGACGGAAATTGGGAGGTTCTCATAGAGAGGTGTGTGTTGGGGAGCAGGCTTCCAGCAGGTGTGGGCAAGGCCACAGCCAAAGGAGGGCTGACCGAGGTCATGGGCTCCCTCCCAGGCCTTACCAGCAACCCTCAGCCAGAACCAGAGCTGGTCAAACCTTAGAACTTTGCTGTCCAGTACAGTAGCCACTAGCCACCTGTGATTGTTAAAATTAAAATTAAAGAAAGGAAAAATTCTGTTGATCAGCCACACCAGCCACATTTCAAGTGTTCAGTAGCCTCATGTGGCTCAGTGGATCCCACGTCATATTGTACATATATAGAGCATTTTTATCACCCAGAAAGCTCTCAGCCAGGGCATTTTACCCCCCAGGGCATTTTTGGTTGTCACAATAGGGGGGTGCTACTGGCATCTAGTAGGTAGGGGACGGAGATCCCTACATCCGTTCCCAGGGGAATAATAGGCACTTTGGCCAGGACTGTGCCGATAGCATCGCTCAGGCCCCTCCCAGGGGCCACGCTAGTGAGCTCACAATCTCTCATCTGCTTGTCAGCTGCCGAGTTAATGACAGCCAGGGAGGCGGCTGAGCCTGCCCCACCTGTGCCACTCTGGACCCCCACTGGGGGGCAGAGCAGGCAGCTGAGGCCCTAAAACGGAAACCTGAAACATTTGGAACCAAACCACACTTCCTTTTTCCATTTGGGAAATAAATGGCCTGAGTTTCGGGGGCTGCCCTGTGCCTAGGGGATGTTTGCAGCATCCCGGCCCTCCCCCCACTGGATGCTGGCAGCACCCCCCTCACTGTGGCGATCCAAATGCCCTGGAGGGCTCAATGGCCCGGGTTGAGGACCACCGATGGAGACGTGTTTGCACAGCAAGCACACTAACACGGGAGAGACGTGCGGGCGCCCCAGTTTCTGTGTTATCCCTGTACAGGCAGCCCAGCTGACCCCCCGCCAGGCCCCTGCCAGGCCCAGGAACTGGAAACAACCCCAGGCTCTCACCATGTCCGGGAAGAAGGCTTCTGCGTAGGAGCCCTTTAGGTGGAAGAGCTGGGGGATGTCCACGATGTCCCTCTCCGTCAGGCCCAACTCCCGCTTCAGCACCTCCCGGTTCCAGTCGATGCATTTCTGGGGGAGCCAATGAGGATCTGGGCATGCTGAGTACCTACTATGTGCAGCCTCTGTGCCCTTTAGCTCCTTTGATCTCTGTGCCATTGCTACCCCCAGAGGGGGAAACTGAGGCTCAACTGATCTGCCCTAGGGCACAGAGCTAGGAAGTGGTAGAGCTGGGGTTTGGACCCAGGCAATTTCTGGTTCCAAAAGTCCTGGCCACTCCAGCACAGTGTCCCAGACACAGTGTGGCTTATGCTCCAGGCATCTCAGCAGTTTACGAGAAAGGGAGAAGCAAGGGGCTTCTTCCCTTTTACTGAGCGGGAGGCCAGCCTGCACCAGGCATGTGACAGGCATTAGCCCTGCCCGCTCCTGAGACCCCAGTCCACTCAGTCTCTTCACCTTGACTCCTTGGAGATCTCCTTGACTCCCCCCCCCACCACACCCCAGGGCCCTATTTCTCCACTCATCTCACCAGGCTTCTCCAGTGAGAACTCAGTTTTGCTTCCCTGGAAACCTGCCCTTTCCCTAGAGCAGGGCAAGACCTCCCTCATCAGATTGGCATGGCTGTGTCTCTTCCATCAGACTGTGGGTTCCCAAGGGCAGAGGCCCTACCCTACCCATAGGTCTCAGCAGCCCTGAAAACAGTCAGAAACTCAGGGTTGAACCCCTCACCCCACCTTAGCTGTTCTCCCTGGAGGATGGGGGCCCCCAAGAGGGGGCAGCAGGCCTGCCCCTCACCTGTACAAAGGCACTGTCGCTCTGGAGGCTCCTGTCTGCCAGCATTTCATTAATGCTTCTCGCCACCTGGTCCTTTAACCCTGCAAGAGAAAGAGACAGTACATGGGCTCAGGGAGTACTTCCCTGGGACCACCTTGGACCCAGGGCTTCAGAAGCTGGGACAGAATTTCCCTCCACCTCAGTGCCAGGGTCTGGAGCAAGGATGGAGAGAGACAGAAACTGGAAACCCTGATGGGACCAGCTCTGGCTGCAGGTAAATCCTGGGGATGGATCATAGACCCCTTGGAAAGGGACTCCTGGGCTCAGGGCCTAATAATTTCGGTATAGCTACCGTTATTGAACACCCACCATTCTCTGAGACTCTTACTGAATTTATTATTAACCTTTAAAACAATGCTAGATAGGGTTATCTCCCCCAATTCAGAAAAGAGGAAACTGAAGCACTGAGAGGTTCAGAACACACCCGTGGTGTCACAGCCAGCAAATGGCAAGACCTGGATTTGAACCCAGGTCTATCCAGGGCACAGGCTACTCCACATCCCTTCCAATGTTCCATTCCTCAGGTGAGAGCACTGAGGTCTGTGGTGGAGAAGGGAGAGGTTCTCAAGGGGGCCAACCAGGCCCTTGGAGGGTCTGTCAATCCCCAAAGGAGGGTCCACAGAGGGGCCCTGACCACCCCCCTGGCTTCTGGCCCCTCCTCCCTTGGGCCCCCAGCCCTGCACGCCCTGGAAGGGCCACTTCTCTTGGAGTCTCGGTTTCCTCCTTTGTGGAAAGGGATGGGGAGAGGCATGCAGGAGATCCGAAGGAGTGAGAGCTAGAAAGTGCGGGCACAGACTGGCACGAGGGAGCCCCCATCCCTTGCTGCTCTTTCCTCCCCTGAGGTGTGGCCAGCAACTGCCCACTGCATGGAGGGGTCACGCCCTCGCCTCTCCCCAGGCAGATGGCCAGCCTCTCAGCTTCCCTCCCCTGGCCCGAGAGAGGGGGAGCCCTCCCCCTCAGCTCCCACATGGAGGAGCCAGGAGAATCAGCGACATCAGGCTCTGAGCTCAGAGATCTGCCCACAAAGGGCCCTGTACACAGGGCGCAGTCAGGAAAGGCATCGGCAGTGCCTGGGGCTGGCAATGAGAGGGCAGTGTCCTCTCAGGACGCAGGGGCCATTGTCACTCACCGTCAAACTGGGCCGCCTCCCCGTGGCCCTGGTCTTTCTTCTCTTGGAACAGTTTAAGGCAAACGCTGGGGCTCGCCAGGAGCAGCCGGAAGCCCTGGCACAGAGGGAGGGAGACCGCTCAGTGCACGGCCCCCCGACGTGCAGGGGTCTCAGGCTCAACAGGGGCCTGAGTTCAGAGGCCGGCTGCGCACGGGACACTGCTCGCCACCCCACTCTCACCCACCACACAGAGAGCTGTCAACAAGTCCTCCAGGCTGCTTTGCGCCTCTGGGCCTCTGTCCATGATGTTCTCCCTGCTTGGAGGCCCTTCTCCACTCTGTCCACTTGGACCTCAGCGCCCCCCCCCCCCCCCCCGCCAGGCTGCTTGCTCCCTGAGGGCTGTGCCCTCCATGGCCATCTGTAAAGGCGGTGAGCTGAGGGGTTAACATATTGGCCCTGAGCCCACTGTCTGGGTTTGAATCTTACCCTACCTGTTAATTGCCCTCCTGATCCTTGGTTTCCTCACCCACAAAATGGGGGCATTGATAATAGTACTGTACCCACTTCATGAGGATTAAGTGAATTAAAACATGTACATATAGTCCGGTGCTCAGTAAATGTTACCAATGATTATCAGTGTCATTTTGCCAGGGTCTTGGCCAAGAAGTGTGGATCAGATGGAACACCCAGTAAGCGTGAGAATGAGTGTACGAGCAGTGAGTGACTGAGTGACTGAGTGACCTCCCGACCTGAGCTCTGACCTCCTCCAAGAAGTCCTCCAAGATTAATACCCCCTGACCCCAGGGGTACCCTCACTCAGAGTTCAGTATGGATACAAGTGTTGAGTTGGTTCTAAGTAGCTTTGGCCTGTTTCACCCCATCAGGTCAGGCAAGGGTAGAGGAGAGGGGGCACACCTTTCTGTCGGAGGTGGGCACAAAGGTCAGGAATTCGTCCACATGGCCCACGGAGAGCCAGTCCGAGTAGAGCTCCACAGGCGCCTGCACCTGCTGGGCTTTCAGGAAGTCCCGCACCACCTTGGCCATTCGCCGCCCACCTGACCTGTAGGGGGAGGGACAGAGCAGCCATCACCTCAATGTGACCCGTGGGCCTGGGCGTCAGATTCAGGGCTCCGATGGCTTCCACATCTCAGAGTGTCTGCGGATGTAGCATATCTGAGGGTGTAGAATCTGCATTTTGACAAGCATCTTAGCTGATTCAAGCGCAAGAGACCACCGCCCCACCCATTTTGTGGTTCCTGAGATGAAGTCTGAGCGTTTTCAAACCACCCTTTACTAGCAGAGCGAGGGCAGGGGGGAGGGACTAAGGTGGCCTAGAACAGGGAGCAGGGGAGCAGGAGCTGGAGACCCAGAGTTGTGGGCGGAGATATTACCCAAAGCTGCCTGTGCACGCAGACTCGGATACTGCCCCAGGCAAGGGCCATGGCCCTATTTCACAGATGAGGCAGCTGAGGCCTAGAAAGTTCGAGGGGTGACTTGTCCAAAGTCAGGACAATATATTATACTTTGGGCACTTTCCACTTTTCCTTGGCACACGTAACCACGTGCAAACACATGTGCAGAGATTTTTTTCAATATGTTTTACAAAAAAAGGATCACATTTCTTGCCCTTGCTTGCTGGTTTAAGGACATATGAATGAACTCCCAGCCCGCATCCAATCTGGCGGTTCTACCTTAAATAGAACACACACTCCAGCCTTTCCCAGGATCTTGCTCTGCCACCATCCAGCTAGTGACACTTCCCTCATCCAAAACATCCCAGTGGCTTGTCCCTTTCCTCATTCTCTCAGCTTTCACCCTTGCTCCTCTGCAGTCTTACCAGAGGGAGGCTTTTAAATATGTCAGATCATGTCCCTCCTCCAGACAAAACCCTCACATCACTCCCATCTCACTAACTATAAATGCAAAGTCTTCACAAGGACCTGCATGTCCCCACCCATGCCGACGACCCCCTTCCCATCACTCTCCCCTTCATTCACTCAGTTCTAGCCATGCTGGCCTCCTGCTGTCCCTGAAACATACCGGGTACATTCCTGCCCCAGGGCCTTTGCACATGCTGTTCTTACTACTAAGAATCGTTGCCCACTTCCCATATCCCCATGGCTCACTCCCTCATTTTTTTCAAGTTTAACTCAAATGTTACCTTCTGTCACTGCGAGGCCTTTGAGATTACAACAACCCTCAACCCCCTTACCAGCTCTATTGTTCTCTACGTCATATGTTACTACTTGACACACTTGATTTCTTGTTTATTGTCTGGCATCCCCCTAGGATGCAAGCTCTTGGAGGGCTGGGATTTTTGTCTACGTTCACTCAGTACCTCTTACATAACAGATGCTCAAACAATATTTGTGAATGATATTGATTCTTTTGAACAGCTGTTTGAGAGTCCAGGGCCTATATAAGTTGAATATGTCACAGGCAAAGACTAGAAGAAAACCCAACAAGCAGAGACACATGATAACACTGCTTTGATTTGGGGGATGGGATCATGGAAAATATTTTCTTATATTTCTATTATTTTAATACAGTGCCAGCAATTTTATTTTATTTACTTATTTTATCATCACCCGAGGATATGTTTTCCATCGCTTTTCAGAGAGAGTGGAATGGAGGGGGAGAGAGAGAGAGAGAGAGAGAGAGAGAGAGAGAGAGAAACATCGATGTGAGGCAAGCCCCGACCAACCAGGGGCCCAGGATCGAGTCCACAACTGAGGTTCATGGCCTTGGCTGGAATCAAACCCGGGACCCTTCAGTCCACAGGCCGACACTCTAACCACTGAGCCAAACCAGCCAGGGCAGTGCCAGCAATTTTTAAAAACTTCTCAAAAAACAGTGAGCTGGTAGAGAAGAGTTAGACTTTAGAAATTGTTTATGAGCAGAAAGTGGCGGGAATCAGAAACATGTAAGGTTGAGGAAGGGCAAAGTCCCTCCTAGGGATGCTCTGCAGCCTTCTGCCCGGAGGCAGGGCCATGGACCAGATGACTTCAACCCTGGGAGCCATCTGACCTGACCTCCGAGTTACATCACAGCCGCCACCAGGAGGCAGAATTGCACAAAGATTGTTTTAAATGTGAAAGGGTGGAGGACCCAAAATAAAGAATGAACGGGGCATTTGTTGAGCACTGTGTGCCTGCCTGAGACTCCTCACACCAACTATCCTGTTTAAGTCTCATGATAACCCAACGATACACATACAAATAACAGGTCCTGGTCATGATCTGAACTCAGCTCTGCCAAGCTCTCGGACCTCATCCTCCAGTTATCCCCCTTGTTTACTCTGTTCCAGCCCCACAGACCTCCTTGCTATTCCTCTAATGTCTCTGACACATTGATGCCTCAGGGCCTTTGCACTGGCTGTTTCTCTCCCTTGTACATTCTCTTCCCAAACAGCCACATCTGTAACCCCCTTATTTCCTTCAGGGCTTTTTTAAAATTGAATTTATTGAGGTGACATCGGTTAACAAGACTATACAGGTTTCAAGTGTACCACTCAACAAAACATCATCTGCACACTGCCTCGTGCACCCGTCGCCCCGGCAAAGTCTCTTTCTGTCCCCATTTCCCATTCCTCCCCTCTTTGCTCTTTTCTGCCTCCTCCACTTTCCTCTGGCTCTCACCATACTGTTGTTTGTGTCTGTGTATTATATATATATATATATATATATATATATATATATATATAAATACTTTTTTCCCCCTTCAGGGCTTTGTTTGAATGTTGACTTCTTGCCACGGTTTTCTTTATCTAACATGCTAGATTATTTACTTATTTATTATGTTTGTTTATTGTCTGCTCCTCCCTGCTAGAATGTATGTAGACTGTCTGTTTTGTTCACTGCTGAGGTCAGAAGCCAAGACAGGAACACAGGACAGCAGCTTGGGTGTTAAATTTTAGTTTGGGGCCCACAGAGGAAATCTGGCTTCTGACTGTACCACTAACTGGCTGTGTGGTCCCAGGCAGTAGTGGTCCATCTCTGAGCCTCAGGGCCCCATCTGTCACCAAAGACTTTGTTCCTGGTTTTTAATACAATGGCCAATGGAGTGGGGGTATGGCCGCCTATCTGGGGGTCCTCGCTGTGAGCCTGCGAGCTTCCAGAACATTTCTTTTATCCCCAGCACTGGGCCCCTGACCTGGCATGTGGGAAGTCTCAATCACTATTTATCAAAGCGGTAAATGAACGCAAGAGTGAGTATGAGTACATTCACTTCACGTTCCTGAGCCTCAGCTTTGATTCTAGGATCCCACGCGGAAGTTAAGACCACTCCTCAGACTGGAAATTGTGCTCGTGGTGAGGTCATTGGTAGGGTGGGTGCCGCAGTCAGCACCCTGTGCCCTCCGCCACCCTCCCACCTGGCCTCTCACTTGGGAAAGCTGCTGCCAATGAGGATCCGGCCCAGGGGGTACTCCTTGCTGCCCACAGTCACGGGCGGGCTGGCGTCCAGGTTGCCGAAGGAGTCGAGGCCGGAGGGGCCAGCCAACGGGATTTTCTGGGTTACGTATCCAAAGTCAGGACCCTAGGGCATGACCAGCAAACACCCCCCCAAAGGAGGGGTCAGTTAGAACAGGAAGAGAGAAAAACAACCTCTATCCACTTTTCACAGATTCCCCCCATTTTCTGAGCACCATGCAGTTAAAGTCCAAGCCAATAAGAAAACAGCAACCAGAAAACCCCCAAGTGTTTGGAAGTTAGGCGACACGCTTCTGGAGAACCCATGGGTCACAGACAAAATCAAAGTGGAAATTAGACGATATTTTGAACTGAAAGGTAATAAAAATACGGCACATTAAAACTCATGGTGGGGCGCAGCCAGTGTGGTTCAGTGGTTGGTCCTTGACCCATGAACCAAGAGGTCACCCGTTCAGTTCCCAGCTAGGGCACATGCCCAGGTTGCGGCCACGATCCCCAGGAGGGGGCGTGCAGAAGGCAGCCGATCCATGCTTCTCTCTCATCAATGTTTCTATCCCTCTGTCCCTCTCCCTTCCTCTCTCTCTAAAATCAATAAAAACATATTTTAAAAAACCCAACTCCCATGGTGCTAGTGAAGCTGTACTTGTGGGGAATTGCTTAGCTGTAAACACATGTTAGGAAGAGAAATGATTGACAGCTCTCAGCTTCCGTTTCCAGCTTCCCGCTCTGCCCTTTGCCACATACCAGGATCCTCTTGAAGGGGAAATCCTTCAGGCCTCTGTCTCGGGGCGAGTCAAAGACCACTGGGAAGGATTTGTGAGGCGCCTCCACGTAGCCAAATTCCATCTCGTCCTGGAAAGAGAGACGAAAAGACCACAGTGACCTCCTTGGTGTGGTTTTTCAGAATGGGGTGATTCCCCCAGGCAGGGTGGGACAGCAGATCTTCCCCAAGATCTGGGGGCTGTGGGGGGAGGTAGAGGTGAGGCCCCTTGGGACCCCAGGCAGGAGAGGACTCTGTCTGGACCAGGGCATTTGGAAGGAAGCAGGAGAGACTGGGGCGATGCAGGCAGCGGGGAAATGTTCCCCTAACCTGCATACCCCCCCCCCTGAGTCCTAGAACCCAGGTGGCCTGGCTTCTCTACAGGCCGTTAGGAACCGGAGCAGGCCCCCTTTCCCAAAGCCAGATGAAGGATGGGGCCCAGGCCTCCCGGACCTGCACCCACCTGGATCCAGCGGTCATTTCGATTTTCAATCCAAGGGCAGATGATCAGCTTGCAGTTGGCTTTCAGTGCCAGGTCAGACATGTCCTTCAGAAATTTCTCATTCGAGCCGTGAGGGTCTATCACGCTGCAGAACAAAGGGAGCGGGGAGGGTAATAATGGCCTCTGGCCGTGGCCTTGGCCTTAGGGCCAGGAGGTGTGGGATGGGTGGGGTGGCCTTGATCTAGTCTGTTTGGCCCCTGGATGCAGGGGTTCAAGCACAGCCACTGCCTGAGAGAAGCTCGCAGGCTAATGACAGAGATGGGTAAGGTCCCCATATCACATCAGGTGACAGGTGCGAGGGGCAAGCCCAGGGCTTCGGAGCCTAGAGGTGGGGCACCGAAGCCAGCAGGGGCAGGCATGGAGGAGGTGACCTGAGGACTGGATCTCAGCGGTTAAGGTGGCAGTAAGGGGGCAGGTAGCCCATCTACTCCTGTTCCACACAACTGAACTAACCAAAGGAGTCAGGGTGGGGTTAGTGACAGAGGGAAAGAAAGAATTCCCTCTGAACACCTGCGCACAGCTGGGCTCACGTAAGCAGAGCAAACCTGTTTGGCCACACCCTTCCCTGCCTTTTGACTTATGTTCCAAGTCAACTGTGGCCCTTTCCACTGGCCTGACCTCTGATGCAGGGGCCTAGAGTGGCCTCGCCAGTCAAGGCTCACCTAGCCTTCAAGGGGCCTGATAAGAATTCTGAGAGATGGCAGGAGGACCAGGGACCTGGGAGGGGCCAGGGCTCTCAGTGGACCCTAGAGTCTGGGTTCCCATGTTTTCTGCGGGCCCAGAAGCACCCCCACATCAAAGAGAAGCTAGGTCTCCTGCAGCCACCAGCAGCCTGTACAGGGCCTGGGCCCACCGCCTAGACTGAACCTAGAATGTTCCGGGGCTGCTGCAGGCAGGACAAGGTAGGGGCAGGGGTACTGGAGGTTGAATCAGTGACCTCAGCCAGGGCCTTCGCTGCTCGGAGCAGGTGGGGCTGACAGGCCCAAACCCGCCCGCTGCTATCCTGTTCCCAGTTCGAGCCCGAGGGTGACCACAATTAATCCACCCAGTCTGAGCGAGGGGCCAACCTGGGAACAGCATCCTGTCTTATCTCCACGGTTCCAGAGATGGTGGGAGAGCTGCGGGAGGGGTGAGGCCTCACCTGCACACATACAGCTCCAGAGGGGGCTGGGTGTTGGGGGTCATGATCCAGGGGGCCATGCGGAAGGCCACAGTGTCTGTGAAGATGGGTACCTCGGGCAGGGTCTAGGGGGAAACAAGGACTCAGTGGGCCCTGCAGGGAGACTCATAGGCCTCAAGATACCCCGGTCCCCAGCCTACCCAGTCCTAGAGCCTCCACATTGGTCCTCCAAGTCCCTCAGCCCCTATCCCAGCCCCCAATGCTATACATACCCCCGTGTCCACCAGGCTGACGCTGAGAGAGACCAGCCCCAAGAAATCAGAGTTGGGGAAGGTGAGTCCCTCCACATAGAAGCTGATCTTCTGCTCCCCTGGCTGCCGCTCGACTTCGTAGGTCAGATGCTGGGGTCCCAGCACCTGTTTGTAGCTTGAGAGGGAATTCCCACCTAGGAGAACCAGAGTTAGCACTGGGGGACTGGGGCTGGGACAGGGGTGTGGGGCTGTAAGGACAGGAGGAGAGGAAACCAAGGACAGAGCCACCTCTGTGTTCAGTCTACTTGGGCTCCTCTCTAGCTCTGCCATGCACAAGGTGTGTGACCTTAGCTCAATGACTCAATCTCTCTAAGCCTCAGTTCCTCATCTGTAAAATGGGCTAACATTATATTTCTCACGAGGTCAGTATAAGCTTTAAACCAGATAAGGAGATAAAAAGCAGCTGACACAAAAGATGTAAACAGCCCAAATGTCCATCAACAAGTGGATGGATAAACAAATTGCAGTATGTCCATACGATGGAATATTATTCACGCATAAAAAAGGCATGAAGTGCTGATAGATGCTGCAACATGGATGAACCTTGAAAGCATTAAGCTAAGTGAAAGGAGCCAGGCACAAAAGACCACACATTGTATGATTCCATTTATATGAACCGTCCAGAATAAACAAATCCATAGAGACAGAAAGGAGCTTGGTGGTGGCCGGGAGCTGGGGGTCGGGGGACAGGGAGTGACTGGTAGTGAGTATAGGGTTTTATTTGGGGTGGTGAAAATGTCTTGGAGCTAGAGAGAGGTGGTGGTGTACAAAGCTGAGAATGTATTCAATCCCAGTGAATTGTTCCCTTTAAAATGGTTAAGTTTATGTTATGTGAATTTCACCTCAATTAAAAAAAAAAAAATTGAGTAGTAGCCCTGGCTGGTTGCTCAGTTGGCGACATCCGTGCACCAAAAGGTCTCGGGTTCGATTCCCAGTCAGGGCACGTACCCAGGTTGCAGGTTCGTTTCCCAGTAGGGGCGTGTACGTTTCTCTTTCACATCGATGTTTCTTCTCTCTCTCCCTCCCTCCCTCTCTAAAAATCAATAAAAACATATCCTCAGGTGAGGATTTTTAAAAAGTTGAGTAGTAAAACTGAGTTTTTAAAAAATGTGGTAGTTCTGCCACCTCCTTGTCTCCTCCGCTGCCAGTTGGCTGGGAAATGTCACCCTGGTGCATTCTAGAAGGTTCCCTCAGTGAGACTTGCTTCTGTTCTGGTATCACAGTGTTTTCAGGCCAGGTCTCTGGCTAACCTCCTACCACTGATGCATTCCAAGGAACATTCTGGTTCCTGCCAGGCTCATTTAGCCAGAACAACAAGTTCAGCATCTGTTTGAATAGAAATGTGTGAAGAGGAAGACAGAAGAGGCAGGACAGGCCTTTTGCTATTTATAAAAATGAGTAAGGGCACCTCAGGGTTAAGGATTGGTATTTTTTAAGCCACAGACTTTAAGTGTCTGGTAGAACAAAGTTCCCAGGGCAGGCCTGGGCCTCAGCTCTGCTGGTTCCTGCCTCACCCTGACTGGACAGTGCTTGTCTGGGCATCGAGGGCTCATTCCACACTGAGTGACCAGAGGAGGGAGGAGGGGAGGACACGGGGGCAGCAGACAGAGAAGGAGCTTTGGCTCTCGAGGGTTTGAATGCCTGCTAAGCCCCCCAAATGGTTTTGTGACCTTAAGACATAGAATTCATGCATCTGAGCCTCAGTTTATCCCTCTGTAAAGTGGGACTAGTTATCGAACTTCCTTCTTGGGCAATACGTTGTGTCCAGATGGAGTGGCTGTTTGTAAGTTGTAATGAGAGTTATGAAAGGCAATGGAAGGAAGGGAGAGGTGTGGACGAGAGGAGAAGAAAGAGTTTGGGAAGCAGAGGATGGACAGGGCAGAGGGAGGCCCCACCAGGCCACTCACCCCGAGCGCAGAAGACGCCCACTCGTTTGCAATCAGAGAACGGCACATTCAACACCAGCTTGTGGCTGTGAAAGAGCTTGTCGGGGCCATCACAGGTCAGCACCATTGGGGACATGTCCTTCAGGTCTGAAGAGAGTGGCACCCTTGAGACAGCCCTCCCTCCACTCCACCAACAGGCTCTCCTCCCATCCTCCGGACCCTTTACCACCCCACACCATCACCCTGGACAACATCATATATCCCTTCTGTCGCTCACCATCCAGTGACATCAGCTGGCGGTTGGCAAGGTCAGGCCCGCTGGAGCTGAGACTGTCCCGGTCACAGTTCACCAGCAGGACAGCCCCATAGCCCTCAGGGCCCCAGCGCCAGGTTTTCTGTGGTGAACAAGAGACATTGGGGTCAGTGGGACCCAGGGGCTCTGGGAAGGGGTTCTAGATGTGGCGAGGGCTGGCTGCTTTGTTAGCTTGGAGACTTTTGTATCCTGGGTTTGCTTCAAGATTTACAGAGGGCTCATAGATTTGGGGACTGAACTCCAGGTCTCTAGACCCAGAGCCACTCAGCCCTTGTGCAGTGACAGCCTGAGCTACTATACACAGGGGCCCCACTCAGCCATCAGTTGCCACACTCAGAAACCTCCTTAGCCAGCCTGCTGAGCTTTGGCCCTGCCCAGGGGACAGAGGCTGCCTCTCCCTGACCTTGATGGGACTGGAGAATCCTGGAACACCCTCCTCACCCCAGCACCCTGCGGGGACCCGCCCACCCGCAGTCCTGCAAGCCCTGCACCAAGGTCCGAGCTGAGGCTGGAGAGGTGGCTGGAGCCCTCCCTGCCTCTGCGATCCATTGAATGATCAGAGGTCTTCCTGCCCCGCCTCTGCTTTCTCCCCCCAGGCCCTGAAGCGCAGGCTCACTTTCCATTCCACAGAAGAGGGGAAAGAGGCTGTGGGATGTGAGCCCCAAGTCATGTAGACGGATTCAAACTCGGGTCTGGGGACCGTACGGGACCACTGCTAGCGTGCATGGCACTCGTATTCACCTCTCTGGGTAGAGGCTGCCCTGCACCAGGGCCCGAGACACGATGCGTCATAGGCCCCACTCACCACCTTGTCCAGGCAGCCCATGCACTGAACTACCTGCTCGGCCACCCTGTCCCATCTTGTCCACAAAGCCTGTGATCCAGGCTTCCTCTCTGGGGTCTCTCTCTGCAAACTACATCTACCCTCCAGGATGGCTTCCAGGTACTTCCTGTGGGTAATGTTAGACCCTCCTCACTCTAGGGTCTAACTGGGGCTGTCCACCCCGCCTCCTCTACTGGAAGCTTAATCTTCCCTTTGCCTTCATTCAGTCGCTCAACAACCTTTTACGAAGCACCTACATGTTTGGGGTTCCAAACACAGCCTAGGAAATAGAAAATGCATCAAGCAAAAGAACCAGTCCCAATTCTAAGGTGGCATAAGAAACACCCAGAGAGGGTAAGCTGTTTTCCAGAAGTCACACAGCATGCCCATCATACAGTGTAAATTAACTCCCACTGTGCCAATTTGAGAGTCTTCAAATGGGTTCCCTATACTGCTGGATACCACAGAAACTACGAATTCATCACCCTTCTGGAGAGAGGGCCCACCCCACCCCAGGACCATCCCCAGGTTTGCCTGTCCACTCTGCTGGCTTGGGGTAGCCAGGAAAATCTCACCTTGTCAACTTGGCTCCTCTTTGCCTTGCCCTTGCGGCCTGTATCAACATCGAGGGAGATGTCTAGAAAAGAATGGAGAGGAGTTGCCAGGGGCTCACCCAGTCCCATCTTCATGCCTATAATATCCAGCTGGAGGAAAGCTTTGCCCCCTCCCCATGCCCATGAGAAGTAGGAAGCCTTGTTCTTGGAGGCCTTGTGGCGGCCCCATGTGGTGCTGGGTGTTGGAGGGATCCACGTCTTTGGTCTTGAATTTTTTGCTCATCTAGGTTTGCTGAATCGCCAGCTCTTGGTGGCCCTGACTGGCAGTTGGAGACTAGGCCTGAGGCTCTGAGCACTGGCTTCCTAGTTCTTGAACTGGCTGCCTGGGGCTCAGGCTGAGGGGGCATGTGGCTGTCCAAGGTTTAGTGCTGGATCTGGGAGTTCCAGTGGGTGTGATAGGTGGGACAGATGAAGGAGGCCCATTGTGGGTCTGGCTGTTGGCACATGGGCAGTGCAATTTCTAGATTCCAGTGGTCCTAAGTATTGCTAGATCTCCATCTCTGATGTTCTAGGGAACCACTCCCTCAATGGTGGAGGAAACTGGTCATGAGCTTGCACTCAGGGCTCCCCTAAGACCCTCAACAACCAACACAGAGGAGTGTGGAGATATACAGAGAGCCAGGGAGATGGTACGTACCGACGCCAGTGAGGAAGAGCACACTGTGGCCCAGGGCATGGTCCTCGTACTCCCCAAAGTAGGAGACCTTCACCTGTGGGGACATGGTCAGCCCTAAGCCAGCAAGCCGCCCCTTCAGAGATGGCAGTGGCCAGGGACATGGGGGTGACCCACACCTCCCAACAGCCCTGCTTAGAGGCAGGGCAGGCATGGAGGTCCCCAGGTCCTTCCTGTTGCTGAAGGCCCATGTCTCATAGGCTCCAGGCTTGGATTCTGAGCTGCTTTCTCCAGCTAGAGAGGCTGTAGGTGCCTCCCTGGCTCCCTGGGCTGGGCTGAGGTACAAGGAGAGCTGGGCAAGGAGGGCTGGGTGGGTGAGGGCAGATCCCAAAGGGAGCAGCTGGACCCTCAGGCATTCATGGGGAATGTCAGAGAGAAGGAATGAGAGAAGGAACATCTGTCACCATTGACTTAGGCAAGTTACTCAAGGCCTCTGTTTCTTTGCCTGTAAAATGGGAACAATGACCTCCACCCCATAATAACAGCCAGTGGTCATGAGCTTTTCTCAGGACCCAGAACCCATCCCCAGGGCTCTATCCAGGCCATTTCCACAGTCCCCCAGAATGATCCATTAAACATGGTCTATTCATAATGAGGCTGCTCAGGGCCCTGCCTTGCAGACCCGCAGCTAGGAAACAGAGGAGGGAAGCTTTGAGCCCATGGCAGGCTCCAGGGCCCCTGCTCTCAAAAGCTGCACAGTCCCCGTTTTGTACCTGTTCAATCTGTGGGTCACTGTGTGTGATTGGCGGCTGGGGGGCAAGTGAGAAGGGTGTCATCTGAGCTAGGAAGCCCTCCTGACTCTTTAGGTGTGGGAGACACATGAGATCCAGGTGTGCACCTGCGTCTGCACAGGTGTATGCACACAGGTCCCACCTACATGAGAGTGGGGGTCTTGCTTGGGGGTCTGTGTAGGTTGAACACAGGATTAATAGGGGATGTTTGTGAACCTAAGAAGAGAGGAGGCAGGCTGTGGTTTATGGGAGAATTCACTCATGTAGACGTGTCATGTGGGGCACTGGGGTGGGTTTGTGTGTTTGGGTGTCTATGGGGTTGTATCAGGATGTGTTGTGTGGATGCGGGTGTCAAAAGCCTTCTGGGATTTGGTTGGGTGATATGTGAATGAGGTTTGCTTTGAGGGGCTCTTACCTTGGGCGCGGATGGGGAGAGGCAGCCCCTTACTGTGGGTAAGGGCCTCTTACCTTGAGATCACTTAAGGCCTTACTGGCAGTGTCCACGGATACAGTCACGTCCACATTGGAGTCCAGGGGCCAGTGGTCCTTATATGTGGGCTCTATCACCCGTGCTGGGTCGTGGACAATGAAGATCTCTACTCCGGGGCTTCCAGAGACCCTGAAGGTCTTGGCTTCCTTGGGTATATCGCTGACAGAGAGGAGAGGGGAAAAGGTCCAGGGCTCAGGAGAGTGACCACGGCGGTGTAGTGGCTGGGCAGCCAGGCCAAGCAAATGTCACCCCCAACAGCTGGGTTGGGGAGCGCCACTGGCCAGAAGTCCAGCTGGCTGGGCACTGGGCAGCCTAGGCTCCATCCAGCTGTCCTCTAACCCTCATGTCACCCACCGGGGCGCATTACCGCCGGCCTCAGTCTCCCATCTGTAACTCGAGGGGGTTTGAGCAGAGCAATGGTGCTGAGCTTTGTTTAGTAGTAGGGCCTTTGTGGCAGACCTCCTGTGGAGCCCGAGCCATGAGACAGGCAAAGGGGATGGGGCCGAGTGAAGACATTCAACCCTCCAGGTTCCCAGCGACCTGAGACCCCAGAGCGCAGAGGCAGCAACCTCCGGACAACCCGCACCCCAAGGCTGCCCACCGTATGCTGCCAACAGGAAATGCACTTGGCCACCCTCCCCCCATCAGCCCCACTCCCCTGGATTGCTGGGCGGCCTCCGCGCTCCTCTCCCTGGGCCCACCGAGCCCCCTTGTCTGTTCCGCACACAGCATATGTAAGTCGTATTGTATTGTTCCTTTCTGTTCAAAAAAACAGCGGATCCCGTGACACTCAGCAAAGTCCCCACAATGGCATATAAGGTCCCTCCTGATCCACCCCTGTCACCTCCCCGGCCTCCTCCCCACTCTGCTCCAGCCACGCTCACCTCCCTGCTCTTCCACGAAGCTGCCAGGCTGTCCTGCCTCAGTTGCCTCTGCATAGAATGTTCTTCCCCCCAGATACCCGCAAGGCTCGCTCCCTTACCCTCTTCAGGGCTTGGCTTAAATGCCACCTCTCCATGAGCCCTCCCATCACTCCATCACTCCAGTTAATGTGCACCGAGCCCCGCCTTCTCCCCGACTCTCCAGATCCCTGTTCTCTGCTCTGATTCTCGATCATTCTGTTGTTTGTTGTCCATCTCTCCCACTACGTGGCTGTTTCTTCTCCCCTCCCTCCTACCACTGGGCCTGGAGGTGGGCAAGGGTCCTCCTTGCTCCTCACTGTCGCTTCTAGGTCATCCTCACTCTCCTCATTCCTTGAGGGCGCCGGCTCCCAATGCCGTCTCAGGACTGCTGTCACCACTTTTTCCTTCAGCAGCACGTGGGTGATACGCCAGAACCGTGTCCCCTCAGTCCCTTGACCTCCCTCCTCCAGCGATCCTGTTCTCCACACAGCCTCAGCCTCCCTCCCCTGTGGGCCAACCCCAGATATTGTCATTACCGAGAACCGCGCCTGCTGCAAACTCCCCTCCTGGCAGCAGGACCTGATGCCACCCTAACCTGCCGGCTCACTCCTCCTGACACGCAAACGCCACCAAGCTTTCAACCCCACGGGACCTGTAACCACTGAAGGCTGAGCCCTCTCTACCCCCTTCTCACCGGCCCTCACCCCCTCCTGTTCTCTCTTCCCTTCACCAGGGCCCCTTTCTCTTTCAGGGCCCTAGAAAACCATCCCATAGCTTCCCCCTCTCTGGAAACCTCCCTTCCTCGGAGCTGTCACCTGCCCCGCCTCTCTGTCATCTGCCAGCCCACCTGCCTCTGAGCCAGCACGGTGCCTGCCCTCCTGGGACAAAGGATGACGGCCTGTCCCTCCCCCTCCGGGGTGCACCTTCCCTGCTCAGAGCAGCGCCCGGCCTCGCCCCTTCTGGCCCATCACATGCTATAAATACCACCTAGCCTCCCTTGTCTACCCAGCCCCTCATTTTTAGCTCCCTTCATAGGTAGTTCTCTTCCTCCCTCCCAAATGTCCCCTGGCTGCCACCCCTTTCCTTCTGAGAGCGGGCTCCCTGACACAGTGAACCCCACATTCCAGGGCTATAAGGAAGGGGGCTGTGGCTTCCCACCGGTGCCAGGCAGCTGGGGGATCACACTGCCTCTCCTCATCTCTCAGGCTCCTGGCTCTGTGGGTGGGCCCGTGGGTTAAGGGCTGCTCTTGGGGGTGAAATAGGCAGGCATGGGAGTCTGGGGGGAGCCCCAGGGTGCCCCCAGAGGGGTCTGCCTCACCAGCTCCCTGTCGTGCTCCGAGGGAGCCTCCCAATCCACGCCTGCCCCGCCACACTTGCTTTGGCACAGCACCCAGACACAACCAAACCCCCAAGCGCAGCCCTGGTGTGACTCCAGACACACAGTCAGGTGAAGAAATGGACTTGAAATATCCCTTTAAATGGAAAGAACTCCAGTCATTACCATATGGGAGCCGGGAGACGCCTGGCAGTGTCAACATCGTGATCTTTATCATTTCCAGGAGGATGAGCCTGTGTTCTGGCTTGCCCTCTGTCCTCCAGTGCCCTCCCCCCATCTCTGCAGGGGGGAGTACAGGAGAGGAGGCGTGTGGGGGGGGGTCACCTTTTGCGTTCTTAAAGACCCACTTCAAATGCCCTCTTCTCTATGGAGCAGGGCGTGTACTCTGTATGAAGCGTGGCCTCAATTCCTCTCACCCAAGCTCTCTGAGCTTCGATCTTCCTCCTGTCACATGGATATGATCCAAAGAGCTACTCCCTGGGGCTGTTGAGGGATTCTGTGAATTCTTGTATTTAAAGTGTTCAGCATACAGTCGGTGCTTAATGAGTGTTAGGTGCCATCATCGTCATTCCTATAACTATTCTCCCCAACACCCAAGCCCACTTGAGCCAGAGCCCCCTGCCCTTCCCTCTGTCCCCACAGCACTGGTTCTGACCTTCCCTGGGGCCCCTTCGCAGCCCCCCTGTGCCAGCCACAGCAGCTTCCTGCCTGACTCACCAGAGAGCAGGCCCCATGGGCCAGGTTACAAGGAGAATGGAGCCAGTTCTCAGAGACTCTCACAAGAGGACGTGCAGAGGGTGGGATGGGGGGTTACAAGTCAACAGATCACTCTCAGCCATGCCCTCTTGCTTTGGCAAGGAAGGTGCCCACCCACCTGTGAGGGCCTGAGGATAGCATGTTTCACAGGCAATATCAGGGTGGGGTCTGTTGGGGTGGTGTTTTCAAGCACCTACTAAATATGCCAGGCACATGCTCAATTTTTTATATCTGTGATTTCATCCACACTTCACAGTAATCTTCCCAGGTATGTGTTATTGTCCTCATTTGGCAAGTGAAGAAATCTTCTCAGAGAGGTTAAGTAACTTCCTGGGGTCACACAGCTGGCTAAGGGAGGAGGAAGCAGCAGGTTTGTCTTCTGTACACTGTCCTGGCTGAGATCAAAAGGAGCATGTGTGCCCTGAGCATGCCCCGGCAAGACCAGAAGTAGGAAGGAAAAGGGACAATATTGAAACTTTGCAAACAGATTCCTCCATGTGATTCCTTGGGAGCTGGTCAGGAAGGAGATAGGGCCCCGAGGCAGAGAGACCATGTTCCTTCCTCTCCATCCACGCACCTGAACCTTGCAGGGGTGAGGTCAGTGCCGGCCAAGAGAACAGGGCCCATGACCTGCTGGTCCCTGCCTGCCCTAAGACAATGAGACTGTGACTAGGGTATCTGAATGGGCCTTGGCTCAGGAGTCTCAAAGGTCATCTTGGTCAGTCTCCCTGCCCAGCACAAGACTCCATGCTTAACACTTCCCATGACAGAGAACTCACTACCTAACACCCCTTTGGGCTCTGGCAACTCAGGTAATTAGAAAGCTTTTCCTTTTGCTTGGCCGGAACCTGCCTCCCAGAAGCTTCCACACACTGGGGCTCCGCAGGCCACACCTTATTTCAAGTTTACCATCTGGTTTCTAGGGAGAGGTGAAACACAGGCGTCATGGCAAATTCTTCCCCTGCCATCCATTCTACCTGCTGCTTGGACTTCACCAGCCCTGGGGACAGAGCTTAGGGTCTGGTAGGATCCCAGACCCCTGAACTAGGGTCTGGGCAGGGAAGGCAGAATGGCACTGACCCAGCCTCCAGATGCGTGGGTGGGTAGCAAAGGATCAGTGTGCCTAGAGGGTGGCCCAGGGCACCCTCAAGGAGAGGCAAGGGCAGGAGGGGAGAATAATGCAGAATTGAATGGAAAAGCTGAAGAGCAAACTGGTGGGCAGCTCCCCTTCACACCTGGCCAGCCACCTGCAGGCCAGGAGCCCCCGAGGTGCCACGCTCCAGGTGTCCTGGACTTGAAGATCCCTGAACTGAAGTCACAAAAGATACCGTGGGACCAGCCAGCGGGACCCAGCAGGTCCTCTCTAATGCGACCAGCTCTGTGGGCACTTCTGCCTGGAGCTGAGACTCGCCACGGCCGAGAATCCCACAGAGCTGCCCCCCGCCCCCCCCAGGCTCCAGTCCTGAAGGGCAGGAGCTCCACAAGGCTGCTGTTAGTGTTGCCGGCTGCTCTGCCTCAGCACTTGTTTCCTGAGCACCTACTGTGCGTCGGGCATGGAGCTGGGCACCAGAAAGGAGGGATGAATCACCCCAGGGTGACAAGGGTAGGAGCCACACGGGGTGGGTACACCACAGTCAACAACACGCTTTCACTCCACTTATTCCGTCCCCACAGCCCCTGTATGCTGAGCGGAGGAGTTCTTTTTCCTCTCCCCATTTACAGAAGATGGACTGAAATTCAGAGGGAATTCCTCCTTCCCCCAGATAGCAGCCATGGGTGCCTTCTGCCTGTCATTGCCCAGGGAGGGGCACACCAGAGCTGGAAGGAGGGCCCAGGTTGGCCAGACCTTCTTGCAAGTGGACCCCTGCCTGCCCAGGAATGGGGGCCGGAGAGGAGGGGCGGCCGCTTAGTCCGCGGGCCTTCCCAACAGAGGCAAACGGCCTGGGGACCAGAACGTTCCTGAGAGCAACCCTTGAATGGAGTCAGAGTCATGAGTCACTTCTCCCCTCTCAGCCACAATTCCCCCACCTGCATGCCTGTGCTCTGGGGATCATGAAATTCCTCATCTGCAAGGCAGGGGCCAAATTCACAGGTACAAACAACAGGCGATATTTATCGCCATCTAGCATGGAAAAAATAGGCTCAGAGAAGCTAAGCGATGGCCAAGTTCACACGGTCTGCCAGGACCGGCCTGACCTGGCTGGTGGTTATGACAAAGAGCTGTCCTGTCCTCGGCCCTCATCAAGTGGACTCAAGTATCCTTCCAGCTCACGTCCCACCCCACATCTCTGAGCATCAGAACCACTTGGCAGAGCTAAGCAGCCGCTTAGAAGTCACAGAGAAGGGACTGGAACTTTTCTGGACAGAGCAAAGGAGAGGAAAACATGTCGCAGGGAAAGCATTCTGGGGTCGGGGAGGAATCTCCATCACAGTGAGCACCCGCCCATTCCTTTCATCTGGAATCTTCTCTCAGGGTACACCAGCTTAGGAGAGTGGGCTTATCTCAGGCCCTCCAGCCCTGGCTGGCCCCAGCCCATCAAGAGCAGAAGGGCAGGGCCTGGGAAGACAAGAGAACACTGGAGGCTGGAAGTGATGGGAGCCGGAAAGGGGAAGGAGAGGGGGGAAAATGGGGGCAAGGCCAAGGCCAAGGCCGGAATTATCAGAAGGGGGGGGGCAGGGAGTGGGGGGGGGCCAGAAGCAGGCAGGAAAGAGTGGCCGGTAGGAGAGGTTTTCCAGCTGGTCTGAAAGTGGCAGGTAGCAACAGGGACATCTGAACTAAGGGGTGGCTGGCCTCTGAGGCCCTCCCTGACCAGCAATATTGTACGTTTCAAGAACACACTCCACCTTCCACATCCAGAGTCTGCAGCTCACGGGACTCTCATGGCCCCAGGGAACTTATGGGGGACCCCGGCCTCCTATTTTCCAAATTTAAACTTTAAAGCTTGTGATAAAGCAATGCGATACAGAACAGAATGGGGAGAGGAGGAGGGGTCATCGTGGGGCATGAAACCCATGTCCCAGCCCAGCAGTCCGAACCTGTCAGTCACTGTGATTAACACCGACATCAATCCTATGATTAAATTACCATGTGAGGAGCACAATTATGCCTCATTGTACTCCTGTGCAAGTTAAAAGCATTGATTTACTCCTGTAAATCCTAAGAACATATTTACCACAAGTTTTATAACTGTTTCGGCAGTTTCTTTTTCTGAAATAAGGGAGCCCCAGAAAAATGAAGCTGCCTGGGTCCTCTCCCTGGCTTGTCTGAGAGGTCCTATAGAGACCCTCCTCCCTGTGCTCCTTGAATTCTAGCAATCTCTGATCCAAACAGTTTCTTTTGCTTTGATGCTTTCGTAGGGCTGGGAGGGGAGGCTTGGGAAAACTCCAGGAGAATGTCCCCATCCCCCCCAGACAGCCTTCTCCTCGGGCTGGGGCTCTGATTCTGGCCTCTGGGCAGACAAGGGGGGACAGGCTGGACCACTAATGGATTCCCCATGTTGCGCAGCTCCTCTTTTTTTGGCATGAGTCCTATGGGGGCCACTTCTAAGCAAGGACATGGACAGCTAGGGCAGTCTGGCCAGGCCTGAGGGGTCAGGGTGGTGAGCTAGCTTGCTAGTGTAAGAGATTCAGGGTGGTGAGCTAGCCCACTGGGGAGGGTGGTGAGCTAGCCCGCTGGGGTGAGGAGGGGTAAGTTAGCCTGCTGTTGGGTGGGGGGGGGTAGGATCTGCAGCACATGCTGTAGGGGGTTTCTAAGGGTTTCTTGGGCTGAGACACCCTGGGCACACAATTACCCAAACACAAATATTTCTCCAAATCACCAGTCTACTCAGCACCTGGGGGAATTAATCACTTCCCATGATGTCACCCCCACACGCCCATCTGCACAGGCTCTCCTGGAGGGTTCAGACTCAGGGCAGCTCAGGTGACTGGCACATCTCTCTTCTGGGGGACTTCCCCCTTCTACCAGCAAGGCCAAATAGAAAGCCCTTGCTTGGCCTCAGCTCGCAAGGCACCTAGCAATGGGGGCGGGGGAGCCCCAAGTTCATTATAAAGAGTAGCCTCTTCCTCCTAGCCAGCCAAGGCCTTGGAGTGAGCTTCAGGCTCCTCTTAAAACTTTCCTAGGTTGACAATACCATCCCCCCTTCTCTTCCTCTCCTGAAAATTCCACATCCCTCTTTCTGCACCTATGGCCGACCTCACCGGCAGGAAGCTCTGTAGGTCTACTTTTAAACCAGTCTGCTGCAGAATAAGCTTCTGTTTTCTAGTTTAGAGACTCTCAGTGGCTGTGACCCTAGTCACTGCCAACACCCGGGGAGAAGGTTCCTGAAGGGCTCTCGAGTGGAGGTCTCTCAAAGTGCTTGCTCAGGACCCCGAAGCAGCGCCCCCTCCCAGAGTGAAGCAGAGCTAGGCAGCTACGAGCAACCCCCGAGCAACCCCCGGTGACTTTCTCCTGCCCCTTGGCTGGGCAGGGCCCATACTTGAGGCTGCTAAGGCCCCTGATGACCCCAAAGGAGCTTTACTGTCAGCATCGCCCTGTGTTCCCACCACACACGCACTGATCTGTCCTCTGCTCTTCCCACCCTGAGGCATGATGGGAAACACAAATGCTGGAGAAAAGGGGACCCACAGAGCTGTCATTGCTGTAAGCATCTCCCACTCCAGGGCACCCACCATGCCTGGGGTCTCACAAATCCTCCCCCACTACAGTGTGTGCTATTGTTTCTCCATTTGTCAGATGAGAAAACTGAGGCTTAGAGAAGTGCAGTAGCTTGCCTGGGGTCACTGTGCCATGAATGGAAACTGCTAGGATAAGAACCCAAGTCTGTCCAGCTCCAGCGTCTGGGCACTTCACCTCCACACTGAACTGAAAAGGGGACTCAGCTGGTCGTGTCCAGGCTAAGAGAGGGCCAGTGACTGGGCCTAGGCCAGACAGCAAGTCAGCGGCAGACAGAAAGGCCCCCAGAGATCCCCATCAGCGATTGCCTGGCTCCCAGTCAAATGCTTCTGGCCCTAGTCAGGAGCGCCATGAAGGGCCTGAGGTTCTAAAATTACCTTCCAGAAACAGCCACCCTGGGATGAGAACAGAGGTCCGGAGTCCACTAGAGACCTCTTCCTTTCTCCTGGTGTTAAAACAGGATTGCCAGACAAAATACAGGATGCCTAGCTAAATTTGAACTTCAGCTAAACAGCAGATTTTTTAAAATACAGGTATATCCCCTAAAATATATTAGTCTACCTTAATCCGCAGGGGATACAGTCCAAGACCCCAGTGGATGCCTGAAACCACGGCTAGTACTTATATATACCCTGTTTTTTCCTATACTTACCTATGATAAAGTTTAATTTATAAATTAAGAACGGTAAGTGATGAGCAACAATAACTAATAATAAAATAGAACATTATAACAAGATACTGTAGTAAAAGTTATATGACTGTGGCCTCTCCTCTCTCAAAATATCTTCTATTTCTCGTGATGATGTGAGATGATACAGTGCCTAGGTGATGAGATGAAGTAAGGTGGACACACTGGACAAAGGGATGATTCACACCCCAGGCGGGATGGAACGGGACAGCGTGAGATTTCATCACACTATTCAGAACGGTGCACAATTTACAACTTATGAATTGTTTATTTATGAGATATTCCATTTAATATTTTTGGACCACAGTTGACCAAAGGTAACTGAAACCATGGAAAGTGAAACTTAGGATGGGGGGGGAGCTACTGTACTAAAAAAAAAAAAAAATTATGTTTATCTGAAATGCAAACCTAAGCCGGAGTCCTGTATTGTCATTTGCTAAGTCTGGCAACCCCGTGCTAAAAGGGCAGGAGATGGGGCCGTAAAGTGCATCATAGGGAATATAGTCATAATATCATAATAACTGTGTGTGGTGTCAGATGGGCACTAGATTCATCAGGCTGATCACTTCTTAAGTTCTATAAATATCTAATCACTGTGTTGTACACCTGAAACTAATATAATATTGTGTGTCAACTATAATTGAAAAAAGTTGGTCCACTCTCCCTCCCAGGAGCACGCCCACGCCTTTCCCTCCCCGACAGGCGCGCATCTCCTAAACTCTAAAGGACCCCACCAGACTTTCAACAAGGGGAGCAATGGACAGCGGCAGCTCCTCCCCGGCTAACCCCCTGAACCTGTCTCCAAGGCCCCTTCTCTCTGACTCTCCAACGAGCTAAAGCAGCCCCGCCTTGGCCCACTTCTTTCTCAAAACATTTCTAGAGCCAAAGAGGCCCCGCCTAGTCTCTCTCCTGTGGCTTCTTCTATCCTAGGCCCTTTCTTGTTTCACTGTCTCCAGCTTTAATAAACGTAATCTCAAAATAAATTTTAAAAAATTTTTAAATTATTTTTTAAAAGGGTACAGGAGATAATGGGATCCCTGCTGGCCACTCAGTTCTGAGAGAACCAACCCTACAGCAGGGCCCCAGTGTGACTTAGAGCCAAAGTCTGACTTCCAGGGATCCTGGCTCTCCTTCCCCAGCCCTGTCACTGGGGCTCCAGGACATTGGGACAGAGGTTCACCTGAGGCCAGGTGGGAAGCCGGTCTCAGCATTCATTAACCAGACTGGGGCAGCACAAGTACTAGGACCCAAGAGGGTAGTAGGAGCTCAGATCCCCACCTTGTAACAGACCTCAGCCCCTCCGGGAGGGGGTTCCCACCCTGAGCCCCCCATCTGCAGGGGCTCCAGCCCTATCTGTACAGCAAGATAAAACCCATAGCTAGTCTGTCAGAGCTGGGAAGGCCCCCAGAGATCCTCAGGCCTAACTCCATCAGTGGCCAGGTGGGGAAACTGAGACTGGGCCCAGTCCTGGGCCTGTCCCCATCTGGGCAGAGCCCGGACAGGGAGGATTGTGGCCAACTGGAGAAGCGGATGCTCTGCTGCCCCTCAGATGTCATCACTGCCACCATTGTCACCACCACCACCACCATCACAGAGACACAGCCCCGGGTCTTATTGTAAGTTCTTTCCCTTTTTTAACGCATTGAATCGTCCCCTAACCACTCCCTCCTGATGTCTTTCACCCTGGTTAGCCTCCCAGGACCAAGTTGCCACACACCTTACCCCCCTTCTTCAGAGAGGTGGGTTGTTGGCAAGACGCTGAGGATGCCCAGTCCTGTTCCCCAACTTGAGCAACAATTCATTCTGATGCTCCACACAAGTTCCACTCAGCCACCAGAGCCAGTGCCCAGCCCTCCAAGCCTGGCTCCAGGCTCAAAGCTGGAACTCTTATCCAGGGACTCAAGGCCCGGGTCCTGACCCTGGTGCCCAGGAACCGGGGCCCCAAGGTGGACTGGTACCCTAGTCCCTCCCTCCCAAGCTCTACAGCCAACTGTACCTGCTTTGCTGTCAAAACAATACGAGGCTCCCACCCCATTGCCTCAGGGTCCTTCCTTCCTTCCAGGGCAGCCCTCTGCAGCCAGGTGGGTGCCTCTCGGTTCTCACCTGCGAACATCCACATATGTCTTGACTCCCACCACACACACTGCATGGGTGGGCTTCTTCAGGGACAGCCGCACAGCCCTCTGTGAGGCCATCCTACGGCCCTGGCTCCCGACCTGCTCGCGCCCTGGCTCCCCAGGTCCTCTCCGAGGCACCCTGTAGCCGGGAAGAAGTGTGAATTCTGACAGGTCCCTGCTTCCTCCTCCCTTTTAATTTCACCCCGAGACTTGATTAGCCTGCCTGAGCGAAGTCCCCACCTCCTGGCTCCATGCCCAGCCCTTCTCATTCAGGCCTGTCAATCCGGAGGCCAGGGGCGGAGGCCCCAGGCTTCTCTGGGGGATGGACAAGAGGGTTTCAGCTGGTGCCCCTGGTGGGGGAAATCAGCTGCTAACAGAAGGCCAGCAAGCTCCCATCACTCCCGGTCCCCTTCCCTAGCTCTGCATCTATCCATAGACTCTGGGTGTCTGACCCCACACGGCGAAGATGTCAGTGTCCTCTGGGGACTGACTGTGCACCAGGCGCCAGATCTTATCTTACATGCCAGGAGGTCAGACAGCATATAAAGCACCGAGCAGTCAGACCTCCTGGGCTCCAGGCCGGCTCTGCCTCGTACAGCTATGACCTTGGGCAGCTCGCCTCTCCGTAGCTCTGGCTCCCTGAGTAAGGTGGAAGTTGTAGCTATAGTACTTGTTCCTTTGGATTGATGTGGGGACCACATGAGCTACGTGTGAGAGTTTCAGCACGGTGCCTGGCACCCAGAATTCACTAAAACAAGTGCCAGGAATCATCACTAGTATCTCAATTTTACTGGAGAGAATCGTGGCTACCGGTCACACCGATAGTAAGTGGTAGAGCCAGAGTTTGCACGATGTCCACCTGACTCACTGCGCTATACCCCCCGCCAAAATGTGAGGTTATGCCCTGGTACCTCCACTCCAGAGGTGGGGGAAGCCACCCCAGGTGGGCATCCTTGGCCAGCCAGTGGGGAGGGCACTTGAGAAGGAGCTCAGAGCAATGGGCTGGGGAGGGGTGATTTATTTTTGAAAATCCCCGCCTTCTATCTCTAGCAAGTGCTGGCTCCCGCCTGTTCTTGGCGTGTTTATGGAATTTCATTCATTCGTTTGAGAGCCATTCATTGAGCGCCTACTCTGTGTTAGACAATCCTTTAGGCGATGGGGACACAAGGCAATGGGAATGAACAAAACAGACCACAATCCCTGCTCCCACAGCATTTGTGTTCTGGGGAGACAGGCAATAAGTTACATAAGTAAAGCGTGGGTAACATTAGACCGTGCAATGACTTCCAAGCGAGAGATGATGGTGGCTTGGTCCTGGGGGTAACAGTGAAGGTGGTGAGAAGTGGTTGGATTCTGAATGTATCTTGAAGATGAAACTGGGAAGGTTTGCTGATGGACTGGATTTGGGCGTGAGAGAAAGAGCGGAGTCAAGGATGGCTGAAGTGTTCAGAGCCCCAGTGGCTAGAAGGATGGAGTTGTCATCTGAGAGGTGGGAAAGGCTGGTGGTGGGCAGGCTGGGCAGGAGGTTGGCTGTTCTTGCTGGACTTGTTAGATGTGAAATGTCTATTAGGCCTCCGAGTGGAGATGATGAACTATAGGTGGCATGCTCCCTCCATATGGGGCCTTAGGCGTGATGGGGAGGAAAGTTCCCTCAGGAATCACAGGACACCCCTCCTCAGACACAGGGTCCTCTCATTCCAGGCAGCCACTCCACAGAGTGGAATAAACCAGAACTCTCCAGGCTCACAGGTCTGGGGTGGGAGGATGGCAAAGGGAGAGATGGAGAAAGGAAAAACACCCGCCGTCTGGGGAACTACCAGTCTAATGGGGCAAGAGGGGGACACAGTCTCTGCCTCCAGGAACCCCCAGCCTGATGAGGGAGATGAGAAACATAGAAATGGCATAAACATTTATTTGGTTACTTTTGATTTTGAAGATCTTCCGGGAATGATCTTTCTTACTGACAACGTATTTGATTACAAATATTCTTGATCTACAAAGTCTATTACACTCAAAGGCACCCAGACAAAGTCTAGGCTTGCCCATGGATACAGAACCCAGCACACTCATGCTTCAGGGATGTGAGATTTCTACCCACCCCGCCCCTATTAACCAGGACCAGGGCCACTCTGTTCATTTGTAATATAGTGTGGAGTGTAAAATGCAGGTTCCCTAAGAGCACGTGGGCTTATTCCCATTGAGGAGGGTGGATGGGTCAGTGGATGGGTGAATGAGCAGATGAGCAGATGGGCGGGTGAGCGGGTGGATGGATGGGTGGACGGATGGATGGATGGATGGATGGATGGATGGATGGATGGATGGATGGATGGATGGATGGATGAGTGGATGGATGAGTGGATGAATGGACGGATGGACGGACGGACGGACGGACGGACGGGTGGATGGATGGATGGATGGATGGATGGATGGATGGATGATGGACGGATGGGTGGATGAATGGACAGATGGAAAAGACAGGATGGTGCATAAAGAACTGCTGCAAAGATGATGATAATGGTGATGATGGTGGCAACAATGACAATGATGATGGTGATGATGATAAAATGCCAGCAAACACATCTAAAGCCCTCACCACATGCCGGACAGTATTCTAAGCCCCTTCCATGTCATGACTTATCTAATCCTCACAACAATACTCCATGGCAGGTACCAATTAAGCCTGGAATCCCAAGTTCAAACAGACCACAGCATGGGTGTGCAGCGGGTGCCTTTGCAGGATGTGGGCAGGGCAGGGGCCAAAGCAGGTCATGGTGCCTTAAAACAAATGTTCTCAGAGCTGGAGGAAAGAGGGGGGAATAGCAAAGAGTGGGCAGAGAGGCTGAGAAGAACATCAGTGACTCCCATTTTACAGATGAAAACACCAGGGCACAGAGACTCTCAGGGATCCTTTCAAGATCTGAAGTTGGAAAGCAGTTGAGCCAGGATTTGAGCCTAGGCCATGTGACCCAAATGGGCTCATAACTTTTGGCTAGATCCCTGGGAAGTAGAATAGTGAGTCCTTTTACCTTCTTCCTCATGCTTTTATGTATTGTTTGAACAGCTTTGGTGAGCAAATATTTTTATTCTTGGGTGAAAAAAAGAAGTGTCCCTTTGAGGAAAAATAAAAAGAGTTTCCTGTTTGGGCCTCCTTGCCCACCCTCTGCTATTTGCTCCCGGCCTCCTTCCCTCTTTCTTCCAGCTCTGAGAATATTTATTTTAAGATACCACAATCTCCCCAGGCCCCTACCCTGCTCAGAGCCCTCAAAAGTCACCTCCTGCACACCCATGCTTCGGTCTATTTGAACTTGAAATTCCAGACTTAATAGGTCAGATTTGGGAGGAGCAGGGGCGGCAGAGCAGAATGACATCCTTGCCCCTCTCCCCTCTGGGTAGAACATACCGCTGGGAGGGCCTGCCTGGTTAGCCTCAAACGCAGACCTGTGCAGGGGGGAGGCCTTCCAGCTCCTGGGTGACTGTGGGACTCCAGCACGATTCCAGGATGTCCCCAGGGAAATCGCAGCAGGGAGGGTGTCTGACGCTGGTGTTGCCATGTCTAAGGTCTCACTCTCCCCATTCTTCAACAATTCTCTTCTTTGAGCACCTTCCATGTGCCAGGCATTATTCTTGGCCCTGGGGATACAACAGTGAATTAGACAAACCAAGTACCTGCCCTTAGGGGGCATACAAAGTGGCAAGAGAGATGGAATAAACCACAGGATAGAGACTAGGATGTAAGGAGGGATGACATGAGGAAGCAGGGTACAGGGGCAGGCTGGATGGGGTGCTGTTGTGAGTGGGTTGATCAGGTTAGACTTACCTGGGAAACAACAATGGAGCAGAGATCTGAAAATGAGACCTTGGCAATGCCATGGACTCTTCCAACCTCAGAAAATCTAGGATTCTATTCATCTAAGAGTACCCCCCCCCCATTTATAAATGGGGTTGTTGAGCTAGATCAGAGTTTCCAAACTCAGTTGCCTTTAGGGGTCAGATAGCATAAATGTGCAACCTGCCAAATGCAAGACAATAGGGAGGAGTGGCAACTCTGGCAAAGGAATAGAGCCTACTTTGGCCATGCTCATTTATAAGTCAGACCTGACCCTTGGGTATTGACTATTTATGGGTTGGTGGGTAAGGAAGGTGATGGAAGGAATAACTCTGATTGGGGAAGTCATTTGATGCCGGTGAAGAGAAGTCACCTGGGCCCCGGTGAAGTTTCCCACCATCAGGCATGGAACCCGCCTGCTTCAGGCCGTGTGACCAGTCAGAGTGGGTTCTGGGCTGCTCCCATGATTGCTGACACCAGGTTCTCCACTCTGGGGCCTTGCTGCACTCCCAATGCCCGAGCACCACAGGGACAGTGTTCTTCCGAATTCTCGACTTCAAGCTGGGAGGGCCCCTGGAGACCATCAGTCCAGCCCTTAATGTCCAGCTGGGTAAACCAAGGCTCAGAGAAGAGTAATGACATACCTGGGTGACACAGTAAAGTCACAGGAAGCCAAGTCTGGACCCAAGGCTTTCACTCATTCCCTCATTCACATACATCTATTGGACACTCGTTGTCTACAGGTGCTATTCTAGAAGTCAGAGTCCTCACCACCTGTTGAGTCCTTTCAGTTTCTTATATTGACTCACCCCTCTGGGGTCTCCCAGGTCACCCCCAACCCCTTCCTGTGCCCCTGGAACCCAGGACAGGATCCTGGACCCCCAGGTGGGTGGAGAAGGGACCTCAGAGGCTCTGACTCGGCCATCGTGAGAAAGCAGGGTACTCACTGCTTCCCGCAGGCCCAGAAAGTCTGTGGCCAGTGTCTCTAATAGCAGGAAGTGGTGAGGGTCATGAGTCACCCAACTCAATCCACAAGGTTCCCTCAGAGCCCGAAACCCAGGTCCAGGTCTCCACTGGGCACCACAGACTTTCAGGAATCACCGACTCCCTCTTGGGCTCTGTGTGGCAACACCAGCAGCATTAATGACACCAGATGTGGGGCCGGCTGGGCACAATACAGACCTGGGGGGGCTTGTGGGCCGTGGAGTCAGCTGCACCCCCACAAGTACTGAGGAATGAGGCCTGGCCCCAACCTACCTTCGAGGAAAACATGGTTTATGGGGAATGTGGATGTGTGAACACGCTACTACAAGGAAGTTTCGTAAGAGCCAACATAGGGGTGTGCTGGGGACCGAGGGTGCGGGCATGGAGAGCAGAGATGGTAGAGATGGGGGCCAGAGTTACTGAGCACCCCCGGTGTGCCAGCTCTGTGCAAAGCACTTGTCAGCACCATCTTTCATTCCGGCATCATACCTGGGAGGTGAGCACTGCTGTTATGTCGGCTTTGAAGAGGAGGGACTCTAGTCTCAGGGAGCTTAAGCGACAAGTCCAAGGTCTCCTGTTGAGGATGGGAGCAGGGCTGCAACCGCATCCATGGGAATGGTGTGTTAATTGCTATGTTCTCCTGACTCCCAGGACGGTGGAGCCAGGGTAGCTCTTACCTCATGTGCTGCTGGTGCTTATGGGCTGCAGGGCCACTTGGCCTCAGCCTTCCTGTTGCACCACATACACCCCAATGTCCACCCTGGGCAGGGCAAAATTGTCCTGTGTCTGGCCTGCAGGCCCTCAGGGAGGCCTGACAGCAAGAGGACTCACGAGACACCCATTCCCAGCTGGGCACTGGCTGCCCAACTCTGTCACTCTGGCACCCCTTCAAGCCCTGGAGTCTCCCAGGACATGGGCCCAGGCCACCCGGCCCCTAATGAGGCCCACCGCAAAGAGGGCCCTGATGTCTGGGGCGGGGAAGTGGGGAAACATGCATCCCTAGAAAATTAAGGAAAGAGAAGGCTTTAGAGATAAACCTGGAAGTCTGTGGGTTCTCATTTAAAACAGATAAAAGAGTAGACTCTCGGAACCAAGCAGAGTTAGAGTTCAAAGCCCACCGCTCCCCCCTCCCCCTCCAACAGCCCCTGCAGCCCTGGTGAGGAGCCTGGGGCTCTACAGATCCTCTCAGAAAGCCTGATTTGTCACCAATCATAAGCCCAGAGAGGACCAGCGCTCAATCCAAGGCCACACAGCCCATTCTCTGGGGAGAAAAGAAGGGGCATTGGGGTACAGGGGACCAGTGGTTAGACAGGCTGTGCCAACAGTGGACAGAGCCCTGGCTCATCATTACTGGCTGTGGGACCACAGGCAGCCACTTGACCCCTCTGGGGCTATTTCTCTGCAAAATAAGGCTTGTTGTTTTGTGCTGGACTTTACAACACACACACCCCTGCCCTTGACACCTTCCAGGTGGTGACTGTGGTTATCCCCACTCTGCAGATGAAGAAACTGGGGTGATGTTTATAAAGCATCCGTCACAGCCCTGCCTCCAGTGGGCACTCAGGCCATGTTAGTCCCCTTCCTGTTCCTCACAGTCCACCTCCTCCAGGAAGCCCTCCCAGATGGCTCTGGCTCCCAAGGAGTGGTTTGTTCTCTAAGCAGCCCCCACAAGCTCGCCTGGAAACCACCTGCTTCGATCCCATTCTCCTAGTCACTCTGGCAAGACTGCCCATTTCATAGCGACAGGGAGTGGCCAGGCCTTCAGCTCTGGGGGTTCAGGAAGCTGGCTTAAATGGAAAAATATAGATCCACAATAGTTCGAGAGTTCTTATATGTGCCAAGAACTGGGGATGCAGGCATGAGGGGAAGGGACGGTAAAAGTGGGAGCCAGCGTTTACTGAGCACCCCTCCCATAGCCGGTCAGCAGCCTCCATCCCTGTTCCCCAGGCAGAGGTCCCAGATCTCACCCCTCGGAGAGCTCTTGGTCTCTCCAGCTTCCATCTCCTGACCTTGGCACTTGGCTGGGCAGCCTCAGGGAGCCCATTGACATCTGGGAGCAGAGCTCAGGCTTTCTCCCCACCCTGGCCTGGCCCTGTGGTTCAATGAAGCCAGAGGGACCTCCAGAGAAGAGAGAGAACAGGAGCAAGGAACAGAGAAACAGAACCAGAAAAAAACAGACTGAAAAGCAGAGAGAGACAGAGGCAAGGAAAGCCCAAAGCAGGGCACGAAGGGGGAGAGTGAGGAAGGAAGAGAGACACAGAGAAAAGCAGGGACAGAGAGACCGGGCAAGGTGCAGAGGCACTGAGACAGAGAGAGACAAACGGAAGGACAGAGGGAGTGACAGGAGCAAAGAGAGAAGAAAAAGACAGAGACACTGTGAGGGTAGAGCAGGGAGCACTGTGAGTCCCCAGAGCCAATACGGTCCCCTCTCAGCTTCCTGCTTCCCCCACATGTCCCTCTCCCCAAGCCTCCTGCTTCCTGCACTCAGGCATTTACTGATCGCCTACCTTTCCCCTGGCCTGGGTGCTGGGGACACCCCCCTTGGCACCTCCCTGGTGGGGGCTGTGTTTATCCCCACTGTGCAGATGAAGAAACTGAGGCTGGGAGCCATCAGATGATTCAGCCCATTAAACTGGAGCCAGCACTGCTGGGGTGCAGGCGGGAAGGTCACAGACAGGGAGGCTGAAACCCAGAGAGGGGAGTCACACCGTAGTCAGCTGCAGAGCGGAGGCTGGAAGCCAGCTCCCGACACCTTGCCTGGCTCCAAAGAAAACAAAGCAAACTTCCTTAAGTCTTTGGCAAGGAGGCTCCAGGTCTTACCAGATGGGCTGTGGCCAGCACCCTAGAAGCTGGCGACACCCTCCTTCCTGCCTGCCTCCTGCTGTCTTCCGGGAAAGGCAGCTCTGTCACCCCCAGAGAACCAGGCCCCACGGGCGTCATCGCCACCTCCGCACACCCTGCCCTCCAACGTGGGCTCCCATGCACCACTGACAAGAGGCAGGGTAGCTGTTGCTATACCCCTGACTTTCGCTGACATCAGCAAAGTGTGTCCTCAGGCTCCCCCCAAAGTGCTCTGTCCCCCTAGAAGAAGGAGGGAGGACACACACTGAGCACCTGCTCAGTACAGGTTAAAAAAAAAAAAAAAAAAAAAAGCATGGCTCAGAGAGGAGCCAGTGCCACCCAGGGTCACACAGGTCCTTCGGGACAGTCGTCCTACCTTGAACCCATGCTCCCGCCATTACCTGGATTCCCCAGGCTGCCGCTCTCGAGTGCTCTGCACCCATCCCTGTCCTGATTCAAAGGGTAGGTCCCCCAGCCCAGAAGAGGGGAACACTCCCTGACTGTGGGACCTCAGACAAGTCAGAGCCCCTCCTGGGCCATGGTTTTCCTATCTGTATGCGTCAAGGGGCAAGAGCTAGTGTGATGGTCTTGGGGGGTGCATAGGGTTGCCTCTCCCTCCCCTCCCCTTGCCCACATGCCCTCTGGGGCCTGGGGTCCTCACTTCCACCCTCCAAGGTGGCTACGATGCTTCACAGGCTGATCCCAGGATTCCCAGGCCTTCAGGAGACAGCCCCGTGGATCCTGGGGGACAGGGGCATGAGGGCATGGGTGTGGGGATCTGCCTGGTCCCCCGTCCCCAAGAATTTGACAATGCCCTGCTGGGTCCAAACATAACAGCCAACGCAGTATGGTAACCAAGGGAGAGGTCAGCAGGTAAGCACAGGGACAGCCAATGGGGCTCGTGGAATCAAAGAAACTTCTAGAAGCAGGGTTCACTGCAAAGGATTTAAAGACCCAGCCCAGAAAACAAACATGGGGAAACCTTTCTTTTCACCCTAGCTGGGTTCTGGGAAAATGCTTCTTAATTAACCTTTTGTAAAGAAAATCATGTGCACTCGGTGAGTGGAACTGGCCCCTGAACAATCGCCTTTATTTCTTCTCTTTCTAAATGTCTGTCTCCTCCATCAGAGGTGAGCTCTCTTTGAGGGCAGGGGCCCCGCCCCATGTACTTCAGTGCCCGGCACCCAGCACAGACAGGGCCTGGCCCACTCATTACCGATGCTCCTGGAATCAGCTGAAGACATGAGTTAAATTTCCACTTAGAAGAAAAGATACTCATAACTCATGTCTCGGACAAAGGACCGACACCAGAACATACTGAGAAATGCCTACAAATCAACGTGAAAAGACAAACCACCAGCTCCGTAGGTGGAGTGGAACTCAAACTCCACACCCCCAGATATTAAGCAAGAACTTCAGGGAAAGTCTGAGCTCACAGCTTCCCTGGCTGCCATCCCAGGCCCCTCCAAGGCATGTACCCAGTTGTGCCTTTACTTGGGTGAATTTTGGAAAGTGTCCTCTAAAGGGCCCCAGGGAATGGTAAAGGGAAAGGAGATGAATGATAATGCTGGGAGGAGGGAGGAGAGGCGCAAGTCTTCCCAGGGAGGCCCTAGACTGGTCCCCTGGGTGATCTGGGCTCAGTGCTAACAGTGGGGGGGGAACAGGGGTTCTATCCACCCTCAGATGGGAGGGGAGGCTCCCTAATAGCACAACCTGGGTCTCCCCACGAAGTAGCCAAGCAGAATGGAAGGGGCACTGGGCCAGGAGTTAGAAGCCCTGGGTTCCAGACCTAACACCCAGCAGACTGGCTGGGTCACCTTGGGCACCCTCTCCGTGACCTCAGTCTTTCCATCTGTATAAGGAGAGGACTGGGTAGCTGATCCTCAGAGAGGTGTCTGGCTCTGACTCAGTGAGACTGGGCGAGGCACACACCTCCTGCTACCCCTCCCCCACCGTCCCCCCAGCAGCAGCCCAGCGCCCCCAGCTCAATGACACCCGCCCCTAAGAGACCCACGGTGAGGCCAGTCAGGGTTGGGCTGAGTCTGAGAGCCAGCCAGCCCCAGCCCAGGCCTGAATCACCAGCCCGACCCTGGCCCTCGGCCCTGGGTGCTCACGGATGTCAGCGTGGCCGGGCAGGGCGGGCACCTCGTTCCGAGCCACTGCTTTTCTCAGTACCCGCTTCCTGCTCTGCTTCCCGAGTCCACACGCGGCCTCCTTCCTGCCTGACGTCCAACACTGGTCCCCGGGTGCCAGCCACACACCATGCCTGCCTCCTGGGTGCAGGCTCTGTCGGTGGAAGGGGTCTGCTCTTTTTGAAATGCACACTTACTTAGTTCTGGAGAACTTTGGCACGCTGTCTCCCTGGAGCCTCGTCACCATCCAGGAGCAAGGCCAGCCAGGGGTTGGCCTCTCTGTTTGACAATTGGGGAAACTGAGGCCCAGAAAGAGAAGTGGCAGGGGCGAGGCCACCCGGCAAAGCAGGACAAGAGCCCAAGTTTATCTCCAGAGGGAAGAAGGCAAGGAGGGAAGGAGAGAAGAGGGGTGGATGACTAAGGGAGCTGGTTCCCCAGGCCCTTGGCCTCGAAGGGCTGGCAGCCGGGTGCCCTCTGCTCCAGTGCCCCTGTGGCGGCCTGACTCAGGGCTGCCCAGAGCAGGCCTTTCTCAAGCCGGTTTGGAAAATACTTTTTATTTGAGGGAGGCCTGCTGCCCTGCCAGGCATTTATGAGCGCGGTTTATTGATCTGACCCAGAGAGCCTGGGGCACAGCTTTTGGACGAGCCAAGGGAAATGCCTACTGGGGAACAACCCTGGCCCAGGCCACAGCTTCTTGCAAAGCCACGGCTGGGTGGCAGCTGGACATCTCCAACGGTCAGAGCCAGAGGGACCCCAGGGCTGAGCTGGCCAATCCCTGCCTTTTACACAAGGGAATAGTGAGGACCAGAGAGGGGCAATAACTTGCCCAAGATCACACAGCACATCAGCAGCCTCCTGACCCTGGACCAAGGCTCTCACCAGCACTGGGCCAGGTGGAGCAGCTCTTCACCTCACTCTTTGTGGGGACAACTCAGGATGCCAGAAAGATCTTCCGTATTTGGGGTATTTGAGGATATTCCTTGGGGCTGCATCCCCACTCCTGGCTCTGCAGCCTCTGTCTCCCAGAGCATCCCCTAAGGAGGCTGACCCAGGTCCTGGCCTTGGTAGAAATTTTTGAGATGGGGGCCAGGGGACATGGAGGCTCACATCACCCCTCTGTCCCACCCCTACCCTGTGAGCCACCAGGATCCCCTAAGCAGGGGAAGGCTGAGTCAGCTGAGAACGGAGAGGAACTTCCTCGTATTGAGCACCTCACTGGAGCCCACAGCTATTGTGAGGCTGGGCACCTTTAGAAGAGTAAACAGAGGTTCAAAGACGTTGAGACACCTCGCCAAAGGCCACGCAGCACCTACGCGGGGAGCTGGAGTGCCAGCTGGCTCTGTTTCTCTGCGGCCCACACCTTAGTTTTCCGTTGCACCCACAGCCTCCGCAACAGCCTCAGGACTCAGCTTAAATGTTTATGGTAGAAAATAGGAAAGGCAGAAAATTAAAGAATTAAGCACCCTATTTGAGAAGTTAGCAAAATAACCCTAAGAAAGGAAAGATAAACATAAAAGTGGAAGTTGTTGGAAAAAATTGGATTTTTAAAAACCCAGAGTTGGTTCTTGGAAAAGATCGATTAGTACTGTTGATTGATCTTCGAGAGTCCTGTGCCTGTTGACACACGTCTCGTTGTTCTATCAGTTGCTGAGAGGCGTTAACGTCTCCAATTGTAACTGAATTTGTTTCTCTTCAGTTTTTGTTTCATATGTTCTGTAGCTCTTGTTTGGTGCACGCACAGGCAGGGTTTCCATGTGCTCTGTGACATAGACATCGCTGACTGTTCTTTATCATTATGTAATGTCCCTTTCTGTCTCAGGTAATTTCTTTGCTTTGAAGTCCGTATCATCTGTGTTAACACAGGCACTTCTTTCTTTTGATTAAAGTTGACACGGTATCTCTCGTTTCATCCTTACACTTTCAACTGACTTATGTCATTATATTTGAAGTGAGTTTCTTGTTGATAGTATATAGCTGGATGGTGGTTTCTTATCCACTCGGTCAATTTGTCTTTGAACTGGTTTATAGAGACCATTTACATTTAATGTAATTATTGATATTTCAGGGTTTAGGTCTGTTGTTGCGTCCATCCACTGAGTTTTTACTTCAGTTATTGTATTTTTAAGTCCTAAAATTTTCCACTTGGCTCTTCTTTATGGAGGGTTTGTTGTTGTTTTTGCTAAATCTATTTTTTATTATTTCAAGAGTGTTCGCAATCGTTCTTTGAAGCATTTTCATGATCACTGCTTTAAAGTTTTTGTTGGATAATTCTAATATCTTTGTCATCTGAGTGTTGGTGTGTGTTGTCTTTTCTCATTCAAGTTGAGATTTCCTAGTTCTTAGTATGACAAATAATTTTCTATTGAAACCTGGACATTTGGGGCATCATATTATGAAACGCTGTATCTTATTTAAACATTATGTTATAGTGGGCCTCCTTTGATGCTGCTCCAGTGGGGAAAGAGGGATGTCACGTTTTTGTTCCAGGATGGAGTGTAAACACAGGTTTCCCATTCAGCTTTTGTTGACACCTGTAGAGGGGGCTTCCTGATCACTGTTGAGTGTGAGCTTATTACTGCTCCTTATGTGGCCTCTACTGATACTACGGGGGGGGGGGGGGGGGCTCATTACCCTGGATGGTACTGAAAGTCCTGACCTTCTTCCAGGCCCCCTCTGATAGCACCCATGAGGAGAAGCCCCTGGTGACTGCAGGGTGGTGGAAGATCAGACACCCCCCACTGGACATGGTTTCCACTGTCACTGGATCAGGAGGGCACTTCATTAACACTCAGTGAGAATGAAAGTCCCAGCTCCTTTGCTTTCTTTGACACCAGCACAGCTGAGGAGTTGAGTCCTACCTTTTACAGCTGGCAAAGGTAGGACTCAAGGTTCCCAACTCAGCTTTTGCTGGTGAGGTGACACTGGGGTCACAGTTTTTTCTGTGGTGTTTGGCTAGAGTACAGTGGTTATAGTCTTTTAAGATTTTTTTAGATTTTGAAAAAAATCTTTTAAGATTCCTTTCTTGCTCCGTTGCTCCTTTCCTGGTCCTTTGGTGACAGAGCAGGCTCTTGGGCTTTTTTGTGTCTATGCCTGTTGTTGTTTCCATGTCGCTGGTTTCTCCAGGACCCAGTCTGGGATATACAAGGCAAAAAGAAAACCCAGGAAACAGAGCTTGATATATTTCAAACTTACGTTATTAGGTCATACAAGTGCAGAATTGTCTCAGCTTTCCAGTATATTGGCCATGTCAGCATTGTGTGGTAACCCTTTATTATTATATGTTCATAATATATATAATATATACGTGCGTACATTTATATGTAGTTATTGTGTGTTAATAATATATAATTACATGTTGTATATAATTATTATTATAAACGGCATTATTGTTTCCCAATAACGTTTTATCCATGATTATTGAAGCCATCCCAGCTTCCTTTGGGTTGGCATTTCTTTTAGTGCATTTTTTTCTATTCTTTCACTTTTCAAACTTCCTGTGATTTAATATTTGGGGAGTTTCTTTAGCACAGAGTTGTGCTTGTATCGTCCCTTTTCATTGCCGAGTAATATTCCACCATATGCCACAATTTGTTCCCCCAGCTACCTGGTGACAGGCATTGACGTTCTTCCCAGTTTGTGGCTATTACAAACTTATGAAGATTCATAGATAAGTCTTTTCCAGGACACACGCTTTCATTTCTCTTAGCAAATACCCAGGTGTAGAATTGCTGGCTCGTATGGCAAATACATGTTTAACTTTACAAGAAACTGTGCCTGGTAATTTTTAATAGTCTCTTGTTCTGTGTTCATACATTTAATACTTTCTTTTATTTGTTTAAATTGTCAAGGGCCCTTATTTCCTAATACGAATGCTCGAATTCCAATACCAGAAGTATTTGCAGGCCTGATTCTGCTATTTCTATTAAAACTTGTTCATGGAATGTTGGTTTTTGTGTTTTTAAATTTTTTATTGTAAGCTCATGATCATTAGGACTCTGTGGGAATGTTATAAGGCTTTGATTGCGATGTTTTCCTCCAGAAAGGATTTTAGTTTGTTTTATGTTGGACACCTGGGAGCGTTACTCACCAAGAATGACTTGAAACTCTCAGCCTGAGGTTTCTGGACCTAGAAAGAAGTAGGCATCTGGGCTCTGATCTCACAGAGGCAGCTCAGGGCCCACTGGCCTCTTGACATGTGTGCACATTCGTCTTCGTTCGTTATTTTCATTATTACTTTTTTTGCTTTCAGTGCTCCGTCTACTTTCTTGCCAGCTCAGTCACAGACTTTAAAACATTGTTTTAGTCCTGTTGCCCCGAGCTCCAGCCCAGTGAGGAAGACGGCATCTTTATCCTCATCCTCAGAGGGCTCCCAGTCCGACGGAGGGAGACAGAACAGGCCTGCGAGGAGGCGCACCGCACCTCCCAAGCACCCGAGGGTAGCAGCTCCCCCACGGCGTTTCGGGGCTGCCTGGGCCTCCGAGATCACAAAACTTTTTCATAATGACAATAATGGCTGTAATTAACTGGCACAAAAATGTGATGCACAGAAGGCAGCTAGCTGGGCTCTCAGCCAGGGAGGCAGCACTTTATGATTCACGGCCCTGCTGCTGGTAACAGTGGGGCAGCCAGAGGGGCGGGAGGCCCGATGGGGCTCCAAGATGTCCCCTTGCATGCATGGGCTCTGAGGGTGACCTGGCTCATTCCTGGTCAGTGTCCAACGGGTTCCAGGGCCTGTGCTCCCTGAGACCGAGGCTTAGGGGGCCTGACTTCAGAGGGGACCCGTTTCTCACCTAAGTCCTCTTAGTGCCCTTCACCAGAGGCTGCAGCTCTGGACCCAAAGGTTTGGCCTGGCTTTGCAGGTGACAGAGCCTCCCTGTCCTGGCTGCTCCCACGTTGATGCCAGCCTAGCACTTCGCCTAAGGCCACCCCATCACTGGGGCCGGTCCCGACAACTCTCTCCAAAAGCCTCACTTGCATCTCTCCTCTCCTCAGCACCCCCGGGCCGGGGCCCTGCTTCCTTCACCCTCTCAAGAAACACTGAACCTACTGTGTGCCTAGTTCTGCGCCGGCCACAGGGATCACAGTTGGCCAATACAGCTGTGCCTCAGGGGTTCAGGGTGGGAAAGGCAGATGGGCAAACTGTTAATGCTGATGGTGCTGACAATGGGGATGACGGGTCCCATGTGTTGAGGGCTCACTATGTGCCCATCACCATCCTAAGCACTTGACACGCATTAACTATAATCTTCATAACAGCCTTATGAGGTAAGAGTAATTATTTTAATAATGGGTAACATTTACCACTTACTAAGTGCCAGGCACTGCTCTAAATGCTGTACAAGGGTCAACCCATTCCAGGTGGGTACTATTACTGCCCCTAGTTTTACAGGTGAGGAAACTGAGGTACGGAGACATTGAATAACTTGCCCAAGGTCACACAGCCAGCAACTGGCAGAGGAAAATGCATTTGCTATGATGGATGAAGGCAGGGGGTGCTGTGGGACACAAAGAAGAAAAGAGTCCATTCCTCCTGGGCAGATCAAGGAAGACTTCACAGAGGAGGTGACATTTAAGCCAGGTCTTAAGGGGTTAGTAGGGCTTTGCCAGGTGGGCACGAGAAGAGTGGAGCAAAGGCCCAAAAGCATGTTTAGGGACAGGAAGTAATTCAGCATGGCTGAGGGTCATGTGGGGGTGCTCAGATTGGAGAGGCGGGAAAAGGCGAGGTCGCAAAGGTCCTTGGGGGTAGGCTGAGGGGCTTGGGCTGATCCTGAAGGCAATGGGAGATGCCATTCCCCTCATCTCTTTTCTGAGCTGCTAAAACTAACTTTCAGCCCTACTGGGTGCAGTACAGATAAACCTCCCTTAAACCAGGCCCCTCCGCAAACTCTGCCTACCTCCAGAAGACTGTGGGCCCTGCTTCCCACACCCTTCTTGTTACACCCCAAAAGTGTACTTGGCAGCTCTCAACCAACCACTACCACTCTGTAACACAGTCCCCAGGTCAGCGTATGGGTTCCACTCACCACCGGGCCACTATCGCTTGTTCCCCTGACCAAAAGCCCTCATTCTCCCATGCACCTGTCCACAGCCTGTTCTTCCCCCGGGGTTGGCTCAGGGACCCCCTCCTCCAGAAAGCCCTCCCAGATCACTCTAACCCCGGTGAGTTTCCATCTTAACTCTTCCCCATTGCATAGCACTTGGGGCCCACATCATGGCTGGAATTAGGGGCTCCCAGCTTGCTTCTTACCAGTTCTGTCTCCTCAGCTGGAGTATAAGACCCTTAAGGGCTAAGACCATACCCTAACATCCCGTGTAAAAGGCAGGTGCTGTTTTCTGAATGCTCTATATGTGCCGGCTGCACGACTGTGTGAGCCTGTGTTCTGTGCTCACTCAGTCACTTGCAACTTGAGGAAACTGAGGCTCAGAGAAGTGAAGGGATTCCTCCATGGTCACCCTATTAAGATTTGACCCCAAGTCTGCCCGACTCCAAGTTCCATTATAAACAGCTGCCTCTCACATCTTACCCAGATCCCGCCCTCCCCAGGTGGAGGCACACAGCAGGTTCTCAGTCAAGTCAGAGGCTGACCCAAAGGCTGGTCCAACCCCAGAAGTCACCCTCTGTGCGGGGTCCTGCCTCGCCTCTGTCCTTTCAGATGGGGTCCTCCTGAAGGGTCGCTGGCTGCCCTCCCACTTACTGCCCACAGTCCCCAGGAGCTGGAGGCTGAGACTCAGAGGTCCTGAGCTCCTCCATCAGATGCTGGCCTGGACTCTCTCCGAAAGGCCATGGGCAGGAATCTGAGTTGAGGCCCAAAAGAAACCAGCAAAGTGATATGTGCAAGTTCACATCCCTTTGCCCTGCCAAACTGTAGGCAGATAATAACCATCTCAGTCAACATGCACGGGGCACTTACCGTGTGCCAGGCACTGTGCCAAGCCCCTCACAGGCATTTCTCATTTCTCCTCCCAACAAACCTTAAGTCAGTACCATGACCAGCCCCACGGTACAAATGAGGACACTGTCAGGCCTTTGTTCCACCGTCCAGTCACCCATATTTATTTAAACAAAAGTTTATTGACCACCTCCTACGTGCCAGGGCTGGAGTCCAGAAATGGGGTATAAGTGCGCAACACATACACAACGCCATCTCTACAGACCACACCATCTGAGGGGTGCCTGGCTTTGGGTCCCAGCCACAACCCCCCGGGTGGGGGAATGCAAAGGCCTCACTAATGAATTACTGAGTGTAGAGAAGGGAATGGTAACGTGGCACATCCAGAACAGAGCACGGGAGCTGCAGTGAGCGTCGCAATCAATCATTTTTCCTGTCGGGTGGCACTGCAGACACCCCAGAGGGAGAGCCCAGGAGCAGCTGGACATGCGTCCTGGGAGTTGTTCTCACAGAGGGACAGCTGAGTCTTGCTGAGTGTGCCCCATCCCCAGCACCCTGCCAAGGGCATTGAAAAGGAGATGACAGAGCAAGGAGGGGAATTGGGAAGCTGCCATGTCACCCTTCCCAGGGAGGGAGTAGGTCATAAAATCAGAGGGCTTTATGACAGAGAGGACTTCCTCAGAAGGGGCTCCGGGGGGTGCTGAGAGCCAAGAAGGCGTGAGGAATGATGCAGGCGGCACAGGATTCAGACCCACATTTCCCAGACTGCGGACACCTGTTGGGTCTGTGGCCTGATATGACTGAGCCACGGAGGGACAGAACTGTCCAGGGCCATTCACCTCCATTGCCAGATGGGGAAACTGAGGCCCAGAGAGGGAAATTGAGCACCACACAGCAAGTGGGGGAGGGCAGCAGCCGGGGAGACGGTGGAGCTGGCACACGCACGACATTATGGGGCAGCTCCTGAGTCACCAGGTCCCACGCACTGGGCTGTGTGGCTTCCTCATGAGGCCCTACCACGTCCTCATGACTGGCAGCCCAGCCACTGGGCAGTTACTCACAGGCTTGTTACAGACGCTGAGCAGATGGAGGAGGGACGAAGCAGAAGAGATTGGCCTTGGCCTTGGCCTTGGCCTCTGGCCCCTTCCTTGGCCCCTTCTCACCCCTGTTTCTTCTTTCCTGGGGCCTCTGAGCCTGCCCATCAAACTGGGGGCTTCTCCAGGGCTCACCTGTGTCTCCCCAGCCCCTGGGAACTCCCCGGACCCTGGCTCTGGGAGACTGACCAGCCCTAGTAAAACTTATCCCCTCTGTTGGGGGTTTGTGTGAAGGCAGCCACTCAGGCCTCACCCGGCCTCAGGCCTCGGGCTGAGAGGCAACCTCCAGACTCACACTGACCTGAGTTTGTGTCCCCCCACATCGCAACCTCCCAGCCCTGGGGCCTGAGGCCACTTCCTTAACCCCCCAGAGCCTCTGTCTTCTCATCTGTAAAACACAGACAGTAACAGCCACCTGCCTGGTGGGGTTGATGAAAAGTCAATGACATAATGCTTGTCACGCATTTAATTCGGGGCCTGGCACATGGTGAGTGTGCCATAAATGGGCACAATTATCGTTGTTATAAAGAGAATCACAGGAGATGACCACAGCTCAGAGGTGCCCGGTGCAGTACAGTTTACAGTTCCATCCATGGTCCCATGGGAGCCTCTGTGAAGTGACATGGGTGGAGGTTCTCAGCAGAGGCTCCGAAGGTCCAGGCTCCTTGTCTGGAGTTGCCAAGCCTGTCCTCCTGGCTCTAGCTTCATAATCCTGACCCACCAGTTCACAGGAATCTGAGCTGCATCTGAACATTTACAAGCTGGTGTCTGGTGCACATGACTTAACCTCTCTGGGCCTCAGTTTCCTCATCTGTAAAATGAGGATAATAGTAGTACCTCTCTCATAGGCTTGTGAAGAGTAAATGACATTACGCATGTAGAGGACATAGAACGCCTTCTGGCAGAGTCAGTGCTATCTAAGTGTTCACTAATGTCATTATTTACTGAGCACCTACTATGTACGTAAAATATCACATTTAACCTTCATGACAATATTGTTTCAGTTTTACAGAATGAGAGAACTAGTTGGAGTGTACTACATTCAGAGATGTCCCACTGAGGCGAGGGGTCACCAGATACTGGATATGGGCTGCCCCATAAGGAATGGGCAAGGCAGAGCTCCCTTTCACTGAAGGCAATTTCTGGAGAGGGACTCACCTGAGGGCCATCAGCCATCAATATTCCCCCAAGCTGGGAAATGTGCTTCAGGAATTTTTTTGGGGGGGGGAGCATCTAGGCGGCACACAGTAATATCCACCAGAGGTTAAAAGGCTTGTCCTACATTTCCCAGCTAGAAAGTGACAAATCCAGAATTTAAACTCCTGTCTCAGAGCTTCATTCTTCCTTCTATTTCACTCTGCTTCCCATCAGAAAGGGAAGGAAAAAACCCATAAAAATGGAATCAGCAATTACAGGGCAGGATGATTTCACTAACCATGAGAGTGTAAAAAGAAATACTAAAAACCATCCACGCAGCAGACTGCTAGATACCCCTTCCCCAGATCCACTCTTCCAGTCTTTGATGGTAGAAGCTTTAGCTGGGCACATGGCCACACAGCTTAAGACTCCATTTCCCAGCATCCCTTGCAGCTGACGTGACTAAGATATGTCCAAGTCATGTAATAGGAAGTGATAAATGCAACTTATAGATTATGCCCTTAAAAACAAAAGAAAGAAAGAAATCTACCCTTCTTTTCCCCTTTCTCCCTTCTCACTAGGTGGAATACATATGTAATGGAGGAACCTGGGGCAGCCAGATTAGATCATGAGGTGGAAACCAAGTATTGAGGAAGGCAGAGCAACAAGACAGAAGGAGCCTGGGACTCAACAGGTCAGTCAGCTCCCATACCATTCCTAGACTGTGTATGTTCTGCCTGTTCCTTTCCTCTCTTGTGAAAGCCACTGCTTTTCTGGCCTTTGTTATGGCTGCAAAGCCTGCGTGCCAACTGAATACAAGCCAGGGTAGCTCTATCGAAAGGGTACCTATGTTCATATTTGATGTTTCTCCTTTGATTCTTTTGCCTACTTATATCAATATGTACATGATGCTCATCTATTTATGGGCACATGTATTTAAATACAGAGTGGGGCAAAGGCAGGTTTACAGTTGTCCATATGGAAAATGATACAATAATTAATACATAATAATACAAGAATAAACTCTGTTTCACATAATAACTGTAAACCTGCTTTTGCCCTACCCTGTATGCAGTGGATATGAATTTCCCAGGCCACATACTCAGGTGTGCAAGAAATACAACTTAATTTTTCTGCAACTGAACATAGTTTATGTTTCAAGCTCCTTGTTTCCTGCTGGCAGAAACCTAAACTGGCCAATGAGTAACCTTAGTCATTTCAGATAAATTTCAGCCAATTAGGATTTGTTTGCCTTGAGCAAGTCAGGGTGAGGTCCATAAATTTAGGGTTCTTCCTCCCCACCCCTCACCCCTTCCTCCTTTCTCAGTTGCATTTAAGTTTCAGTTAATAACTTAAATTTACATCATAACATCACTGATCAGAGCTAGGCCATCTAGCATTTGGGTAGAATCAGAGATGGACACTGTGCCATGCGACTCATGGCCATCCTGAGGCATCCCTGCCTGGTTTCCAGTTGTGGAGTCCCAGCTGCCTTGCTTGGCCTAGTGTCACCTTGTCAGGAGCCCACAGTGCCACTGCACACCTTCGCTGGAAGTTTTGGCTGCTCTGCACCCCATCTGGGGTCGGAAAACTCAGGACACTGCCTGGCAGCCCTCATGTCATCACTGTTTCCTAGGTTGCAGACTCATGTTCTCTCTGTTCTTGGATCCCCAAACTTCTGGTTTCATCCCCTGCCCTCTGACCTCCCCTCAAGAGTGGTGGGGGGTGGGGGTTGCAATCCATCAGTTTTCTCTGAATCTCTCTGCCTTTTACAGTGGCTCCATTTTGCTGCTTTGAGGGCAAGTGGCCTCCCGCATGCAGGGGGTTAGGATACGGGAGAATTGTGTCTTAGTTTAACTGGTGGCCTCTTCTCTTTATTTATGGTACATAAAATATTGGTGTTGGACAGCTGATGGAAATCTTAGATTTGATGAGCTTTAGTAAATTCTAATAGTCTCCCCATTTTGCAAATAGGAAACTGAAGGCCCAGAGAAGTTAAGTCAAGGTCATGTAGCTAGTAAACAGAGGAGGTGGGACTTGAACAGGGCAGTCTGCACCCTAACCCCAGGTCATTCTGCCTCTGTGAGGCAGGCATCCTTCCCTTTCCCTCCTTCCAGTTTTGTCCTCGTGGTCTTACTGTTGTTCACAAACATCTTCTAGGGAAGGCAAGGACCAAGGCAAGGATTATGCACATTTCATAGTTCAAGAAACTGAGGCCAAGAGGGGAGAAGTGACTTGGCCCTGGTGACCCCAACCCTGCCCAGAGATACTCCACACACACACACACACACACACACACACACACACACACACACACACACCGTGCATGTCCTGCATGCCCTGCACGCCCAACTGTGCAGCAGAGCTGGCCTGACCTCCTCCCAGAACACAAAAATCTCACACTCTGCTTCCCTCCCTGGGCAGCATTGCCAGGCTGCTGGGGGGGGGCGGGCCACAAAGTTGGGATTAAGTCTCTACCACAATTACCAGCGTCAGTTTCGGGAAGGCCTGTCTACTCCTAGAATCAGGAAGAGAAACATCAAAGCGGCTCCTAATCACACGAGAAGGAAGTCTGGACCATTAAGCAGGAGGTGGGTACCGTGTGGGAGGGGAGAGGTGTGGACGGTGGTAAAGAGAGCTGACGGCTCCAGGTTCAAGTCCCAGCTCCACCACTGCGTGGCCTGGAAATGTCACTACCCATCCGTGACTAGTTGGGGAGGCCCCTCTGACACTGGCATCTTTTAATAATAAAAATAATTTCTTACACTTGGAAAACTCTGGCTCCTTTGGGTCAGGGATCACGTCTGTCTTGTCCATCATTAGAGCCCCATCATTAGATACTATAAAGACTAGTATCCCCACTTGATAGGTGAGGAAACTAAGGCTCAGGGGGGCTGGGACAAAGTACAAGCTTGTGACATTAATTTCTAAGTGCTAATTCTCCCTGGCTTTATCCTATCTGACCTTTATTTTATTTTCTCCCTAGCTCCTTTTTCATCTGAACCATGCCCCCCACACACACACATATAATTGTCATGGTATCCAAAGGTACAAAAATGCCCATTGCTCTGAAAGAGCAAAGCTGTGTGTCCTCACAAAGGGGACATGATGATGACCGGAGCCATACCCCAGCATCCATTCCCCCTTCCTGATGGGACCTTGAATCTGCCAACCTGGTACTTTGGGAGGAATTGACTGCACCCCCAGCTTTAAAGGCAGGTGCCAACTGGCTTATATCATTCAACATGTCCCCCTTCTGCCCACAGTTATTGAACGGGAGATGGAAAGATGACCCAAAGCAGGCCAACTGGGGCCAACAAATCCCATTCCAGAACTTCTTTGAGCCACTGGGGCTCAAAGTGAGTGTTCCCTTTTCTACTGCATTCGTAGCTAGAAACAGAGTCCCAGAAACATCTCGAGCCATCTTAGGAACACAAAGGTAAAGACTGACTAAGAATGGCGCTTGTATTGAGGCTGTAGAACTGAGCATGAATGAGCTGCTGGATCAAGCTGTACCTGAAAGTTAACCTACCTCTAACTTTTCAGTTCCGCGAACGAATAAATCCCCGTTATTCATTGAGTTGGGTTTTCTACAACATGTACCTGCTGAAAAGTAGCCTAATGAATATAAACAGTTTCAACAATATCCCCATGATGAACCCAGGACTGTTTCTATAGGGCTCTCATGACCGCAGTTGTTATTGAGGTAGGTTGTAGGAAGGCAAGAAGCCAGGGAACTGCCACTCATCCTCCAGCTCCATCCATACCCCCACTTCTCTCCACAGTTTCTGCTAAGTAATGACCTCAAGGTTATGCCCCCAAATGCAAATCTAGAGTGAAGCCCTGGAGGCAGCTGGGTAAGTGTGGAGGCAGATCTAAAGGGCCCACAGTGGAGGAAACTGGCCAGGACCAAGCCGGTCTTCCCAGTTTCACCTTAAAGGAGCCACATCTCACAGACAAGTTCCTGTGTCTCAGCAGCATTGGCAGAAAGACCGACTTCCATGGACAGAAGTAACATTTGAGCAGTCTAACTCCTCCATCCCACCTTTGGCATTTCTGCCCTCTAATTAATCACATTTACTGAGCTCTACCTACTGAGACATCTTAGTTTATAAAATGTTTTATTAATTTAGACGGTTCCTGAAAACTTCGAGTGAACTTCACCCTGTCAAGAGGTTACAACCAGAGTGGCAGAGGAGCATGTTGGGAGATTGGGGTCTGGGATTGAGATTCAAGCCCCAGCCCTGCTGTTTATAGGGTGTGTGATTTTGCACAGATCACTTAACCCCTCTGTGCTAAGCAAAATATTGGCTCCCAAAGACATCCATGCCCTAATCCCCACAACCTGTGATGGTAGCAAAAGGGATTTTGTAAATGTGATTAAAATTAGGGATCTTGAGATGGGGAGATTATCCTGCGCTATCCCGGTGGGTCCAATCTAATCACACGAATCCTTAAACGTGGAAATCTTTCCCAGCTGTGGTCAGAGGGAGACGTGGCCACGGGAGAAGGGTCTGAGAGGTGCAACATTGCTACTAAAGCAGGAGGCTGGAGTTTCTAAGCGAACAACTGTGGGTGGCCTATAGAAACTGGAAAATCAAGGACACGGCTTCACCCCAGAGCCTCCTGGAAGGAATGCGGCCCTGTGGACACTTTGATTTTTGCTCAGTGAGACTTACGTGGGAATTCTGACCACCAGAACTAGAAGATAATAAATCTGTATTATTCAGCCACCAACTTTGTGGCAATTTGTTACAACAGCCATGAATGCAGACACTGAGCCTCAGTTTCATCATTTGGCAACTGACCTCCACAGCATCCTGGGAGAGCTAGAAGCTGAGAGCCCAGCCCTGAAATCACGAAGTCCGGGATTCAAAAGCAGACTCACATGGGGGTCTCTCTCCTCTCTTGCCAGGCCGCAAGGGGCTCAACCCTCTGCTTGCCCCCCCCGCCCCCCGAAGCCTGTCCCCACCTCACTGAGGCATCTTGGCCTAGCACCACCCCAATCCGTTCGGTCCTTTGATCTTGAGCAGTCTCTCCTGGCCAGGCCAAAGCAGCAAGGATTAAAGGAGAAGCTTGGGAGAGGCTGAAAGACACAGGGGCAGGGCCCAGGTCCTGGCCCAGATGCCAGGTGCCACCTGCGTGTTGGGGGACGGAAACAGGCCATCAGCCTCCGATGTGGGGATTCTCAGTCTTCCCACCTGGAAAATGGGGAAGAAGAGCTGTCCGTCAAGGGCTTTCAGACTTGAGAGTTGTGTCTCTGCTCTTATATTAGTATTTTTTTAATTGGTCTTTTTTTAAAAAGCAAAGTCAGCTCTCCTGCATCCTGGTGCTTGAGTCTGTCCCCAGCCTCCCTGCCCAGGCCCACCTGCTGCTGCCAAGAGGATGCACCACCCATGGGCTCCTGTGTTTCCTCAGCGCCTGGCCTGTGATGGGAGCAGGGAGCAGGGAGCAGCCAGCCTGGCGGGGCTCTGGCGCCCGTGGCTGCAGCCACGGCTGCAAATACGCAGCTTAGTCACTAATTCGTTCACCGCCCGCCCTAATCCGGGGCTAATGCGGCTTTAAACCCTCGCTGCGGGCTCGCTCCGGGCCTGGCCCGGCCGTCAGGGGTCAAGACCAGGCAGGGCAGGGCGCGCCTGTCTAGCTCAGCTCGCCTTGTGGTTCACCCCTTTGTGTCCCCAGCCCCCCAACAGCAGCAGCCAACCCCAGCCCCACCCCACCCCGCAGTCCAGAGCTGCAAGGGGCCCCCCCGGAGTTCCCACTTTCAGCATCAGGCAATGGGCTGGCAACTTCCTTGCATGTGTCATTGCACCCTTTGAGCTGGAGATTGCATTACCCTTGTTCCACAGAAGAGGAAATTGAATGGAATCAGACAGGTTTCAGTCACTTACAGGAAGTCACACAACTAGAAAGAGGTAGAGATGAGATTTGAACCCAGGCCTGTGCCTTTTTTTCCAGCTGAATTGAACAAAAAGCCTGTCGAGGGCTTTCAGACTTGAGGTTTTGTCTCTGCTCTTATATTTAACATTTTTAAATTCGTCTTTTTTTTTTTTTTTTAAGGCACCAGGATACTCTCCTGCATCTTGGTGCTTGAATCTGTCCCCAGCCTCCCTGCCCAGGTGCGCCTGCTGCTGCCAGGAAGATGCTCACTCTGATTGCCCAGCCTCCTCTAGGGGCTGTTCCTTTGCAGAAAAGCTCCCAGGAAACATGGAAGATTTCATGCACCACACAGCCTACTTGTCCAGTTTTCACAGAGAGAATGCAAAACTGAGACTTGGGAGAACTGAGCTGTTGGCCTCATGCAAGTCAATTCCATGACTTTTTCTGACACTGTGTGACAGATACTGTCCTGAGACTGGAGACTGAACAACAAATAAGACACTTCCGCTCTGTTCCTCGGTCTCCCCATCTGTAAAATGATTAGATTAGAGATTGCAAGATGCACAGCATGCAGGTCTTCTCTCCCTTCCAGCACTCACAGCAGACACTTCGCTGCTGAAACACATCTCAGAATATATAACTTCCAGCAGCCACCAAGCACCAAGGATGGAGATGGCAGGGAAGATGCAACCTTTTGCCCTCCCTGGACTAAAATAGCTCAGGCTCTGCCCAGCTCTGCCATTCAGCTCAATATCTTCCAATTCCCCAAGGGTTCCCCATTCCTATGGTTTCTCTGCTCCCAGAAAGAATGTCAACCAGAGAAAAATCCCATGACAGGATACTTTTGGGCCCAGCCAGAGAGCCACAGAACAGAGCCCCCTGCCCCTTTCCTTGTGGTGCAGAGGAAAGAGACTTGGCAAGCCCCCTGAAGACCTGCTCCCCAAGGCAGGGCCTCCTAAGAGGGCTGCTTCCCAGCCCTCCCCAAGGAGGCTCAGCACTCCTGCAGCCATTCATGAGCTACCTCCCCAGCAAGACCACACTGACTCAGACTAAAGTTGGGAAAGGAAAGAAGTAATGGAAGTGTTGGGGTCAGCCAGAGAAGACTCCCACGGAATTGGAGTTTTCCCATTCGCATCCTTTCACGCCTTTGTACATGCAGTTCCCTCTGCTATGACTGCCCTGCCTGATGAACTCCTTCATCCCTTTAGACCCTATTGAGATATTCTCCTTTGGGAAGCCTTTCTTGCTCTCTCTCCAGGCAGCCACCACTTCTTGGGTACAATGTCTGTGCTTTGTGCACACAGGTCATTTCCCGTAACTACTAAAGTGACGTGAATTCTTGTCTCTCCCCCTCTCTGGACCACAAACCCCTTAAGGGCAGAACTATGTCTTATTCCACCAGGGCCTTGGCACAGAAAGCTCACTAAATATTTGTGGGCCTGTGGATCCAACCCCAAACTACCACCCCAAACGTTTAAAATACCCTAAGTTTATGAGCCAGGTGCTAACATCATTATCTCCAATTTGCAAGTGACTCAACTCAGGCAAAGAGACATGCCAAAAAGTCAGCAACTCACACAACTGGCTAAATCAGGGCAAGGACCTGAGAGTCCGAGCTCCTTGACATTCCAAGGAGGAGAAGTGGTCCCTCCCTTTGATTCTATGGATGAGTTGGTCATTCCTACGTGTCCATTAGTATTTTTTCTCTGTTTATATTCCGAGGCTGGAGCAGTTAATCCAAGTGGTTAGCACTAGGTACTCATGCTACCAGAGTCAAAAGTTTGCACCATCGGCTTTAGCAAATGCCTCTTAAAAAACCAAAAGACAAATAAATAATATCCTTAATAAACAAAGAGCTCTTACAAATAAATAAGAGTAATACATTAATAGAAAAATGGGGAAAAAAGTCACTTAGAGGCAAGTCACATAATTTAAAATCAACTTAACAATTATTCATTGAGCAACTGCTGCATGTCAGGCACTGTTCTAGACACTGGAGGTGCAAGGTGAGCAAGACATACAGTAGTTGCTTTTGGTGAGAAGGATAACTGGCATCATCTTCTTTTGGAAAGTAACTTCCCAATAGCTACATCTAGATAAAATAGAATAGATGATCAATCCTATACTTAGACCTAAGCTTTTTTAATTGACATAATTTCAGATTAAATAACATAAAGTTGCAAGAATAATACAAAGAATTTAAGACAGCCTCCATCGAGATCACTTAGATTCCCCAAATATTAATATCGTACTACATCAGTGTTCTCTCTCACTCCCTCTCTATATGTTTATATTTTTATCTTACTATATATTATATGTATTTTCCCAAACCACTTAGTAGTAAGCTGCAGGCATGATGTCCTTTACCATAAATCCTTACGTACGTATTTCCTAAAAGTATGGAACTTTCTTACACAACCGCAGGACAATTACCAAAAGCAAGAAATTCACACTCATACACTGCTCTCATCTAATCAACAGGTTGAGTTGGGGTTTCACCAATTATCAAAATAATGTCTAATACAGCAAAAGAAAATTCCAGATCACGTGTTGCATCCAGCCATCAAGTCTCTTTGGTCTCCTTTCATCTGGAACGGTTCCTCAGACTTTCTCTGAGGTCCACAACATTGACAATTTTGAAATTTTTTTCATAGAATGTCCCTTAGTTTGGGTCTGTCTTGTGCCGCCTCGTGATTAGGCTGGGGTGACGCGCTTCGGTATAAACACGTTTGTATTTCTCTCCCCTCTGCCTACAGTGCTGGTTTCTTGGCTTTTTAGCCGCTGTCTCCTCCTGCTTTGAGTCTCACTTCAAATGTCACCTCCTCTGAGGAGCCTTCTCTGGTCAACCCCTGTAAAGAGGTCTCTTCTACTCTCTCTATGACGGCATCCTGTTTATTTCCTTCGCAGCACTTCTAGTAACTGGTAACTATTTTATTTACACATGTGTTTGCATGATTTCCATCTGTCTCTTTGCAAAAGTAATTTCATCTGAGCAAAGACCTGGCCTGGCCTGTTCTTTGCTTTCTTATCAAGAGCCTAACACTGTACCTGGCACACGGTGTGTCCTCAATAAACATTTGCTGAACAAACAAATAGTGACAGTGAATAAAAGCAAGTTGCAGAATGTAATATATGCTATTAGTATGATCCCATTTTTGTTGGAAAAATTCATCCAGGATGCTACACATATTAGGGACGCTCTAGAAAGATTCACATGAAAGGGCTAAAAGGGGTGACCTCTGGGGAAAAAGATTGTGGAGGAGGGAGAGCTTTCACTTTTTTTACTTGATAAGTTCTTTGTTGCTTGATATATATTTTTTACAGCAAGTGCATTATCTTCGCAATGATAATTTTTAAATGTTTCTTAAAATACAGCAACGCAGTCCCTCTGGGGAGTGTTCCCCCAGTTCTCCCTCCTCCGGCTCCTCCCCTCTGCGCAGAACCGGTGCACCCCCCGGGCCGCCCGCCCTCTCTCGAGCCCTCTCTACGGCCCTCATCGCTCTCATCACTTCTCGGGGCCTCTCAGCTGCAAGTCACAGTGGCACAGCCACCACTGTAGTGCAGCCTTTTTATTTATTTTATTTTTTTATTACCAGTGCACATCCATCACGTCAAACGAGAAAAACAGACTTCAAATGCTGTCTTTTTTATTGCAGGGAAATACACGAAACATCAAGTTTGCCATCTCAGCCATTCTAAGGGCACAGTTCAGTGGCATTAAATATATTCGCATTGTTGTGAAACCATCACCACCACCCATCCCCGGAACTCTTCACCTTGCAAAACTGAAACTCTGTCCCCAGCAAACACTAACTCCCCGTTCCGCTCCCCCAGGCCCTGGCAACCACTGTTCTACTTTCTGTCTCTGTGAATCTGACTACTCTGGGTGCCTCGTGTAAGGGGGATCACGTATTTGTCCTTCTGTTGCTCACTTATTTCGCTTAGCATAATGTCCTCAAAGTTCACCCACGTTGTAGCATATGTCAGAATTTCCTTCCTTTTTAGGGCTGAATAATATTCCATTGTGTACATGCTGGTTTGTTTATCTCTTTATCTATTGGTGGTCCAATATTGCACTTTTTAAAAAAAAATCCGCACCCAAGGATATTTTTCCCATTGCTTTCAGAGAGAGTGGAAGGGAGGGAGGCTGGGGAGGAGAGAAACATCGATGTGAGAGAGACACGTTGATCGGTTGCCTCCTGCACGCCACCGACGGAGACCCGGGATGGAGCCTGCAACGGAGGCACGTGCCCTTGGCCGGAATCAAACCTGAGACCCTTCAGTCCCCGGGCAGACACTCTGACCACTGAGCCAAACCGGCCAGGGCTAATGTTGCACGTTTAAGGTTCACTGGAATATGTATCACCTTGCTACGGGATTAGGTGGCAAAGCGCTGTGCTTACTATGCAATGACACTGTGTCTGTGCTAAGAGAATACGATACGTGTGCTGGTCCACAGCACCTCGAATATTTACTCTCTGGTCACCTATGGAAAAGGTTGGCCGACTCCCAATTTTGGTCCCTCCTGGCTTCGCAGCAGCCATGGGCCTGGACTGCAAGTCTGACTTCGTGGCATGCCGATGCCGGTTTCCATTTCAAATGCAATATCCAAAGCTCAACATTATATCTGCAACTTTATCCGCACTTTCCCACAAGTGTGCTTGACTCTTTCCTCTTAACTCTGCTCTCGGCCCAGAACCACCCCTGGCTCCCACCTCCACCCCCACCCTCACCCCCAAGCCAGCCTTGTCCTTTCTTGACCATTCAGTCATTCTGCAAATATTTCCTGATTCCTCTTATGTACCCAGCCCTTGGGGAAGTTGACATTCAAGGGGAGGTGTGGGGGTAATATTTATGCACCAGACCTGTCCCTGCCTTCCCCACCCACACAGTCAGCATCTTCCTGAAATTAATCACAGAAATCTAAAAATTACAGGGTCTAAAACCAAAGGCTCCTCAGCAGCCGTGAATTATAGAACCTGTGAGCTTTTAAGCTCTTGGGTTAGTAGAAGCTTAGAATGGAAGAAAGGCAGGACATTGGACCATTAACACGTTAGGACTGGGAAATGTTAGGGTATTAAGTTGTTAAAAATAAAAACATTAAAATGTTGAAATGGTGGGCTTGTTTAACCTGGGTGTGTTAGAAGTGCAGGCTCGTAGGACAATGGAATATCAGAGAGTCCTGGTGGCAGAGACCTTAGGTGGCCAGGAAGCCACTTCCTACTAGGGGCAGGAATCCCCTCCCGACCCCAGCAGCCTTCCTCTCCCTGCCTGACTTCGGTCCCAGGGTCTCATTGCCCAGTCACACTGTAAGCCCTGCTTTCACTCTGCTTTCCCACAATCAGCCCTGCTTCCCATCCCTGAAGACACCCAGAGCTGTCCCAGTCTTCCAGCCTTGATCACATGGTCCCTTCTGCGGGGCTCATCCTTCCCCTCTCTCCTCACCTCCATACCTCTCCTTCTTGACAGACTAGCCACCCATCCAGGGTCTCCCCAAACATCACCTCTAGTAGGATGTGCCCCTTCATTTCCCTGGGCAGGGGTCACAGCCCCCCTTGATTCTCAGGTTCGCCTCAAGCCTACAATTTACTTTTATTCTCAGAGCCTCAGTCTCAATATCTGCAAAATGGCAAGAAAGTACCCTACCCCCCCCCCAAAAAAAGAGTTGTTGTGGGGATGAAATTAGAGAACACTGAAAACAGGCCACACCCAACATTAGCTAAAGGTCCCAGGAGGACACCCTGGCTCCAGAGCCCTTGCTGGGTGCCCAGGCACACACCTCCATGGGCAAATGAGAAGCCATTGAACTAGGTGCAAAACCTGAGCCCAGGAAGACGGGAAGTGTGCACCTGGCAGGGAGGTGCCCGTCGAGGAAGACTTTCTGACAGAGGATGGCTAACCTTTGCCAGGAACCATTTAGATGGTGGTGGCAGATGAAGGTCAAGTGTGGGGTGAGGCTAGCATGTGATTTCACCCTAACCCTGGATGAGTGACAGGTTAGAAGGAGGGGGTGAGGTCGGAGGGAGGAGCTGGGGCAGGAGTCAGGGAGCGTTTTGAGCTGGCCTGGCTAGAAATGCCTGGGGTACTCACCTGCCCTCTTGGAGCTTCCCACTTTCCAGTCTAAACCGGTGTTACGACTGGACCAGCCTGAGTGGTTCTTGCTTTTTTTAAAAACATGTTTTTATTGATTTTAGAGAGAGAGGGAGGGAGAAAAAAACATCCATCGTCTGCCTCCCTTCATCCCGTATGCACCCTGACTAAGGATGAAATCCGCACCTGGGTATGTGCCCTGACCCGGAATCAAACTAGCGACCTTTTGTTCATGGGACGAAACTCAACCAACTGAGCCACACCTGCCAGGGCCCTTGTGGTTCTTATTACAATCACATGATGCCCTTCGGCAATAACCATCAGGAAACTCTGGGGGGCTGGAAAGCTTTATTCCTTACCGGATCTGCAAGTTGCAAGGCATGCCTGGGCCACACAGCAAGGTCGCAGTACAGAGAGAGAGCACAAGGGCCTGGGAGTCTGCTTTCACTGGGGTGGAGGTCCACGCAGGGGCCTAGGGTTTCACAGGCTCACTAATGGTGAATGTAAAACGTAAGAGTGGGGATCTAAAGGGTAGGAAGAGAGAAAAAACAAGTAGCTCGAATGGTCAGTGGTCAAAAGCAGCCAAGATTTCTGAAATGGAGAAGCCCTGACGCGGGGAGGTGGCCTGGCTCTTGATCTAGCCCCTTGGCTGGCCCCAGGTTCAATCGAGAGAACTGTCTTTGAAGCGGATGCCTCGGCAATCCAAGGCACTTGCATTACAAAAAAAGAGAAAACTCAACTGTCAAGGTCGGTCATCTAGCCTGGTGGGGTGCTGGTGGGGTGTTCGGATTTTTATCTCTGACAGAGGCCCAGGCGGTAAGCAAGGAAAGGAACTGTGCATTTATTGAGCACTTACTGTGTGCCTGGTGCTGTGTTAAGTACTTGCCTTGGGCTGGTTTAGTTGTGATCAAGGCCAGATTGAACGTGTAGATTGAAAGTGTAACAGAAGAGCCAGGTGGACATGAGTCCAAATCCTGTTCAGCTACTCCACGGGAGTATGACCTTGAGCAGGCCATGACCCCTCTCTGAGCCTCAGTTTCCTTATCTGTAACACAGGGTTAATAACATTAGGTTCAGCCAAATAAATGTATCAACCTTTGACAATTTTTGGCCTATAACAGTGACAATTCCACGTAGTTCAACCTAAAATCTCCCCTGGTAAGTTACTGGGAAGATTAAATAAATTAATTCATCTAATGCCCTTGGCCCAGGGTCTGGCACATAGTAAGTGCTCAATAAACAATAGTTCATCTTATTTCATTGTTCTCATGTAACAGATGACAACATTGAGGCTCAGAGAGGTTAAGGAACTTGTCCAAGGCCACCCAGCTGAAGGGCAGCAGAGCAGATTCAACCCCAGATGCAAACCCACTCCTCTCTGGAGCAGGTGGGACAGGGAGCAGTGCTCAAGTCTTCTTTGCACTGGGACTCATGTTACCTGAATCACAACCGGCTGAGGCGGAGAAGCAGGTGAGGACCCCAGTCTGGAGGGCACCCTGGAAGAGCATGGGGGTGGGGTGGGAATCAGGCGATCTCAGCAGACAGGGATGAAGGGAGAGTGGGGTCAAGGTCAGAGCCGGCTACAAGCTTTTCTAGATTCAGCTTCCTTTCCTGGCACCAAGAACATGACTCTGTGCGTGGGAGTCTGGAGAGTGAGTACGTGCATGTGCACACGCGCCTATGGGGGTGTGCACAGTTGTGTGAGGATGAATGCTGCCTTGTGGAGGGGGCTGGGTGTGTGGGCCTGTGTGTGTGCATTTCTCCTGCATGTTTCATAGTTGTGGAAGTGTGTAGGACGTCTGGGGCTATGATGACAGGTCTGGGTCACAGCTTCTGCAGCAGAAGGCCTTTGTCTGAACCCTGACTCAGCCATTTGCCAGCTGTGTGACCTTGGGCAAGTGGCTGTCAAGTAAAACCTGACAACCCCAAACTTGGTAAGGAGAGCCAGTTTCAAAAGGATTTTTGCCCCTCTGGTCCAGAGAAAAGGTTCCATTTTAGGGGACCTGAACTCACAAAACCTGAGTCCCTGAACCCTGACCCTAATTACCCTGGGAGGAAGAGGTCCCAAAAGCTAAAGGAAGGTGCTAAACGAGGTTAGACAGAGATAAAAGCATTCTTCATCTCTCAGGATCCTGCAGGCTAGTACTTTCTCAGGTGAGTAAACCTCCTGCCTCCCTGCTTCTAAAATAGGTATCTGGCGCCACCTTGTAGCCATGACCTCTTCCATCACCCACCCCCTTTCCTTCTGTATCTTCTTGCCATTGCCTCTGATGCCCTCTGAGAACTCCAGAGCAATTCCACTCTCTTCACCAAATATTTACCTACTATGCCCAGGCACCAAGGCTCAACCCAGGAGAGACTATTATGAGCAAGGTGGCCACAGTCCCTCCCTAACAGTGTAGAAGAGTCTGGACCAGCACTTCCAGTAGAAATAAATGCAAGCCACAAATGCACACCTCCTGTGTACTTTTACATTTTCTAGTAGCCACATTTTTAATTAAAATAAACAGGTAGAATTAATTTAAATACATTTTAATTCAACCCAATAAATCCAAAATATTATCATTTCAACCTGTGGTCAATATTTTTTTCAGCTACCTTTTTTTGCACGCTAAGTCTTCAAAGTCCGAGTGTGTTTTACACTCACCACACGTCTCAGTTTGGATGAGCCACATTCCAAACGCTCGGGAGCCCCTTGCGGCAGCAGCCACCTTGTTGGAGAACACAGGTCTGGACAGACTTACTCTGGCCCCTTGACAGCCCTTCAGAGACTTGGCCCATCCCACCTTCTTTGAGATTCATCTTTGCAGCTTTGCTCTGGAGCATGGAGTGGTTAAGAATCCAAGTTTTGTCTCCCACATACCCCCCTACCCCCCTCCCTGGCCAGGTGGAACTCACCGGGGCCTTGCACATGCACTTCCCTCTGTCTGGAGTACTCTCATCTCTCCTGCAAGTCTCACCTTAGACACCTGTTCCCTCCCCTTATTCTGGGCCCCAGAGGCCCTGGCCCCTCCAGAACTTCCATATAGGAGGGCTTTAGACAGGACCATCTGCTCGGGTGGCTTTGGGGAGCCTGATGGTGATCACAGGGCACTCCTCGGTGCCCATATTCCCCCTTCCAGAAATGATCACAGCTTTCCCGAGGCTGCCTGTTTTCACATTGCGGACCACCTGGTGCCTGGTCCAGCCTGGCGCACAGTGGTAATTACTAAATAGTATCCTCTCCTGCCCTGGTTTCCTTCATCTGCTGTCTGGCTGGGTGACCTTGTACAGTCCCTTCCCCTTTCCAAGTCTCCTTGACTAATCAGAACCTTGCTCAGGTTTGCAGACCCTGAAGTTCTGGACGATATGAAGGGGGGTGATGATGGCACCTTGAATGCATGCTCGGAACACATTGTGGAGTTTTTTAAAAATATGTTCTAAAATAGCATGTACAACCAGAAGGCTATTTTTACAAAAATTTTAAGTAAGTGTGTACAATATGTGTAGAAAATAGTTTCATCTATTGGGACTTGAGTCTATGTCAGGCCCTGATGTGCGAAACACAGAGTCCTCTCTGTGTCCCAGTGTTAAAGATGGCCCAGCAAACGTTTGTGTACCAAATATGCGCCTCTCTATCTCCATGTGAATTGCCTTCTTGCCCTTTGAAGTCCCAAACCACGACCCACCCACCCCCTTTTTCCTTAGATTAAGATGGCATTTAAGTCTCAACTGCCCGATTTGTCCCGGGGCCCCGTATCCTTATGGAGCCTCCATAGGTATATATGTGATTAAATTCGGTTATTTTCTCCTCTTAGTCTGTCCCATGTCAACTGGATCATTAGACCAGCCAGAAGAACTGGGAGGGAAAAGAGGAGAATTTTCCCCTGCCCCCAACAGCCTGATGAATCCTCATGCCAACCCACCCTGTCCTGCCTGGGACGGGTCGGGAGTCATCGCTTCATCCACGGTGTCCACGCTGTACGCACCACCTGGCCAGTAATCACTTAGTAGCCGTCTCCGTTACCAGACTGACTGTCGCAGTATCACAGTGCTTCTGTTCAAGTAACCCTTAATGTACTTGATAAGGCCACCTTCACATAACTTTTATTACAGTATATTGTTATAATTGCTCTATTTTATTAGTTATTGTTGTTCATGTCTTACTGGGCCTAATTTTAAAATTAAACTTTATCATAAGTATGTATGTATAGGACAAATCATAGCCTATCTAGGATTTGGTACTAACCATGTTTTCAGGTGTCCACTGGGGGTCTTGGAACATGTCCCCCACAGATATCTCCCATACGGAGGAAAAGCCGAGGTCCAGAGACATCCCCCAGCCAGTGAGGGGCAGAGCTGGACTTGACCCCAGCTTTTCCAAGTCCAAAGGCCATGTAAGCTTTTTACCACCAGGCTGGTGGGTGCCTCTGCACAAATTGCGGATAATAATAGCTCCCACCTCATAGGGTTTTCGGAGGATTAAATGAGCTAACAGGCGTGAAGCCCTGAGATCAGCTCCTGCCACAGCCTCAGGGCTCAGTAAGTGTGGTCACCCGCAGCCCCACAGGATTGCCTCCGGGGGGCCCCTGTGAGGTCACACTCAAAAATCGTACCAGTGATCATCTCTAGTCCTGGGGTCACAGGGGATGAGATTTTTAAAAGATTTTTAAAATGTTCCCACAATGATCAGGTATTACTTGTATGTTTCTTTCTTTTGAAATTCTTGCTCATATGATGCACTCAGTGAGTTGTTATGCTCCTCAAGGCAGGCCTGTGAGATGTCTGAGTCACCCTCCAGGTTCCCCCAAGGCCTGGCACAAAGACCCCAGTAAAGGATCATAGCAGGGAACAGCTCAGAAGAGCCCCTCCCAGCCCAGGTTCTCCAGTCACACGCTTGGCGGGAGCCAGGAACCTGCCCGAGCTAAGCCTGCCCTTTGCTGGCATCCCCCAAAAGGCACAATGAGATGCCTCCGGGCTCTTCCGGGCCCCGGGGGAGCAGTGGGAGCAGCCGTGATGCCTGAGACCTCCGGCCCTGAATCCACCAACAGCTGTGACCACTTCAGCTATTTTAAACCCTTGGGCACCAGGAGGCTCCTGTCACACCAATGAAGCCCTGTGACCCAACATCGCAGGCCATGAGCCAAGAGCAGGAGCCCTGAGTGTGGGTGGGTAGGTCCAGGTTGGACGGTAAAAGAGAGGGAACTTTTTGAGCTCTCACTTAGTGCCAGACACTGAACTTGTGTTTTCTATACATGGTCTTATTCAATGTCACCTTTAGATCTATGCTGAGAGATCAGTTGTCCACAGATGAGGAAAGCGGGGCTGCGAGTGGCAGGGTGAATTGTCCAAGGCTCCACAAAGGCAGGGCTGGGACTGGAACTTCCTCAGCCTCCGATCAAGAGACAGCGTTCCTCCTCTGTCCCTGCCCGCTTTGCCCTCTGGCCCTCCTCCCATGGTTGTGCAAGTTCCTACCCTGGCTCTGTCATTCTTAGGGGCTATGGAGCTAAGGGCAAGTTCTGTAACCTTCCTGGGGCTCACTTTCTTCATTTGTAAATGGCAGGGATATTGGGGGGGTTTAATGATCTCATTCTAATACACAAAAAGTGTGTGGCTAACAGAAAGAAATGTAGTAAGATTTACTTTTATTCCTTCCCTCCTGGCAATTACCTGTCGTTATCACTACTCTGCTCCTGCTGTGACCTGTCCAGGCCTCAGTGGGGGTGCAATGTCCCCCTCCACACACACACACTCTGGGCTCCACTTTCCCAGTGGGTGAAATAAGGGTGTCATGCTCTATGATCCCCAGGAAAGTGGGAACCCTGGCACACACCCAGTATCTGCCACATAGCTGGGGCTCAAAAGTAATTCCTAGCAGAGGGGTGCCCAGTCAGGAGCCCACATCAGAGGCCTCAAAGTCAGCCCTGAGCTGCACCGGTCTTTTCCTCTTTGACAGGTGGCCCCCGGCTGGCTGTGCCTCATTGGATGACACACTCCACAGCAACCAGCAGCCAATCAGAAGTTACCAGCATCTCCTGGGTCTGTGTGCCTTTTGGAGCACATGCCCCCTCCTCAGACTCAGGCTTTCCCCCTTCCCCACCCACATTCCTCCCAGATCCTGGCCACCCAGGGACAGCTGGGCTCTTCTCCAGCTCCTAACTTGGGCACTGAAGGAGGCTGAGGAGGCCACTGGGGTCAGGGGTGTGTCTCAGCTCTCCACACTTCTGAGCCTCAACCCTTCAGAGCTCCCATCCCTCCAGCAGACCTTCTCAAACACTCATCGCCTCCAGCCTGCCCCTTCCCTCCTATAGCATCTGCCCACACACACACACACACACACACACACACACACACACACCCCTCAGTTCCTGTTCCCAGCAAGGACTACTTTCATGTGGCTGAATTATCTGAACAGGCTGTGATTTGGCCTCAGAGCCTGGAAGGGGCTGGGATAAGGGTGGGAGCTGGTTCAGACCCCAAGTGGATATCAACCTGAACCTCAGCATCCACAAGACACAAACAGATGTCTGCAGTGGCACCCTCTAGCACCATCCTTTGCCCAGTGACCCAGCCAGAATGGTGCCCCCTCACTGTCCCTCCACTGGAACATCACAAACGCTGGTTAGAGCAATCCCTTGCTCTCCAGCCCCAGCTGGGGTCTACATTGACCCTCCTTAGGGGCACCTCCATCCACGGCAGCCAGAATGTCCCTTTTACTTCCACACCTGACCACTCCTCACTGAGGAAGCCAAGCCAAGGCTCCCATTGCCCACCCACCAATGCCTGGGCTTGGCATTGTAGTCCTGTAGGCTGCTGGGTTCCCACTCCCAGTTCTCCCTGATCTGATTGTTGGGCGGTGGAGGGGGTGCCATGCTGTATCTGACTTCCTGCCTCTGCTCAGGCAGCTCCCTCTCTTCCCTTCCCTATTTTGCAAACACCTCTTTAAAAAGGCTCAGGTCCCAGCCTGGCCGGTGTGGCTCAGCGGTTGAGCATAGCCCTATGATCCAGGAGGTTGCGGTTCAATTCCCCGTCAGGGGACATGCCCGGGTTGTGGGCTCGATCCCCAGTTTGGGGTGTGCAGGAGGCAGCAGATCAATGAATCTCTCATCATTGATGTTTCTCTCTCTCCCTCTCCTTTCCTCTCTCTGAAATCAATAAAGATTTTTTTAAAAAATAAATAATAAAAGTCTCAGGTCCCGGAACCCAGGCTAGGTGAGAGCACCCACTCCCTCTGGGCTCACACCTACGGCAGCTCCGTATCTGCATCATCTACCCCACAAGGCTGGGGGCGCCCGGAGGAGGTCCTGGCCCCGCATCCTGGCGCCCGGCAGGTGGGCGCCCACTCAAAGTATGTTGAATAAAAGAGTAAGTCAGACGCGGAAAGGAGAAAATTGGCCTCTGCTGATCTTATCGTGGCCACAGGGGGACGCTGAAGAGTTGGGGGGCGTGGTCACGTGTGACTGACGGGCCCTCGGCCCACTAGGAAAGAAGCCCGCAGGCCGCCCCGCGCACGCCCCGCCCACCGGCGGGCGAATAAGGGTGCGGCGCGCAGCGGCCCGCGCGAGCGGCTGCAGCGTCTCACCTGCCACCGGGGCTTTGCACCGACCTGGACGAGCGAGCGCCCGCGTGGGGCCCGGCGCCGCGGACGGGATGCTCCGCGAGCGGACCGTGCGGCTGCAGTACGGGAGCCGCGTCGAGGCGGTGTACGTGCTGGGCACGCACCTCTGGACCGACGTCTACAGGTGAGCGGGGCCCGCGCCTTGGCCCGACCGCCTCGGACCCGGGGCTCGCGGGAGACCTCGGCCTCAGATATCCCGAGACCCTCCGGGGACTCGGGGACACGGACAGCCTTGCCCCAGCCCTAGTTGCCCTTCAGCCCGCGCCCAGAAATCCTAAGAACCTCACCCAGAAACCTGACAGCCCCAAACCTTGCGTCAGACTCCCCAAGATCCTGAGACCCTCCCAGACACCCTGACAGCCCCAGCTCCCTCACTGCCTCTTTCCCAGACCCCTCCCCTGCACCCCAGTCTTTGGCCCCCTCCAGCACCCAGGGCGACCTCAGCACCCCCTCAGGTTCCCCGCCATCCTCTCCCCTTTCACTTCTCCACTCTCCCCTCAGAACCACCCTCCTCCCTTATGCCCTCCCTTTCCCCCCAGCCCACCCCTCACCCCACTCCCAGATGAACTGAGCTTCCTCGGGGATTTGCTGGGGAGCTGCCCTGGGGTGGAATCTGGCCCTGGGGGTTGCTTAGGCTCCGGTTTCACCCTGTGGGGGCTGCTGGTGGCTGCCTGTCCGCAGACACTGGCTGTGGGCTCCATGTCCCCAAATGCCTTCCCTTGACTTCACCCTGGGGTCTGGGAGGGACCTTGTACTACCCGGCTGAGGGTGTGGAATTGGGATCTTTGTCAGAAGAGTGCCCCTGATTCAGGACCCTGCTCCCCCCCCTTCTCCTGTGGGGTGCAGGATTTCTGAGACAGCAGAAGGTGGGGTGGGGGAATTGAGGTCAGGACCCCACCACCACTTCCCCCAACCCCCAGGAAGCAGCCAAGTCCAATGACCCATCTCCCTATAGTGTGTGGGGTGGACCTAGCGGAGGTGTGCCTGGTGTAAGTGAAGAGGTGGAGAGTCCAAGGTAGGACCATGCAGCCTTCTATTCCATCGGCTTGAAATGTCCCCCATTGCCAGGGTGGAAGGGCAATGTGCTGAGAGAAGGGAGCACACAGGACTGAGGTGGAACCCCATGCTGATAACTTTGGGTGGGTCCCCTAATTTACCTGTGCCTCGAGCTGAGCTGGAGGTGCCAATGTGACTTATTGCTCCCAAGTCATTGTCACCTGGAGCACCCAAACCCCATCCCTGTGTCTTCCCACACACCCTCCCCAGCCCATTCTCTCTGTCCCCTTCAGTGGCCCTGGCAACACTGCCCAGCCTGTCTCCTGCTGCCTCCTTGGCAGGCATTGGCCACGAGGATACCATCAAGTCCTGAGGGCAAAGGGCCCCGTCACTGTAGACCAGGAACCCTCTCCGCTCATCTGTCCCCGGCCTCAGTTGTCCCACATGTAAATCTCAGAGATGGTTTCTGACAGTCATAGCACAGCAGTGGTGTGTGGTCCAGTCCTCAGTGGCCTGGGAGAGCTCCTCTTCTTTTCTCACCCCCGATCCTAAACTGGGCACTGCCAGGGAGCCGGCCAGGAGCCAGGAAGCTCCAGTCTCTAAGCCTCTGCTGTCACCATACCCGCCTGCTTATTCACTGGGTACAGCCTGCAAGGCTGGCAGGGTACCTCCAGTGGGGGGTGGGGAGTAAAGAAGGAGGGCATGCTCAGGCCCCCTGCCCTCCCTCTGTCTTGGCAGAGAGAGACCCAGCCCTCTTGGGGGCAGGGAGTGTGGGAGGTGTGGACTCATCTCTCTAGCAGGGGGCAGAGTTGTATCCTTTCCCAAGAAACCAGCCATAGCCAAGACGACCCACACCTCCCACCTACACTTCACTCAGGACTCCCCACCGGCCCCGAGAGAAGTGCAGTCTAGACCAGCACTGTCCAGCAGAAAGAGAATGCCAGCCACCAACAGAACCACAAGTGTCATTTCAATTTTCCAGTAGCCACGTTTTTAGGTTAAAATAAACAGGTGAAATTAATTTTAGTAATATATTTTATTTAACCCAATATATGCAAAAATATTAGCATTTCAATTCCTAATCAATATAACAATTATTTATTAGGTAGTTAACATCCTCTTTTTCATATTAAGTCTTTGAAATTCAGTGTGTGTTTTATACTTACATCACATCTCAGTGCAGACTAACTACATCTGAGATGCGCCATAGCCTCCTGTTCGCTGGTGGCCACTGTACTGAACAGCGCAGGCCTCTAGCAGGGTTTCTCATCCTTGGCGCAATTGCATTGTGTGCCAGATAATTTTTTTATGATCGGGGCTGTCCTGTGCATTGTAGGATGTTTAGCAGCATCCCTGGCTTCTAGCCCCGAGATGCCAATAGCAGTCCCCCAGCTGTGACAACCAGAAATGTCTCCAGGTAATGTCAGCAGTGTCCTGGCAGGAGGACAAGATCACCTCGAGTTAAGAACCACTGGGCTAGGCAAAGGAAGCCCCTTCTGGAACTAAGGAGCCTGGGCTATTACTGCTTTGGTTGCTCCTATATCTGTTCTGGTAGGAGCTCCTGTCAGTATTAATAACAGCAGGGGATATTAGTGAGCTCTTGTGAACCAAATGCATTATCTCCTATCTTCCTCATCATAGACCTGGAGGTCCTGCTGGGATCAACCCATTTTGTAGATGAGGAGAGTGAGGCTCAGAGATGAAGCCATTTGCCCTACCTCACATAAAACTCAGATCCAGTTCTTTCTGACTCAGAACTCATACCCTTAACCTCCACTCTATCCTGTGTGACCCTAAAACTAGCAGGTTGAACTGGATGACCCTCTCAGCCTGTGTCTCTTCCACCCTCCACCTGAGCCATGATCCCACTCCCCCCAGAGACTCCACCCACCTCCATTCGACTCTCCACTTCCCACTGAGTCCTTCCTGACCCAGACACAGGTCCTGGCTCAAGACCCTATGTGATGCCACCCAAGTTCTCCAAAGACACACCAAGGGAAAAGGCCTGGTCGACCCCGGGCCCAGTTAGTGAGGGACTGGTATCTTGACCCCTCCCTCCTTCTGGGCCCCCCTTTCCTGAGATGCACACACAGCTTCTCTCCCCTGCAGACACAGCAGGGGCCTTGCCTTCCTCATCTGCAGCAGACCCTGTGGTCCGCCCACCCTCTTCCAGCAAAGCTCGCCCTTTGGGGATGGGTACCCTGACCCAACCGCATTCTGAGCACTAGCTATTCAAGATGCACAGAAAGCAGGAAGTGTGATTCTTTCTCTGGAGATTTACGTTGAGATAGTTGTTAAAGACACTTGCTGGTTCCTTCTGCTCTCACGTGTATTTATCTTGGTCTAGCATGTGTATGCCTTGTGTACACAATCTCTTTACCTGGCAGTTGCAGTTGCAGTTGCTTCTTCACTGGGACTGCCCTGGGTCCCTGTCTGATTCTGGTGTCCCACATTGGTTTCATCACCTCTGGTGAGTGATGCTTTCCCTGCGCTGGAGCCAGGGACACCCGTAGAGTCTGGAGAGACTGGAGAAAGTGCAGCCTCAGAGTAAAGTGACCGGTGATCACACTGCCTGACTCTCCCACTGACCCACAAACTGGCCATGGACACAGCTTCTCCTGTCCTTCCTCCAGCTTCTGCATCTGTCCAGGGGGGTGACAATTCCCGATTGGGCAGCTATCCCTTTGTCCCTGGTCGAGTGAGGGCAGGATCCGTATCCTGAGGCCTGCAGGAGCTTCAGGGCAGAGATGACCGTAACAGTTGTTTCTTGCCCATGCAGGGCAGTCTCCTGGTTACATTTGACCTCATGATGAGCCCAAGAGGTAGGATGTGGTGGTGATCCCTGCCCCCTTCCCCAGGAAACCCCAAGGCAGAGGCACACCAGTCACTTTTCTCAGCAGGGCTTGCCCCTCACTCTCTGGCAGAAGACAGGAAGAGGGTACCAGGGCGGAAGTTCCTAGACATTGGCACAGTAAAATACTGGGGAAGCCGGGAACAGTGCAGATAGGTATCACGTTCCCATCTCACTCCCTTGAGTCTCTCCCAGACTTTCTCCCTCTGTCTCTTGGTTGGCGTGTTTTAGAAAGTATCCTTAGGACAAATGCCAGGGAGGGTCTAAGATCCAGTCTGAAATGATGGAGACTTGAATTGCCATGGCCTCCCCTCCCCATAGAGTGCCAGGCCCCTCCTCACTGATGTTTCTCCTGCCAACTCCCCCGCAAAAACTCCACTCCAGCCACATTGGCTTTGGGATGCTGTTAGCCCTTGAGTTCACCAAGCTCATTCCCACCTCAGGGCCTTTGCAGGTGCTGTTTCCTCTGCCTGGAGCACTGTCCCCCCACCTCTCCAAGCCTGACATTCATCTATCAAGACTTAGCCCAAATGTCACCTCCACCAACATTTCATGGTGCCTTTCCCCAAGCCCCAAGCACTCTCTGCCTCACTACTGTATTTTTTTTTCCTTTGCAGATCTTATTATTTACTTAATATCCCTAGCTAACATTTATTTGACACCTCTTTTGATCCAGGCAGCCTTCTCAGCATCTTGCATATTCATCTCATGCATATTTAATAATTTGCATGCGTTTAAAGTTCACACCGCCTTGATGAGTTAAGTACTATTATTGGTCCCCTTTTACAGTCAGGGAAACTGAGGTAAGGAACGTTTGTCCAAGATGACATAGCTGGCAAATGGTGGCAGTGCAGAGCCCAGGCCCCTGACTGCACTGCCAGCCGGGCTGCCTTTGGGGACTTGTGCTTTAGGGGTGTCCTCCTCCATGCTCACTGCCTTCCTGGTCCCCGTGCCCCTCCAGCCATCAAGTCAATGAAGGGTTTCTTAGTTGCATGAATGAATGAATGATGTGCGGCCTGTGATGTGTGTGGACTGGCCTATCATCGGGCTGAGCTCTTCACCCCCAGCCTCAAGGGACAGGCACCGTTGGATGGGCCCGTGGAAGGTCAGGGCATGTGGCCGAGCTTGGCCAGAGCAGCACTTGCTCCTGAGAGAATGATGATAGGAGGAATCAGGCCAAGTCAGGTGGCCCCATAAATCAGAACAGCACCCAGAGCTCTCAACCCTAAATAGGAGGCCCTGCCAGGAGCTGCTCCAGGGTTCAGGTTTCAAGCTAATTCTCAGAGAGCGGTGAGGTCCTAAGGAGGACCACGCACCCTGTGGTTCGAGCCTACAGCCTCCTGCACAGCTGGGGTCCCCAAGAACATTTCCTTCCTACCTTCAGGGCCCTGAGTCATGATGGGAGCGCAGTGGCAGGGGCTCACCCCAGTGCCCACCCCCCAGCTGGACAGGCATGCCTGTTAAACTTTGAGGGAGGCCAGCTTGCAGAGGCAGCTCTCTCCTGCCCAGCCATGCCAGACCCCATGCCCAGGAATTTTGACTGGTCCAACCCTCAGTCATTCACCCAAGAGCCCACAGCCAGAAGCCAGCCTTTGCTGTCCCCTTTCTGGGCCTCTGACCCCCACATGAGAAATAAGTAGGGGGCTTTAGAGGTTCTGAAGAGCTTCTCATTCAATGCTCTCCTGAGCTAGGTTGCCACTTACCCACCCCCCACCAAGTGTCCCTTCCTGGAGAACCTTTAGAGCAGACTGTAACCTATAGATCCTCTCCCAGGAAGGGAACAGCCAGGCCTGGAGCTCACCTCACACTCTGCCATTACTGTCCCCGAGACCCGGAGCAAGTGTTTGCCCTCTGTGAGTCTCAACATGCTCATCTGTAAAATGGGATGGCATTAATACAGGCCTCATGGCGTTATTGAAAGGATGGACTGAGATCATGTGGGCCAAGGGCTTGGAACAGTGCCTGGTACCTAATAAATACTTATAAGTAGTTATCATGAGTTAGTATTGGGTTCATTATATATTATTAAAACAAATAATAATGAGATATGGCCTCAAAAAGTTCATAATGCTCATGGGAGAGAAATGTTGAACAACATTTGTTAAGTGTTGTTTGAGGCACCAGCAATGGAAGGGAAAGATGAGTCCTGACTGATGGGATCAGGGAACACTTCCTGGAAGAGGTGGCAACCATGATGAAGAATGGACAGGGGTTCATAGTGTGACCAGGATATGCTACATAGGAGTGAACGTACCCAGCAGGAAAGTTGGGAGACGTCAGGGCTGAAAGGGCATAGTTTAATTATCCTGGAAGATAAGGCCAGAGAGTCAATAACCTCAGACCTGGGCTTTGAATGCCAGGCTCAGGCGATGGGCTTTGTTCTATAGGTAGTGGGGAGTCATTGAAGGTGACTGAGGAGAGAGTAACCATAGATTACATTATTTCTTCCCTACCAGGGCAGCTGGAGGCACCAGTGCCTAATGAGAGAGGCTGCTGAGGTTACCAAGCAGAGAAAGAGGCTGGCTGAAGGCAGACATCATGGTTGCCTCAATGAATCCCTGTCTAGAAGCAGCCACCCATTTCACAAATCCAGCCACCACCATGCCAGTACTGAGACCTTGCCTCCCTCCCCTTGAGGTTGCTCACCTGGTATTGCATGCTAGGCTGGCACCCACAACTGCCCTCAGGCTCCTGCAAAGGCCTGAGGACAGGATGTCATACTCAGGCTGCCAGGAGCCAGGGCCACTGTGCAGCTGAGCCCTGGCTGGTGTTAATGAGTCTCAGGTCAGGTGGACAAGCTGAGAGAGCCGGATGCCAGCGAGGAACAGGCATGTCATGCCCAGGTTGGGCTGAATGAGCTGTGCAGCTCTGCAAAGCCACACTGGTGACCTCCCCACTGACTGGGTACAGACCACAGAGACTGGGTGGCTTCCCAGCACTTGTGAGGCTAGGCAGATGTTAAGTCACCAAGCCCAGAATTCCCTGGGGTTGGGCTTAGTGAACATCCCTCTTCTCTGTCTGACGCTGCTTTCCAATCTTGCCCAAAGATCCTTTGACGCCCAACCGACCAGCCATTTCTCTCCATTTCCATGGCCACCACCTGGTCCCAGACCACCATCACCGCTCACCTGTATAGCTGCAGTCACCTTCTCGCTGGTTCCCCCACTCCCAGTGTTGCTCTCCTGAAGTCCATTCCCCACCCTGCACCCTGCGTCATCTGTCTACAGCGCAGAAACAACCATGCACCCCCCCCCCCCCCCCCCAGCTTTGAAGCTTTCATGCTCTCAGGAGAAAGGGAGCTCCTCACCACTGCCTGGCCCTCTCCTCCCGCCACTCCCCTCCCCTCCCCTCCCCCTCGCCCACAAACTCCAAACACACAGGCCTCCTTCCAGTTTCTCTAACACGCTGGCAAACGTCCACCTCAGACCCTCACCCCAGCTGTCCTTGCCGCTTGGAAAGCTCTGCTCTGCTTCCCCTCCTCATTTTGTGCAATTCAGCGGTTCTCAAACTGGCCCCCAGGCCAGCAGCATCAGCATCTCCTGGAGGTTGCTAGAAATGCTTCTTCTCATTCGCAATGTATGTGTATATCACATCGTACACTTCAAATATATGCAATTATATTTGTCAGTTGTTCCTCAGTAAAGTTGTGGGGGGAAAGAAATACAGTTTCTTAGGCCCCAGCCCAACCCAGCTGAATCAGAAACTCTGGGGACGGCCACCAACCTGTATCTTAACAGGTCCCCCAGGTGATGCTGATACGTGCTCAAATTTAAGAAACACGGGTCTGATTAATTCTTGTCTGTCCTCCAGAATGGAAAGTTTAGATCTTGGCTCAAATGCCACTTCTTTCAGGAACCCTTCCTTGACTGGGCCTCATGGCACGCCATACCTCTCCTTTACAGCAATTACTACAGATGTAATCACACAATTAATTGTGTAATTCATTGAAAGTCTTTCTCTTCCACTAGAATGTATGCTCCATGCGCCTAGGAAATATGTTTTTCGTCAATCTACTCCCAGCACCTAGATCTGTGCCAGGCACATAGTAAGTGCTCAATGAACACACGCGGAGTGAATGACGAACGGCATTGGCAAGCCCTCCTCTTCCAGCTCTTCCTGCAACAAATACTTATACTTACTGTACGTCTATACTAGGCCAGGTGCTGAAACAAAAGAAAAGACAGCCCCTACCTCCAAGGAGCTAACTGCCACAAGGGAAAATAAACATGGGGACAAATCAACTGAGTTGCATCTTCAAGTAGAGATGGACAGTTGCCAGGCAGAGAAGTCAGGGAAAAGTATTACAGGTAGAAGGAACAGCATATGCAAAATGCATGGTGAAATGGAACAATGCAGGGAGTGGAGAGGTTGGAAGGAGTTGCAGACAATGAGGCTGGACGGTCAAGTTGAGATATAGTAGTTAAATGCCACCGAATGAATTCCAGGCTAGAGTTTGGATTTTATTGCATGGGTAGGCACTGAGGAGCCACTGCGTAATTTCAAACAGGCAAGCAACCTGATATCTTTTCTTTTAGTCACTCCAGTAACAGAGTTTGAGAAGCCAAGAAGTTGGCTGCATTCGTTCATTTATTCCCAAAGTATATATTGAGTATGGCCATGTGCTGGGCGCTGGGATACAGTAGTGGGCAGAGCAGATGTGGCCCCGGGAACGGGCAGCCTGTCCTTCCGTCCACACTATGTTTATCTTTGCTTCTTTCCCATAAGCAGGAGATCACAGCCACCTCCAACACCCCCACTCTCTTGCCCTCGATACTGTCCTAGGCACCCCCGCGCAGTCTCCGGGGCAACAGAGATGCCCACAGCCCCTGGCTCTCGGGTTTCTGCGGGGGATTCTGGGGAGGGAGGCAGCCAACAGGATCCACATGAGACAATGGGCGCCTTTGTTGCTTCTGCCAGGTCCGCTCCAAGAATAGCTGTTTGCTCAGCTCCAAGCAGGGCTGGTGCCGCATAATGGTAGGGTGTGGGGCCCTGGAGCTTTAGTGTAGGCCAGGCATTAACCCCCTGAGCCTCTGGGGCCTCCTCCAGTTTCTCACTGGGCAGGAGGAAGGAAGGTGGCAGGAAGCATCACTTACAACTCTATTGTCAGTCTGGGGCCTAAACCATCATCCTGCCCTGTGAGTCTCTAAAGCATTTTTTTCTGCATAGAGTTGTATGCAGAAACCTAGTATATAAAACCAGATGAAATAGCAGCGGCTCTAGTTGAAGTGGGGATACAGCAGAGAGAGCCCTGGCTTTTCCGAACTTCCTCCCCACCCCTTCGCCTAGGACCTTCCCCCTTTGCACTCTCCAGACTCCAGCCACCTCTGACCTGGTCCCATCTACTAACATTTAGCATTTGATGAAACAGAAAGAGGAGAAGCGCCTTTCTCAAGGCCACCCAGCAAGATGGTCCAAGCTGGGACCTGCGCTAGAGGAATGTTTCCCAGAGGAATGAGCCCACGATTGCCTAAGCTTTTGTGATTTTTACCAAAACCATATTTCACCTATAGTGCTATTAACACTTTTCTTTAAATCAACTCACATTTTTCTTCTTTGTTGTAAATTACCATAATGGCAAGCCTTCATCAATTGCCATAAAAAGATAACACATTTAATAAATACATACATCTTTTAAATTGTTCAGTCGCCCGTGCCACCTAAAAGCGTCTTACATGTGTACCCACGCCTCCCTTTGGGAATTGCTGCCTGGTGCCTCTAAAAGGCTCACCTCTGTCCTGCTCAGCTCCACACTCATGGTCCCCTTAGCACATCAGTAGCAAATTGGGCTCAAACCCACATCTTCTGCACATGTACCCCCAGTCCAGAGATTTTTGCTTAGACTCTGCGCTTCTCCTGATGATGGATGTGGACAGAGAGCGGTAGGCCACGGCCAACAGGTGTCCAGCCTCAGATGGGCCCAGTGTTCCCATGAAAGGCTGAGGAATTTTAGTGGCTTTGGCGCTTCCTTATGGAGCTCCTTTCCCAGCAATGAGCATGAGCTGCCAAATCCTTGTCCACTCTCTCCTGCCAGTGCCCAAGACCAGTGGGCTTTGCTAGGAGACCCTGTAGCCTGGGTCCTGGGTCAGAGACCCTGCATTGTGGCATCTGCAGGTTCACACAGCCTTGGCCATCCCAGGGCTCTAACCACCAGACAGCATTGCTGAACATCTATACCAGTGGTTCTCAAACTGTAGCCTCTGGGCCAGCAGCACCAACAGTTCCTGGAAACACAGTAGAAATGCAAGTTCTCAGACCCCACCCCAGACCTACTGAATCTCAAACTCTGAGGAGGGGCCCAGCAATCAGTGTCTTAACCAGCCCCCAGGTGATGCTGTTGCTGCTGCTGAACTTAGAGCCATTGGTATAAGTCTCTCATTCAGCCCTGGCCACTGTTCACATCTTCAGTCGCACCAGCCACACCTCAGTCCTTCCAGCTCAGGGATGGGATCCACAAATCTGCAGGCTTAAAATAAACCCTGAAGATTTCAACAGCACCCCTGATGATTCTGATGCCCAGCCACGGTGGAGAACTATTCCAGAACCCAGGAGCACCAGGCTCTCAAAATAGTAGATATGCCCTTGAGGCAGACACGTGTCCCTAATGTCTTAGTCCCAAATCCCATGAGAATCCCACCTAAATCCCTCTGAGTCCTCTTTGACCTTTGGGAACCTTTAGACCATAAGCTGGATTTAGCAAAACCATCAGCCTTGGGCACCTTTCTCCCCTAGTATCTTTGTCCTTCCTGTTACCTCCCCTTACGCCAGTGTCTTAGGCAGCTTGAGCTGCTATAACAAAATACCATGGCTGGGCGGCTTAAAGGCAGAAATGTATTTTTCACAGTTCTGGGACTGGAAGTCTGAGATCAAGGTGCCAGCATAGTCAGGTTCTGATGAGGACTCTCTTCCTGCCTTGCAGCCGGCCGCCTTCTCACTGTGTGCTCCCATGGCCTTCCTCGGTGTGTACGGAGAGATCTTTTCCTCTGCTCCTCTTCTTATAAGGCCACCAATCCGAGGACCTCATTAGGACCTCACTCTAATGACTTCATTTAACCTTAGTATCTTCGAAATGGCCTATCTGCAAATACAGTCACATTGGGGGTTAGGGCCTCAATATGCGAATTTGGGGGAACACAAACATTCAGTCCACGGCAACCAGATCAAACCTGTCAGTTTCCTGCCCTGAAATCCTTGATGGCTTTTCAAGAATTCCGAAAGTATTTCCCTTTCCATAGAAACCCACTCTGGAACACCAGGAATGACTCTCAGAGGAGGGGATTCCAGGCTGTGGCAGGAGGAGGGATCTTTGTGGCAGAGCCAGCCCTCCCCTGCCCCTTGAGAACCCAAGTTCCAGGCTCCATCCCTGTGCAAGCCCAGCACTTTAATGACCGCCTCCTGGCCTTCAGCTGAGTTGTCCTAGCCTCCAGCTCACATACCAGATATGGGGTAGGAGACAGGATCTAGGCTTAGAGCTGCCTTTGAAGCAAATTCATTCCTTTGCCTGAGCCTCAGTCATCCACCCCTCCAGTACCACATAGCCCCCAAAGCTGGCTGCCACCAGAAGCACCAGGAAGCTTGTTGAGAATTCAGATTCCCAGGCCCCACCCCAGAACATTCTGACTCTGCAGATTCAAGATTGACCTAGGAATCTGTATTTTTAACAAGTGCCCTCTTCACTACTGGGCAATTACAGTATAGCTGGGTCCTTTAGAGTCCCCCAGGGCAGACAACCTAGGAGGGTGCTTGCAGCCTCCAGGAGCCTCTTCCTGAATCTCCTTGTTCCACCTGCCCCAGGAGTCCCCATACCCTGCTCTCCTCTCTCCCTACAGTGCAGCCCCAGCTGGGGCCGAAACCTTCAGCCTGAAGCACTCGGAGCACGTGCGGGTGGAGGTGGTGTGTGATGGGCAGGCGGAGGAGGTGGCCACCAACGGCAAACAGCGCTGGCTTCTCTCGCCCAGCACCACGCTCCGGCTAACCATGAGCCAGGCGAGCACCGAGGCCAGTAGCGACAAGGTATCACTGCTGGGGAAGCCCACCCCGCGGGCCCCGGGAGCCAGGGGCCGTGCTGGAATCAAGCCGGGCTAGACCAGAGCTGTCCCATAGAAACAATGCAAGCCACACGTGTTATTTTCAGTTTTCTAGTAGCCACGTTTTAAAGGAGAAAAAAGAAACAGGCGGGCTTAATTTTAATAATATATTTTACTTAACTACATATATAAAAATATTATCATTTTGACATGATGTCAACATAAAAATATCAATGAGATAGCTCACACTCTTTTTTTATACCAAGTCTAAATCTGGCGTGCTTTCACACTTAGAGCGCATCTCGATTCAAACTTGCCACATTCCAAATGCTTAAAAGCCACCTGCAGCTGGTGGCTACTGTGTAAGATAGCGCAGCATTAGACCATGGGAGGATGGCTTCATGGAAGGTTAAAATTGTGGGCTGCTGAACAGTGGAATATTGGAATCTCTGGAAGTTACAGCCACAGGTGTCCTTGTTTTCATCATGTATAAAATGGGGTGCTGGGTGCCCATGCAGCAAAGTGGTTTTCCCAGGCTCTCCTCCCTGGGTTCTCTAATTATGAACTTCATGTGCCCCATGGCAGTGATGGGGGCTGGGCCTTATCCAAAGGCAACATCCTCAGCCTTGCCCCCTGGTTGCAGATGTGGGGACCCTGCAGGCAGCAGACTATACCAGGGGGCACAGGTAGGCAGTCAGCACCCTGGATGCACTCTGAGAGGATGGGAGTCCCCTGTCTAGTTTGATAACCTAGGAGAAGCAGCCCACGAACCCAGGAGTGCTTTCTGGAGGAGAGGGTTCAGATGTTTGGAAAACGCTGGCTTTATAGGCTGTGAGGTGAAAGGCAGGGAAAGTCGTCACTGTAGATTTTCCTGCCTGTGATAAGTGATCTCTGCTCTTCTCTCCCTCCCACTGCACACCCTCCCTACCAAGGTCACTGTCAACTACTATGAGCAGGAGGGAAACACCCCCATCGACCAGGCTGGGCTCTTCCTTACAGCTATTGGTGAGTTGACAAAGCTACAGCCTGGGTGCTTTATCCCTCAGGGCCTGGCATTGCCACCCTTCTCTGCAGCACTTGGGCTGTTTTCAATGCTGCAGACCTGGCACTCGATGCCTCCTCTGAATAATGCAGGACCAAGGAGTGAACCCACAGGTGCCCAGACCCTTTTCTACTAGGGTGGGGGATGTCTTACAGGAGGAGGTGTGCCCTGGTCTGCCAGCAACTCACCCCAATATCAGGGTCCCCCTTGTAGACTCTGCAGATCACAGAGAAGGATCAAAGTCGCCCACCTCTCCCCTGCAGCCTGGAAAAGAGCTTGCCTCTCACAGTGAGGGCAATGGCCTGCCTGCAAAGCCTGTGCTGCCCTTGACAGTCCTAGCTACCCCCTTACCCTCCCTGGACCCAGAGATGCAGCCTGGGTCCTTGACTCACCTTGTTCAAGCCCTTCATTTAATTCAGTGAGGGCAGTGAGGCCCAGAGAGGTTAGGGAACTCATTCATAGTCACACAGCAACTCGGTGGCAGGCTGAGTTCAGAACTCAAGATTATTGCCCTCCCAGGTTCTTTCAATTCCATGGTGTTCCCCTAGCCTGGCTCAGCAAGACCCAAAGATGTGGTCTTCTGAACCTTCAGCCATTCACCTCTTCTTCAGTTAAAGTGTTAATTGTATGTGTGTGTGTGTTTTTTAATGTGATTATATTTCAGAGGATGATTTGTCCGTCCAGCCTTAGTGTAAGGCTGCTACATGGTAGGTGGAGGGAACTACCAATTATTGAGTGCTGACGAAGTACTTTGAAAAAATACTGATGTCTTCCACTTATTGAACACCTACTCTGTGTTCAGGACCATGCTGGCTGCTTTGAGGAAGAGAAATGCCTGACATTTATTGAGCACCTACAGTGTGCCAGGCTCCAATACTAGATGTCTTACTGTCATGATCTCACTCTATTCTTACCATTGTTCCAAGGATAGACACTACTATTGTCCCCGTTTTACAGATGAGAAAACCAAGGCTCATATAAAGTAAAACAAACAAAAACTTGCCTGAGGCTACATCCCTGTAAAGTGGTTTATGAGACACACCGAGTCATTTCAGTTATCTCACGTTCTCTGAGGTCTTAGAACTACCCCCCCAAAAAACCTCGGCTAGTTCCCAAGCCCCTTCTTCTCCAACCATGTGCTTTTAGCTGCCAAAATAGGCTCAACACCATGCTCTTCTGCTTCTCAGCTTATTCCCAAAGGGCTTGGTTGCCGGTCACCCTGTCCCTCCTTCTACACCAAGGGGGTGCCAGCCTGGGGTGGGGTCCTCAGGACAACCTCAGGGGGCCTTGAGAGATGGAAAACAAAGCCTACCGAGTTGCAGCTGAGGGCTGGACTTCACATGCACACATAGCCCCCAGGTTGTCTCGGGTGACTGTCCCTGAGGAAACCTAATCCCACAGACATGGGACACCTGAGGACTTAAGCAGGAAGGGCAGCAGCCAGAGGCCTGTGAAGTGGGGGTGATCCCAGAGGCTGACTGCAGAATTAACGAGCCTTCCCCGAAGCAAGGCAGACAGGATAGGTGGCAAATAATGCACTCTAGGGAGGCAGGACTGGACTCTCTCTCTCCCCTAGGAGACGGCAAAGCTGTGCTGAGCCCCCGGGAGATACCAAACGCACCCACGGTGAATGAGCAGGCTTGTGCTCCTGAGGTTCTGAGGTTGTGCTTTCAATGAGCAGTTATTTATTTAGTGGCCACAAGTTCCAGATATTTAGGTTCCCTAGGCCACTAAAATGTTGACCCCCCCCAACACACACATAGACTGACATCTTTGATGCTTGGCCCAAAAAAAGACATTAATAATTTGTCATCAATTATCACCATTATTTCAACATTTGAACACCTAATAAGTCAGCAAGCATAATCTCAGAATAAAAGAGTCATTTGCATCACAGAAATAGAACTTTATGAAAAGCTCACTTCACTGAACTTATATTTCCTGTTCCACCAGGGACCCTGGCAAAAATTTTATTTCCATTGGATCCTACTGGTGTCTCTGACCTTTCTAGGTCTTGCCTTTTCTCGAGCATCCACCCTAGGAGTGCTTGAGCCCTACATCCTGAATAATCATTTGGGGGGCAGCGCCTCAGAGGCAGGAACGCCTGAATGTCCCAAGATGGTGGGGCTGTCCCCCAAGGATGTATCTGAGTCCATCTCGCCTTAGTTCTGTCATGAGCCCACACTGAGCAGAAAGAATCCTGGATCAGAGTAGAAAGAAATAAGTCTAAGTACTGGCTCTGTGCCCCAGCAGCCACATTGTGACCATCACTCCTCTGGGCCTCAGTTTCTTCACCTGCAAAATGGGCTCATCGTGCACTCTTGCACATTGCTTGCAAGGATTCGATGGGAAAAGTGTGCAAAGAGCCTGGCATGGAGTAGGTGCTCAGGCAATGCTCTCTTCTCTTTTCTCTCTTCCTCTTGGCATGGCTACATCTTCTCTCTGCCTGGGTGAAGTTAAAGGACCTTACTGCCTTCAGTCTTCCACTTGGAGTTTGGGAACAAACCCATGGCGCCCTTGGCCAAATCAGGTTCTAGGTCTTGGTCTCAGCCCTGCCAAGGACTTGCTGTGTGACCTTGACAAGTTGCCCACCCCCTCTAGACCTCACATTTTCCCAGCTATAAAATGAGCATTTGAGTCAGGGCCATTGTGGCTCAGTTGACTGGAGCATCGTCCCATACACCAAAAGGTTGCGGGTTCAATTTCCGGTTAGGGCACACACCTAGGTTGCGGGTTTGATCCCAGGTCGGAACACGTACGGAGGCAACCGACTGATGTTTCTTTCTAGCATTGATGTTTACCTGTCTCTCTCTAAAATCAATGAACATATCCTCGAGTGAGGATTGAAAAAAAATTAGGGATTTGGCCTCACTAATCCCTGAGGGCCTTCAAGACTCCAGTTAGGGCTGATTTGCAAAGCCCACTTGTTAAGAGAGAAAGTGGAGGTGGGAAGCAGGAGGTCCAGCGTCTCAACCTCTTTGCTGTGGTCCTGGCGATGGGAGCCGTACACAAGCCTTGAGAATTTTTAGCGTCACTCTGAGGACCTCATTCATTGTGCGCCCTTCCCAGCACCTAGGATGGCTGTGGGGGACAGAGATCTTTTCCCCGCCACACCCCAGGCTTCCCGGTCAGGCAAGAAAGCCAGGCACCCTGTCACTGTCCATGGGGGCTGGCGGCCCGCCAGAGTGCTTGTGGCTCTGTGTCAAAGCTGAGGTCTCAGTGTCTAGCTTCTCACTCAGGCAGACTGCCTTGAACCCAATTTGATATTTCCCATTAATCTCCCCCACACCCAGGCGCCACCTGACACCTTGGGCTATTCCCAGGAGCTGAGGTAGGACTCAGAGCCTCTGGGAAATGTCTAGAGCCCAGGGGCCCTGAAACAGCTGTCCTCTCCCTCCTCCCCAGGAAGGCACAGCCATCCTGGGAGGGCAGAGCTGTGGCAGGTCCCACCAGCCCTGCTATCCAACCCCAGGAGGATCATCCCATTGGAATCTAATTAAATTGGATGTTGGGAGAAACTTTGAAAAGGAGAAGTCCTCCAGGGATGGCTTATACCTTGGGGGAATCCCGAGGGAGGGGGAAGGGAGAGAAGGCCATTTCAGTTGACTTTGGAGACGGTTCATGGGTCATAAGACATACGGTTCATGGGTCATGTGCACCACTGGGGGGTTGGGAGGTAGGTGATATAGGAGCCCAATTACGTAATGCCCGGGTTGCATAACAGGAAGCCATTGAAACCTACCCAAGTTTCATAAATCAAGAAAGAGCAATAAGTATATTATTTAGTGTTATGGAAATTGCTTCAGGCAGGCAAGTGGACAGGCCTGCTGGGGACCTGCTGTGTTTATTTAGAAGCTATTTGGTGCTATTTGATTTCTTGTGCATGCTGTACAAGTGTTCATAGACGTTTTTAATTTAAGAAATCATAATGATGTGAAGCACAATGAAGTGCTTTATAATTTATCTCCTGGGACCCAATGTTTTCAAGGATACACCACAGGAGCCAACTCCTCTGGGGATGACCTTCGGGGGAACAAGTCTTAGGTGTTTGAAGGCGGCCTTGGCTTTTGGGAGCAGCCCAGGGTGGAAGTCAGCCTGAGTCAGTGGAGGGACAGCCTAGGGCAGGGGTCTGGAGTTAGAGGCTTGAAGGGGATGCCTGGCTCTGCACTCTCTGGGGACTTTCTGGTCACTTCCCTGTTGGGTGCCTCAGTTTTCTCATCTGTATGGTAGGGCGGCTGGGTAGGGGAGAACTCCTTCCTTCTGATAGCAGGGAGAGCATGCAGGGGAAGTGCCTGCTGCTGGCAGAGTGAACTGTCCACACAGGAGAGATTATTATCTTGAAAAGCAAAGAGAGCGACTCCTTAAGGCGAGCCTGGGGCTGGTTCCCAGGGAGGAGCTTCAGTGGGGAATGTTCAGCTGGAAAGTTCAGGAGCCAAAATCAACATGGTTCCTCCACCTGAGCCGGCAGCCTCTTTAACAGCAGCAGGCGGTTCTGCCTTTCCCACTTTCTCCCTAAAAATCCTTACCATACCTCAGCATCCCAGATGATCAGCCCAATTTTCTGACAGGGGACACCTCTGAGTCTGAGTTTGCTCACCTCTAAAATGGAAACACTACTGTTTATCCCATAGGACTGGGATTCCTTGAGAGCAGACACTGTGCCCAGATGGTCCACCACTATGGCTCTGTCCCCAGGATGGGGCCTGGGACACAGCAGATGCTCACCAGTGACTTGCTGAAGGGATGGGACCAACGGCAGGAGTGTGTATAATTATGCCTTATAGTATCTATCGCACAGTAGGGTTGCTCGTGGGGACGCTGCAGTGCTGCCTCTCCTGAGGACCAGGTGCCATTAAACCCTGTCCTCTCCTGGCCTCCTTCTGGACCCAGAAAAGCCACATTCAAGGGTGGGGGGAAATCGGGCTGTGGGCAAAGGGAAGACTTGAACATAATCCCCAGACTCGGGATGAGCCACCCGAGGAGGGGTGACATCAGTGCCCTTCCTGAGCCAGGACCCTCCTCCCCCCAGCCCAGGGAGAGGGCATGCCTGCCAAGGGGACTTACCAGGAATTCATTCATTCCCACCCAGCTCCCAGCTCAGTCCAAGTCATGCCCAGTGTGAGGCTGAGCCCTCTGGGCAGTTTCTGGGCCTGGATCCGGCTCATCTCGTTTTGTGTGATGTTTCCATCACCTTCCCAACAATTCCCCTGCCCCGCCCTGTTAGTCTCTAATGCAAGGGGGTCATTTTGCCTGCCAGAGACATTTAGCAATATCTGAAGACATTTTGGTTTTCATGGCTGGGGGATGTTACTGGTAGAAACCAGGGATACTGCTAAACATCCTACAGAGCACAGAGAGATCCCCTCAGCACAGAAGTATCTGACTCAAAATGTCCGTACTGCCTGCTATTGCAATTAATGCAACTCCTCTGACTGGAAAGGGCCCTATTTTGCAGGTAAAGAAACTGGAGATCAGAGAGGCTGCCTAACCTGCCCAAAGTCACACAGCTTAATAAGCAGAAAACCAGGGTTCAAATCCAGCACTGTCTGATACAGCGTCTTAGGTTCATTTCACTGCCCGACACAGTTTGCACAAAGCCTGTCCCCACGGTAGGCCTAGTTCAGCTAGGATACCAAAGGTCCCTACCCAAGAGAAGGAACAAACAGGGACCCTTCCCTGGATCCTCTGTGTGACAGCCTGGCCTCTTGGGCACCTTCAGATTTGGAGATCCAGTTTCCCACCCAAACTAAAACCCTCCGTCCTTGGAGGTGGGATCTACACCACTGAGAATCCCGGGAAAGATACATACACTCAAATACATGTGCACACACATGCCCCGGACAGGCTGGGAAAGGCAGTGCGGTAACCCTGTGATAGTTTTCAAAATAAGAGCTTCTAATCACACCAACTGCAGTGCGTGCCCAGTTCCGCTCATGCCACCTGTGTGACCCTGGGCAGTGATTTGGCCTCTCTGAGCCAAGGCTCCCAGATCTGGACAGTCAGGCTCATCCCACCTACCACCCTGAGTTGACCGAGGGCCCAGGAAGGGGTGGGAGATGTGGACCTAACTGACAGCACCTCTCGAAGCCATAAGCTGCGAAGTCTGCAGCATCTGCCCGGGTTCTCCATCGGGCAGTGGGGCGTTGGGCAGGGGGTTGGATAAGATGACCTCAGCAAGGCCCTGTCCTTCCAAGGACCAAGCAAACGGAGAGCTGCACCCGAATCCCCCAGGTCTTCCTCCTGTCCTTGCCCCTCCCTGTCTGGCAGACTCAAAAACTCACCCGTGTGTCTGTCCCCAGAGATCTCCCTGGATGTGGATGCGGACCGGGACGGCGTGGTCGAGAAGAACAACCCGAAAAAGGTACCTAGCTCCCAGGGCAGACTAACTGGGGGGCTTCCAGGGCAGAGCCCCAGGCTGGATCCCGAAAGCAGCCACGGTCCTCCCAACAGGCAACTCTCGGTCTCAGAGAAGGAGACTGAGCCCGAGACAGGCTCCCAGACACACAGCACACCCTGACAGACCCACAGAGGAGCCAAGCTCCTTATGGGAACAGCTACGGAACAGGTTCCCAAGTCTCAGTTTCCCCACCCACAGGATGGGGACCCCCAGGCATAGAGTTGTTGGAAAAAAATAAATGTTCTACCACAGGGGAAGTGCCCCCAAAGTATTTGCTTTTATTATTTTGCCTTTCTTTAAATTTCAAATCTGGGAAGAGACCGCCAGGAGCGGAGGCTGCATTAATCACCCTCAGTTCAAGGTGAATGTTTCGTGCATACCCCCTCTCCTGTTTCATTCATTCATTCTTTTGTTCTTTCATCGGTCCACTCATTCATTCTCTTTTATCCTGCGTTCCCCATTCCTATTCTGCTCCCCCACGAAGGACCCTTTTAATGGGTTTGCTGTGTCTCTTTCTGTTCTTATGATTCTCGTAAGACCTGTGGTCTCGTTGGCGTGTGTGTTTTTAACTTGTGCAAATAGCACTGTGCTCTTGAGCTCATTCTGTTTGCCTCAACCCAGTTTTTAAGCTCCACTGGTTTTGTTCTGTTACATCCTCTAATTATTTTCGATAACAATCTAAAGCCTGGTTTAAATTACACATAGATGGATACTTTAAAAAGTTAAATAAATACCCCAATGAGGAGGCGCCCTGCATGTTGCTAAGGGGGGCTCAGGCCTGTTGGGGAACCCCTTCTCCCAGGTTCCTCAGTGGGGCTTTGCCCTCATCTTGCCTTCCCGAGGCAGCCCCACACATGCATTCTCTGTGTCGGTGGCCAAGCCACTTAACAGTAGACTCCCTGGAGGCCTCTGAGGCATCCGGCCTCGCCCTGAGGGCTCTGCAGCCTTGGTGAAGTCATACAGCGCCTGTGGGCCAGAACTTACCAGGCTTTCTCCATGAGGGCCAATGACATTTCATATTTTATTTATCATTTCATAAATATTTGTTGAGCATCTTTTATATTACAGGACTGGGTCAGGCCCTGGGGACATAGCTCCTGCCCTCGGTGGACCCACAGTCCAATGGTGGGAGGTTGGGGGGCAGGGATGGGCACTCACATTAAATTAAAAATGACGTAGATGGCTGTTTCATCACAATTTTCCTAAATCGGCCCCAAAAGAACATGTACAATATCATAAGTGTAAACCCAGGGAAGCTGCTCTGGTCTGGAAAATCATAAAGGCTTTCAGGGGAAATGGGACAGTTTTGCTGTGACCAGAAGGAGGAGTGGCGTTGGCCAGGCGAAGGGAGATAGGACAGCATTCCAGGCAGAGGGACCAGCGCAGGCCAAGGCCTGAGAGGTTGACATCTTTGGGGAGCATAAAGACAGTCAGTATGGGGGAGCAGAGTGAGCAAGAAGGAAGGTGAGGGGAACAGAGGTAGCAGGTCTCACTGGGCCTTGCAGGCCACAGTGACTTTATCCTGAGTCAACAGGGAGCCCATGACCGGGATGAAGGCAGGAAAGCAACCCGATCTGGGTGGAGTTTGCTCCAAACCACTCTGGCTGCAGTGTAGAAAATGGATCTCCTTTTAGGTCCCATTCGGAGCACTCAGAATGTGTCTGGAAACAGCTGGGCGTCTGTCCATCTAGGCATCTTCCCCTGAACCCGTCTGGGGACTTCAGAGCCTGTAGTGGAATCTCTGTCTGCCCATTTCCCTGGCCGCCCTCTGCGCCCTGCCTCCACCCCTCTCAGGCACAGGCACACCAGACGTGAGGCTCATGAATGCCTCATCAGTCTTCCAGTCTGTGTCTCTCCCTGCCACCATCTGTCCCCCTCCTGAACCTGCCTTCTGTGCTTACGCAGACAATCTCTGGGCATCAGACATGGGGTTCAAGTGTGCCAGGTCACAGCTGCCCCAGTGAGTGGTGGCTGCTCTTTATTCTCGCCCTGGGGCCGTCTCACCGGTGTCCTGTGAGGTCTGGGGCTGGGAATATCTGCCAGAAGGTAGTGAAGAGGGCACTGACCTCTCTCCTTGCCAATGCAGGCATCCTGGACTTGGGGCCCCGAGGGCCAGGGGGCCATCCTGCTGGTGAACTGTGACCGAGAGACGCCCTGGTTGTCCAAGGAGGACTGCAGGGACGACAAAGTCTACAGCAAGGAAGGTACCGGCAGGACTCACCCTTGGGGCTGGGGGCAGGGAAGAGCAAAGCAAACACTCCTGCTAAGTCTTGGGCTGGGCTGAGGGTGAGGCAGGAGTGACCTTGGGTCTCCTGGGGATGGTGGACTCAAATAACCACTCTTGCTAGAAACAGAAGACGAAAATATTAATATAGTTCGATTGGAACCATGATTTTTAAAGAATGTACACATACATAGAAAAAGGACTGGAAGCAAACTCCCAAAAGCTTATTTGTCATCTGTGGATTTAGCGATGACAGCTGGTTTTTATGCTTTTCTATAGTTTCCATAATACACACGCGTGGGGTTTTCTTTGACCTGATTCTAAAACTAACAGCAGTCATTTGCGAGCCAACATTCCAGCCACAAGTCTCTTAATTCTAACCTCCTCCTGTGTCCACCCCTCAGACCTCAAGGACATGTCCCAGATGATCCTGCGGACCAAAGGCCCAGACCGCCTCCCGGCAGGATACGAGATCGTCCTCTACATTTCCATGTCGGACTCGGACAAAGTGGGCGTGTTCTACGTGGAGAGTGAGTGACCGCAGCCTTGCGCCCCGGCAGTTCTGATCCATTCAGTGCTCACCACGCTGCCCCCTCTGGGGCCCAGCTCTGCCCTCTAGGCTTCCCCAGGCCCCCCGCCTTAGCAGTCGTGGCCCCCACAGGTGCTGGAGACAGCCAGGACTGGCTTCTTAGTAAGTAACTGCACCTCTTAGCAATGGCTTTTCACTGCCCTCAGCTCTTAAGTGGCTGATTTCTTCTCATTGTTGGTTTGGGTCTCAGCTCAGATGTCACCTGCTCAGGGAACAGCATGTACAAAGCACAGAGGAGGGAACCAGCTTGGAGGAGCAGAGAAAGGCCAAAGCAAGGGAATGTGTTGGAGTCAAGGTCACAAACAGGACAGGGGCCAGGACATGCAGAGAAGGCTTGGCTTTTATTCTGAGAGCAGTGAAAAGCCATTAGAGGGTGTTAAGCAAAGGACTGCCAAGATCTGATTTATGTGTTAAAATGTTCTCTAAGCAAAATAGTTAGCTTTGCAGTTTGCCTTGGGTGCAAGGTGGGGCTTCCCCTGTGTGCCCAACCATTTGGGGACCTGGGATCTCTGGCCTAGCTCTGGGGCATACCTCTGGACAGGCTCACAACAGCCAGGGCAGTCACCATGAGGAGATGGTCACAGGGGCCCTGGGCCCTCACCTCAGGGAATGATTTAGCCAGGACAGCAATGGACAGCTGCCACCTGAAGCCAGTCGTCCATCGTGGGCTCAGGCAGTGACCTCAGACAGGTTGGAATGTCCCAGAGTTGGGCGGGCTCCACAGCCCCAGGGGGCCAGAGGTGTTGATATTTACCCCCACCCAGGCCAGGGTTGCCTCAGGGGGTGGGGCTGCTGGCAGGGGCTGGAGAGGTTCAGGCAGGACGTTCATCTGGGCTTCTTGACCAAGACATTGAATTGAGGCGTGTGAGCCTTTGCTGATAGTGACACCTGGATGTTATCCAGAGGGTTCTTTTTATTGATGGGAGTGGATTGAGGTCTGGCCCCGTAATCACATCCCTCCCCTCACTTGCCATCTGATACGGGTCCTGAGCAGACAAGAAAGAGAGGAGTCACTTAGTGCAAGTGCTTTGGATGCTTTGGACACAGGTCCCCAGTCTGTGTTATCTGGGCTGCCGTCCTGCAAGGGGGGTGGTGTTACTGATGCAGCGATGATCCCAGAATAGTCAGTTTCCCACAAAATGTTGAGTCTTGGATGACTGCTCAGTGTTGCACTAAAGAACAGGACAAAAAGGAATCGTTCTGCGCAATTTCCTTTTCTCCCTTTCCTTCTGTGCCAACATTTTGGGGTTGAGAATGTGTTGTGTTACAGGAATGTCATGTGTCACCTGCTGCCCATCACTACCAGAGCCAATAAGTAGAGACAGGGATTGAATCTTTATGGGCACTTTATTCAGATGGCCGGCAACCTGAGAAGACAGCGGGTTATATACCCTGAGGACTGTCTTACATCTCATCTCAAGCCGGCCCTTTTTATAAGAAGAGTGTGGGTAAAGGGTTTGGAATTCAGGGAAAACGTTAATCAGATAAAAGCTGGACCACAATGGCTCAGACACCATCTTTGTCGCTTACAGTCCTCCTGGGGCACAGAGGTCGAATTGCTTGCGGGTCTCCTGAGGTCAGGGCAGGTCCAGTCATACGTCCCAGTGCCCGGAACAATAGCTTTCTACATGCATTAGTTACCAAGCCTATTAACTATAAAACTAAAGCTAAAATTTTTTCAACTTTTTGTGTTCCCCATCAGGCAGGGGGCTGGAGTGGAGGCTGAGGGACCCCGAGAGGGAGCTCTGGAGCCCAGGAGATACAAATCCTAGATCTAAGTAAATCTAACAAGTCCAGGCCTTGTGTTCCTCATATGTGATATGATTTGGGGACAACTGGAGGCCTGGCTTTCCTGCTGGTGATGGGGATGTATGTCAGGCCCTCAGTGCAGTAGCTGGTCCATGGGATGCTCTTTCTAGGTAGCCCGTTGCTCTTGTTGGTATTATTATGGTGATTATTAATAATCATTAGACAGAAGTCTCCAATGCTGTTAGGAAGACCCAGGTGCCTGGGGTCCAGCCTCAGCTTCTGCCCCAGGACCCCAGAGTTGGGGCCTGACCTCTTCCTACAAGGATACAGGGACCAGCGTGTCCATTTGCCCAGGACTTTGCTGAGTTTAACACTGAAAATCCCTCACCCGAGGAATCCCCTGGTCCTGGGCACACCAGGACAGGTGATCACACTATCCTATTAAGCAGTCTCCTCAGGAGACGGAATGTCTCCAAAGTGACCAGAAGGGTTGTGCCAGATCATACCACGCACCCAGCGTGGCCAATGCCTGGGACTAAGGAGAGGTCAGGGTGGCCCGCAGGCCTGGCTCGAGGTATGTGGGCTTCTCAATAAAGGGGCATTGTTGGTTGCTGCAGGGAGAGCCAGCCATGCCCAGGCGGGCCTATACCCAGCTGGGGACGGGGGAAGGGAAAGGAGGCTCCTCGGGACAGTGGCTGGATTGTTCCCACCAAGAAATTGATCTGCTTGGAGCTGGCCTAAGCCACCAGAAAGAGAGAGACATGTACATTGACAGCCAGGAGAGGGAGAAAACTGTATGCAGATGGACAAGATCATGTCCTTCCACCTGACCAGGCCCCTGCCCTCCGCAGGCCCTGATGGAGTCCTCCCCAAAGCTTTGGAACTTTCTGCAAATTCAAGTCAGTTTATAGGCCTGAGATCTCTCCCCTTGGGCATCAGTTCAAGTGCAGCTTGGGTGCGCGGGCATGGGTGTGCCTGAGTGCATAGGGGTGAATTTTTTAAATTATGCAGATCCATCTGGATCTACTCAGTGACTGGGACACAGGGCACACGCTGTCATTTCGGAATGCGAAGGACTTCACCTTCTGCCTTGGGCTGTGTTGAGTTCCTTGGGACATTCAGTGCCTGAGTCTATCTGCCTCATTTCTTGGGCCCCTCCAAGGGGAAGCAACATGAGGTATTATTTGGCTGCCTTCTGTTCATGAGCCATTTGATGAAAAGGTCATGAGCTTTGCAGTAAGGGGTGTGCTGACTCATTCACGGGCTCTCGTAGTGATAACAACGGGTCCCAGCTGTGTCACCGATGGTTACCCGTGGTTACCAAGTTTGCCAAAGCTACTGATGCTGTGTCATTTTATCTTGCAATCACCCTGTGGCATAGGTATTATTATCCCCCATTTAACAGATGAGTAAACTGAGGCTAGGGGAGGTTAAGTGAATTCCTTGAGGTTTTGCAGTTAATAAAGCCAGAGTGGTATTTGAGCCCAGGTCTCTCTGACTCTAGAAGCCATAACCACTCAGGTGACCACCTTGAGCGAGATACACAGGGTGGGGTAAGTTTACAGTTGTGAGTACTTGAAACAGAGTTTATTCTTGTATTATAATTTATTAATTATTGTATTATTTTTCATATAAACAACTGTAAACCTTCTTCCGCACCCTGTATGACCAGGAGCACATTGTTCTGTGAGGAGCCATCCTAAGCCTGGGCTGCTGTGGTGCCTCCATTCATTTTGCAACTTTTAATCCACCACCCTGTTTGTGCCAGGACTGTTCTGGTTACATGTTCTAACCCTTGGGCAACTGGTCATTAACCGTGACCATTGTTGTTGACAATAGTACTGAGCTGAGCCTGATTCTGCCCTTCCAGCTCTGCGAGGCATAAAGAAACTCCTGGAACTGCATGGGGTCCTACCTCCATGCCTTTGTCAATGCAAGTATCTCCTCTCCTCTGCATCCCACCTCTGCCACCCCGAAGGGCATCTCAACAGCTGCCCTCCTGTGCTCAAATGCTTCCCACCCTGCCTCCTTCCCTGGCCCTCCCCACTCCTGTAACCCCAGGGGATCTCTCACCCCATAGCTCTTACGAGGCTTCCCACCTCTGCTCTATCTTACCAGCTGAGCGCTGCTCTTAAACAGAGATGCTGCTTCACTGCATCTCTGTCTCCCCCAAAGTCCTTGCCCATGCTGGTCACAGAGAAATAATTTGATACATGTGCTCTGAACTGGCCTCAAAATTCTCCTGTGGGGAGTGGTGTGGGAGCCATTGGTTCATTGGTTCAATAGATATTTATTAAGTCATGTGCCAGACCAGCTGGCCCCGTCTCTGCCCCCACAAAGGTGACAGCCTCTCGGGGCCAACAAGTAAACACTGAGATCATACCCATCTAGAAAGGCCGCGATGGGGAAGGATGGGGGCTGCGGAAGCTCCAGAGCTCCTGGCTTGGTCTCTGGGGGATCTGGGCACAATTTCCAGAAGTGACGCAAATCAAGGCCTGAAAGGAGGGAGACAGCTGGTCCATGCAGAGGGACAGCGCCGTGGACCCTGGGAGATTTCAGAGGATACACCTGCCTGTCCTCCCAGCCACTAAATGTATAGCCGGGGACCCACGCATGGGTCTCGTCACATGGAGGGGAATTTTGGTGCAAGTGGGCACATTGCTGTTTTATTTATATAACGGGGAGGGGAGCTTGGGGTTCGGAACTGGATATGATTTTGAGTCCCAGCTCAGCCGTTTACTGGCTGTGACCTTGAACAAGCCATTTCTCCTTTCTGAGACTCGGTTTCCTCTTTCGTAAAATAGGAGCAGTAATGACTTTCCTCAGCTCACTAGCTGCCCAGTCACCCTGTGCCATCGTTCCATGTGCGCCGTTCCTGGGACAGTTACTCCTTTTACAGACACGGGAGCCAGAAGCCTGAGAGGTGGCCTGGTTCCGCGCCACACAGCCAGCACACGGCAGTGCTGGGACGATGACCAGGCCACGGCCCCTCTGCTGGCATTTCTGCTTGCGCTTTTCTGTCTTCATCTGCAGGACAAGTTACTCTGCCCTCTTGTCCCCCATCAGTGACCCCGCCCCACTCACCTCTTCCTGGTGGGTCTGACAACGGTCCTTCTCTCTCCAGACCCGTTCTTCGGCCAGCGATACATTCACATCCTGGGCCGGCAGAAGCTCTACCACGTGGTCAAGTACACGGGCGGCTCTGCGGAGCTGCTGTTCTTTGTGGAAGGTCTACGTTTCCCCGACGAGGGCTTCCCAGGCCTGGTCTCCATCCACGTCAGCCTGCTGGAGTATATGACCGAGGTGAGGGCTCCAGGCCTCCACCATGTGGGACTGCCCCTGGGCATCAGGTGGGGCTCCTTCCAGAGGGCCATGCTCAGGACCCCCTGCTATGCTCCCCTCCCCTCAAAGCACCAAGGGAGAGTCCAGGCTTGGAGACCTAGATGCCCCCACCATTCGCATGCAGGTGAGGCTGGGTCTAGCTTAGACTGATGAGAATGGGCTGTGGAGTCAGACTGCCCAGGTTCAAGCCCATGAGACACTGGGCAAGTGAACTGACCCCCTGTGCCTTGGTTTCCGACAAAAGCTTCTACTTCCTGGGATAGGTATGAGCATCTGAACTTGTAAGAACTCATTCACAAAGCACCCTCACCATGGGGAAAGGAAAGGCAGAAAAGGCCCAGCTAACAGCGCGGGTGGGGAGGGCACTTCTCCTGCTCCTGGCAGTGCCTGGAATAGCCTGGCTGCCAGGGTCTCTCCGACTGGCCCCTCCAGCGGGCACTATAGAGACTCAAAAGGCAGACCTGGGCAGGCAAGGCCAGTGCACCCACAGTCCCACCCCTGTCCTCCTGACAAGGCAGTGGCTGGTTTCTTTTAACTTTTCAAAGCCACTACCTGCCAAGGAACCCGGGAATAGTATCTAATTTCCCCTCAGGTTCCAGGCAAATTTCCTGAGCCTTCCCTTAAAACAAAGAACAATCTTGACATAGCAAAATCCCCGCAAACGTTAAAATGCTCACATGCAGGAAAGGACAAGGTGCCCAAAGCAAAGAAAGAGGAAGGCCCGGGGCTGGCTCTTCAGGAAGAGAGCTTAGTTGGGGCGAGATCAGAAAGTGGTCAGGAGTGTGCGCTCGGCCTGGCCGGTGTGGCTCAGTGGTTGAGCGTGACCCATTAACCAGGAGGTCACGATTTGATTCCCGGACAGGGCACATGCCCAGATTGTGGGCTTGAACCCCGATAGGGGGTGTGCAGGAGGCAGCTGATCGATGACATTCTCATCATTGATGTTTCTATCTCTCCCTCTCCCTTCCTCTCTGAGATCAATAAAATAGTATTTTTTTAAAAATTAAAAAAAAAAAAAAAGTGTGTGCTCAGCTGCAGGGTTTAAATCCAAGCTCTACCACTCACTAACCATGTGACCTTGGGAAGCTACAGAGGAGTTCTGTGGCTCAGAGGCCTGTGACTGAGTTTCCCCATGTGTAGAACAAAGACTATAATGTATCCACCTCCCTGGGCTAAAACAGAAATGAATCGGTGCATGTAAAAACACCACAGGGCCTGGCACATAGTATGTGCTCAATTAATATACTATTGTTACCAGTTTCACCCACTTTGGAAGGCAGGAGTGAAAAGCCCCCTGATGAGACTTTTGGATCCCCTTCCCCTTGTCTCCCACGCCCAGGAGATTCCGCTGACACCCATCTTCACAGACACCGTGGTGTTCCGGATTGCTCCATGGATCATGACCCCCAACATCCTGCCTCCCGTGTCCGTGTATGTGTGCTGGTAAGCGCTGGCTGCGGTGCAGAGGGGCAGTGTGGCAGAGTGGCTGATGCTGGGGCTTCAGGGGCAGTCAGATCTGGGTTATGTGACCTTGAGTAACTCTCTTGGCCTCTCTGTGCCTCCATTTCTCTGAAATGCTAACATCACAGAGTCTCTGTGAGGATTAAATGAGATAAAGCAGGCAAAGTATCCATCCAAGGTCCTGGCACAGAGTTTGTGCTCTAAAAGCAATGGTTAACATTTCTTTTCTTACTCTTGGCCATACTGTGGAGTTGGGAACATCCTATGCAATGGCTATTCATCTCATTCATTCAGCAATATTTTATTGAACACCTCTTATGTGCTAGACAGCCATAGCAAAGCGAGAAGCAGGGGAGAGAGTGCCTGTGGGTGGATGCTGGCCACACCCAAAGGACCCTGAGGTCCTGGCCCATCCCCTGCCTCTGTGCTAACAACTCCTCTTTGGAAATCTGGGGAGTCAGAGACAAGGCTTTGGGACAGGTGGGGGTAAAGCTCCCCTCCTCATTTTATTTGTTCCTGACCTTAGCAAACACATGTGGGTGACTTTTCTTGGCCCTTGAATCCAGCAGCCTTTGCAAAGGTAACTGTGAACACAGATGGCCTCACCAGCCTAGCACAGCCTAGAGGTGCCAGCTGCTGTTGCCACCTCAGTGGGCTGGCCCTCGTCCCTCCTCACCCTTTCTCCTGGCCTTCCCCTCTTCTCTGAACTCAGCATGAAGGACAATTATCTGTTCCTGAAAGAGATGAAGAACCTGGTTGAGAAAACCAACTGCGAACTGAAGGTCTGCTTCCAGTACATAAACCGAGGAGACCGCTGGATCCAGGTGAGGAGCCCCAGGCTGGGAAGGACATGGCCCAGGGCTCAGGCAAGAAGAGCTGGCTCAACGTCAGTACCCTGGCACCCAGCAGCGCCACGTGTGGGAATTCTGCTATCGGCTCATGCATGCTTGTGTGCTCAGATACATCAGTGGATGAGGCAGTTCATTGCAGTCTAAGCAGCGAAAGCCTATAAAACAACCCAAATGTCCCTCCACGGGGGACAGGGGAAGCATACACATGATAGGACAGCCTTGCGGTGGAGTATGATACAACAGCTAGAAAGAAGCCAATCTCTAAATACAGAATGAGCTTCCAGTTAAGGTGTTACTTGCAGGAAAATGTATATAGGATGTTACCAGTTGTGTTTTATAAAATGGGATTGATATGAATACACACACATGCTTGGAATGTGCAGAGACTGTCCGTGGAAGGATATGTAAGAAAAGGACCACAGCCATCACTCACAGTCAGGAAGAGAACTGGGGAGGTTGGCCGGTGTTCACTGGTGACGCTCTGGGCTCATGTGATGGCTCCCCTTGATGTCCCCGCAGGATGAAATTGAGTTTGGCTACATCGAGGCCCCCCACAAAGGCTTTCCCGTGGTACTGGACTCCCCCCGAGACGGAAACCTGAAGGACTTCCCAGTAAAGCAGCTCCTGGTGAGATGCTGAGGACCACCCTGGGGCGAGGTGAAGTGCAATCCTGGGGACTCTCACAGGACAGAGTGGTCAGGAGACCTCAAGCACCCTTGACAAATTAGTCTGTTGCCCAGGGCCTCTGTTTTCTTACCTGCAAAATGGGTCAGTTGGAATAGTGAGCTCTAAGGTCCTTTCCTGCTCTGATAATTGATGCATTTCCCAAAAATGGAGAGTTTCTGTTAAATGAGAAATGGGAACTGTGGGCAACAAAGGCAGATCAGGGGCCCTGACTTCTGCCACTTCCGACTTGCAGCAAAATAAGTTTCAAAGAGGAAAATTCTAGTTAAGCAACTGTCGAAAATCATGGTTTCAACTTCAACGCTCATTAAAGCTGTGGTTTTCAGTGCATGTGGTTTTTTTTAAAGCAATCTGACCCCAGTTCAAGAGGCCATTTCCACTCCTCCCCAAGATATCAGGGCTGCTCAGAGGCGACCTCTTGACCGGGTCACACCTGCTTCTTGTAAACCTTTGCTAACCTATCCCCCTCATCATAGGGAGGTGGTGAAGCCCTTGGTGTGAGCGCAAAGCTCTAGAATGTCAGGCAGACCTAGCCTTGAGTCCTGGTTCCACCCCTTAGCAGCAGCATGACCTGGGGCAAGCAACTCAGCCTTCTGAAGCCTCAGCTTGCTCCTCTGTAAAATGAGGATGGGAACAGTATCCATCTCATAGGACCGTTGTGCAGATCGAAGGCTTTCTATAAGGCATCCGTGCTGCACCTGATACATTAGCTGTTGTTATGCTTACCCCTGGATACTGTCCTCAGTGAGGACTGTCCACTTCCTCCAGCACTGTGAGAGGTAGAGTTAAACTGGCCTGCCACGGGCGTGAGAACTGAGGCCTCCCAGACCCTGCTCTCACCCTCCCTGGATCATCGACTGCCTTCAGGGTTCCACTCGCTGGCCTGCTCCCAAAGCCCTGGGCTGCGTTGTTCCTGGAGGCCGGTGCCAAGCCCAGCTTTGTGCCTTGTGCCTGCCCTCCTGTGATGCTGTAAAGCTCCAGCTGCCCCAGCCCCCAGCAAACCACACCTTGCCATCTGGGCCTCCCAAGCGAGAAAGTGCTAAGCTCCAGCCATCCACCCCACCTGCCACAGCTGTCCCTGGAGCCTCTCGGCTGGGCCAGGATAAGCCACACATCTTCCCATTCCACTTTTTTTTTTATGAGGATTTTTGTCAGACAAGCTTAGTCCCAGCCCCAGTGCAAGTTCCCAAACAAGGCCCCTACTTTTTTTTTTTTACCAAAAAAATCATAAAAGGTCACTAATGATGGATGTGTGCCCCTGCCTAGGGCCCAGATTTCGGTTACGTGACCCGGGAACCCCTCTTTGAGCCTGTCACCAGCCTTGATTCCTTTGGGAACCTGGAGGTCAGCCCCCCAGTGACCGTGAACGGCAAGACATACCCCCTGGGCCGGATCCTCATCGGGAGCAGCTTTCCTCTGTAAGAGAAGCCAGGGTGGGACCAGGGGCAGCAGGGTGGGGAGGTTACTCTGTCTCTCTAGGAGTGGCCTGGGTTGCTCATACATGGAGAGGAATGGCTGGGAGAATTAACCCCTCCCATGACTCCCTGATAAGATACAGACATTCATGGAAAGAAAACCAAGTTAGCCTGTATATCTTAGCATGAATTAGGATCAAATATAAAACTAAATTAAAAACTCTCTTCCCAAAACGGGAGGCTATATAATGAGATTATAGACCAGTTAGGGAAGGAATACTGAAAGAAGATGAGTGGGAGCACACCAACAAATCCTTGAGGGTGCCCATACACAAAAAAGTCAAGAGAAGACATAGCCCTGCCCCAAAGCGTGAGTCCCTGGCTCCACGGCCTGTCCACAACACTCTCATTCCATCCCCAGATGACCCACCAGTCGATAAAAAGGCAGCGTCTTCCTTGGTCAGGGCAGTTGCTGGGGTGACAGTGAGTGCTGTGGGTCCTCACTTCACAAAAGGGCTGCCAGGAACCTGCACAAATGGGACCAGCCAGGATTTGGGCACAATGTCCCTCCAAGCCACATGGGATGCTCTGCCTTCTTAGTGGAGGCCACTGGCACTGTCAGTGACCCTTTGCCCACCTTCCTGTCCTTCGCCCTCTGTGCAAAAGCCACTCACTCATTCAGCAGGCATTTCCCAACTCCAGCCAAGTGCCAGACCCTGTGTCAAGTATGAGGTTCCAAACATGAAGCCCAGCCCCCACTTTCAAGGAACTGGTGATAACAGACATGAAACAGGTGTGTGTGCAGTAATATAAAGGATGGCAAGGAACCAGAGGAACCCAAGGAGGGGTCCCTGATCCCCGTGGGGAATTCGGGAGGGCTTCTAGAGAAAAATATTTATTGAGGGCCTTCTCAGCACCAGGCATTGTTCTGGGGTCCAGGGACACCGCAGTGAGCAAAGCAGACAAAGTCCCAGCTCTCAGAGGTTTTATTAGGGTGAGGGAAGTACAGAAAATAAACATGGAAGCAAGAAAATAAATAAGATACTTCTGGGCGCTACTAAGTACAATGAAGATGATAAAATAAGGTTACACAATAGAGTGACGGGGCAAGGGTACTTTAACTTTCATGGTTTAAGAAACTAGCTTTGGACTCAAGAGCCAGATAAAGAAAAAGAGGCTGCCATGCAGAGAGCAGAGGGAAAGAACATTCCTCATAGAAGGAACAGCAAGGGTAAAACCTTGGGGTGGTAACAAGTTTAGCAGGTGGCTAGAGCACACAGAGCAAGGAGGGGGAAAGGGAGATGAGGAAGGGGAGTGAGGTAGGGGCCAAATCAGAGAGGAATTTGTTGTCCACTTAAAGGTCTTCGGTTATATTCTAAGGGTAATGGGGAGATTGAAGAACTCAGGGCATCTAGAAATCAAGAAAGGCTTCCTGGAGGAGGCATCACTTGAATTGATTAAAAATGAATTAAATAGAAGTTAATGTAGCAAAGAGGCACACAAGCTAGGGTAGATTTTAGAACCATGCCGGTGCCCTAGCCCCCTCCAGCAATCCAGGCAGGACCCCTGAGCATAGATGCTGGCCTCACACCCACTGACACCATCAGGGGCTGAAGGCCGGGCTCCAGGCCCTTTGCACAGGCCCTGCCTGCAGCTAATGCTTCCTTCTTTCCCTTTCGGCTCAAACGCCCTCCTGCCTGCACCAGGATCTCTCAGCCCTGCCCTCAGGCTCCTTCCCATGACTTCTCTGCTGATGCCGCCCTGGGTCCAGGCTGGGTTCCAGAGGCTGCAGGCCCTCCGGTGAGACAGGCGTGGCAGGCAACCTTCTGAAAGCTGCCTCCTCCCCACCCCTGCCCAGGTCCGGCGGTCGGAGGATGACCAAGGTGGTGCGGGACTTCCTGCAGGCCCAGCAGGTGCAGGCGCCCGTGGAGCTGTACTCGGACTGGCTGACCGTGGGCCACGTGGACGAGTTCATGACGTTCGTCCCCATTCCGGGCACAAAGGTGAGCTGGCTCCTGAGGCTGGAGTGGGCAGGAGAGTGGAGAACCCACGTGCCGTCGGCTCTTGTCAGCAGAGGGTGGAATCTAGAGAAAGTGGAAGAAGGAAGTAGGCTGAAGCTGGTTTGTATGTTGTCAGTGTAGCAGGTACATTTTTAACTCAATATATCCAAAATATCAGCATTTCAACATGTAACCAATATAAAAGTTCTTAATGAGAGATTTTGCATTCTTTTTTACATAAGTCCTTTAAATCCGATGTGTATTTTCCTCATAACAGCACATCTCAATTCAGACTAGGCACAGTTCAGATGTCCAATAAGCACCCAAGGCCAGTGGCTACTGTGTTGGCTGTAATCCTCTAGAGAGCATGGGTATGGGCCTGGGGCTCTGCAGTGAAGTGAAACGGAATGGCTGCAACTTCATACCCTGGAGATTTTGTGCAAATGATCTGACCTCTTGGCAACTTGAAGAAGCTTTTCCCCTCTGTCCATGGCCACCTTTGACTCTGAGCTTTGATTCAGTGGAGGAATTTCTATAGCAGGAAGGGTGAGAAATAGTCCTCTGAAACGAGAAAACCCTGCCAGGCAGCCTTTGCCATTCGACGTGGGGAGGCTTGAGACATAGGTAGACAGGGCTCTGAATCCTCGGGGCAGGGGCTCCCTCATGCTCTGTAGCCACTTGCCCTCTGCTGACACTGTCCCTCTGGGTGATCTCTTGCAGCAATTTCGGTTGCTCATGGCCAGCACCTCGGCCTGCTACAAGCTCTTCCGAGAGAAGCAGAAGGAAGGCCACGGGGAGTCCATCATGTTTAAAGGTGAGTGCCCACGGGGCGCTGGCAGGGAGCAGGGAGCTGAGGCCTCAGAGAGACCCTCAGGAGGATGGGGCAAATGACCGCTTTGTCCCTGGGCACCCAGCTCCACCTCTATAGGCATCTGGTCCACTCCAGGCCTGTTACCATGGTAGGAAGCAGCCCTGGCCTCTGGTGAACCTCAGTGTGACCAGCTGGACCATGGAGCTGCCCACTGCTCCTTTTTATCACCAACAGTGCCACATACTTCTTCAGGACCTAAATGGCACCAGACCCAGAGGAGACTTAGAAGGCTCAAAACTGATGTACAATCTGCACTCAAGGAGCCTGTGTTTCAGAAGGGGAGGTAGAAATATACATAATGCATTTTAGGGACAGAAAGAAAAGTGGGAGTCAACAGGCCTGATACACCACCTCTGTCAGTCCCAGAGTGAGAAATGACCTGCGTCACTGAGACATCCACAGAACTGGGACAGAAATAGATAGGAGGAGGTTTGCTCTTAAATTAGTCATGGAAAGAGGGAAAGCGGATCAGGCAGAGATAGTGAGACAGGTTAGACAAGCCATGACAGTTTCTTATGTTTTTCTTAAATTACTTTTTGTCACTTTCGGGCGGGTTTCTCCAGACTACCTACTTCCAAAAGTCTGCCCCCCTGAGGCTGGCTGATGCTTACGTTACTGTCCTCCACATGCAAAGGCAGTGTTCCTGGCGGTGACTGCTGGCTAGGACAGGCGAGACCAGTTTAACTAAGACCACTGTCCTTTTTGAATTCTTCCCTGGTGGGACTTTCATTTCTTGCATTGGCAGGCCTAAGTCTTGACTTTCTGGAGGCTTCTTCTTATATCAAACATACCTCCAAAGCTACCCATAGGATCTAGAAACCATTATCTTTGTACAAATAGGTCCAAGTGGTGATGTGGAGACAGTTCAGGTGCAGGGTTAGAGCCCCAATCTGTCTGCCACTGACAAGCTACAAGACTGGAAAGTACAATGAACCAGAGACTCTTCCCAGAGCGGGATGTGCCTCTAGCTTTGAGACCTTGAACGAGTCATGTAACTTTTCTGTGCCTCAGTTTCCTCATCTTTAATTCTAGCAGCTACCTCATAAAAATGAGAGAAGATTACTGGGTTCATCCATGGAAAACATCTGGAAGGGTGCCTCCCACACAGTAGGTGCTCAGTGAGCATTAGGTCTTCCTCTTCAGGGCAGAGACCACATGGGCCATCGTGGTGGAGTAGAAGGCAAATGCAAGCACAGACCAGGGCAGGGGCCAAGCATGAGGCAGGTCTGGAAAACGAAAAGGTGACACCTCTGGGCCACCTGCTTCTGCCATCCTCACCCCGGAGGGCTGCTCGTCCTCAGAAGCAGGCTCCAGGTGGACGACTCAGGTGGCTAATTGTGCCACCCCACTCTCTGGCCAGAGAGAGAGCAAGGCAGCCGCCACCCCTTCCCTGGCCCAGGTGACATGGCCCTACCTCCCTCATCCTAGCAGTTAGCCCAGAAGCTGGCATACCTCAGGCTAAACTGTCTCCTGTCCTCTGACCCCCACAGGCTTGGGCGGAATGAGCAGCAAGCGAATCACCATCAACAAGATTCTGTCCAATGAGAGCCTCGTGCAAGAGAACCAGTATTTCCAGGTGAGGGCGGGCAGGGGCCCAGCTGATTTGGGGGGGAGGGGGTGCTGGGCAGAAGGCCCCTAGGGGCTGTGCCCAATGTCACCTCTCATATCCTCAGGGCTTCCATAGGGAATGGCCAAGAGTTCAGGGCGCATGACAGAGGGAAGGGTTTCAACAAGCATTGGGGTCAGCCTCCCTGCTTTACTCCTGTACTAAAGCTGGAGGCTAACGGGTGACAAAGACAGGACACAGAGGCTAGAAACAAGGGGGCCTGGAAAGGTAGGCATACCAGGCAGAGCTAAAGAGCCCAGGGCTCTGTAAGGCTAGAGAGCCCATACCATTTGGGGGAGATACACCCCTTTAAAATATGATGAAAGCAACAGACCTGCTCTCCAGAAAAATTCATATCTGAATATATGCCCTGAATTTTGCAAGGTGAAATGGATCCCTGGGTAAGGGGGAATAGTCACAGGTACCAATATGTGGGTGCTACCAGATATGGGAAATTGCTTCTCATGCTTGACCGGTTCAGAACAATGGCCTGTTCCAGGAACCAGCACTTAGTGGGAGGCAGGGGAGGGGTGCTGATTTATATCAGAATGAACATCAGTTACAATCAGTCTCTATGGGAGTTTGTTCTGGCCCAAGTCCAGCTCACAGATCCAACAGTGGTCACATCACTGAACAGTTCCTCCTCGACAAGTACCAAGTTTTAAAAAAAACAACAAAAACCAGAAAACTCAAACTGATTTCAACAAAAATGCATGATTAGCTCATATAAGTGGAAAGTCCAGCCATAGCATGGATTTCAGGCACAGGCTGATCAGGGCTCCAGCTCCATTTTTTCGCACTTCTTGGGTCTGCAGGTGCCCTCGTGGGTAGGAACATAGCTGCAACAGTTCTCACATCCACCCAGAACACCATCCATAAAGAGAGAGGTCTTACATGCCCCCAACAATTAAACCAAAGCCTTGCATTTTACTCTGATTGTGCTAACCTGAACCAATTACCGTACACTGATTGCCTTACACCTGATTTCCTGTCCATCCGTGAACCAGTCCCTGGGGCAAGGAGATAGGTGCAAACATCCACTAGCTCTCACCAGAAAGTGAGGGTGTGGTCAATCCAATGCAGCATTGCAGGGCAAGGGGTGGAGTGGATGCTGGAGAAGTGAAATTCACAAAACCCGAACTGAGTTCACAAAATCCCTCAGGAGCTATTTGAAAGTTGACTTTATTATAATATCTGCTCTGTGGTCATTTTTTGGCATCAGGTAGATCTGAGATGAAATCATGGCCCCTCACTTTTGACAGTAGGACCTTGGGCACCTCACTAAGAACTCTGTATCTTCAGTCCCCTCATCTCTAATAGGGATTATAATAGTGTCTACCTCATGGAGTTGAGGCTTAAATAAATAATGTACGTAAAGCACTTAGGACGGTACAATTAGGACACTTGTACATATTAGCTTTTACTATTATTAATCAAAAACATGCTCACCCTTATTTTCACCTCATTGGGCGGCCTGACGAGTCAATGAGATACTGCGTAGCAAGCACTTAGCACTGAGCCTGGCTCACTGTCTGGGCACTTACTAGTGTTATTGCTGTGACCTGTCTCGCACACTCTGTTACTACTGTTATGAGCCCTGGTGAGGGGGCGCTGGAGAGGGAAAGGGTGCTAGGTGAGCGCTGGGAGATTCCTTGGAGTGCCCTGGGTCTGATGGTGCCCACAGGAGTGGAACTGACAAAGGGGGCGAAACCGGAAAAGGCGGCATTTGTGCGGCCTGTCACTACCACAACCAATAAGTAAAGACAAGGATTAAATCTTTATGGGCACTTTATTCAGATGGCCGGCAATCTGAGAAGACAGCGGGTTATGTACCCTGAGGACCGTCTTATATCTCATCTCAAGCCGGCCCTTTTTATAAGGAGAAGAGTGTAGGTAAAGGGTTTGGAATTCAGGGAAAACATTAATCAGATAAAAGCTACAGTCCGGTGATTTCCCGAGCATCCCCGCATCTGCTGACGGGTGATTCTTTATCTGCATCCTGGGCAGCAGACCTTCTCTCCCTGGACGGCAATGGCTCAGACACCATGTTTATCGCTTACAGTCCTCCCGGGGCACAGGGGTCGAATTGCTTGCAGATCTCCTGAGGTCAGGGCGGGTCCAGTCATACATTCCAGGCCCCGGAACAATAGCTTTCTACATGCATTAGTCACCAAGCCTATTAACTATATAACTAAAGCTAAAAAGGTTTAACTTCTTGAGTTCCCCATCAATGTCAGGGATGTCCTCTCACTTGCATGACCTCCCTTCTTCCCCCGCTCCCAGCGCTGCCTGGACTGGAACCGTGACATCCTCAAGAAGGAGCTGGGGCTGACGGAGCAGGACATCATCGATCTGCCTGCTCTGTTCAAGATGGACGAAGACCGCCAGGCCAAAGCCTTCTTCCCAAACATGGTGAGGCGCTCGGGACCCCAAACCCCATCTGGGCCAATCGGGGCAGCCAGATCCAGAAGGACCCCTGGGCTGAGGCCATCCGAGCAGAAGGTCCCAGTTCTGGCTGAGCTGCTGGGTGGCCTCACCCACCCACCCCAGGCACTTGGCCTCTCTGGGCTTTATTCCCTGTGAGGGGAGATACACTTGTCCTGGCTGCCTCACTGGGCCCCTGGGAAATCCTTTACCTTAAACAGATAGGAGAGGGCTGTGTACGTTAAAAAGGCCTTTATGGACAGGGGATGGACAAGGGGATTCTTATTATCATAGAAGAGAGTCTTCTATGAGATAGAGAGTGGTTAGAATGCAGACACATAGATCCATGAACACATACATATGCATACATGGATGTACTTGCAAATACACATATGCATGTACATACACATGCTGGTGCATAAATAGGCATGTACATGCACATACATACAGAAGAAGGCTGCCTGCTTTCCCACTTCAGCTCTGCCATGTATGAGTTGCTTAGCCCCTTCTGTGCCTCAGTTTCCTCACCTGTAAAGTGGGGATAAATCACAATACCTACTTCATAGAGTTATTGAGAGGGTCCAGTGAGCTTAGAACAGGGCCAGGTGCATAGTAGGTGCTCACTAAACAGGAGCTGTTGCCCTGCCCTCTGTCCCAGGTGAACATGATTGTGCTTGACAAGGACCTGGGCATCCCCAAGCCATTTGGGCCCCACGTTGAGGAGGTATGCTGCCTGGAGACACACGTGCGCTCCCTGCTGGAACCCCTGGGCCTTTGCTGCACCTTTGTCGATGACATTTCTGCTTACCACAAGTTTCTGGGAGAAATCCACTGCGGAACCAACGTCCGCAGGAAGCCGTTCACCTTCAAATGGTGGCACATGGTGCCCTGACCTGCAATGAGTGGGTGTCGTGTGCCAGTCTCAGCCTATTGATAACCAGGGTTGTGGCTGGACCTGTCCTGAGGTTCTTATGATTGCAAGAAGCCGCTCAGCAATCAGCATCAAGAAATTTTGGAAAAAAAACAAAAAAGTTTATTATTCACTGGACCTGGAAATTGCACAGCACACCTGTGGCCACACAGCGAGGTCGCAGGGAGAGAGAGCGCTTGGGCCTGGGGTTCTGCTTTTATTGGGGTGGAGGCCTAGGGTTTCCCTGGCTTACTCTTTATGGGCAAATTTAAAATGTAAGAGTGGGATTTTAAAACACAGGAGAGGAAAAACAAGCTGTCCAAGTGGTCAGTTATCAAAATCAACCAAGGTCCCTGAAACAAAGGAGCCTGGGGGAGGGGGTCAGGTGTGTGGCTGGCAGTGAGATGATTTGAGACAGTAGCTGCCTTTGAAGTGGGCGCCTCAGCAACCTGAGCTTCAGCCAGGCACCTGCACTAGAAAAGGAGAGAGCCCAGCTGTCGGGGCTACACTGCAGGGGCCTTGGCACTTCCTCCCTTCCTGAGTTCTCTCCCCCCTCCCCAGCTTCACCGGACCCACTGGGAGGCCTTCAGGAATTGCAAGGGATTTGGGATATCTGTGCCTTGCCTTTCCTCAGAAGGCCCTTGGCATCCACTGAAGTCACCCCCCAGTGAGCCTCAACTCTGCTTCTTGAAAATAAGCTGGGCACCTGGCCAGCACTGGCACAGCCCTGACATGAAGAACCGAACAAAACCTCATACCCAAATCATTCCCCAAAGAAGCCTTAGTCTCTTGTCCAAAACTGAGTGAAGGTAAAAGGGAAGGAGGTTCAGGGATCCCCAGTTCTGGCCGCCATGCCCTGAAGGTCAAGGTAGATGGCATGGAAAGGGACCCTGGGACCCCCACATACCTTAAACCATCATCATTTGAAATTCACCTCCCTTGGAGTTCCAGGCAGAGACCCCAATTCTTCATTCCTCACCAGCCTCTCCCAACCCCCCTTGGCTTTCTCTCTGCAGTGTAGACACCATCGGCTAGCCTCCCCATGCCCCGAGGGTCCAATAATGTCACTTAGAACCCTCCCTGGAAGCAGATTTTATCAGAGCCGCCTTCTCCAGCTTCAAGATGCTCCTTACAACTCATCTTTCTCAGGGACACGGGCTCTCCCAGATGCTTGGGGGTTTCTTCCCAGACCAGCATCCTTGTGGCCTGAGAGGTCAGAGAGTTCAGTGTGTAAAAGGCTCTGGGGTCAGCCATACCCATCTCCTCTTGCCTGGTTCTCAGTTCTAGGGCCAATCCCTGACCTCCCTCCTCTCTCGGTGCCTCTACTTCCTATTCCTGACACCAGCCCTTCAGGCAGCTAGACCAGGAACTTCTTTATCACTCAGATCTTCCGCCAGGACATCATTAGAAACCTGCCCCTCCTCCCCAGACATCAGACCCAACGCCTAAGGATCCTGGCCTAGCCTCCAGCCAGAACAGCCAGTTCTGGGCTCCCTGCTGGTCTTAGGAACGGATTGATTATTCCATCAAAATTCATCAGTGCATCTGCTGAAGACCCTCTCATTTGGACAAAACCAGATTAATTCTCTGGCTCCCACTGAAAAGACTTAGCTTCAACTTTTAAAAGTTCCTTTAGGGCCAGCTGATGTCAGGGGAATACATGAATTATAGTTCCACATTGATGATTAAATGAATCCATTTATAACCAGTGAAAAAATTATAAATTTGTATTCTCAGGAGAAAGGGATTTTCTTCCTGGATAATTTTGTTCAGTCATTCAATAAACAATTGTTGTGGGCCTGCTAAGTGCCAGGTACAGTGCTGGGTCCTAAGGCTACAGTGGTTAGTAGCAAACTGGACATGGTCCCCACCTCATGGAGCCAGTCAGTTCCCAACATGCCACACCCACATTTAAAAAGCCGGCATTTGCCCTTTCAGTGCTGTGCTCTTCAGAAATTCCGGGCTCCTATATTCAGAAAATGCACCAGGCGCAGAACTTCCTGCAAGTCACTGTCTCAGTGACTTAAACAGACCTCCTTCCTGTCCAGCTGGGCCAGGACCACCCAACAGATCAGACCCCAGAGGCTTCAAAAGCAGTTGTGCCCCTGTGGGGACAGTGGACCCTGTCTCTGGGGGACAAAGCCCCAGGTCTCCCCAACCCCAGAGCTGGAGACACCAAGTGCCTATTTGAGGGTGTTTTTCTGGAGACTTAGAGTTTGTCTTGTGTGTGTGTGTGTTTGGTTAATGTGGGTTTTCGGGCTTGCTTTCATTTTTTTCTAGTCTATCTTAAGGAGAAGTAAGTACCTCCTATGTGGAGACAGTGTGTGTTTATAGATTTTTCTAAAGCTCTCCCCTTCGATAAATCAGTAATTCCTCATGATTCTGGAACCCTCAGGACCCAGACACCCATTCCCATCTTGCTTGCCCACCTGTGTGACTGACCTCAGTGTGTACACCCCCTCCCCCCTAGCCCCATGGGCTCATTGCTCTTTCCCATCCCCACTTCCTATAAATGTAGGTCTAGAATACACTTCTCTGTTGCAAAACTCAGCAAAGTTCCTGTTTCAATCTTTATTTTGAAATACTTTATGTAAGAGGGCAGGGATGTCATGAAGATGGCACAGTTTCAACTTTCTGAACAAGAGACCATGATGGAGATCAAAAGATGTGGGGGAAGAGCCCGATTAAACAGCAATAAAATAAACAGAGGGGAAGTCACGTCTGTTGGTGTGATATTCGTTGCAGCCTCATGGACATGGTCTGGAGTGATGCCAACCACACAGGCCGTCTTCTAGTCCTACAGCCCCTCCTCTTCTGGGCACAGGGTCAGGGCTCTCAGCAAGGGTATCTCAAGGGTTTGGAATCCCCTAAACACTCAGTGGGTGTGTATTGCATGGCTTCTGCCCAAGGTCAAGACCAATACAATAAAGTCTGGCTGTGTTTTACTGGTGGGGTTCCCCAGGAGCAGATGCTGAGATGAGCATTTGAGAACCAGTGATTTATTAAGGAAGTGCCTCTAAGAGAAACCAGGAAGGGAGTGAAGAGAGCAGGATGGAAAAAGAAGAAGCCAAACAAGAGTGTGGTTTCAGGTGCCGCCTCGGCCTACTCACTGGAGAGCTCTGGAGAACTCTGTGGCAGCTCAGAGTTTTTGCATCTGCAGATGAAGTTTTGTACATCTGCACTAGTCAATCATTGGCTATGAGAACTTTGGCTCTTTGAATGGGTATGGGAGCACTGGTAATCCACTGGTAGTCATCTAAAGAGGATCACAGCTATAGTTGTTATCAGAAAAGTCACAGAAGCTGAGGATGAGCTCTCAGAACCAGAAAAGGATCTTGGCAGGGTACCACAGTGTCCACTGCTCTGGGTAATACCATGTTCTCATAATATGGAATTGTTGCACATAGGTATTTGTGATTTAACCCACAGCATAAAAATCCATACAACATCGCCATGGTCTAACAGGGTCTTTGTAAACAAGCTCCTGAGGCCCTAAAATAGAGCCACCTAGTTGCTTGCTGAGCCTAGAAGCCACTTCCAAGCTCTTTGGGATGTACCTGGGGGCTTCTTACCCCTTAGTCCCATCTTGGGCTTCTGGATTGATGTTTTGGTGCAGCCATTTTAAGGGGTCATGGCAAATCAAAAGCCACTAGTTCTCTTACTCCCAGACTTAACTCATGGGTCCAGCCCTCTGAGGTCACGCTTGTCTTTTATACCCAACTAATGTAGCCCAAGCCACAGCAAGGCCAATCTTCAATGGGGTTTCCTGACCTACCTATTTCTGAGACACCCCAAGGGATGCTGCTGTGTTAATTATATCCTGGTGGTATTTTCACATTTGGCCACTTTCTCACCTCAGGATAGGTGAAAGTCACCAGGAGACTTCTACAATAGTACTTCCCAATAGAAATATAATGCAAGCCACATTGTTCTTTTTTTAAAATATACCTTTATTGATTTCAGAGAGAGGAATGGAAAGAGAGAGAGAGAAATATCAATGATGAGAGAGTCATTGATTGGCATGCCTCCCACTGGGGATCGAGCCCGCAACCCAGGCATGTTCCCTGACCAGGAATCGAACTGCAATCTCCTGGACCGTAGGTCGATGCTCAACAGCTGAGCCATGCCCAGCCAGGCCACATAGGTCATTTTAAATTTCCTAGTAGCCACATTGTAAAAAGTAAACTGGTGATGTTAATTTTAATAATATGTTTTACTTAACCCAATATATACAGATTATTGTCACTTCAACATGCAATAAAACTTTTTAAATATTAATGAAATATTTTACATTATTTTTTGATAGTCTTTGAAAGCTGATGCATATTTTATACTTGCACCACATCTCTATTCAGACTAGTCAGAGTGTGAGGAAACACAACTCCCTCACCTCTCGCCTCCTCTCCACCATTCCCTGGGACACAACTTGATTCTGCATTTTAATGTAAAGTGTTGTCTTAAGGTCCCAGGCGAGGAGAGTTGAGTCCTCATTGGGAATCCCAGCCCCTTCATTCAAGATCTGAGCCACCATGGCATAGCCAAAAGCCTGTGGAAGTGGGGTTCTCCCCCCGCCAACAAAAGAGCAACCAGAGATGAATTCTGCCTGCCCAGTGGGACTTACCCAGGATCCTCACCCAAGTGGCATTCAGTCCAGGGGGCTAATGGCAATGTTATTTGTAACTAGATACAGGGAGTGACACCAAATGGCAGCTTGTGGAATCTCTTCTCCAGCTGGACAACCAGAGAAAGGACATGTTCAGGCAGAAAACAGCTCTGCAGCCTTGTCCCCGGCCTGGCTGATGGAAGAAGTCACCCCCCGACCAGGGGGGCTCCTTTTCAGCCCTCATCTCTGAGAAAGCATAGGGCTGGTCTACTCTAGCTGGTCACGAAGCAAACTAACTGGTTCAAGTCAAGCCTGCTTTGCCTCAGCCCCTCACACTCTGCAAGCTGAGGCCCACTTTCTCACAGTCATGGCATACCCGAAGCTGCCTCTCTAAGAACAGTGCCTGACCAGCATTCCAGGGCCCTGGCCACAGGCTACTGATGTGTTGAAGAGATACGTTTAACTCTGATGGCAATTCCTGGCTCATCGGCGGTGCTCGGCAAATATGTTTTAGATGAAAGAATGAAACATCTGTTCACCCAGACAACAGAAGCAGAAACATCAGCCCAACCAGATGTGAAGTAATAGTAGCCACTATTTTTTAAACACTGACTACATGCCAGGCACTTGCCAGGTTAAAATATATGAAATGTCATTTTTGAAGGTCAAAATGGTCAAATAGAGTGGATTTCACATAGTTCAACCTAATATTTTACATTCATCATCTCATCTAATTCTCACAACAAAGCTGTGAGGTTATTATCCCCACTTCACAGATGATGAAACTGAGGCTCAGAAAAGAAGTGACTTGCTCAAGATTACATACATAGCAGGAAGTACAGAATTCACACCCAGGTGGTCTGGCTCCAGAACCCACCTGCTAACCCCCTGCTCCTGCTGACCTCAACTTGGAAATAACTTCCTAACCAAAGTTCAATGTCATCACTCTTTTATTTATAAATGTTGCCTTTGCACCAGTCATTTTTTAACATACTAGATAGATGTCCTATTAGAGCCATACAGTAAGAAAACCCCACTACCTGTAAGCAAGATGTCTGGAGATTATAGGGTTCCTATAAACCCTCAAAGGCAAGAGAGCCCAGATAGCAGTGACCCCTACATAGCACAGGATGTGCTCTCGAGGCTTTAGCTCAGAGTAAGATGGCAGCTCTAAATCCTGAAAACGAAATAATATTCATTCATTTACCCATTCATTTTTTTTTCCATTAACATTTACTATAAGCATCTATTGTAGGCAAAACTAGAGCGATCACATAATTTTTTACCTAAACCACAGTAAAAGGGGGCACTATAAGTAATTCCACCAGGATAGCAGGTGAAAACCAGAACCTTGCTGGGCAAACCAGGATGTCTGTTCTCCCTGGAATGAGACACGATCTCTGCCCCCCAAGAAAATGACAGTTGCATCAGGGAGACAGGCAGGAGAGAGCGGAGAGGTAGACTGATGGAGTAGGCACTTGATAAATATTTGCTGAATGGAGAAATTAATAAGGCACAAAAAGCTGTGGGTACACACACCACACACACACACACACACATATTATTTCCAGCTGGGAGAGAGTGTCCTTTTGGGCTAGGGTGAGTGACTGTTGAATGAATGTAGGGACGAATGACTGGGGAGCGGAGGGAGGAAGGGCTGCCAAGCTGAGTACAGATATAAAGGGGGGTGTGTGTGACGTGTTTGGGAAATTACGGTCACAGAGTGGCTAAGATACAAACTGAAGTCATGCTGGAAACACTAGGGTTTGAGCAATGAGAACCCCCTAAAGCAGGAACCTTTATTCTGCCAAGGGAATGATGATATTTATAACATCACTTGAGGGCCATACAAAATTATCAACTTGAAAATTAGCTATGGAAAAAACTCTCCTAGATTTATTAAATTTTGAGTCCCGCCTGCGGTTTGCCTTGGCAGGGCCAGAGTAAGTGATTTCGGGCCTGTAAACGTCCTGAGGGCCAGATGTTCCCTCGCCCCTGCCCTAAAGATTTGGAGCAGCTGCAGCCACTTGACCAATCCTGTACTTTAGAAAGAGGACAGTAATATATATTTCTGTGTTGCTAGTAAGCCAATAGGACAAACATTTTTCAAAAACTCCCTGAGGAGTGATCAAACTGTGGTACATCCCTACGTTTAAATATTTTGCAGCACATAAAATGAACTAGATCTGCATGTACTGACAAGGGAAGAGCCCCAAGACAGAACACTTGATGTTGGTATTAAAAAAAGAAAGAAATCAAGCAAAGCCATGGATTTCTGTAGAAACATACACATGTATATGTAAATACACGCAGAGAAAAAGATATGGAAGCAAGCCCTTGAAACTGACAATAATAATCACTCCTGAGACAAGAAGTGTGACTGAAGGGATTTAAAACTTTATCTATGTTGCTTGAAATTTTTACATAGCAGGAATTTAATTACATATGTACTTTTAAATAATTGCTTAAAGCTGCCTAAAACCCTTGGCATCTTATTTTTTGCTGAAGTCGCCCCATCCTGATTAGGATCATCTCTTCCCCCTAATAATTCACACTTCTTTTAACCTTTCTACCTCCAGCTGGGCTTCCTACCACCAGTTTAAGATTGATAGCTCCTCACAGCTACTAATTCATTTACTCCTCCCTGTGAGGTGACTATGATTTTTGCTTTTAATCATCACCCGAGGATATTTTTTCCATTGCTTTTCAGAGAGAGTGGAAGGGGAAGAGAGAGAGAGAGAAACATCGATGGGAGAGAGACACATGGATTGGTTGCCTCCCGCACAAACCTGCAGCCGAGGTACATGCCCTTGACCAGAATCAAACCCAGGACCCTTCAGTCCGTGGGCCGGCGCTCTAACCACTGAGCCAGACCAGCTAGGGCGACTATGATTCTTTCTCTGTACTTTAGCCAACAGGAAACTAATGCACAGAGAGGTTAAGTAATTTGCTCAAGGTCACACAGTAAATGACTGGTAAAATAGGACTTGAACTCCCAAAGGCCCGCACACTCAACCACTCCACCCCCCTGCCCCACTAGAAGGTTGACTTGCTTTTTAACGTTCTGCATCCCTCTGACTTGTTTTTTGCCTGTGAGCGGAGATTACACTGCTACAGATGAATATTTAGCACTATTCCTTTTCTGGGTGGTTCTGTCTCTGATAGAAAGGGGTGCTCAAAATTCAGGTTCAGCCCTAAAGGGAGTTTTATGACGGACTGTGTTTCCAAAGCGCACTCACACACACCCAGAGGACCAAATTCACAGCTGCTTTGACAGCATGCTGCTGGTGTGGCAAGCAGATGGGAGTGACACAGAGGTCAGCAGGGTGGGTGAGCTCTAGTGTGTGAGCGTGTGAGCGTGTGTGTGTGCGTGTGTGTGTGTTGCTATAGGGGCCAGCAACGTGACAGTCCCCAGAAGGCCTTGGGCCGCTTGCTAAGTCCCAGCAGCTGAGCTGACCTCAGCTGCGTGAAACGCAGCCCCATCTGGAGTGGGGGTGGCTCGTGACTTTTGCTCCGGGAGTTCCACAGAGTCTGCTCGTGAAATTGGAGAAGCCTGGAGCGTATGATTGTCCCTGTCCCACCCAGAGAGAATATTTTGAGAAGTCTAATTATATGGAGGGGTTTAGAGGGAAGAGGGTTCTAAGGGCAGGTTGGAAAGGGATCTTAGGGAGCCCTGGCAGTTCCGTGGGGCGCAGGCACCCTCTGCAGGTGGAGCCGAGTGACTGCAACCACTGTGTTCCCATTAACTTGGGCACGTGCCACAGCGCAGCGGTGTCCCTAACTGAAGATGCTGACCTCCTAGCTATGTGACTTGCTTAGGGGGAGTTGTGACCCTCCTGAGTCTCAGTTGCCTCAAATATAAATCCCTACGTTGTGGGGGTTGTAATAATTAAAGAGGGAAGATGTACCCAAAGTCTCTTTGGAGGGCCCGGTAGGCACTAAGTCCTCCGAAGGTGGCAGCTGTGAGCAGCAACAGCAGCAGCCCCGTCATCACTGTCACCAGCATCTTGAACAATAATAGCAAAGATGACCCCCAAGTGCCTTTACCAGGGCAAAACGGAACCAGGTGATTGCTCCAAGTTCCCGTGACTGACTGTTCTCTGGTTTTTCTTGGAGAACAGTCTTTACTTAAAATTTTGGCATTTTTATTCATCATGAATTTTTGTATTTTTACTTCTTTTTTAAAAATATGTTTTTATTGATTTTAGAGGGAGAGGGAGAAAGAGAAATAAACATTGATGAGAGAGAAAAGCATGGGTCGGCTCCCTCCTGCACGCCCCCTACTGGGGATGGAGCCCGAAACCCGGGCATGTGCCCTGACCGGGAACTGACCCGTCAACCTCTCAGTGCATGGGACGAAGCTCAACCAACTAAGCCATACTGGCCAAAGCCATTTTTACTTTTTTTTAAATATTGCATTAAAATATTACTTATCTTAATGACCAAGTTTTTAGACACTCTTAAATTTTGTGCACTCTCCTTGCACTAGTCCTGACCCATATATTAAAGTTGCACGAATCTCCACTGGGCTCCCTGCTCCCCTAACCAAACACTCCCAAGTCTCTCCTTTCACCTTTTACAAGGAACAGGGACAGCGCATCCTCTGTTGTTATTTATTCCTTCATTCAACCAACAAACATCAATGCATAGCTACTATGTACTAAGTCCCAAGCCACCTTTGGAAACGAACATGAGTTTGTTCATTCATTGAGCATTTATTGGTCACCTGCTGTGTGTCAGGCTCTGGGAACACAACAGTAAACAAGACAGACATAGTTCTTGACCTCGGGTGTGGGAGATTCAGACAAAAGAATATATTCATAAGGAACTAAAAGTAAACTTGCAGATAGCAATAAGTTCTATGAAGAAAATAAAGTGAATGGGCCATGCCCTTAAAATGCCACAGTCTGGGAAGACTGACATATAAATGGATAATTGTTAAACCAGGGGTATGCACATTGATGGCAGATGCAGAGGATGTATGGGTGAGGGGGGCAAAGGGGTGATTTCTTAGGGAAGAGAAAACTGGAGCTGAATTCCAAATGATGAGGAATTGGCCCTGTGGAAAGGGAGGAAAGGGCACGCCCGATCCTACACGTGGGAATGAGCCAAGACATGGAGGTGAGGGACAAGGGGGAAAACAGAACAGGTTTCATCACAAGAAAAGATGAGACTGGAAGGGCCAGTGGGTGGGCCAGTCCTGGAAACCTTGGAGGCTATGCTGGTAATTGGTGGTTGATTGGATGTGGCAGGGGACAAGTCAAGGACCACACTGGGTTTCTGGTTCAACACCAGATAGATGGCGGTGCCAACAAGAGGCAAGCTAAGAAGTCCCTAGGTGATAAGTACAGTAGGAGGCAGGTTGAGTTTCCGAGGCCGTTGGGACACCCAGGTGGAGCTGCTCAGAAGACAGCTAGACCAAGGAAAAGGTCAGCCAGAGAGATGGAACAGAAAGCAACAGTGAGTTCATTGGTCAAAGGCAAATGAAATCCTGAATTTTGGATGGAAAGACCCCTGAGTCCCACCAGCAGGGTTAATTGGAGTGAGGTGGATTTTTCTCAGAGGCAAATAAATCACCCAGGCAATAAAATCATCTGATATTTCCCCCCTAAACCCAGCCCTCCTTAGCCCTCTGGCTGCAGGGAATCCAGCTGTGTTGCCCTAAATCACAAGACACTAGAAATATAGTTGATTGTATAAACGGCAATGCTTTTTGGTTTTAATTTTTAATTCTGGACTTGATTCCCAGGCCTGTTAGGGAAGAAAAAGCTCCTAAAGCAAAATTCCTGCCCAAGATTGCTCAGCTTTCTCATTATCAAAGACTAAGAAAGTCTGTAAAATGAAAACAGTTTTTCCAACCCAAAAGGGTTGTTACAAGGACTAAAGTAGACAGTTTATATAAACACATTTGCAAATGATGAGGTTCAGCATAAACTTAAAGCATCTAGCAGACTGGTGAAAAGCAATACTTCATTTGCTAGACAAGTGGAAACAAACAAACAAAAAACTTTGGGTCTTATCACGAGGACACTTTGGGAAGATATGTCAGGAGCAGGCCGTGAAAACCTCTAAGTCCTTCTGCAGCTGTGCCTTCCTGGAATCCCAAAGTTCAGGGCGGAGGTACAGCCGCCCAGGAATTTATTCCTCCAGAACTTTGAGCTTCCCAAATCCCCATGAAGCCCAGGAATGATGTGACTGGAGGGTGTGTGGGCCCATTGGCACCAAGAGCCCATCATAAATCAAGGTCTCAATTCTGCTGGCCTCAGACTGTTTTTTTCCAAGGTGACCTAGGCAAAGATAAAGGGTAGTCACTTATCCAGGAGTGGCATCTGACTTTGGGATGAAAGAACCCTGAAAATGCCAAGAGGACCAATTCTCCAGAAGCATGTCCCTTGGAGAAAGAAGACAGTCTTCGTTCATCTCAGAAGACAATTCAGCCAGGAGAAGGTAGAGGGAAAGTGACAGTGTTCCCATGATTTCCGCCAATTTGGGTGTCCAAGAGGCCCCTTGGCGAAGACTCAGAGGAGCCCCATTCCAATGCTGGGTCAGCCCCAGTGAAAAGTCAAGATGACCTCAGCCCTGTGACCAGTCCACACCCCCAAGGCAGCCATGTGAATCACAGAATCTTAAATCAGCTGATACAGACAAGGTAACTACAGGGGGAGGGACTTGTCCAAGAGGGACCAGCTTTGAGGGGAAGATTCAAGGTTAGACCCAGGGCACCAGGCTATTTCTCATGGCCTCCTACACACCTCCTTCATGAGGCCCCATGGCAATGTAGCCAGATTCCAGCCCAAGACCTCAGAAACTTAAACCCCATCCAACCAATTTGTCTGGCTATTTTAATTTCTCCAGTAGCATCTAAATGAGCAGTGAGTGTGGAAACCAAAGAATGTAACATAGGACATGTAACATATGTCAGTGGACAGAGAAGGAAAAACATCATTCTTGGGAAACACAGGTACCTGTAAAGTTAACTACCTACATAAATGCCCGAGGACACCGAAGAGACCAAGGGACTTGGGGGACTGAGGCCACACCCTGCCCAAGGGAATCAAGCGGAAGAGTGAGGCAAGCTCCACCAAAACCCATAGACGGGCTTGAAAAAAGCCGCAGAGATGGAGACTCTCACCAGACTGTTGTGGGATTGAGTAAGATGATGGATCGTAATGTTTTACATACAGTAAGCGTTCAAGAAACGGTTTCTGACGCTAAAGGGCTAACTAAGCCACCAGGGGCTGGGTTCCCTTCCTACCCCTGCCTCACAGAGCGGAGCTTAGCGCAGTGTGATTGGTAACTTGCCTATCAGTAAATCCAGTGAGGGCGGTCACTGTAGCATCCCAGCACCCCGCACATAGCAATGTCCCATACCTATTGTTGAATGAATGAATGACACCTTTGTCTGTCATCTTTGAAATCCCCTGGGTTCGTTCCCCAGCCCTCCTAGCTCATCTGGGAATGAGGGGTATCTCGGGACTCTCGGTGCTGAAACCTGGACAGTCTCGGGCAAACCGTGCTGTGTCTGACAGTGTCTGACTAAAGCCACTAAGCGACAGAGATGAGCGACAAGGCCGACGAATTTTCAGAAAGAGAGGGCTTAAAATCGGGGCAGGGCTCGGACCGGACGGCCCCGCCCCTTAGGATCTTAGCCCCACCCCTCTGCCGCCCTCTCCCCTGGCCCCGCCCCCTTCTGGGAAGGTCACCTTAGAAACGCGGGAGGCCAAGTGGGCATGCGCCGGGCCCTCCGCCACTGCGCACGCTCGCGTGGGCTTTCTCCGCCTTTCCTCCTCCCACCCGGGAAACCGGAAGCCGCCTCCGTCTCCGTCGCTCCTAGAGGCTAGCGGATCGCGGGTGGACTTTGGCTCGGCGCCGCGGTGCTCAGCGGGACGCCGGCGGAGGGCGACCTCGGGGCTGAGGGGTGGCGCTCGCCGTCAGAAGCTAAGATGGCGGCGGTGGCCAGAGTGTCCTTGAGGCGCCGGTTCCCGGCCACAGCCCTCGGCGGAGCCTGCCTGCAGGTGAGCTCCGGGGTCGCGGGGAGAGGGCGGGCGCGAAGGGCACGGAGGCGGCCTGCGGGCGAGGGGGCCGCGGAGGCGGATGAGGGAGCACGGGGCTCGGCCTCAGGGAGCCGGCGGGACCGCTCCTGCACCTTGTCGCAGCCCGTGAGGCGTCGCGGGCGAAGACGAAGTTTAGGAAAATAAGGAAAACAGAAAAATTCAGAGAGAGAGACTTGAATTGCCCAAGGTCCGTGGCAAGTGAGGGGCTGGTGGGAGCAGACCTCGATTCCAAACGTTTGGTCTCCAAGCCCTTTTTCTGTCACCGAACTGTCGCGTCTGCGGGCGTGTGAGGCGGGGTCGGAAGCAGACGCGAGGGCACGTCTTCAGGATGCGAGGTTCAGGGCTCGGGAACGAGGGACTGGACCGGGGTCGGTCGGGAAAGGGCAAGTGACTCCTCGGGGACCGAGCAGGGCAAGGGAGAAACAAGAGGGAAGGCCAGCCCCGTGAAGGATCCGAACCCCTTGCTGCTGGGGCCTGCGGGAAAGAGTCGGGTCCTTCCAGCAGCGTCATCCTCTCAGTGTCCCCGTCTGTAAAGGGCGTGTGACACTACCAGCCTCACGAGGTTTGGGCATGGGTCTCACACAGGCACAGAGCTTGGCACTGCTCTCACGTATTTTGTTCAGTGTGCAGCCATAGGTTGCATCCTTCTTTCTGGTCTGCATTCTAAATGGGGGTATTTAGAAGGGGAGGGGGGACTGCCATTGCATGCATAAGGGACTAAGAGTTTGCTAGTCCTTTTCAAGTCTGCTCCCTCCTCTGGGCTCCTCAACCACCTCAGCAAGGTGGGCGAGCAGGAATTCTCACCCCCCTTAGAGTGATGTGAAAACGGAGGGCTTCACAGAGAAAATTTTTTTTACTTGCTCGAAATATCATGGCCCAGAACTGTGGTAGAGCCCAGATCTAAACCCAGTTGTTGTTGTTTTTTAACGTAATATGTGAGAAACTCCTAGCACAAATCTGGGCACGTGGTAGGTGTAGGGAAAGTATTAGTTCCTCTGCCTTTCTTGCACTTTAATGAGAAGAGCTCTCATTTTTAAGTACCTGCTCTGGCCGCATAATACAGTGTATATGGCCTTGTCTTCATAATGCCGGCTCTTTTCAATAAGCTGTATGTGAACTTGGATGAGTTCATTTTATAGTCTTTCCAACAAGGGGAAATAGGGGAAGAGGACTGCCTACCAGAGCCTCAAGCTGGTGTCTTCAGAGCATTAAAGTGATTATAGGTAATGACCTTGTTTACCAGTTCCTTTTATGGTTGTTGTGCAAGCAGTTAAGTTGTGAGAGCCCCACCAATGAGAGTGAGTTCTAAAGCTCAGGTCCCTCTTCCAAGAACGAATTGTAGAGAAGGCTAGTTTCACAGGTCAGTGTTGTAATTCCGGGTGAGGCCATTGTAGGGCCTCCTGAGGGCAGAAAAATAGAAGAGTCCCTACCCCCACCCCCATGTAGGAATGTGCATTCATATCCACAAAAGCCACTGCAAAAGAATTCAGTAATGAGCTTGGTGTGTTACCTGTGGGTAGTATTCAGGTTCCTAGGACTCCAGGACATAATAGGATTTCTCATCTGAATTCCTTTTATGAATTAGTCTTCACCACTGAACCCCACAGTTCTCCCAGTTGTCCCTCTCCTCCTTGCACCTACCTCAGCACAATGACCACCCACTCTGGAAACAGTTTGGCAGTTTCTTAAAAAACTAAACATGCAACTACCATATAGCCCTACAATTACATTCCTGGGCATTTGTTCCAGAGAAATAGAGACTTATGTTCACACAGAAACCTATTCAAAAGTGTTCATTACAGCTTTATTCATGACAGACAAAAACTAGAGACAGTCAAGATGTCCTTCAGTGGATGGGTGACTAAACAAACTGTGGTTCGTCATACTGTGGAACACTACTCAGTAATAAAATGAAACAACTATTGAGGCACACAACAGATTGGCTGAATTTCCAGAGGATTAAGCTGAATGAAAAACTAATCCCAAAAAGTTGCATACTAGATGATTGCTAGGGTTCAAGAGTAAGGGTAGGAGGCATGAGGGGCGTGGGTGTAGCTGTAAAAGCAACACTAGGGATCTTTGTGGTGATGGAAATGTTCTGTGTCTTGACTGTATCAGTGTCAATATTCTGGTTGTGATATTGTACTATAGCTTTGTACAATGTTACCATCGGGGGAAACTGAGTAAAGGGTATGTGGGATCTCAGCATTATTTCTTATAAATTCATGTGATTCTACAATTATTTCAAAATGAAAATTTTACTTTCATTAAAGCAACAGACTGGATATACCCAACAACGTGAATGAACCTCAGAAGCATTATGTTAAGTGAAAGAAGCTAGACGCAGATGTACTCTCTGATCACATTTATATGAAAATTTTGTATAAATCTATAGCGATAAAAAGCAGATGACTTGCAAGGGGAAAGGAAAGGCACTGATTGTAAAGGAACCTAGAGGACTTTCTGGGTGGAAATGTTCTGTCACAACTGTGGTAGTAGTTATTCCACTTTACCAAAACTCATCAAATTAGTCATGTGCTCACATAACATTTCAGTCAGTGACAGAGAGCATATATGACAGTGGTCCCATGAGATTATAATGGAGCTGAATTTCTTGTAAGAAATGAAGGATGTGTGGTTCATGGAGGATTTTTTTCTCTGACAGGAGTAGTATGTTTGGGGCTTGGCAAAAATTCCCTCCCACTCACAGCACCACAATCCTGAGTGCACAGATTACTCCCCAGTCCATCAGCCACTGACCTGTTTCAGCACAGAGGAGCAGCACCCCCCCTCCCCCCCCCAGCGCTACATAGTCAGAGGGCTCTACAGCCTCCCAGGCCTGGCTGATGGGCTTCAGAGAACACTGCTGTAAATTCTTGATTGAGGACCTAAGGTCCTGTACAAGGAGACAGGTCCCCAGGAGCTACCCTAACAAGTATTCAGTGCCACTGCCACTTTAGTAAAAGTTTTCTGTGGTCATGTGGTACCAGCGTGTCCCTGGACTTTGGAAACATTGTCAGGTTGTAATGGTGTAAAGCATAGATAAGTTTTATTTCTTCTATCAGCCCAATACCAGAGAGAGCCTTTTATGCCAGATAGGGCCAATGGAACTAGAAACAAATTTCCCAAGTCAAAATAGTGAGCCCCCAGTTCTACACTCTCCATGTTAAACACCCTCTTTTTTTCTGAACATACCTTAATCTGACCACGGCTCCCACAGGCAATAGCCAAACCCTCAGCCATGGCAGTCCCTATGTTCCTTATCCTTCTGTCTTGATTTCTCATTCCTGCTGATCCTCAGGCCACCTTTCACTCCCTCCCGACAGTCACTGTTACGGTGATCTATGTCTCACCCAGCCAGTTTCTCCTCAATATTTCCAGTCAGTCCAGCCCACATCCCTGTTCATGGAGCAGCGTTGACAGCTCTGTGTTCTATCTCTGACCCTGTCAAAAGGAAGCTGGGAGAAGGCTTGTGGGACAGTGTTTTTAAAGTCTATAGTAGTGTTCTAGGCCTTCAAACTCACTCACTTCCCAGGGCAACTTCCAGTCCTGTAGGCTCCATTCATAGTCAGTGCCCTATACAGGTATACCATTTTTTATCTTTTATACCATTTTTTACTGTACCTTTTCCTGTTTAGAGATGTTTAGGTACACAAATACCATTGTTATATTGCCTGCAGTATTCAGCACAGTAACATGCTGTACAGGTCTGTAGCCTAGGAGCAATAAGCTGTAACATACACCCCAGGTGTGTAGTGGACTGTACCATTTAGGTTTGCATAAGTGCCTCTGATGTTCACACAAAGATGCATTTTTGCCTAACAATGCATTTCTCAGAATGTACTCCATCATAAAGTGGCGCAGGACTGTATGTAATGAATTATGCTTCATTAAATCTCACCAAAACAAAAAGGGGGCGCTAAGCAAGCAAAAGGCTGCTGGAGCTAGCTTCAGGAATCTTTTCTTTTCACTTCCTCTTAAATACCACAAGGTGGCACTAGCCAAATGCTCCTGTCAGGCTACAAAATGGAGTCCCTCATGGAAATGTTCATTTGTAAAAACGACTTTCCTTTTATTAATGATCTTAGCCAGCTTGGTAATAAGGTAAAATAGAGGTTTCATCTTCACTTTCATTTCCTTCATTCATTTTCTTTCATACTGAGAGCTGATGTTTATATTTTCAGCTTCACTTAAAAAAAGTGGGGCACTTTTCACCAGCAAGTAACAAACACATTACTTTCTTGTAATTACTCAGTTAACATTCAGAGTTTTTACTTTTCTTAACAGTTTATAAGAGAATTAGCCTGGAATATAGTCTGAATTTTTCTATATAAAAATTGAGGGTTCGACTTATAATTGCTATTTGGACTGATAGGATCCCCCTCCTCCATCACCATAGGAGAAGCTTAGAGGACTTGATGTGGTCTCTGCCTAAATGGAAAAGTGCCACAAGAACTATGGGATGGGGGCGGCTTAGCAGTTGACTTAGGGGTGTTCTTGTTTTATTTTTAATGGCTTGATATAGGTTGCACTATTCAGCCTTTTAAGGTCCATTTAAAATAAACCACATTTTTACATTAGTATAACGGTCAATTTTTGCTCTTCAATTTTTCCTAACCATGGATTGAGCTGCTATATGGAAAGGCCTGGACCACGCACGCTGGGAGATATAAAACATAACCTGTCCCATGCTGTGACAGTTCATTTTATGTGTCAACTTGACTGAGCCAATGATGTGTACATATATATATATATATATACACACACATATACATATACATGTGTGCATATATATAGTTATAAAAAATAGGGGTGCCCAGTTAGTTGGTCGAAATTATTCTGGGTGTTCCTGTGAGAGTGTTTCTAGATGAGTTTAACATTTACATCGAAAAACAGTAATTCAGATTGCCTGCCCTAATGTGGGTGACCCTTATCCAATCACTTGAAGGGCTAACTAGAACAAATTCCCTCTTATTTCTTCAAATAAGAGGGAATTCCTCCTGTCTGACTGCTGTCAAACTGTGACATCGGGGTTTTTCCTGTTTTTGGACTCAAACTGAAACTTCAACTCTTCTTGGGCCTTAAGCCTGCTGGCCTTTGGACTAGAACTGTATCATCCACTCTCCTGGTTCACAGGCCTGTAGGCTTGGACTGGATTTACATCATTGGCTCTCCTAGGTCTCCAACTTGCCAACTAAAGATCTTAGGACTTGTTGCCTCCATAATTATGTGAACCAATTCCTTGTTATAAACCTATTTTTTATATCTGTATGTGTGCATCCATGTATATGTATATGTGTGTGTGTATATATATGTACACACCATTGGTTCTGTTTCTCTGGAGAACACTAATACACATGCCCTTGAGGAGTTTAGGACATAAAGAGAAGACAGCACCAGAAGAGACGGAAATACAGTGTTTGGGAACATGGGTTCTGGAGTCAAACAGACCTGGATTTCAGTTCTGGCTCTACTCCTCAGCTCTGTAATCTTGGGCCCATAACTTGATCTCTGAGCCTTGTTTTTCTCATCTTTAAAATGCAGATTCAGTGGAACACTTCATATAAAACATTTAATACAGTACCTGGCAATAATAAATAGTGGTTTTAAAAATGAGTATGAATTGGCATGTCTGGCATATGAGATAGATGCTTAGTATTCGTTGAATATTGAATGGCTGCCTTTCCCAAGAAGACTGTGTCAACAATGCATGGGTTTGTATCCAGTATTGCAGTTTATAGTGCAGCTAAGTAGAAGGATTTATCTTGCATTTTAAATAATTTTTTTTCCTTCTTGTGAACTTTTTAAACTTTAGGTCTGCCGAGGGGCCCAAACAGCTGCAGCTACAGCTCCCCGAATCAAGAAATTTGCAATCTACCGATGGGATCCAGACAAAACTGGAGATAAACCTCATATGCAGACTTATGAAGTTGATTTGAATAAGTGAGTATCTCTGTGAAAGCTGGGTATTTGATAAATGCAGGTGAGCCCGTCATCTGATTCAGGGACATGCTTTTCACACTAAGGTTTAAACTAAGATCATCCAGTGGCTTTGGAATTTATCATCTCTTTTTAAAACAAGAATGGGAAGGGAAAAAAAGAATCAAAAAGACAAAACATAGAAAAACAAAAACAAAAAAAAGAACTAAATAAATAAATAAAACAAAAATGAGGTAGGCGCCTAATTCAAAAAGACAATACCAAGAAGAAAACCTTTTGTAAAATTCTTTTTCTTCCCCCAAATCAAAGTATGACTAGTTTCTAGGGATCATGGTAGAGTTGGCTTTATGCATAGTATTTGAAGCCATTTAACACATTATCAATTTTAGGATACTGAATATTCTCATGTTAATTTTATGTACCTGGACCTATATATTATATAATAATGATAAACACCATAAACCTGGCTGGAATGGTGATATTGAGTGACATGGTGGGACACCCAGCTGGTATTGCAGAATTGCTTAATATGGGAAAAACACCCATTTGTTTGGTGACCAGAAGTGAAGAGTGAGTAATAATAGAGAGAAGTGGAAGAGTTTTTCCTTTATAAGATGATAAGCTCAGATCTTTAAAAAAAAAAATTTCCAGAACCTCAGTAGACAGAGTCAAAGAACATGCACAGTCTGAGTCCACTAGAGTTAGTCCACTAGAATGAACCCTCCATGGGGCAGGAATTTTCATCTGTTTTGTTCTCTGGTGTATCTCTAGCACCTAGAACGGAACCTGGCACAGAGAAGACTTGCAATGAATAATTGGTGAGTGAAGAAAAATTAATGTATTTATGACAAATACTCCAACCATTGTAGTTAGTATTCAGAGCTCTCCAAACACCGATCATAATAATACCTTCATGCAGAGAATAGCAGAGGTTTTTAAAGGTTCCATTTCCAAGTGTTGGCAAAGGTACAGTGGAAAGAGTGTGTGCATGTTGCTGATGAAAATGTGTTAACTAACCTTATTGCACTGATCATTTCACAGTACATGCATATATCAAACTATCACGGTGGACACCTTAAATTGACATAGCATTATTTGTCAATTTTATCTCTATAAAACTGTGGAAAAAGAAATACAGACAATGCTAAAGGATATTTAGGGAGGGGGCATATTTTTTAAATCCCATGCATAGAAAAATACTGAGAGGAATTGGGTGGCAACCAGGAAATAAGATTTGTTGAGCACTTCTGTGTACTCAACACAAAAATTACATGTTTTTATTTCATCTTCATTATAATCTTGTGATACAGTATTAACTCCGTTTTACAGATTTAAAAAACTGAGGCTCAGAGATAGGAAGCCATTTTCATAGAATCGCAGTCTCTACATGAGGATTCATTGTTAAACTAAATGCATGTGGCAGTCAATGCTCTCATTGTTTCGTTTCCTCGTGTGTTCATTCACCGGCAACAGTCCTGTGAGATATAGGTGTTGCTCGCTGTGCTTTATAGTTGGGAAGCTGATTAAGTGATTTGCCGGTAACCTAGTAAGTGTCCAAGGCAGGATTCAGACCAGGCTGTCGGATGCCAGGCCTGCCCTCTGGGTTCCAAGGCCATGGCTGCTGCCCTCACACCTTATCACTTCCCCCTATGCAGGCAGCACTCGCGGCTTTGGATTAGGGGACTGTGGGTGATTTCTCTTCTTTTATTCTCTGTACCATGTTTCTGTTATGGTTGTGCATTATTATTAACAAACCACTTAAAGCTACTTATTGTTTGGATTCTAAAGTTTTAATGTGAAGTAAACTGGGGAAGCTTTGCAGGGAGCTTTAGAAGAAAAAACAAAAACTGCCAGTATGTGGAAGTTGTTTTCTAATCTAAATACTTTTCTACTTCTTTAGCTTTCCATTTCCTAGAAATGTATATTCAGTGTGATCACCAAAATAGAACTCTGCAGTACTCAAAATGTGTAAGAATGCACAAAAATAAACCTCGGGGGTGGGGGAGATTCAGAATGTGCCCTGAGAGGGCCAAATGGATAATAAAAGCAGCTAATATAGGCAGATGTCTCGTCATATTATGATAAAAGTGTAGAGACTCAACTTCACATAAATACAACTGGGTTCTTTTGTTCTTGTTTTGATTTTGGTCAGATGTGGCCCTATGGTGCTGGATGCTTTAATCAAGATTAAGAATGAAATGGATTCTACCTTGACCTTCCGAAGATCTTGCAGAGAAGGTAAGCACTTTCTTCCCTGTGAGGTTCCAGACACTTATGTTGGTTCCCAAAAGAGGCCTGGGCTCGCCAGAACTGACAGAAATACCTAGAGAACAGCTGCAGGGCTCTGCCAGCTGACCTTGCTGTATATTGCACTTCCTTTTCTTGGGTAAATGTGTCAAAAATTTTAACTGTGGTACAAGTTCTGGTTTCTGAGTTTGCTTCCCTTCAGGAGCTTTCTGTCATGTGTAGCTGCATCTGGTGGTCCTGAGAGCTGCTGGCCGCCTCTGCTCTGCTGAGCTCACGTATTAGTGGGATAGTGGAGAGTGTGTAGCTGGTGCTTATGCACACTTAACATTTGTCCAACAGGGAGGCATGAGTGCCCCTCCAGCTCCCAGCATTACATGTGCAGAATAGGTGCTTGGTAGAAATGTTCTGGGTGGGAACAGCCTGTCCCACCTCATGCAGGCTAATAGCTTTGTATTTATTTACATATTAGAAAAATGTAATTACTGTTGACGGTATAGCAGTGATATAAGTGGTTGCTTAATATGAATTTAAGTAAAAATTATTTGATTTAAAGGAAACACCTAAGTAATCATTCAAGTGGTACTCAGATGTGGCAAAAATCACACGGACGTGCTGTGAAGGCTGGCTGGTCCTGATGGCCTTGGAGCACAGTGTGTGCCAGGCTCCATTCTATGCATTTCACGTGAGATAGACAGGTGCTGTTATTATTTACACTCAGTGTACATATGAAGAAGCTGAGGCCCAGGGAGGTTAGGGACTCCCAAAAAGACTCATAGCTAGTGAGTTGGGAAGCCAGGAGTCTGCCAGAGTTGTCAGATTCCAGAACTGCAGTTTCAGGCAGTACAGAAGTCTGGGCTTGGAGAACCCAGGATAGAACCAAAACAGTGTAGCCTGGGCCAAGACCAAGGGCTGGGATTGAACTTTCTTCCTAAAATAACCTTCCAAAAAGGAAAAGTCACTATAAATATTGGCCCATCACTTTTTGTTTGTTCGGTTGTGCATTTCAAGCATTTAAAGTCCTATTTCTAAGACATCTGTTTTGATTCAGCTAATCTTGCAGGATTGGATTTAATGTAGCAAATGCTGACAGATATTATGATAGTTTGGCTGAGTCCTGCTGTTCAGGGAACATTCTGCTGTAATTAAACACCAACCTTCCCCATAAATCCTTAAAACACAGGAAATAGAGATGCTTTTCAGTAACCTTTCCCCGTAAGACTTTCAGAGCCAAGAATATAAGGTGTAGCCCATTTGGACTAAAATATATGGGGCAGAATAATATCAATTGCCACTTCTTTTTACTCCCTTATTGTTTGTTAAGAGAATTTCCAGGATAGCCTTTTTGAGAGAAGATTCATTGGATTTATTTTTTAAATTATATACCATTTTTATAAAAACATACTGCTCCAGTTGAATGGCAGGCATACAAAAATATATTGATAATATTCAATCTCTTGAGGAGTATTTGCTTAAGATTTTAGGAGTCAAAAAGATCTGTGTGTTCTCTTATGCTCTTACTAAGGTTTACAGAGAGGGAGAGTAGTCATATGAAAGTGATAACCCAGTGCAAGTTTCATGAGTAATCCCGTTTCTCTGGCCTGATGATCAAAATACAGCTCCAGAGAAGTGGTGCCAGGGGTTTAAATTTCATGGTCTTTTTAAAACTCTGAAATACCTAGTAAATTTCCATATATGGGAAGTGAGTCTAGACTGAGAAAATTCTCATTTCAGGGCCCCTTGGTTAGCACTTTATTTTTGCTTGGTTTGCTTTGCTTTGGTTTCACATTAGTTCTTCTTGGAAAGTCAGTGCTCAGGCAGCTTTTGTGAGTTTCATATCCCCGGGGCAACCACTGATGCTTGTCTTGTGGAGACAATTGAATTAGAGCTTCCTCTGGAAAATCTGTATCCAGGCCTCAGCCTTAAGATGACCAAGACAACATTGATTTGTTTTGGGGTACTGCATCTGTTAGAGTTTGAGTTCAACTAACAGTGGCTTTGGAGATCAGAGGAGATCAGGCATATGGCCAGAGATGGTGCCTTCAAAAAAACACAATGCTTTTTCTTTCAAAATACGTGAAGCTTGGAGCTAGGACTGCTGTCGGGAACTTGTGGTGCCAGCTGGATCCCAGACTCGTTCTCTCCTTCTCCAGTGCCAACCAACCTCAAGGTTGCCTCATGGTCACAAAATGTTTTTGGAAACACAGCCATTAGATCTACATACTAGATAAGGGGAGGAAAAGGGGAAAAGGCAACAGGCACCTCTGCCGGAGGTCTGTTGCCTGTCAGTACTGCTCCCAGTGGTGGAATAACTGGTGACAGTGCAGAGGAGAGAATTGGAAGCTGAATCTGGGTAAGGAAGCATTAAACGTATTTTGTCTCACAGGTATCTGTGGCTCTTGTGCAATGAACATCAATGGAGGCAACACTCTAGCTTGCACCCGAAGGATTGACACCAACCTCAACAAAGTCTCAAAAATCTACCCTCTTCCACATATGTATGTGATAAAGGATCTTGTTCCTGTGAGTTTCTGCATTCCCCCCTTTTTTTTGCAGGGAGAGGGGGAGAGGTGTGTTTGGGTTATGCTGTTAGTTCCTTCGGGCAGCTTTTTTCCTGTCTGAGTTTAATTAAGCAGTTCGAATGCTGGAAGATAAACCTGCTTGGAAGATCTTCCAGCAGCTCATTTGGTGAAGATTTTTTGGGAATAAAGGCCATAAAATTGGAACAGTCCCAGAAATGAAGAATTTGGCCATAACTACAAAGAATTCATGTAGAAAATACCAACTGAGAAGCAACAGCTGATACACATTTTACTTTCATTCCTACCTCCCTGTACTTGACCACCTTCACTGATGGTGTTTTCAAGGGCACGTGGGATTAGAAGGTTTCCCAGGGCATGAAGCAGAGATTTGCTAACCACACTTAACACTGTGACCACTTCTCCCTTCTGAATCTTTGCCCATGGCCCTGCGAGAGGAAGAGAGTCTGACTTACAAGTAGGCGGGGAAATGGGGTCAAGAGAAAGCTAAGCGGTGATGGCGGAGCCTTACCTTTTTCTTCCCCTTCGCCTCAGGACCTAAGCAACTTCTATGCTCAGTACAAGTCCATTGAGCCTTATCTGAAGAAGAAGGATGAGTCCCAGGAAGGCAAACAGCAGTATCTGCAGTCCATAGAAGATCGAGAGAAACTGGTATTGTCTTGATTTGAGGAATTTCGTTGCAAAGATGTTTTCCGGGAAGTGTATCTTGAAGGAGTGGGGGTGGGGCAGCAGCATGAGGTGATGCAGAGCATTTACTGTATTCTGGAAGGAACTTCAAAGCACCTGTCCAAGGGTTGGATACCTATCCTCTCAGGGTCAGGTGGGTAATGTGAACCTACAAAGGGCCAAGAGCAGGCCAAGGAGCTGGAGTGCCTGTGCCCTGCCCAACCCACGAGGAGCAGATTGTTACCATGTGGCAGATGTTTGTATTTTTCTAAAGAAACTAGTAAAAGTTGACAGCTAAGTCAGAGTAGCACTTTAACTTGTGGGCAAACAAAACACATGACGCTGTTTGCAATCTGCCACCACCCTGTATAGGTGGGAATGGAATAGTTAATGAGTAAGCTGGAACTAGAACCTCGGTGTTCTTTCCTAACACCACAGGTCTGGTGAATATCTTCTCCCTCTCTTGGAGTTGCTGTTCTTGTGTACAGGCTAGGAAGTCTTTAAAAGTGAAGGAGTTATTATCAAGTTTTTAGTCTCCTTTTCTTGTACTACTTTTACCTTCTCTAAGAAGCGTCTGATTTGCACACTCACCCCTTGCCCACTTGGTGTCCTTGTGGAGAGGAAGAGGTGGGAAGGGGACCGAATGAAGATGGTTCCCAACAGTGTGCCTGCATGGGGCCAAGGACCTGTGCTGTCTGACGGTCACTACTTTGTATGCCCCTCCCATGCAGCACTTAGCCTAAGGAAGTTATTCCTAAGGAAGTTATTTACATTTCGGTCTGTTAGGAGACTGAGCACATCGTAGGGACTGTCCTACTTCTGGACCCCAAGGCCTTGGCACATGTTATTTTATCAATAAATATTGCTTGTGTGAATGAATAAGTGAATTCTACCTTTTAGGTCTAGGGGACTATTTAGCCCTTCTCTTCCCCATAAAAATATTTAAAAAGGAGAGTCCTACTAAGACTGCCCAGCTCTGACATGAAGACGATGAGGGTCAGCACGGTGATGTTAGTCAAAGCAGTCCCCCATTTTTAACTCCCGAGGAGTCTGACACATCCCAGGGCCCAGGTTGGAACTGGCCACTGTGGCTCAACTAGTCATCTCTCATACTCGGGTGGCGTGTAGCTGGTAAACATCTCCTTGATGTGGTGTTACTAGGGAATGAAGGGTTCCCCTGAGCGCCTTTTCTGGATAATCAAAATTTACTCATTTAAATGCCAAACATTTGTTTACTTAGCATTTTTCGCTCCCTTAAATTAATACGCTGAACATAACTTTTTTCGTGATTTTTAAAAGCCATCATGCTCATTGTAGATAATGAAAGTGGAGACATACAGAGAAATAATTTTTAAATAGTCTATGACTCCACCACCCAAAAATAACTTCTGCTGACAGCTACCTTTGTTCTTTTTATATTATGTTTCATTTCGCTGTAGCTGGGGTCAAAACATAAATATTCTTCTGTGTCTGCTTTATGTTATTTCTCCTTTATGTTATTGTGAGCATCTTCCCGTGTTCTTAAAAGATTTCATAAGCATCGGTTTACACTTGACTTTCTATTACTTCAGGTGTGCGCATCATGTGTTCTTTAGCTGTTCCTACTGCTGTTGAACAATGAGAGTATTTCTAATTTTTTTATTACAAATAAGGCTAGATAAACATCTTTATCCTTCAAGTTCTAAGAAATTCTAATTTCTTGTTAGATTTTTCTACAAGTAGATTAAAGAATATGACTATAATTAAGGCTCTTAATCCTGTTAACTTATGCTCTCTAGACCAGTGGGGCCAGTTTACACTCTTACCAGCTGCCTGAACAGAAAGTAGATTTTGTTGAAGACTCATAAGTTTACAGTTAGGACCTACGACTCTGTGTCATCAGTCATCTGCTGTCACTTCACATGGCAGCGTGTCCTTCTGTTTTGCTGCTTTTAATCAGTTTCTGTTCCCCAAATCTGCAAGTCGAATGTGGTGGAACTGGTTGAGCAGATGGAGTCAGTGTGGCAGGTGTTAAGGAGCAGGGCTTCCAGAGTCAGGCCTGAGGTCCTGTCCCAGCTCTGCTGCTTACAGCTGTGTGAGCCTGGGCAAACGACCTAACCTCTCTGAGCCTCAGTTCCTTACCTATAAAATGGGACTGTAATAGGATTATTGTGATCATCAAAGGAGGTAAAATCAATCAAGCACAGGATGTGCGGTGCAGGTTGGCTATTATTTAGAATGATGTTGGTTCCCATTGAAACTTGACACCTCCTGTGCTGAGCCTGGCAGAGGCTGGTGTAGACCACCAGAGGCCTCCACACCCAGGGCCTCTTAGTTTCTCCTAGACTGCATTCTAGGTGATACGTTTTGGTTTTAGGTTTTTTGTTTTGTTTTGTTTTTCATGGGTTTGGTTTTTTGCATGTTTTTTCTTTAGATAAGAGAAGGGTTATTAGTGTACTTGAACTTAACTCTGGGCTGAAATCCAGCAAATGTTTACATTTCAGTTACAAGCTCTTTTTTATGACTCTGGTAAATCTCTGCAAACCACTCCTAGGGTTTTTCCAAGAAAACTCACATGCAAGTGGGTGCTTTGTTCATGCTCTGACCCCAGACGCCACATTTAGTCAACTAAGGACGTGACAGGCTCTTCAGTCACTGCTCCTGACTGTGCTGCCTTCCCTCCCTGCACAGGACGGGCTGTACGAGTGCATCCTCTGTGCCTGCTGCAGCACCAGCTGCCCCAGCTACTGGTGGAATGGAGACAAATATTTGGGGCCTGCAGTTCTTATGCAGGTAAGGTTCTCCAATATTGCTTTAAGAAAAACTGAAACTCAAGCATTCAGAAATCCAAGCCCATAATATGTTGTTGGAAACCAGACATTCTGAGGAGCGAGGGCTTCCTTCATTTGCATCCATTCCAAATAGGTCATAGATTGCATTGTCTTCACTTGGCTTTCAGTAAATACAGGGCTTTGACTGCAAAATGCCTTTGTTTCAGTGTGGCCAGGGTCTGACCCTGGGTGGTAGCATGCTGGTTGGCAAACCATGCCTTGCAGATATTTAAAATGTGCTTCCTGTGCCACTGGCTCTTACCTGCCCACTTGCTCGCTTTCCCCAGACCACATCTGTCATGGCTCCCTCTCACAGGGATTTTTCACATGCGAGCAGTGGAGAGCAAAGTGTTGTTGAGAAGCCACTGCCCAGCTCTTGGGTTGGAAATTGTTTCCATGCTAATGGAAGCCTGAGTACTGGGTTTAGGGGTTACTCAGAAGAGAAAGTAGTATTGCTTTTCATTGCCTTTCACTGTATGAATAGTTCACTGCAAAGAAAGTCAGTGTCTTTGTTTCTAGACAGTTTAGACTTTAGATTTGTGGTCAGTGCTTTCCACAGACTCTTAACTCACAAAAACTTCTCGTTTCTCATTTTCCCATAAAAAGAGAAGCTATGTGGTTGTGTGACCATGTGGCAGTATTGATTCTCAGCCATGGAAGAGATTGATAATGAGGTACATTCATAGTTGGCCCTTGAGCCAGTGACCCAAGTTGTCAGAAATGTAGAAGTCCTCCCAGTAACACTGCCAGAGCAGGCCCGGTGATGGGGAGGTTAGTCAGCTGGCTGGTCTCAGGCTTCCTGGATGGATACACTAATTAAAAGAAGCAAAAATTATCTCTAGACAGGGCAGTTACTCAAAGACAGTGAGTAGGTGCTGTGAAGACAGATGAAAAGTCATATGACACAGTCCCTGCCTTCACTGATTCATAATCTGGGTAGGAAGCTAATGAGCAACTTAATAATTAGAAGACGATGCCTGATTGCATATACTTAAGCACCAGGGTACCGGGTGCACTGTGGTTCAAAGGTTTGTGGGGGGTCATTATCAAGAGGAGTTCCAAAAGAGTTGGGAGCCTTGAAAGATGGCAAGAATCAAAGAATGTAGAGGTAGGGTGTCAAAGCTGAGAGAATTCCCTTTCTTTTGCGATCTTGAAACTTTGAGGTGAACCAGAGGGCTGCTAGGCCCGTTAAGTTGATGGCTCAGCTAATCAGTCCCTGGTTCCCAGGCCTATCGCTGGATGATCGACTCCAGAGATGATTTCACAGAGGAGCGCCTGGCCAAGCTGCAGGACCCCTTCTCTCTGTATCGCTGCCACACCATCATGAACTGCACAAGGACCTGTCCTAAGGTATGCAGGGCTGGTGACCCTGAGCTCTGCCTCAAAACTGTGATGACAGGAGTGGCGTCTGCTCATGAAGAGGCAGTTGGCAGAGGGCAAACTTGGTCATTCAAGCAGGAGAGGGACCAGGGCTGCTTCCACGCACCTTTGAGAGCTTGAATGTGCTGGTTTCTGATGATGAGTTAAAGATTGTGGTAATGTGTAAAACCTTTAGAGATGTCTGGCTAATTTTGACACCAGCTACAGTCATAGAAAAGACCTTCTTTCTTAGGTATCTTTGAGCATTCAGAGAAAATGGCTCTGCCCTGGGCTCGTTTGCCTTCTACAGTGAGCCACACCTGTCTTCCTACAGTGAGTGGGAATAAAATAAGACAGGGCCCTTGCCAGAGAGCAAGAACTGTCTGAAAGCAGAGCCCAAGAGAGCTCTTAGCCCAAGCCCCTGGGTTGTAAAAGGCCTGATTTGCGTTCACTTTGCTTGGACACTTACCAGCCAGGGGAGGAGTTCCTCTCAGGGTCATGGACTTCCGTTCCATTTCACTGTCATTTGGTATTGATTCTCTTCTCTTTTTTCAAGGGGCTGAATCCAGGGAAAGCTATTGCTGAAATCAAGAAACTGATGGCCACCTACAAAGAAAAGAAAGCATCAGCTTGACTGTTCTCAGCTGATCATAATTATATCTAATCGGAGTTCCTTCGAGGTCTTGATTTTCCATGAGCACAGCATGTATAATATAAAATGTTAAGAAAGAAATAAATGTTATTCTACTTTATTAACAAAAAAAGCAAGCCTGTTCCTTTTCCTCACTGCAGAGGAATGTGAAGGTACCAGGAGGAGGAGCCCTTGTCCTGGAAGAGGGGGCCATGGCTCCAGAATGGAGCCACTGGGGATGGGCTGTGGCGGGGTGCAGTGGCTCCAAGCATGAAGCTGATGTCATGCAGAACCTGGGGCTTGTTCCCAGCTTTGCCGTTCACCAGCTGGACAACCTAGGGCAAGTTCCTTCTTTTTGCTACTCCGTGTACCCATCTGTAAAATGGGAGTCATAACTGCCTACCTCACCCTCCTGGGACTTACTCTGAGTGCTCAGTAAATGTCAGCTTATTATTATACAGCATCCCAGATTCTACTTTCAGTATTAGAATTATTTAAACCCAAATCTTGAGTCTCTTTTGAGGCAAAGTTTGAGATTTCCTTCAGGAGCAGTGACCAAGGTCAGTTATGAACTGAAGTTAGTCCCATAAATGGCCTCAAGAGACCTCTCACTGCAGCACGAATTCCCACCATTGCTGCCTGGGCTCTGACACTACAAAAGTAGTAGCGCTCACTGGAAAAACAGTGCAGAAGTATGTCAAGGAAAAAGTAGAAACCCCCCCCAAGCTCCCCGAGTCCCACATCCGCTGCTGACAGTTTATAATTTCCTTCCAGACCTCTGTGTCATTACACTTGCGGCATACATAAAACTCTTCAAAAACAGTGCGATACAATCTGTTAGCAGCTTTCTATTTTTCCATTTTTTATTGTAAAACATAAAATTTACCATCTTAACCATTTTAAGTGCACAGTTCAGTGGCATTAAATACATTGAAACTGTTGTGCAACCATCACCACCACACATTCCCAGAACTCTTCATCTTGCAAAACTGAAACTGTCCCAATAAACACTAACTCCCCATTCCCCTCCCCCAGCCCCTGGCAACCACCATTCTACTTTCTGTTTCTGTGACTGACTACCTCACATAACTAGAATCATATAGTATTTGACTCTTTGTGACAAGTTATTTTCAGTTAGCATAAAATTCTCAAGGTTCATTCATGTAGCATGTGTCAGAATTCCCTTTGTGGACGAAAAGGCGCTCTATGGAAAGTAACCACACAGGGTGATCTGATCACTAGTTCCTAACTGGGCAGATCGTGGTGGGTAGTCACGCCCCGGGCATGTAACTTTCTTTGCCTTAAACAAGCCCTGACCATAGTTTCTGTGCATCTAGGCTAACACACCTTTGAAATGCCCCCTTTCAGACCCCTCTTTCTAGAGCATGACCACCCTCTGGAGGGCACATAACCTGAACTACCCTGTCATTTGATACCCATCTTGTTCTCTCCCACCTTCAACTTATCTTCCTTACCTTCCTCCTGTTAGTCTCTGAAGCATTTATCTGTTGAGAGCTTGCTTCCAGGCATATCTTCGCTTTGACTCAAAATTTTTAAAAAATTCTCTACAGGTTTGGACACGCTTACATGGACACCTTCCTTTTTAAGGCTAAATAATATCCCATTGTATGTATCTATCACATTTTGTTGTTTTTATCACATTGATGGGGGGGTGTGTGTATAAAATGCATTTTCTGCCTTAGCCTTTTTAACCACCTGTTAAGTGCTCTGTGGCGTAGATGCACCATAACTTATTTAACCATTTCCCCTGCAATTTAACATCGGACAGCCCCTATTTTCATTCTTAGGAACGTCCCAAATCCACTTTTAAATTGTAGCAGTGAGGTCATCCAAGCAGGAGGCTAAGAATAATGTCTGACTTACTGAGAATGACCCTTAGTGAGCATTTCTGGCTTTTAGCTTTGCGCATCAGGCGCCTTCAGGGTGGTATGGCCTAACGGGCTGGTGTTGGCTGCATTGCTGGCTTTTTAAAGGGACGGTTCAAAAGCGCTACTCTCCAGCCTCCCCAGAGGTGAAATGCTCGTGTAAAGATGAACAAGATTTGTTCCATGCCACCTAGGAGCCAAGGTCACTGAGAAAAGGAACAAGCATTGAATTAGAATTTTAGAGGACAGGGTCTCTGCCCTTATGTATAGCATCTCAGAATTCCTGGCCACCTCAGTAAGGCCACACAGTACACAATCCTCCCATGTTTAAGCTCAAGTTTCAGAGGAGAACTGAAAAAACCTCAGGCAGACCGCGTGCCATGTGCATGGAGGGCAGTAGGGCTAAAGGTGCACCTTACTGATTTCTGTCCACCTTGGAAGGTCCCATTCCTTGGATTCAGGGAAAATGTGGCTTTGCTTCTAACCTGCTGATCTGTAGGGAAGGATGGGTTTTTCTCATGAATAACTCAATGGCCTGTAAAGAGTTCTGCAACCCCAGCTCCTGGCAAGAGGCAGGGTGTAGTGGGGAGTTGCCACTCAAATCAGCTACATCGGACATCAAGTTTGCAACTGTAATTCACTCTCACCCTACTTAAGCTCCAGCTAAACTGAACTATGTTATCAACTGAGAGTTTCATTTACTGCTTATTTAATCTTTCACTGGATGGCAGGCAGATGTTCTATTTCAGCAGTCAGACTCCTAATAAAACTTCGGACCTGACCAGGGAAGGAGAGTATCTTATCCTTGATGCTACTTCTGTATCCTGACAATCTACCTTTTCTCAAAAATAATAATGTGGGATGCTTTGAGCTTCCCTCAGACTAAAGTCAGACATCTCTTCTTAACTGGCCTTTGGGCAAGTTATTGAACCTCGGTGCCTCTTTTCCCATAAAATAGGGATTAACAGCATTCACCGCTCAGAATTGTGGCTGTAGTCTAAGAATAAATGTGGCCCTGGCCGGGTAGCTCAGTTGGTTAGAGCGTCCTCCTCATACACCAAGGTTGTAGGTTCAATCCCCAAGTCAGGGCTCATACAAGAATCAACCAATGTATGCATAAATAAGTGGAACAGCAAATCAATGTTTCTCTCCCTCTCTTCCTTTCTCTCTCGCAAATTAATTTTTTTTTTAATCGTTAAAGAATAAATGCAAATTCCCATAAACCAAACCAAAAGTAATTATGTGAGGTGTTGGACATGTTAACTTGATGGGGGGAGTTCTTTCAAGTGTGTAGGTATATCAAATAATCATGCCATACACTTTAAATAGCTTACAATTTTGTCAGTTGTACCTCAGTAAAGCTGAACATTTGTTTAAATAAATATATACTTAACATATATTAATTTTCAAAAAAATGTGAGCAGCGTCTAACTTGCAGTAGAGCAAATGCCCCAAAAACTCAATTGAACCAATTTGTCTCTAATACCTACTGTGTGAAAGACCTTCTGCTGGAGGCTGCAGGGACTAGAAAGGTGATTCATTCTCATCCCTCTGGACTTGACAGTTTGTTATGTTTCTGCCATGACTGGCCAGAGTTTGAGAATGTCCTGTTCAGAGGATGGTTCTGCTGTGCAAGGATAACGATGCTCGCTTTTCAGCTCTCACGTTGCATGGACTTCCCAGTGCAGGGAGGAAGTGCCACCAACTGACCCCCAGATTCTCTTCTGGCCCCTTCTCCTTGCCCAGGAAACTCTTAGACAAACTGCTGAAACTCCACTTTGTGTGTCTAGACAGCCAGAATCTTGTGATGGGGTTTGTCACTAGGTAAGAAAATCCCTTTTGTTGCAAAAACCCAGTGAAATCTCAAAAAATAGAGAAGTGAGGCCATGCTCTAGAATAAACCAGTCCGAACTAGTGACTTCTCAAGTCTTTTGCCAGGCATATTATGCTTCCTGTGGACCCCCAAGAGAGGAGCAGCCCCAGAAGGAAAGCTGCTCCATCGGTCCTGGCCCACAGGTGACAGGAGCCCAGCCCGCAGACCACCCAATGACAGCACAGTGAGAGCCACTTCCCCAAAGGTAAACTTGGATAGACAGCAGGGCCTCCCACATCCTCTGTGGTTTGGAAGGAAGCTTCCTCTGGCTTCTTGCCCCATCAAGGTATTGGGCCAAGGGGCAGATCCTTCCCAGATGGCTCAGAGGATGGAACCTCTTCAGTGCCAAGCTGGGTTAACAATACAAAGAATGGGGGGCCTGTCTTTCAATAGGTCCCATGCCCCCTCTTTATGACGCTTCTGGCCCGCTGCCAGGATCTAGGGAAAGGATCTAGGGGAGGAAATGGGGACTCTGAGAAGGTAAGTAGTCTGCCCCAACTGGACATGCCATCTGCAGGTCTTCTCACCTGAACTGAGGACAGTTTAGACCATTCCCCTGGTGGTCAACCTGCTCCATGAGCAGCCTGACCCAGCTCAGTAAATGGCTCCACTGTTCCCAGGCTACTCAGGCCCAACCCCTGGGGGCACCTTTGACTCCACACATTCCTGTACCTCCACACCCCATCCATCAGCAAGTCCTGCCAACATTTACTCCTTTACCAAATGTATTTACTGAGTCCTTGATATGTATCAGGTACGGTCAAGGATTTCCCTGCTTCCCTTTCTGCAGTCTGTCCCCCACCATAACTCTCTGTCACAGCTCTGTCTCCTTCCAGCTCTTTCCACAATAGGTTATTGGGAAGTTTTCTTCTGCTTGCCTTTGGCTGCTCCCACGTGTTTTGTTCACCCTCATGTTCCCAGTTCCTAGAACAGTGCCCAGCACTCCAGAAGTTCATACTGGATGAATGACGATGGATCTGTCCCAGTCCTATCCTTGGCCCTAACCTGATCCTTCCCTGGTTTGCCCCAGAGCCTGGGGACTCTGATCCACCCTCCACCTTTGGAGGTCCTTAGTCCAGAGGCCACTGACCCCAGGGTTAGGACACCGTTTGTATATGTGCCTGTCACCGTGGGACAAGAAGATGAATGCTGTGAGGCTTCTAGGGTCTGGCTTATGCCTTTACTATTTCTCTGGCATTTTAGAGGCCTCCTGTGCATCACTGCAGTCTCCCTGTATCCACATGTATCTCTGTGAGGCATATCTGACCATGTTGCTCTGGGCAGGTGTATCTTTCTTTGACATATACTGAACAGTGCCACCCACTGTCCCAAGTGTTCTACATGCTTTCTCTCATGTGATCCTCGTGACTCTATATAAAATCGGCATTGCTAATGTCATCCACACCCCATAGGTTAAGAAATGAGCCCCCCCACCTTAAAAAAAAAAAAGAGGCCCAGAGAGGTTAAATGACTTGCCCAAGGTCACACAGCCTAGAAGAGATTGACGCCACCTTGAACCACATGCATAGTCCATAACCACTACGATGCAGTGGGGCTGATTCCAAGTGTGCAGTGCATGGTGGGTGGGTGGGGGTTGCTGTATCTGTTTCTTCGTGTCACACATGTGTATGTCAGTGTCACCTGTGTGAATCTGTGCGTCGTGTCTGTGTCTTGGGAGTCTGTGTGTGTGTCTGAGGGTTATGTCAATATCTCCTAAGTGCCACACCTCTTGTTTGTGAATTTGTATGGGCTGGGAGGGGTGTTATGTACTCGTGTTTGTTTGCCTGAGGTTTTCTCTGAGTGTGTCCGTGTGTTCACCTACCTGAGGGTTGACCTCTCTGATTCCCTGAGAGCCCCTGCTCCGGAGTGTGTGTCCGAGGGCTGTCGCGTCTCTGCCTCTGCGCGTGGGTCGGAGACGGCTCGGACTACAAGTCCCGGCAGCCCCTGCGGCGCGGCGGGCGGATGTGCGGCCGCGGTGGGTGGGGCGGGGCTTGGCGGCCCTCAGAACCCGACTGCGGCACGGTCCCGAGCGCCGACAGCTGCGAGCGCCCAGGCGTCGCGCGGCGCTCCCGGGTCACCTCGCGCCCCCCGCGGGCATCGCGACGCCCAGGCCCAGGCCGCGGGCCGCAGCGCCGGGGCCGGCGATGAGCGCTAGGAACCAGCATGAGCGCAGGTGAGTGCGCTGCAGGGGCCAACCGGGCGCGGTGCCCGGGCCGCCCGGCGTCAGTTGTCAGGAGGCGACTACTCCCCCGCGGCGTCCCCAGCCAGCGGAGCGAGCCCGGGGGCGTCCCCGCGCCGGTCCCCTCCCCGTCACGGGCACTCAGCCCGGAGAGGCCAGGAGCCCGGGGATGGCGCCGCGCAGATCGTCCCCTCCCCGCCGCCCTGCAGCCCTGGGGCGGGAAGCTCCAGGTGCCGGTGCTGAGGTAATGGGGGCCCGCGGTGGCCCGCGCAGGGAAACGCCCCGCTCCCACTGGACTCGCCCCCGCGAGGGTGACGGCCGTCCAGGTGGGGCAGCAGGCGTGGAAGCCGCAGCATCCGGGGCCTCTGAGCAGTTTTTCCTCTTGGCTGAAGTAGTGAATGGGTTTGGCGAAGTCAGGGCACCCGAATCCCCGGGTCCGAGTGCCCTGCGGCACCAAACAGCCTCCCTCCCCCCCCTCAGGCCCCCAGCCGAAGCCTATGGACATCCTGTCCAAGGACCACACCTTCCATGTTACCCATCAGGAGCATCCCAGGCCCATTTTTTTTGGAATCTAATTTAAATCCCACCTGCTGAGAATGAGGCCAATAGACCTTTTATATCTAGGGGAGTCTCATCTCCATGTGAGTCTCTCAGATCCCAGACCTTCAAAGCTTTGTTCCTCAGCAAAGGGCCCACCAGGGCTGGAGCATCCTCTCTGCAGCTGCAGAACCCTCCATTCAGGTCTCCTTCCCCATCTGTCCCCTCAGTCCCCACCCCCGAAGTCTAGAGTGCAGCCAGGGTGAGGAAGGGGAAAGGCTAGGGAAAGATGGGCCCTGGACTCCAGATCCAGGGATTTGGGTGCTACTGGCAGATTGTCCCTCACCCCGTAGCCTGGCAGAGGAGAGGAGTCCCTGGCCACAGCGCAGCCACAGCGAGGTAGGAGGCAGCACTGCCTCCCTGGGCAGCTGCCAGGTCACCAGCAGGAAGCAGGGGCTTCCGCAGGAAACCAGAGTTTCCCAGATGGCTTTGACTCCAGCCCCTCTGTTCTGCAGTGCCCCTAGCATTGCCTCGGGGCTGCGCAGTCAGGCTGGCTTTAATCTTAGCCACACTGAGCTGTGTGGCTTTGGAAGTGTTAATCAGCCTGTTTGTGCCACATTTTAAATGGGGATCGTAATCCACGCTTTTCATGATGGGTGTGACTGTGAGGAATGTGTTCATTCAGCCCATTCATTTCTGCTTCTCCCCTTTCAAGTGGGACCCTGGACAAGGGACTTCAAAGCTTTGTTCCTCAGTTTCCTCAGCTGTAAAATGAGGATAATAGTCCCTCCCTCAGAGGGTTATGCATGAAGATCAGTTATTTTTATTCAGAAGAGCAATACAACCATCGTGAAAGTACTGTTGTTGCACACAGCCTGCATGTGCCTGCTCTAGGCTGGCCTGAGCTGGTGGTACAGAGATCAGACACTTCCCTGCCCTTCCTATGACATCCCTGGGGAGACTGAGATGTGATAGAGATAAATAAGCACATCAGAGTGTTTGTGTCCTCTAGGAGAGAGTGCCCTGGGCTTGACCTTGCCAGGAGTTTTTCACAGATGTGACTTCCTCCTACAAGCTCCTCTCTCTCTCTTTCTTCCGAAGGTTGACATAAAAAGACAATGACTGCTGTGTGCTAGATCCTGGGGGAAGTGAGCAGGGCCCTTCAAGAGGGGGCTCGCACCTCTGTACCTCACAGCTAACTGACCCAGAGACAGGAGATGGACATAGTGACGCCTAGCACCATCACCTCCATGCTGTTATGTCAGCTGAGATGTGCAGGCATTTATTCATTCATCCAATAAGTGGTTCCTGAGTCCCAGCCATATGTCAGGCACTGTGAGCAGGATGGTTGATGACACCGGTGCAAGCCTGATGTCATGATGGGTGTTGGTGGGTAGGGTGAAATGGGCAGAGAGGACTTTGGAGTAAGATAGGCCCTTTCCAGCTGTGAGACAAGTCCATGGGCAAACTGTGCTCCGAGGCTTAGTTTTCTCAGTTGTAAAAGGAGAGTAGGTGCAGGATTGATGCAGGATTAATTAGATCAGATCAGCACCAGCAAAGTGACGGCTGGGGTTGGCCGAGCATTAAGCAGGCTTCTTTCCCATTCCCAGCAAGCTGTCTGCCTGAGGGCTTTAAGGCACCAGGAGAAGCTGTTGGGTGCACATGGGAACAGTGGCACAGCTGTGAGTTTTCAGGCCGTGTGACAGGAAAAGTGGAGGGGAGCCTGAGAAATGGGTCAGAGCAGAGCCACGCCTCCCTGGCAGGGGAGCCAGAGGCCACTGGCGTGTGCAAGCCCAGGCTTCCGAACCTCAGACACCCTGGGTGGTGGGTGGCTCATGCTTCCTCCTGTGCCAGCTGCTTCGGGGTTATGATCCTACATTTAGGAAGTGGAAACCCAGAGAGGCTAAGGCACGTGCCTTGTAAAAAAAAATTTTGCTTGCTTGTAAGAGGGCCAGGAACACAATTTTATTATTTTTTTTTAAATTTTAATTGATTTCAGAGAGAGGAAGGGAGGAGAGAGAGATAGAAACATCAGTGAGAGAGAAACATCAATGGGCTGCCTCCTGCACACCCCCTACTGGGGATCGAGCCTGCAACTCAGGCATGTGCCCTGACTGGGAATCAAACTATGACCGTCTGGTTCATGGGTTGATGAGCCACGCTGACTGGGCAAGAATACAATTGTTATGGAGATGACGACAGTGCTGGAGGGGCCCTATTTTGTGTGTGTATGTGTGTTTTGTTTGTTTGTTTTTAATCCTTGCACCAAGAATGTTTTTCCCATTGCTTTTTCAGAGAGAGTGGAAGGGAGAGAAGTGGGGGGCCAGGAGGTTATGGAACATCGATGTGAGAGAGAAACGATTGGTTGCCTCCTGCACCCACCCTGACCAGGGCTGGGGATCCAGCCTGCAACCCTTGTACGTACCCTTGGCCGGAATTAAACCCAGGACCCTTCAGCCTGCGGGCCGACACTCTAACCACTGAGCCAAACTGGCTAGGGCAAGAGGCCCTGGTTTTAAGAGCATGAACCTAGAGTCACACTGCCTAGGTCCAAATCCCACCACTCTCTGGCTGTGTGGCCTTTGGGCCACTTAATGCACCTCTCTGGGCCTTAGTTCCCTAATTTGTAAAATAGGGATAAAATTAGTACCTGTTTCATGGGAATAAAAGAATTAACGGATATAAAACCCTTTGAGCAGGGCCTGGGCTGTGTCAGCCCCTTATATCTGGAGGTACTCTTTCCCTTTATACTACAGGAATATCCAGAGAGCAGCTGTAAGGCACGAGAAACTACCCATCCTACCCCATTCAGAGAGCTGGTCTCCAGGGCTGGTGGGGGGCTCTGGCACAAAACGCAGAAAGGGCTCCAGGCGCAACTGGGACTGTGGCCTTTTGACGTGGAGTGAGAAAAGGGCTATGGCTTGTTGGTGGCCAGTTACCTGAGAACCTAGCATTGCCGGACAGAATGTGTCAGTTGTCCTGAAGGTCCACTCCTTCTGCCCCCCAGGCCAGGAGCCTGCCCCAGTTTCCCCAGGGTTACACAAGAGCCGAGGGGCCTCAGCTGTTTGTTCCTCAGGAAAGGAAAGAAATAAAGCCTCTACAAACCTCACTCACAAGCTGGATGTGGCCAGGCCTACAGATTGAAGGGACCCGGGCTGGGGTCCCTGTGAGCTCCAGGAAAGAAGAGCTCCTGGCCTTCTGCCCCCCTGGCCTTGAGTAGACTCCTGGCCAGAGCCCCCAGTGGTTGAGGGCTACAGGCCTCGTGTGTGTGTGTGTGTGTGTGTGTGTGTGTGTGTGTGTTCATGTGTGTGTCTGGCTTCCTGGAGGGCTACAGGCCTCGTGTGTGTGTGTGTGTGTGTGTGTGTGTGTGTTCATGTGTGTGTCTGGCTTCCTGGAGGGCTACAGGCCTCGTGTGTGTGTGTGTGTGTGTGTGTGTGTGTGTTCATGTGTGTGTCTGGCTTCCTGGAGCTGGTGGCTCCATTTGATTTCAGAGTCTCCTAAGTGTATAGAGGAGCGATTGGCTGTAGGTGGGGGGCTTGTGCTAATTTGGTTTTTGAGTCATCAGGGTGAGAGGCTTCAGGAGGTGAAGGGCATGTGCCCTGTTCTCTGAAAGCGCCCACATGGGTCTCAAAAGCACAGGACCTGGGCTCTGAGTTCCTGGTTCCACCGTTTACTGGGGCTATGTTGCTGGAGAGTTAAATGAGTTAATTTGTTTAGAGGCTTAGAGCAGCTCTCGTCACCTGGAAAGTGCTTAATGGACGCCGGCTGCTCTTATTATGGTTATTACCATAGTAATTATTATCCTCCTCACCAGGCAAGGAGATGGGGGGCTGGGATAGGAGACAGACTGCCTGGTCTGGGGGGACACATGGCCTCAATCCTCAGGGTATCCCAGGTGGTAAAGCAGGGGTATTAAAACCCACCCTGGACTCTGCCTACCTGGGCTTGCATCCCTGCACCACCGTGTACTTGTGTGACCTTGGGCAAGTGACTCAACCTCTCTGAGCCTCATTTTCTTCTGTAAAAGAGGCATAATCATTGTGCTTACAGGGCAGGGTTATTGTGTTAACTCTGGAAAAAGAGCCAGGAACAGAGCTTGCACACAGTGAGCCCTCAGGAAAGGTTGACTATTATAGGTTGCCGTGGGCTCAGGGAAGCTGCAGAAACCCAAGTGTTTGGGGACAGAGCAGCTGAGGGGCTGGGATGTTGTGACAGTGGCAGGTGCCTGGGACACCCTGGGCTGGGTGAGTGGAAACTTTTAAGTCAGGCCTCTGCAGGGCTCTGTTTGGGGAGGGGGAGGAAGGGAACCCAGAAAATCAGCAGGCTGCCCCCTACCCAGTCCCCCCCCCCTTAGTGGACTTTTCCAGAGGCTCTCATGAGACATGCAGCACCTCAGCCATTGCTCCAGCTCATCTGGGGAGGGGCCCGGGAACCCTTATGTGTAGCAGGTGCTCAAATGGTCCAGGGATCACAATTAGAGGAACCCCAACAAAAGCTGCCCAAGGGTTGGAGCAGTCAGCCCCATTCTCTTCAGGACCCCAGTACACCCACTGCTAGGACCACAGCTCCACAAGAGGGGAGGCAGGAGAAAAAGAATTTCTGCAACAGCCTGGTGCTGTTCCCCGACCCTCAGTTTACCTGTCTGTAAAGTGGGGGTGATAGTAGGGCCCTCCTCACAGAAGGAACCCTGGTAACTGTTCAGCTGGACCCTGGCACGCAGCAGCTTCTCTCCACAGTCCTGGGGCTCACCCTGCTCTCCCGCCTACCCCCAGTGGCTGGGTCCCTCTCGCCCCCTCCCCTTCCACCTTTGGAGTGAGGCTGCCCTGAAAGGCAGGCCTGACATTTTATCAGTCCAGATGGGACTTCTCAGCATCTCCTCACTGCCAGGCCTGTGCTGGGCTCAAACAAGGATAAGCCACCGATCCTGCCCTCAGGGTGGGGACCAGAGGGAAAGGTGGGACACAGCTCACAGGAGGTTAACAGCAGGATGTGTGAGTGCTGTGGAAGCTCAGGGCGCTCTCCAGGCTCCCCCCAGTGATGGGCCCACAGCCAGTGAGAAGTCACCAAACACACTGGAAATGACAGGGCAGCCAGATAACAGGCCCAGGAAGACTTGAGCTATTGGCTCTGTCACACCAGCTGATAAAATGACGATGCTTATTATGTTTAAAGAAGTAGAAAAAGCCTTCTGCCCTCAAATGACTTTTTTTTTCTGTCCACAGACAGCAGCCCTCTGGTGGGCAGCACGGCCACCAATTATGGGACCCTGACGATAGAGCCGTCTCTAGATCCCCTCAGCTCCTCAGTTTCATCCGTGGTATGTGGGCAAGAGAGGGGCAGGTGGGACTGACCCCGGGCTTCCTCCCCCAGCCCCCACCCCGCCCCCACCAGACCTTCTCTCCTGTGTCCACAGAGGCTCAGCGGCTACTGTGGGAGTCCATGGAGGGTTATAGGCTATCACGTCGTGGTCTGGATGATGGCAGGGATCCCTTTGCTGCTCTTCCGGTGGAAGCCGGCATGGGGGGTGCGGCTGCGATTCCAGCCATGCCACCTGGCCCGCGCCGAAACACTCGTTATCGAAATAAGAGACAAAGAGGTGAGAGGCCGAGCAGGGACAGCCTAGAGCTGGAGAAAGGTGGCATTGGGTCAGGGTGGAGCATGCTCAGGTTCTCAGCCCAACCTGGCCACTAATTTTCCGTGTACCTTGGGCAGCTTGTTCTCTCTGGACTGCAGCTTTCCCATCTGAGCAGTGGGCAGAAGGGGCAGGTTGGATGCTTCCTGAGGAGGTCATCTATATTCTTGATCCCTGCTTCCTCCAGCAGGAGCCACTTGGCTGGGGGGAAGGGTGATCAGGGAGGGGAGGGCGTCTCTTCCTCCAGTACTGAGTCCACACCTCCATGTTCCAGGATAGTTCGTGGCAGCTCTACACTGTCCGGGTGCAGACTGAGGCCATTGGTGAGGGCAGGTAAGGCAGCCCCTGTTCCCTGGCCCCCCACCCGCAAAGGCTCTGACCCTGGTGCCTCTTATCCCAGGGAAGGAGGGTGGCTCTGGGGGGATGGCAAGGTGCTGGGGCAGCTCCCAGAGTAAGCCCCACACCCCTCCCCAGCCTGGAGCTGCCCCCACGGGCCCAGGCAGAGGACGGCCGGAGCCAGGCTGCTGTGGGGGCAGAACCAGAGGGTACATGGAAGGACACAGCCCAGCTCCACGGGAGTGAAGAGGCAGTGAGTGGACTGGTGGGTTCTGGACAAGTCCTTGCCCCTCTCTGGGCCTTACTTTCACATTCTGTGCAGGGGGCGGAGGGGTGGACTCCATGTTCTCCAGGCACCTTTGGTTCTGTTGTCCCAAACATCCGGGATGCTGACTGACCACCTTTACACTCCTCTCCTGCCGCTCTCCTGTGACACTGGTCCCTGCCCCACCCCACACACAAGCCTCCTGGAGCCCAGCCTCTCCTCTCTCCCACCCAGCAGCAGGTGCTGAGGTACTACCTCTTCCGGGGCCAGCGCTACGTCTGGATAGAGACCCAGCAGGCCTTCTGCCAAGCCAGGTAGGCGCCGTGACTCACACCGGTGGTGCTGCTTTGTGCTGAGGAGGTGGCAGGAAGTGGCCCGGCCTGGGCTCCCTTCCAGCTCTGTGCCTTGGCCTCAGCAATCATGGGCATGTCACTGAGCCTCCCTGGGCCTCAAGGGTCTCTGTAAACAGGGCATGAAGCGAATCCCTGCCTCTTGGGCTTATTTCGAGGGTGAAGTCTGGCCAAGGTGGGGACACTGCTATGAGGCAGACCCAGAGACAGGGATTCAAGTGCAGAGTTTGCCTGGAAGGTGTTCCCAGGAAGCACCTGGAAGTGAGGTGGGACGAGCAGGGTGCCAGGGGAGTGGTTATCATGGGCACCTGGAGCTCAGTCCACTTGGGGATCTCTTTGGGCCCATGTAGAGCAACACCTGGGGGTGCCCTCACCCACAGAGTAAGGGGGCTGGGGTACCTGTCCATCACCTCCCTACCATTGTGGGTTGTGGGCTGCTCCCGGGGATGTGAGCTCTTCTGCACTCTGCCTGGAGAAACCATCAGGTAGAGACAGGTGTCTGCACTAAGGTTCTGCATCGTGCAGGGTGAGTGCCAAGGGCATGTTGGGTTGGCACCAACAGCCTCTGCTACATAAGAAGAGCAGCAAAAATCGCTGACAGGTTTGTCACTCAGTAAGTGCCAGGCGCTGTCCAAGCACTTGGCATGGTTTACCTCATTTAATCCACCCGTAGCCCTATGAGGCAGGTGCTATCACTGTTCCCATGTTGCAGATGAGAAAACTGAGGCACAGAGAGGTTGAGTGACTTACCTAAGGCGTCATTGCTCTTGTTGCTATTGAATATGATCATCTCTCATTGCTTTCTTTCCTTACTGAGATGGTTTGGGCCCAACCAGAGGAACCGGAGAAAGTTAAGCCCAGAGTTAGTGAGGGTCTTGCTTCTTCCGGGAGCTCAGTGTGGCAGAAGCGGGCCAAAAGGGGTGGGGGGTGCAGAGCTCAGGCCCCATCACCTGCATCCCCACCCTGTCCACCCTTCCCAGCCTGCTGGACCACGGCCGCACGTGTGACGACATCCACCACTCCCGCTCGGGCCTCAGCCTCCAAGACCAAACTGTGAGGTGTGTGCTGCCCTGGAGCAGAGAGCTGGGGACACCTATCCTGCCCCCCACCCTGGGTGTTGCCTTCTTCCAGTCACCTGCCTTCTCTGGGCCTTGGTTTCCCCAGCTGTAAAATGGGGAGCTCTGTCACCTTCAGAGGGTCCAGCTGCCACAGCCCTCTTCATCTGATGGCTTTGCCCCTCCTCTTACAGGAAGGCCATCTACGGCCCCAACGTGATCAGTGTACCGGTCAAGTCTTATCCGCAGCTGCTGGTGGACGAGGTAGGGCTGTCCCTGGGTTGTATCCCAGCTCTGGCCTGGACTGGCTCTGTCACCTTGGCCAGGGGCTTTCCTCTCTGGGCCACTTTACAGTGGCAGACTAGACTTGCTGTCCCCTTCGCCACAGTAGAATCATTTCAGATCCAGTCCTAGTCAGCTCAGGGCGAGGGATTGGAGGTTCTGGTCCAGACTGGGGACAAGAGGCCGAGGAGAACCCATTCGAGTTGGGCTCCTGCTCTGTGCCCTGCTGGGCTCCTGAGTCCGGGTCCTGTCTGCGCTGTCTTCTCTGCTCTCCTACAGCCCCATGAGTAGGGACTAGGATTGGGTGGGACACTGTTCACATGTAAGGAACTGGAGCTTAAGAGGGGGTATGTGGCAGGCCAAGGTCACACAAGAACAAAGGGAAGCCAGTGACCCTGACACAGCGGAGTACACTGTTACCATCCCACCCTCAGAGCCAGGGACAGACGCCCATGACAGGCAGAGGGGTCTTGGAGTCTGGTCTGATGTGCACCCTGGTCAGCCACTTGGGAACTCTGTGGTTTTAGGGAAAATGATTTAACCCTCCTATGCCTCAGTTTCCTCATCTGTAAAATGGAGCTGATGGTAGCATCCACCTGGTGGAATTGTCATCACCATTGTGTCACACTTAGATGAAGTGCTTCGCAGGGGCCTGGCATGTAGCGCCCGTGTCCTCTTTGGAATGAAGAAGCTGGGGCTCGAGGGGCGCCTGGATGGGACTGACCAGGAGAAGGGTTTGGCTGTAGTCTGGTGGCCACAGCAGGGCACTCTGCTCCCTGTGGCTGGGCTGCCCTGGGGACCAAGGGCCTGACTCTGCCCCCCGCCACTCCCCAGGCACTGAACCCCTACTACGGGTTCCAGGCCTTCAGCATCGGGCTGTGGCTGGCCGACCACTACTACTGGTACGCCCTGTGCATCTTTCTCATCTCCTCCATCTCCATCTGCCTGGCGCTGTACAAGACCCGAAAGGTGAGTGGGGTGAGGGGGGTGCGTGGGGCTGGTGGGTCCCCAAGGGGCCTCCACCCATCCACTCCCTGCTTGTCCCCCTGTTCACAGCAAAGCCAGACCCTGAGGGACATGGTCAAACTGTCTGTGCGGGTGTGCGTGTACCGGCCTGGGGGAGGTGAGAGCTAGGGAAGGGAGGGAGGCTAGGGGAGGTGGCTGCCCCCCACCCCGGGCCGGGCTGAGGCTTCCACTTGCCCACAGAGGAGGAATGGGTGGACTCCAGCGAGCTGGTGCCCGGAGACTGCCTGGTGCTGCCCGAGGAGGGCGGGCTGATGCCCTGCGATGCTGCCCTGGTGGCCGGCGAGTGCATGGTCAACGAGAGCTCTCTGACAGGTCCGCCAAGCCCCTGGCCCACAGCCTCCTGCATTTCCTTCCCTGCGCCAGCCCCTCAGCCTTGCATCAGGACTCCTGGTTTGCGCTTCTTTCCTCTTGCTCTCAGCTGACAGTCCTGGCTTTGGCACTCACTGATTCTGCACCCCTCGGGCCCTCAGTAAGGCATCGCTACTCTGCTAGGCAGTGGGCTTGGGATTTTACAGTGCTTAAGTCCCCTCGTGTCAATATCTGTATTGGTTTGAATTATAAAAATGACACAGCCTGTTATAAGAGTTCCAGCAGAAGGAGGAAGCCTCCCCCTAGCCTCTGTCCCCTACTATGCACATGTGCACACGCACACTCCTGACCCCCCAAGAGACGGTTCCTGGTAACTGGCTGGCACACACCCTTCCAGGACTGTCTCGCTGCGTCTTTATGCCTTTGCCCTCCCTGAGCCTCAGTGTCCCTCTCTGTAAATTGTGGGCAATGGTTTTCACACATGGTTATAAGAGTTACATGAGACCTAGGGCTAATGAAACAATTCTGTGTATAACTCTTGGTCTTGTTGGCGGGACGGAGGGTCATTGAGGCCATCATGGGCCTCACACCACATCCCTGCCAGGGGAGAGTGTTCCAGTGCTGAAGACGGCCCTACCCAAGGGGCCGGTGCCCTACAGCCCAGAGACCCACCGGCGGCACACACTCTTCTGTGGGACGCTCGTCTTGCAGGCCCGGGCCTTCGGAGGACCCCATGTCCTGGCCGTGGTGACCCGAACAGGTAGGAGTCAGGGAAGCAGGGAGGGATGCTGGGCCCAGCACCTAGAAGAAAGGTGACATGGGACAGGGCAGGACACTGCCCTGCTTAAGGGTAACTGGAGAGGGCAGGGATGTAGCAAGCAAGTAAGAGCCCACCTTCTGGGAACGGAGCAGTGCTATGCAGGAGTCCCCCCTCACCCATGGTTTCAGTTACCTGCAGTCAGCCACCATCTGAAAATATTAAAAGGAAAATTCCAGAAATAACTCATTAGTTTTAAATTGCATGCTGTTCTGAGTGGCATGATAAAATCTCGTGCCATCCCACTCTGTCCCACTGGAGACGGGATCATCTCTTTGCCCAGCATGTTCATGCCCTGCATTCTACCTGCCCAGCAGTCACTTAGTAGCGGACTCCGTTATCAGATGGACTGTCGAGGTAGCAGTGCTTTATTTTACTTAATATTGACCCCAAAGTGCGAGAGTACTGATGGCAATTCAGATATGCCAAAGTGAAGCCACAAAGTGCTTCCTTTAGTGAAAAGGTATTTACCTATATGAAAAAGACAGTGTCTGTAAAGTTCATTAAGATCCACAGTTTCAGGCACCCACTGGGGGTCTTTGAACATGTCTCCCTCAAATGAGGGGGGACTACTGTACAATTTCAGCAGCTCCCTGCCATGTGGGAATGGGACCTGTGTCACTGGATCAGACTTATTAATTGAGTGTTTACTAAACTCTTTGAGGGCTGGACAAGGCCTGTGGGATGTCATGTGGGACCCCACACTGGGCGATTTCTAATCCTGGAGCCTTATGTCTTACAACCCCAGAGGTTCAGGTGGGGTGGGTAGGGGTTGGGGAAACCCATCTTGACCTTCAGCATCGCGTCCCCTGCCTCAGTTTCCCCATCTCCTCACAGGGTTCTGCACAGCTAAAGGGGGCCTGGTGAGCTCCATCTTGCATCCCCGGCCCGTCAACTTCAAGTTCTACAAGCACAGCATGAAGTTTGTGGCTGCTCTGTCTGTCCTGGGTGAGTACACCCTGCACCCCACTCTGCCGTGGTTCCCAAGGTGCTACCCTCAGTCCCTCTGAGCCCCTCACTGTCTCCCCAGCTCTCCTCGGCACCATCTACAGCATCTTCATTCTCCACCGACACCAGGTAAGCCCAGGGCCAGGCGGGGGCTCCCGGTGGGAGTTCAGGGCCCGTCCAGCCTGGCCTCTGGCACTCACAGTGCCCCCTGCCAGGTGCCCACGAACGAGATTGTGATCCGGGCCCTGGACCTGGTGACAGTGGTGGTGCCGCCTGCCCTGCCAGCCGCCATGACTGTGTGCACGCTCTACGCCCAGAGCCGCCTGCGGAGCCAGGGTATCTTCTGCATCCACCCGCTGCGCATCAACCTGGGGGGCAAGCTCCGGCTGGTGTGCTTCGACAAGGTGGGGGCCGCAGGCAGGGCTGGCATGGGGCAGGGGCCAGGCCTCCACCCCTGCATTCTTCACTGAGCAGTGTTGACTGAGGGCCTGCTGGACACCAGACCCTGTTCTGAGGTGGAAACACTCAGAGGAACTGCCCCTCCCCCAGCTACCACCCACATCAGGCTCATGGTCTGGCAGATAAAATGTTTGAAACTATTAATTCATTTGTTTGAGAGCCACTGAAGGCCTGCCATGTGCCCAGTACTACTGGGGACCCATCAGAGATGGACATGGATGTGTGTGTGCCCGCCCCAACCACAGCAAGTGAACCAGGGAGCACAGAGAGCCACAGGTGGTGATGGGTTTTAGGAAGGAAGCAAATGGGATACATGATGGGTGGTACATGGGGGTCACTCGTCACTCCCTTACGGGTCAGTCAAGGAGGGCTCCTGAGCAGTTCCCTGGGTGATCTCAGTGAGGGGTCAGAGATTGTGTGGCAGGATTAGGGCGCAGGGTCAGACAGGGAAAGAACTAGTGTGGCTCCTTGGAGGAATAGACCATGTGCTTAGAGCCGGAGGAGTAGTGGGGAGGAGCTAGATGCTATTCTGAGAGCAGAGGGGGCCATGGAGAGTTTTGAATGGAAAGGGTGGTGTATGATCAGATTCACAGTGTCCCCAGGCTAGCAAAGGACCCAGACAGGTAACAGATGGCAGTGTGGGAAATGCAGGCATTCTTTCATTCATTTGTTCACTCATTCATTCATTCATTCAGCAATTACTTTGAGCACAGTGTGTGACCAGACCTTCTCCCTAGTACTGCAGTGAACAAATGATAGGTTAGCAAAGAGGCCGTGGGTGGGAGCCCAAAGCCAGGACCACCTGACCCAACCATTGGGTTAAGGAAGACTTCCTGGAGGAAATGATGCCAAAGAAACAGCAAGGGTTGGGGAGGGCCGATTGGCAGAGAGACCTGAATGTGCAAAGGCCTAGAGACAGAGGAGGACCTCTTCTGGCTCCTGAGGCTCCGATGGAACCCACCTGGCCTGGGGTGTGGGCACCCAACCCAGCAGGGCCCAACTCATCCCAGGCCTCATCACCGGCCTGCCCCCTTCCCCCCTGCAGACAGGCACCCTCACTGAGGATGGCTTGGATGTGATGGGTGTGGTGCCGCTGCAGGGGCAGGCCTTCCTGCCACTGGTCCCAGAGCCCTGCCGCCTGCCCATGGGGCCCCTGCTCCGAGCACTGGCCACCTGCCACACCCTCAGCCGGCTCCAGGACACCCCAGTGGGCGACCCCATGGACCTCAAGATGGTGGAATCTACTGGCTGGGTGAGAAGGCCACACAGGTCAGCCCCTGCCTCTGGGCGGCTGGGCCCCAAGAGCCCACCTGGTCTTCCTTCTAGAGCTTCCAGGGTGGTCTCTGTGTGCCCACCATCAGTAGTAGCAATGGCCAAGGCCGCATTCTCAGCACCCTGTGCCAGCGCCCTGTGGTACATCTCTCAAGTGCTCCTCCCCGTGGCCCTAGGACGAAAGCTTACAGCCTGCTTCACGAGGAGGAATCAGGCTGAGGGGGATGTGAATAACTTGTCTAAGGTCACCCCAGCTTTTTAAGTGGCAAAGCCAGGGTTTAAACTTGGGTCCATGTGACCCCAAAGCCCATATTCTTCTGTTCTATCCAGTCTCGCATTAAGGAAGTCTTTCATGAGTCTAACTTGAATCTCTCCTGCTGCTTCTCCATGGGCCAAGGATTGGCTACCCCAGGCCAAGCCAGCACCCAAACCATCTGATGCCAACCTTCTCTGCCTGCCTCCCAGGTCCTGGAGGAGGGGCCGGCTGTAGACTCGGCATTTGGGACCCAGGTCTTAGCAGTAATGAGACCTCCAGTTCAGGAACCCCAACTTCAGGGCATGGTAAGTCGAGGGTATGCCTGTGGGGTGGAAGGGGAGGGCCCCACAGCCCAGCTCCTCAGCTGCCTCTCCAACCCTGCAGGAGGAGCCCCTAGAGCCAGTCAGCATCCTTGGCCGCTTCCCCTTCTCGTCAGCCCTGCAGCGCATGAACGTGGTGGTGGCATGGCCAGGGGCCGCTCAGCCCGAGGCTTATGTCAAGGGCTCCCCTGAGCTGGTGGCAGGCCTCTGCAACCCCAAGACAGGTGAAGGGGGCAGGCCCCAGAGTCCTCTGGTCAGTCTTGGCACAGAATGGGGTGGGTGCTTGGCCTCTGTCCCTGTGTGCCTACCTTCTTGTCCCAGTGACATCTGCCTCTGCCTGGCAGTGCCCACCAACTTTGCCCAGATGCTGCAGAGCTACACAGCCACTGGCTACCGCGTTGTGGCCCTCGCCGGCAAGCCACTGCCCATCCCACCCAGCCCGGAGGCAGCTCAGCAACTGACCAGGTGGGCCCTGGAAACCAAGCCTCAGGCATGGGCAAAGGGAGGCCTGTGTGCAGGCGGAGCCCAGAACTGGGGGAGGGGCCTTGTTCACTGGGTGACCCACCCTGCAGGGACACCGTGGAGCAGGAGCTGAGCCTCCTGGGGCTGTTGGTCATGAGGAATCTGCTGAAGCCAGAGACGACACCAGTCATCCAGGCTCTGCGGAGGACCTGCATCCGCACGGTCATGGTGACAGGTACTGTCAGGGCCGGTTAGGTCAGGGGGCCCCCTCCTGGGCAGACAGAAGGGACCTAGCTGCACATGCCAGGGCATCTCTTCTGGCCCTGCTTCAGGCCAGGTCCTTGTCAGACATGTCATGGATCTTTCCAGTATCCCTCCCAAGTGGTCATTATCACCCCATCTGACAGATGAGAGAGGAGAGGCGCAGAGGAATAGAGTGGCCTCCAAAGAGCCCAAGGGTGGTGGTGTGGGACAGCCTGGGCTCCAACCCGACTGCTCACATGCTGGGTGACCTCTCCAAGGTCTAGTTTCCACCCCTGAGAAATGGGGGAAATTGCATCAGCCTCGAAGGTTGTGACAGTTTCATGGAGCAAGAAAAAAAAGTCTGGCCAGGGTGACGTGAGGAGCTCAGTAGGCCTGTGTCCTCCTTGTCCTCCCCCCCCCCACACACATATACTTTCCAGCAGCGGCCCACAGCACGAAGTAGCATATGTGGAACTCACACCCAGGTCCCCGGTTTCTAAGACCTTTGATGCCTAATTTTATAGATAAGAAAATTGGGGCTCAGGACCATTGATAACCTACCTGAGCTCTTTCAGCCGGTCATAGCAGACGGATTCTGTCCAGCCTCAGTTTTCCCATCTATAAGTGTCGGGGTGAGTGAGGATGGCCCCCTGGGTGGCAGCTGGACCCTGACCTTGCCCCATGCCCTCCAGGGGACAACTTGCAGACTGCAGTCACTGTGGCCCAGAGCTGCGGCATGGTGGGCCCCCAGGAGCGTCTGGTAATCATCCACGCCACTCCCCCTGAGCAGGACCAGCCTGCCTCCCTTGAGCTTCTACCAGTGGAGTCCTCTGTGGCTGTGAATGAGGCTAAGGTGAGGTTGACCCAGAGTTCCTGCCACAGGCCCCACCCATGTCACCTGACCCAGGCCCCAGCAATCGGGTGGGCAGGGGCAGCTGAGCTGAGCTTCCTGGGCCCCTAGGATCCTGACCAGTTCACAAGCTACACCATGGAGCCAGACCCCCGGTCCAGCCATCTGGCCCTCAGCGGGTCCACCTTTGGTGTCCTTAAGAAGCACTTCCCCCGGCTACTGCCCAAGGTAGGGCTGCCCCCCACCCCAAAGCCTCCCCAGCCACCCCACACCTCCCCTTCTCTGCTCCCTCCTCTTGGCTCCACCCCATCCTGTGGCTGCCTCAGCCCCTCCCCCCTCTCCCTGTGCTCCCAGGTCCTGGTCCAGGGCACCATCTTTGCCCGCATGGCTCCTGAGCAGAAAACGGAGCTGGTGTGTGAGCTGCAGAAGCTTCAGTAAGTGCATGGGGGCGAGGGGCCTAGAGGGACATGTTGGCCCATGAGTCCCTGCCTCTGACCTCAAGAATTAGAGAGCCATGGCCCTCAGAGAACCCATACAGGCTGACCTGGAGCTATCATGCCAAAGTAGTAATTGCATCCATTTACTGAGCACCTACTATGCACCAGGCTCCATGCCGGCCTTAAGGATCCAGCCATCCCCATGTTCTGCCAGCAAGCCCGTGAGGTGGGTGGGGTTCCTTCACAGATGAGGCACCTCACAGGCTCAGAGCCAGCTCGTGAATTCAGGCACACCTGCCCACCCTCTGTGTCAGGTACTGTGTGGGCATGTGCGGGGATGGCGCCAATGACTGCGGGGCCCTGAAGGCGGCAGATGTGGGCATCTCACTCTCCCAGGCCGAGGCCTCGGTGGTCTCACCCTTCACCTCGAGCATGGCCAGCATTGAGTGTGTGCCCATGGTCATCAGGTGAGGCGGGCAGGGGGCCTGTGGGTGAGGGCTGGCCCATCAGCCAGCCTGGGACCCTAATGTCCATACCCTGCTCCCCAGGGAAGGCCGCTGTTCCCTCGACACGTCCTTCAGCGTGTTCAAGTTCATGGCCCTGTACAGCCTGACCCAGTTCATCTCCGTCCTGATCCTGTACACGGTGAGTATCTGCAGAGCTCCCCGTACAGAGCCACACCTGAGGGCAGGCCCTGCGCAGGGCCCAGGGGGAGGACACTCAGCCGTGTGGTTAGGAGCCCGGCAGGTTCTGGAGTAGATGGTGTGGCCTCAAATCCCGCTCTACCACTTTCTAGCTGTGTGGCTTGGATGACTCCTGAGCCTCAGTGGCCATGCTGGTGTGAGAGGGTGAAAGCACAGAGCCTGTAGGTCCTCAGAAACTGGAGAAGTTCTGTGCTAACATTCTGTCCCTGTCCTCCGGGAGCTCCCCGTCTGCAAGGGACACAGGCAGAGCCCAGGCCGAAGGGGTCGGGGGGTGAGGTGAGAGTGGGACAGAGCCAAGGCCCCTGCCCTTTCTCATGGATGCACCTGTTTCCCCTTCTGGGGGCATCTCGTCCCCTCTCTCTGAGATCGCCTCTGTGGAAAGCAGGGGACACCGTGCAGCAGTGCAGGGCTTTAGTGTACTGAAGGCTGTCCCTGTGTCCACCTGAAGCCCAGGGCTTCCTGTGGGCAGGAGCTGTGCCCTCTGTTAACCCAGGTGCTCCACAAGGCAGAGCCTACGTCTCCCCTCAGGCTGGGACTTCCCTGCGGTTAGGGGAAACCCGCCCCTGCCCCATCAGATTCAGGCCTCCCAGGGTCAGCAGGGAAGCCTCCCTCAGACTGGAAGAGGGGGTCCCTAAGGGCGGGGCTTGTGCCTCCCCTGTCAGCCTCAGGGCTACCTTTCCTTCTGCCCTTCCTCCCCTGCTGGCAGATCAACACCAACCTGGGCGACGTGCAGTTCTTGGCCATTGACCTGGGCATCACCACCACTGTGGCTGTGCTCATGAGCCGCACGGGGCCAGCGCTGGTGCTGGGGCAGGCGCGGCCTCCAGGGGCGCTGCTCAGCGTGCCCGTGCTGAGCAGCCTGCTGCTGCAGGTGGCCCTGGTGGCCGGAGTGCAGCTAGGGGGCTACTTCCTGACTGTGGCCCAGCCCTGGTAAGTAGGGAGCCCATCCCCAAATCCCACCCCTGCCCTGTCCTCTGCATGTTCATTCCCTGACCCATGGTCCCCATACCTCCAGGTTTGTGCCTCTGAACAAGACAGTGCCTGCACCAGACAACCTGCCCAACTATGAGAACACAGTGGTCTTCTCTCTGTCCAGCTTCCAGTACCTCATCCTGGCTGCTGCCGTGTCCAAGGGGGCGCCCTTTCGCCAGCCGCTGTACACCAATGGTGCTGCTGTGGGGTGGGGTGGGGTGGGTGCAGGGAGGTGGGGGCTGGTGCCTACGGGGGTTCCCACCGGGCTTATGTGTGAGTGTGCGGGGGTTCCCTGGCCTGACAGACTCCCTCACCCCCAGTGCCCTTCCTGGTGGCCCTGGCACTCTTGGGCTCCATCCTGGTGGGCCTCCTCCTGGTCCCCGGCCTTCTACAGGGGCCACTGGCACTGAGGAACATCACTGACACCTGTTTCAAGCTGCTGCTGCTGGGCCTGGTCGCCTTCAACTTCGTGGGGGCCTTCATGCTGGAGGTGGGGCCCACCCCAGGCCGGGGTTTGAGGGGCTCTCGGGGTGGGCTCTGCCACAGCTGCCCCCTCTGCACTGTTGCTGTTCTCTGCAGAGTGTGCTGGACCAGTGCCTCCCACACTGCCTGCGGTGGCTGCGGCCCAAACGGGCCTCCAAGAAGCGATTCAAGCAGCTGGAGCAGGAGCTGGCTGAGCAGCCCTGGCCGCCGCCCACTGGGCCCAGGGGGTAGTGCGTCCTGTCCAGCGACTGGGCACTGGATCTCCCTGCCTCTGAGCCACCGACTGGGCCCCATCTACAGACACTCCACCACTACTGCAGCCCTGAGGTGGCAGTTGTCATACTCCTGCCCCAAGTCTGCCCAGCCCAGCCTTCCTGCCCCCACCTGGGTAAATGCTAACTATTGTTCTCTTCAGACATCCCACGTAGAGACAGCAGCCACCAACCCCACTCAGCCCCTGTCTGTGTAGCAAATAAAGTCACTATTTTACTGGCTTGACTATGCCTGTTTCCTGCCTGAGCCAGGTGCCCAGCTGGTAGCCCCTGCCATGTGTCTGCTCCTGGTGCCCCTGATTTTTTCGATCAGTGCCTAGGAGGCATTTAACTGGGGAAGTTCCCTTTTCTCCCCCCACCCCCACATCCTGGGACATGTTTGTGGTCCAGTTCCTCCCTCAGATGAAAATCCAGACTCTGAGCCCACATCTCCCAACCAAAACCACATGCACCGCCCTTCAGAGAAGGGTATGTGCTCCTGACCTCATCCCACCAGCTGGACAGTGGCCAAGCCCTACTTTGGGGTTGCAACTCAGTCGTCTGCCCTGAACTGGGGAGAACAGGAAACAAAGGCTGATTCCTGCCCTGCAAAAGCTCTGCCAACCTCATTACTGGAAGCCCTGGCATCATCCCCAGTCCTGCCCTGTGGGAGGTCAGTAAATGTTGAATCAAAGTGAGGAGAAGGGATGGCGGGTGTGCAAAGGGAACCAGTAATGTCGGGCACATCCATAGACTAGCACTGGGTACCACATCAGCAGCCAGCAACAGCTCAGGGCGGTGGGTGCTTTTCAATGGGAGGTCAGAGGACACGCTGGGAGGCCTGGGTTTGAATCCCTCCCCTACCCTTAGCCGATTGTTCGTGCATTTATTGGGCAGTCTCGTGCCAGGCACAAGGGCTACAGTGGTGAACAAAAAACAGCCTTTGCTGGGGTGCAGCTTGTAACCTGGTGTGAAAGACGATTTGGAAAGGAGCAAATCTCCAGTGAGCTCCCACACCCCTTCCCCCTCCCCCCTCCCCCCTCCCCCCTCCTCCCTCCCCCCTCCCCGAATAGCCGCCACCTCTGCTTAGGTCCTTAGGGCCAGAGGAGTGGGTAGAAGCAGCAGAGAGGATCTGGAAGCCAGGATACTAGAGTAGGCAGCTTTGGGGCCTGTTTCCCCCTTTGTCAAGAGTAGGGGGCAGGGTTTCTGCCAGGTCATTTCCTCTTCTACCCTAGTAGGATTGCACCGGATAGCAGTGAAGAGCTAAGGGAGGGCATGGAGGGCTGGGCTGGCCCCCAGGGCCCCTAGCACTCCAGGTGACAAAAGTCCCTGCTCTTCTGTGATAGACACTGGAGAGGGAGGTGGCAGATATCCATTCATTCAACAAACCAGCACCGGGGAACAAATGATGTATGGGACATACAGCAGTCCTCCTTAGCCACAGGGGATACGTTCCAAGACCCCCAGCGGATGCCTGAAACCACGGATAGTACCGAACCCTATATACAGTGTTTTTTCCAATACATACCTATTATAAAGTTTCATTCATAAATTAGGCACAGTGAGAGATTAACAACTAATAAACTAGGACAATTATAAAATGTACTATAATAAAGTTACGTGAATGTGGCATTAGTAATGAAAATAAGGGTCACTTGAACACAAGTACTGTGATACTGCGACAGTGGATCTGATAACGGAGACAGCTACTAAGTGACTAACGGGCGGAGAGCACATGCAGCGTGGATGCCGTGCACAAAGTGATGATTCACGTCCGGCTGGACGGAGTGAGATGATTTGAGATTTCAGAGCAGTGTGCAATTTAAAACTTAAGAATTGTTTATTTCTGGAATTTTCTATTTAATATTTTTAGACTGTAGTGTTCCATGGATAACTGAAACTGCAGAAAGCAAAACCACAGATAAGGGGGGACTGCTGTGTTTATCCCTATCTAGTAAGATTCAGAGTCTAAGGGACAGGCAGTTATGGGGAGCATGGCGGGGCCAGGAGAGCTGATGGTGAGGGCCTGAATCCAGGGGCATCCCCATCTCCTCTCAGCTGGAGCCCCTGCCTCAGGCCTAGGCAAGACTGAGGACTGCCCCAGAGGCAGGGGACCTGCACCCCCCACCCAGCCAGTCTCTCCCAGGAGAACTAAGTGTACATTCATTCCACAAATGTTCACTGAAGAGCGGCTGAGCCCGGCACCGTGCCTAATGAACAAAAACCGGGGATGAGCAAAAACAGACCTTGTCCCTGTCGTCATGTGGTTGACAGACTCATCAAACGGTCCCACAGACACAGGGCAACATGACAGCTGGGAGCAGTAAAGCAGAGGTGCTTTGGAGCATGACAGGCAGACAGGGAAGGCCCCTCTGAGGAAGGGAGGGTTTGACCTATAACTGGGAGGTAGACCCCACCAGTGTTCCAAAAGGAAGTAAAGCTTGAGCAAAGGCCCTGTGGCGGCAGAGAAAGGAGTTCAGTGAGAGACTACCAAAGGGTTATGTGGCTGGAGGGAGACCAAGCAGGGAATGAAGAGGCAGAACCCAACCAGGTATAAAGGGTTTGCCCCTCGGGGGCCACAGGGAAGCTTAGCCTGATCCTAGGTACCATGGAAAAGGCGGAAAGGCTTTAAGTAGAAGGGAGCAGGATCTGAGGTGGGCAGGGGTGGGCAGGGTGCGCTTGGGAAGGCCCGGATTAGAGTCCAGGCTAGAGATGGTGGTGGCTTATACCACCGTAGGGGCAGGGGACAGACTCAGAAGGTATTCTGGAGGCAGAATTAGTGTCTGGGAGCTGCACTGGATGCAGGGGCAGGTGTCAGGAGAAGCCAGAGTAATGGAAGGATGGTGGGACCAACACCCCAAATGGGAACACCTTCCAGGGCCAGGGCTGGGGGAGGGAGGGGTCCTAAATTTGGACTCAGATCCTTGTGGAATCTGATATGCCTTGGGGGACATTCGTGGGGCCAGGCCTAGTAGGCTGGGGCAGGTGGGCGGAAAGAAATGCTGATATCACAGCCCAGGGGCGATGAAGAACATCCAGAAGGCACAGCCCGAGAGGCAAAGGAAAATCAGGCCTGAGAGGGTGTCCTCGAAGCTGGGAGAAGCCAGAGGGGAGCAGAAGGCTTGCTTCCAGCCGAGTGGCTCGGGGTGACTCACTTTTAGGAGCCTTGGTTTCCTCCTCTGTAAAATGGGCTACCACGCTCAGCTTGCCCCCTGACTGCGGCCCCGGCGCGGGGGAGATTCGGAGGAAGCGTCCTGCCCGGCGCAGTGTGGAACGGACGTGAGGATGGCGCCGCGGGCGCCTCCCCCTCCCCAGGCCCCCCCGAGAAGCGGGCTGAGGACCCGAGGGCGCGGCGGCCCGGGCGGCGGCTCTCGCGTTAGGACCCAGCGGATCCGGGGCTGGAAGGCGGACGCCGGCCCGTCGGGGGCCCGGAGGGGGGCTCGCAGCGGGCAGAGGGGCGGTTCCGGCGGGCGGGCGGACTCGGAGCGGGCGGCGCAGCGACCCGGCCAGGTAGGCGCGGGCCGGCCGCGGGACTCTGCGGGGAGCGCTCGCGGCACCCGGGCGGGGGTGGGGGCTGCGCGGGGCTCTGCGCGTCCCCGACCCGGGGGGGCCGCCGGCGTCCCGGGGTCCGGGCCGTCTGAGCTGATGCTGAGAGGCCAGCTGGAAAGTTTGGGATCGCTTGGAGCGGGGGGCGCGAGCTGGGAAGGGAGGGGAGCCCGAGTTTGGGGGGAGCCCGCGGTGGGGGCGTCAGGGATGGGGGCGGCTTTTGCCGTCCCCGGGAGGTTGGAATGCGGCGGACGGGGTGGGGGGCGCGGCGGGAGCCCCGGGACGCGGGAGACAAAGGGAGATCAGAGGCCGGAGCGCGCCGCCGCTGATTGTTCCCAGCTGCGCGGCCGCCGCATCTGGTTTCCTCCAGCCGCCCGGCCCGGCCTCCGCGCCGACGGCGCCTCCCGGGGGAGCCCGCTGTCCCCCTCCTGCCGGGACCGCGGGGGGGGGGGGCCTGGGCAGGCTCTGGGCTCCCGCACACCCGCAAAACCCATAGTCTGGAGGTGCTTGGAGATGTCGCCTGGGACCATTCATTACCCCCGCAGGACTCTTTACAACCACACCCCTTGCCCTGGGGGCCCCTGTCCCCAAGAGCCCCAGGCCTGGGTGCCAGACCCTCTGGGGAGGAGAGGACTCCATGCGGGGCCCTGAAGGCCGAGGAGGGCTTTCGGGACAGACAGAGGCTGCCCCACACATACACCTCTTAAGGCGCCTTAAGGCCCTAACCCAGGGCCTCCTCCTGAGTGGTGACAGCTCCAGTGAGCCCGGCTGCCACCAGCCTGGAGGGGCAAGGAGGGGATAGTGCAGCCCTGTAGGGAGTTGCATGAAGGAGGTCCAGGTCCTCACCAAGAGGAGGCTAAGGGCTTTGCAGAATGGGGATGTGGGGAGCCAGATGTCCCCAGCCTCTCGGGCAACTTGACTCATGAGTCACATCCCCCCCCCCCCCCGCCCCCGACCTCAATGTCCTCACCTGCCTCTTCCGACTGCAGTGACGGTTAAGGAAGGGACAGAGATGAATGCATGGGCACAGAAGTCTCAGGATTGGGAAGGAGGGCGAGACGCCCGTTTCTGCCTTTTCTTCCCTCTCCCTAGATTCCCCCAGGGGAGACATAGCAAAGTTAGGTTTCTGGTTAGCTGTCTGGGAGAACTTCCTTTGTTGTGGCAGAGAGGGGGCCCTCCCGGATAAATAAGCTGCGGGGACCTGTAGACTCTGCCAAGTCCACGGTGGGGCCAAAGACTGGAGGCTGTACTCCACCAGGAATTCTTAAACCTTAAGAGCCTGGTGAAAGTTATGGATTACTGCTCTGTCCCCCCCAAATTACATACACAACACTTGTCATACAGTGTCAGGGGGTTTCAGCACCGCTAGCCTGGGTGACATCATGGTCCTCTCCAGGGCTGCCCTTCGAGGAGCCAGAGAAGCCCTCCTCAGACTCCACCCTAAGTGTTTCCTGCCGCTGCAGACAAACAGACCACAGTCTCATGAGTCTGATGCACAGCCAGGTCTTGGGAGGCCTGGCAGGAGAGGAATCTTCTAGGGGTGGGAGCCCTGCCCAGGCCTGACTGCCTTAGGGGCCCCTGGGGTCAGTGCATGCATGTGGTTTCCTGCTGAGCAAGATGCTCAGGGCCCAGGGGCTAATTGGGAGCAGGTGGTGGGCTGTGGTGTTGGTGGACAGGGCTGGGGTCCCAAGGATGGGCCTCAGGGTCAGGAAGGTGCTGGGGAGGTGCTGACCCAGAGGGTGGGCCTGGAAGTGGGCCAGGAGAGCAGGGTCAGGGCTGGTGGGGGGTTACAAATGTCCTCTTACCAAGCAGGGCAGGGTAGGTTGCGTGCATTTGTCAAGATCAGCCCTGGAGCCAAATTGGAGGTCTTGTCCCTTGGGACTTGAGCACTCAGTGTCCCTCCAAAGTAGGTCTCCCTCCAGACTCTGGGCCCTCCACATGCCTGGCGTCCACTCTGATCCCTCCTTCTCCAGGCTGGCCTGGGGGAGTGGAGGTGGGTCCAGCAGTCCTGGGTTAGCGGGCCTGGGGTGCAGTTTGCCGCCTCTTCTTCCAGCTGACACCAGCCCAGCCCGCCTCACTGAGGAGCCATGAGAGCTGCCTACCTCTTCCTGCTATTCCTGCCTGGTAAGTGGCTCCTGGAGATGGGGGGCTCCCCTTATGTGGGTGAGAGTGAGGTTTGTGGGGGGAGGGAGATGGCAGGGTGTCTTTGTTCTGCCCTGTGACCAGAACTCAACTCCCCGGGTCCCAGGGCCTCCTGCCTCCTGGATCACAGACCGGACTGGCCAACCCCTCCCAAAGTCGGAGGCATTTCCTGGGCCCTTACCCCAACTGTCCACTGTAGCCGGCGGGCAGGATTCGGGAGTGTGGGCACACGCTCGGGCACCAGGAGTCCATGCTTTTCCTCTTACCTACTGACCCTCCCAGAGGAGTCGGAGGTACCCAAGGAAGGGAGCCTAGACCCATTTGGGACTCAGCCACCCTGTACAATCTTGACCTTAGAGGGGTCCCTATTGGTCAAGTGAGAAGTTATCAATGGGGATCAAAAGGCCCTGACAGGTTTATCATGCATTCATTTAACAGATACTTGTTGAGCTCCTACTGTGTGCCAGGCACTGGGCTAGGCCCTGGGGATATTGATGAACAAGGCAGACATCCCTGCCCTCGTGGTGCTGCCAGTCTAGGGGAGGGAGGGCTGTATTATTACACAGATAAATGTCAGATTGCACTGAGTGCTGTGACAGAAATAAGCCAGAGGATGAGCTGGGGGCGGGGGGGGCAGCGAGAGTGCCTCCTAGCCCAGCTGGATTTTATTGGTGACCTGAAGGAGAGAGTGACAGGATCGCAGGCCTAGGGAGAGTCAAGTGCAAAGGCCTTGGGGCGGGCTGGAGGGTGCTGAGTGCCAGGCTACCAGCATGGGGGAGATGGGCAGGATGAGGTCAGTGAGGTGACACAGGACCAGGGAGTGTCAGGGCCATAATGACTGAGGAAGGAGTTTGGATCATGTAGGTCTAGGAGTCTGGTTGTAGGATCTTAAGGTCTTACGTCTGCCTGACCTCCACCTACCCTCCCCAGAAGTGCCTCGGGGCCCCTGCTGTCCCCGTGGGGCACCCCCTCATGCTTTGCTCCCCACAGCAGGCCTGCTGGCTCAGGGGCAATATGACCTGGACCCACTGCCACCATTCCCAGACCACGTCCAGTACACCCATTACGGTGACCAGATCGGTAAGGCCCTGCCCCCCTCTAGGTCCCCCCAGCCCTGCCATGTCATCAAGGCTCAGCCAGCGACCTGGTGAGGTTAAGTGATGGCAATCTGGGTGGGGGGTTGGTCCCTGGCTCAGTTGTAACCTCCTTTGCCCCTGGGCTGGGAGCGAGCCCGACCCCACCCAATTCCACATTCATCTCTCTTTTCAGACAACCCGGACTACTACGATTATCAAGGTAAAGGGTAGGGGGCTGGGTAGGACGGGGGCATCTGGGGGGAGAGCAGACCCCCTCATGTCCTGTTGCAGAGGCCACTCCTCGGCCCTCAGAGGAGCAGTTCCAGTTCCAGTCTCAGCAGCAAGTCCAACAGGAAGTCATCCCGGCGCCCACCTTCGGTAGGCCGCAAGCCCGTCAACCCTGGGAGTGGGGGTCCGTGCCAGGGGTGGGAGAGGCGACCTCACACTGCCCTGAATAGACCTCTCTCAATGATCTCTGCCTGTCCCTCCCCCAACAACAGAGCCAGGAAACGGAGAGACGGAGCCCACAGAGCCTGGGCCTCTTGGTAAGAGCTGTCTTGACAGCTGGAGCAACAAGCATGGCCCCGGGGCCGGGGTGAAGTGGGGTGGGAGCTAGTAGAACAGAGACCGCCATGCCTTGTGCCCTTGTGGTGGGGTGGGGGGCCCTGCAAGCCAACTCCAGGCCTCCCCGAGGCAGCTCTGGGAAACCCCCCTGCCCCCTGGGCCTGGCTGGAGGCTGAGTTGGCAGCAGCCTTGGGAGGGGACCTCTGCTCACAGACGCTGGGGTGGGGCAGGGAGCGCGCTGGGCCGCCCCGCCAGCGGTAGTGCTCTGGCGGGCAGGAAGCCCAGGCTGGCTGAGCAGGCCCCATGCTGCCCCAGCCAAGAGCCCGAGCGCCAGACTCTGAGGGATCCCCTCTGGCCCTCGTGAGCTCAGGGTGGTAGTGTGTTCCTTTGAGGTGGGTGTGGATTAGTGTGTGTCTGAATATATGCTTCTAAGTGTGGTTGTGAATTTTTATATGTATAAATACATTGTATAAAAGTGGGCAGCCTCAGGTCCAACAACGCTGCCTGTGTATGTGCTGGGTGTGTGCGTGTCTGCGCCGGAGGGTGCAGGGCATACCTAGACCCTGGATGAGAGCCAGTCTCTGGTGGGCAAGGTTGGGGCTGCCCCACCCCAGTTCTGGGCCCTAAGCGGGAGCCCCCGAGTCTGATGCCGCCTGTCACCCAGATTGCCGGGAGGAGCAGTACCCTTGCACCCGCCTCTACTCCATACACAAGCCTTGCAAACAGTGTCTCAACGAGGTCTGCTTCTACAGGTGAGCACAGGCAGGGCACGGGGCAGGGGGCAAAGGGACAGCTCCAGCCAGCCCAGGAGGAAGGTGGGGAAAGATAATGAATCCTGAAGTTGAGCCTTGGCCTGGGGGCCGGACGCCCAGGCTCTCCCAGCGGGGCTGGGTAAGCGTGGGGCTGACACCTCCCCCGGCCTCATCCCCGCAGCCTCCGCCGCATGTATGTCATCAATAAGGAGATCTGTGTCCGCACAGTCTGTGCCCATGAAGAGCTCCTCCGAGGTAGGAAGCCTCCACCCCCAGACCTCTACCTGCCCTGCCCACCCGCCTGGTGTTTATTGAACATTATATGCGGGTGCCACTTCGGGGGGATCCTGAAATCAGAGTGGGGAGCAGCGCTCATCACCCAGCCCCACCCTGACCCCAACTCCTTTCTGCCGCTCCCACCCAACAGCTGACCTGTGTCGGGACAAGTTCTCCAAATGTGGTGTGATGGCCAGCAGTGGCCTCTGCCAATCTGTGGCGGCCTCCTGCGCTAGGAGCTGTGGGGGCTGCTAAGGTGCAGCTGGCACCCCGAGCCCTGGCCCCTCCTCAGATTCCGGGCCCTCGGGCCCTGCCTGACCTGGTGCTTTCCTTACCGGCCTGACATTCCCTTTATTCCATAAAAAGTTAGTGGACTGTGGCCCACGGGGGTGTCTCAGGCCCCTCCCCAGCCTGTGGCCACCTGAGGCACATGAGGGCTCCCCACTGCTCAGTCTTTGCCCCCAGGTGGGGGCATCCCAGGCCTCTCAGTGGACCTGGGTCTCCGAAGTGCCTTCTTAGCCCCTCTGAGGACAGTCCCCCAGCCCCCTGAGGTAGGCTGTGCCCCTCACCCCAGCTGGTCTGCTTGGATTTCCTACAGCCCCTGGGCGTAGGCCACCTCTGTTTTATACAAAATTAAAAAGAAGTTTTTACAAAAGATTCAGTCATTTTTCAGAGAACACAATGGGGGTGGCCAGGTGCCTCCAACATGGCCTGTCCTCACTAAGAAGCTACCTAGCCTCTTGAGAAGGGACTGTCCAGGCGACCTGTGGCAGCCTGGCCTCCAGGCAACGTGTCCCAGCCCGGCCTCCCCATCTGCCAACTTCAGTTCTGACCTGCCAGAAAGATGGGCCATGACAGCTGCTCCCCAGGGTTACATCATAAATAGAAGGTTCAGGAATATAGCTTTCTCGCTGTCAAGGCCCGAGTCCCCCATCATCAGGGGGGTACGAGCCAAGGCAGGAGGTCAAGGTAGGTGGACTCTGAGATAAGGGCTTTGGATGGGGGTGGGCGGCTGGTGCAGTCCAGAGGGCAGAAGCAGGGCGAGCCAATATGCCTCCCTGAGACCAGACTGAACCAGCGCTCAGCAAGTCCTGTCTAACCCTGCAAATAGGCCTCTGTGGTGGGTACAATTAATATCCCCGTCATACAGAAAGAGAAACTAAGCCCAGGGGCATTAAGTATAACCCACCCAAGGGTCCGCATCTAGAAGTGGCAGAACTGAGCAGAACCTGATTCCACTGGATTCCACAGCTGAGGGTGGCTTTTCCCTGGAGACACTAATCGGACACCTTCCATATGGACTTCCCCATAACCAGTGGGGCAGGTTCTCATTTACAGATGAGCGAGCGAGGCTCTGACAGGTTAAGCACCTTTGCCCAAGCTCACTCAGTGGGGCCAGGGCCCCACGCCCACTCTCGGGCCTGCCTGTGTTCACCACGCTGCCTGGAAGGTCTGTCACTATCCAGAGGGTGGCCCTGGGGAAGGGCCAGAGAAAGGGAAGAGAAAACATCAGCTGGAAAGAGTCACGCCCCACAGGTTGGGTCACAGCTCCAAGCCTGAGCAGCCCCATCTGTTAAATGGAGTGGGTGGCACTGGACCCTGGAGGCCTCCCACCCTACATCCTGAGGTTGGTAAGTCCCACAGGCGCCTTTCTAAAGCTTCCCACTCCCTGAGCCTCTCATGGGGGCACCCATCCCTCTTGCCCCAGGCCCTACCTGTCTTCCCCCCCATCTACCAGGCGGATAAAGCACATTGACAGTAAAGGGACACATCTATACAAAACTGTTTTTAGAAAAATGGGGTTTTCTTGTTATAAAAAACACAAACAGTTCTGAACAGTTAACATTATAAAAAGGTATAAAAATACAGGGACTCTGAACTCTAAGGAATTTCCTGACGAACATTCTGAACTGAGGCAGCGAGACCTCTGGGAAACCAGGGCAGGGCCTGGGTCTCTGACCCCTGCCCTAGGCCTGGGCACCCCTCCTTCCTATGAGTGCACGCTCCAGGGCCAGCCAGAGACAAGAGGGTCTCCCTGACCCCTGGCTTTGGCTCCGCCACTCAGCGAGGATCTTGTGCAGTTTGGAGTGGCTCATCTGGGGATGGGGATGGACTGAGGTGGGGCCCACGGACGGCCAGTGGCTCTGATGATGCTGGGAAGCCACTGCTGGGTCTGGCCTGGCACTGGAGTCCCCACCTCTCAGAACTGCCACCGTGGCTCTACCCACCTCCATTTGAGCTCTGGTGGCCCTGATAGGCCCATGCTCTTGAGTGGACTGTGCTAGAGAGGAGGTCCCTCTCCTGCCCCGGCCACCAGCCAGGAAGGGGCTCATTTCTCTGGGGGCCCAGAGGCGGGGGAGAAAGATGCTGAGCTCCTTCGAAGCTCCTGCTGCAACTGTCCCTTCAGCATGGACACCTGGAGAAGAAAAAGCAGGTAGAGCCAGCCCAGGTTTCAGAGAAAAGGGGGGGTGACTGCAGCTAGTACCCCAGATGGACCCAATGCTGCCCATTTCAGGAAAAAAGCAGGTCTCATTAGAACCAGGGTGTTTTCTCCCCTTTTCATTCAGTTCCGTGGTATAGTCAGGTGTCCTCTGACTGCTCAGCATCTCTTTGGGGGCCACCCCATCCCCACTCTCATCATTCAGATGGGCCTGGCACTAGCCTGACTCCAGGGGTGGACCTGTGACCCAGGCCTAGGATTGAAGTTGGTCAATGACAAGCATCCCTGGGACTTTTGCTGTTACTCTCAGAAAAAAAGACACCCCCTTCCCCCCGGCCCCGGGATCAGGGTGGTTGGGATAACTTGAGGCTGGAGCCGCTGAGGCCACTTGTGCGACTCAGGGAGAGTCCTGCCCAGGGCCAGCGAGCAGAGCCATGGCAAGGGGACTGAGCTCCAATGACAGCACTTAAGCTAGTGTTCAGCCATGGTTGACCCCACTGGCCATTTTCGTTTTGGATGCCGGACTGCTTACACCCCAGAGGTCACACCCAGCCCTCCCCCCTCCCCTTCCCCCTCGAGCTTCACACTTCCTCGCTGGCCCAGCTCCCCAAGGGGGTGTCCTGCTGGGGAGGGGCCAGAGCCCAGTCAGGCCCGAGTACCTGCTCCTCCAGCCCATGCACCTTCTGCCGGCGGGCCCGTTCCCGCGCCTCCAGGGTGCGTTCTGCCTGCACCCGGGCACTGCGCAGGTGCTCCATCTCCTGCTGCAGCTCCAGCGGCTGCTGCTCCTCCGCCTCCAGCTGGGCTGGGCTATGGTCCTCCAGCACCACCACCTGGGCCTGCAGGAGAGAGGGCTACTCAGGGGTGCAGGAGAAATCCTTGTTCCCGACCCCCCGGCCCTCCTGGTCTGCGATTAGGGTACCTAGTGACCCCCATTTAGACATACACACACACAGATGTATTCAAACACAGGCCCATACACATACCGGCACAAAAGCAAACATGTAAACATGGGTGTATATGCCTAAAACTCCTACATACACGAAGACATCTGTACAGACATGCACACAGATACAACGTTGTTAATACTCAGACTTGCCACATCTGTGGCAAGCACCAGAACACACCCATGTACACTCATGCCTCTACATGTCCACAACAGACATGAACACATAGGCTCAAGTGCTAACTGGCCATTAGCATCTCTCTTCTCTGAGCTTTGGGGAGGACCTCTCCCTCTGGGACCTCACTCTGAGCCCCCCATACCTCCCTCAGGGTCTGGGCTCATGGGCTGTGGGCCCTGGGCTGGCTGAGCTTTCAGCAACTCCTGGGACAGCCTGACACACAGGCTGGAGTGGGGTGGGGTCATGGGTTAGGGAGAGGGTGTCCAGAGCTGGGAGGGAAGGGGCAGACCTCCAGCAGCTGGATCTGCCTCTGGGCCTCAGCCAGCTCCAGCTCTGCCCCCGTGAGCGTGCGGTCCAGGCGGCCCTTCTCTGCACTAAGGCGCACTGTGTCCTCGTGGCTGCGAAGCTTCTCCCGCTCTACCTAGGCGATGAGAGCAGGAGGGGAGCAGGGTGCCCGGGACAGAGGGAGGCCTGGGAACCAGGGGTGGGGCTCCGGAAGGGGTGTTAGTTTAGAGGCAGCAGGACCAGGAACCAGAAGGAACCGAGGGCCCCCAGACCCTAGTGACATGCAGCTGGGACCAACCACGGCTAGGACCTAACAGAAGTGAGGGGAGGGCCCTGGGGAGCAGCCTACCTTGTCCAGCGTCCTCTTGAGGGCCACCTGGTCCTTCTCCAGCCGCAGGGCTGACCGCTCCACCTCCCGCTTCTCAGCCTCCAGCTGAGCCAGAGCACGCTGCAGGCTGCCCACGCGCTCCTGCAGCAGCCGCCGCTCGTCCTGCAGTTTCTGGACCGTGCGCAGGGCCACAGCCTCGGCCTCTTGACGCTGCTGCACCACCTGCAGCAGAAGCCAGCAAGTCCCTAATTCCTCTGGGCCTGTGTGTGCATCTGTAGCTCGGGGAGGACAATGCCAGCATGCTATGCCCACTAACTCTGTAGGACGACTGTGAGGCCCACACCAGGGAACTGTCACCTGAGGCCAGACAGCTCTCCTCTCTGAGCCTCAGTTTCTCCATCTCTATAATGGGGGTACCATGCTTCATTCCTGGGCTCGTGGGTTGTGGGGTTCCTCCTCCCAGGAAGCTGGGCCTGGGTCTGGAATGAGGTTGAGATAGGTGGGAAGGTCCTGACTCCATCCTGAGGCCTCAGCATCCTGGGGACAGAAGGGGTCCACCCTGGCCCTCACCTCCTGCAGCTGTTGCAGCTGGGCCTCAGCCTCCACACGCTGCAGCTCCAGATCCGCCATCTCGCCCCGCATTGTCTGCACCTGCTCGCCCAGGGAGCTGCTCTGCTTCCGGGCCTCGGACAGCGCCTGCCGAGCAGCCTCCAGCCGTTCCTGGGGGGCAGAGGCGGATGGTGCCAGGCTGGGGCACACCCTCTACTCTTTATCTCCGGCCAGTTTCACAGCCCGGAAAATAGGTAGTCATTTCACCTGGGGGGTGAGCCAGACAGCAGGACTGGCCCACAGCCTATCCACTGACCTATATAAGATGGGGACCCCTCAGACCCCAACTTTCCCCCATTAACCCTGCATCTAGGTCCCTCCAAGCCTGTTCTCTTATTGCCTCTTCCAGAGCCTCCTCTCACTGACTGTTGCTCTTATTAGGCCCACTCCTCCTTCTCATTGATTGGCTCCTTACGGTTTCCGACTGCCTGCCCCATTGGCTGGCTCTCTACCGGACCCCGCCAAGCCTGCCCTATTGGCAACTAACTAGCTTACTGGGTCCATCCCCAGCCAGACCCTGGAACCCCCGTACCTGGAGTACTCGGCGGTCATGTTCACAGGCCGTCAGGGCCTTTTGCAGTTGCAGGTTCTTGTCCTGGGTGCTGGTGAGGCTGGCACTGTTCTGGGCCAGGGCCTCCGTCAGGCCCTGTACCTTGTCACGCAGGGCCCCCTCGCTCTTCTCCACCTTGGCCAGGGCCCCATTCAGCCGCTCCACTGTCAGCTGCAGAGTCCCCGCCTTCACCTCACTGTCTGCCAACTGGAAGGAGAGACAGGGTGGTAAAGTGGCTCTGTTCTCACTGTGGCCTCCAGAAGAAAGGTCCAAGCCAAGCCCTTCCTACCTCTCTCTAGGCCTTCATCACTGATACTCATTGTTCCCATGTGCTCCTACTGGCTCAGCCTGCCACCTGGGCCCCGTCCCACTGCTGGTTAACTACCCTTGCCCAGAGCACCATCAACCTGGTTGTCTCAAACCCCGCCGTCTCCTCCCTGTTCTCATTGCCCTCTCCTCCTTGCTACGGAGCAGAGAGAGTATCTATTACAACCCTGGAATTTTCTGTGTTCTTGACTTTGGTGGTGCCTGTGCAGGGCTAGCAGAATTACTGAGCAGTCCAGGTAGAGATGAGCTTCCTGGCAGCCAAGGCAAAATAGGAGACGAGTGAAATCTACTTCTCTAACTTGTCCAGCAGGCTTCCCCTGAGTGCAGATTCTGTCATCAACCAGTCCTAAATTCTAATTTTGGCTCTGCCTCTTATTAGCTGTGTGCTCTTGGGCAATGACATCACCTCCCTGAACCTCTGTTCATCCATCCATGAAATAAGGGTGATGATAATACCTCACAGAGCTGCTGGGAGGATTACACAGCCCCCGTAAAGCACTTGGCACTGGGCCTGCAGATGAGGAGCCTGCACGTGGGGGAGGGGACCCACCTGTCTCTGCAGAGAGTCTACCCGATCCTGGAGGACCTGGGCCTGGGCCTGATGGTCGCTCAGGCCCAGGCGGCTGCGCTGCAGCTCCCCCTCAAGCGAGCGCCGCTGCAGCTCAAGCTTGATGGTACGGCTCTCCGAGGCGTCCAGCACCTCCTTCAGGCGCCGCTTGTCGCTCTCCAGCTTCACCTCATTGGCTTTCATCTTGCTGATCTTCTCCTGTGGGTGGGGAGGGCTCAGGCCCCAGATGTCCAGCCCACCCCACACCTGCCGCATCCCTCAGGACCCTTTGGAGAAAGTGGGGAGCAGCCCAGAAGCTGCATGCGTGACCTGAGTTGAGTTTGGCAGGGGTCCTGGGCCCCACTGGGTTTTAGGGGATGATCCTCCTCCCCCCAAATGAGTTCAGACGGTAAAGGAAGCTTGGGGAGTAGGGATAGGACAGGAAGACAGACTGGGGTCATTCCATCCCTGTCACCATCCTGGACACAGGGCACAGCAAGGGGGTGTTCTTACAATCGCCCCCCCAGGCCTGGCCCCTCTCCCACCCTGCTCAGAGCCCCAACCCTGCCAGGTCTACACCCGCCAGCCCCACGCTGGCTCCTGCCCAGCTTTGTTCCTGGCCCCCTCCCGCGGCCCCTGCGGCTGGGCCCAAGGCCAGAGCTGGAGCCGCAGACACAACAACCCAGCTCAAGCTCGGCCTAGAGCCAGAGGCAGGGGCTGGGCTGTGGGGACAGTAATGGAGGGCCTGGGAAGGAAAGGGGGAGGGAGGGAGGGAGAGAGGGGATCCGAGGCTATGAGAGGGGCTCAAGTCTTCGGGAGCTTGGACTGTCACCCCCGGGGCCTGTGCATCCTGCCCAGATACACACATACACACACACACACACACACAGATGTCCAATAAACACACACAAAAACCCCAGAACACCACTCGTAGCTCTAGAGAGACTCAGGAAACAGAGGTCCCAAGTACCACCTATGTGTCAAGAGTCGTGGGCATCGTCTCTGTGGGACAATTACTGGTGTCCCCCTTTTACAGAGGAGGAAATGAGACTTGGGCAGACTAATAATTAGCAGAGCCAGCTTGAACCTGTCTCAGTCAAGTTCAAATGCCAAGCTCTTTCTTCTATAGCCTAGTGATCTCAACATAGAACAAGATAACAGGCTGTGAATGTGCTTCTGGAGAGTCAGGCAGACAGAAACACAGATACGTGAACACAGTAGGACTTACAAACATCTATTCAGACACACAGATCCTCCCCTCGCCCTGCTGGCCCTCAGCTCCTGCCTACCTGGCTGGCCCGGAGCTCACTCTCGGTGGCCTGCAGGCTCCTCTCCAGGGCGGCCACTTGGTCGAGGGCAGCCCGGCGCTCCCGCTCACTGCGTCGCACACTCTCCTCCTGCAGCGCCAGCTCTGCCTGGGCCCCACTCAGCCGCCCATCCACGCTGCGCCGAGCTGAGGCCCCCACCCCAGGAGTGAGGCCTGGCCAGGCACAGCCCGGATGCCTGAACCAGGCCGTAAAATGCCTGGCCTGCCCTCCACCCACCACGGGACCTGCGTCTCTGAGTCCTGAAGGGTCTGTAAGTCTGGATATGAGGTGGGGCAGACTAGGGAGGGTCCCTCAGAGGAGAGAGCCCCCAACTCAGGTCACAGTGGCCAGGACAGGGATGCAGGAGAAGCTCAGAGCAATCCCACAGCCTCCCACCTCGGCTGCTAGGAGCATGAAAGAGCAAAGCAAGAACCTGGAAGGTCAGACTCACCTTCCTCACTCTGGGCCATAGCCTTCTGCAGCTGCCTTGCCCGCAAGGTTGCACTGTCCCTCTCAGCCTCCATCTCCACCAGCTGGCGACTTAGGGCACTTGTCTGGGCCCGAAGCTCATCCTGCAGTTCCAAGGTCAGGGGAAAGGGAAGACCCCTGCTCTGACAACCTGCAGCCCCTCACAAGGCCCTCAGCCACCCTATCCAGCCACTCACACCAGCCTCACCCGTTCTCTCTGGGCACTCCGAAGCTCCTGCAGGAAATCCCGGAGGGCCGCCCGCACAGCCTCTGGGTCCAGGTCTGGAGATGTCGGGGAGGTAGCAGGTCCTGGGGATGGTGGCTCAGATCCAGGGCTGCGTTCCAAGGGGCTGGGACTACCGGGCCCTTCCCCACTTCCTAAAGGAGGAGACATGCTCACAGATGCAGGAGTCACTGGCCTCTCCTGCCAGGATGGTGCCTGCAGGCTCCTTAGGCATCTCCCCCATCCCTGCCTTGCCCAGCAGCCCACATGAGCTTCCCACAGCACACATCGGGTCCCCTCACCCTCCTGCTTCACCCACACCAGCCCCACAGCCCTCAGTTAAGCCCAACTTCCGTGCCTTCACTTAGAGGCCCTGTTGCTCACCCCAGCATGAGCCTCTCACCCTTTACAAGCTGGCCACTCCCCATCACCCTCAGCTACATGTTCTAGAATATTCCCCTTTAGAGTACCAGGGCCTTGGGGCCTTTGTACATGCCGTCCCTTCTCTCCCCACTACTTCTCTTTGCTTGCTCCCACCCCTACTCTCCCCTTCCACAGGGCTCTGTTGCTTAGCTCACCTCCGGTGGGTGGGCTGCGGGCTGGGGAGCCCAGAGCTAGCCGTGGGGCTGGGCTGGGTGAGCGGCCTAGACCCAGACCCCGGCGCAGGGCTGATCGCAGGCCGCCCAATTGGGCCTCGGCCGCACGCCGCTGTACCTCCACGCGGGCAAGCTCAGCCTCCAGGCCTTGTGCCCGGCCCTCAGCTGCGCTCAGCCGCAGCCCCAGCTCCGCAACCTCAGCCCGCATGGCCTCCAGCTTCAGCTCCAGGCTGCGGGCGTGGTCCAGCTGCTGCTTCTCCGTTCTGCGCACCTCCTCCAGGTTGCCTAGCAGGCCTCGTTCGCGGGCCCGGAATTCGCCCTCTTGCTCCTGCAGCTTCCGCTGGGCTCCCTGGAGCTGGGACAGGGGTGAGGCCTGGAGGTGAGGGTCAGCAAGGCTGCCACCCAACCTGACGCCTCATCTCCCAGGCCTAGCCTAGAGCCCACCTGACAAGGAGTGGCATGCACTCTTGTTCCTTTAGTGGTCTCCATCCAAGCAGGAGAGGTCCATCCACGGGTGTGGGATAGAACTATTAGAATTTATCTCTTCCTTCTAATGCACACGGTTTATTAGTAATAAACTAACAGCTAACACTTACATAGAGAGGACTTATCAATGCCATGCACTAAGTACTTTCCAAAAGACATCAACTCTGCCACTGTGAATCATCTCTATTCTACAGATGAGGAAACTGAGGCATACAGCAGTTATGTAACTTACCCAAGGAAAACAACTAGTAAGCTGAGAGCTAGGATTCAAATCCAGGCACTCTGGCTCCAAGGGCTGTTCCCTTAACCACTAGACTACACTGCCTCTCAGTGCACATAATTTATCAATAAATCACACCGTGGGGGAATGTACTAAATTATTTACTGATGGAGTTCATGCTCTCTGTCTCTGTCTCTCTCACACACACAGAGCTCTCTGGTATAGGGAATGAGTCAACTTCTCCCAGTCATCAGTTTCATTGCTACTGAGCACCACCTGGATGCCAGGATCTGTGTGGAGGCCCTGTATACCCCCACCCCCCCACCCCATGAGTGCTCTGAAGCACAGAGAGGTTAAGTGACTCAGTCAAGGTCACACAGTAGATTTAATTAGTGAAACAGCCAGAAAAGACAGAGTAGAAACTTTGGATTTAGACAGACCTACATGTGTGTGACCCTGGATAGATCCCTTATCTCTCTGAGCCTCAGTGTCTGGTTCTCTTGGTAAAATGGGGCTAACTGTACCTACTTCATGAGGCTGCTGGGAGAATCAAACAAGGTTATATCTACAGAGCTCCCCCAACCCTGCTACACAGTTCTTGCAGTTGTTGTTATTATTACTATTATACCGAGGGGAAATGCTCAAGGAATAGGGGACAGGAATAGTTGCTAGGTACTGGTCTCTCAGAATGAGTCCAGCATTAGAGTCCCTGCCTGCTTCTCCCAGAAGGGAGGGAGAAGAGAAGCACAGAACAGCGTGAGTGCCTCCTAGGACCCTCCCCCACCAGGCAGCCTGCCCACCCACTTAGTTACCTCCTGTCGCAAGGCCTCCAGGCTGGCCTCACCCTTCAGCAGCTTCTGTCGGAGGCCCAGGGCCTCCCTTCGGCCCTCCTTTTCTGCCCGCTCGCCTAGTGCCAGGCGGCCCTGCAGCTCCACCAGCTCCCGGCCCAGCCTGGCGTTCTCACTGTCCAGCATCTTCATCTGTGGGAGAGAGTGGACACAGGTAGGACCTAGGACCCATTCTTAGCACCCACAGCCCCATCTAGCCCAGGGTGTTGGTGAGTGCTCGAAGGTTCCAATAGCATCTTATTCAGCTCTGACCCTGTACCCTGACTAGTCCAGGCCTGGCACAGGGGGCACTTAGGACCCACTGCTCCAGGGACATGTACATCAAATACCAGCCCAAACCCACTGGGAGCTTGCCCCAGACACCTCCACCGAGCTTGAGCCATGCCAGGCACATGGGTGGGCACCAATGACCTCAGTTTACCACCTAATCGTAACTATCTATCATGGGGAGTGGGGGAGGGAGTGCTGAGCCCCTAGGTGTTCTGCAGGCAGGAACCGTGCTCCCTGGGTCACCTCTCACCTGTACAATGCCTAACTATTATGGAGTGCTCACCATGTGTCCAGCCCTGTTCTAAGCACTTCACCCACATTAACTCATTTAATCTTTAAACAACTCTATATAGGGTAGGTATTGACATTATCCCTATTTAAAAGATGAGAAAACTGAAGCTCAGAGAGGTGAAGTGACTTGCTTAAAGTCACACAGCCCCCAAGCAGCAGACTGGGGTTTTATCTTAGACAAGTAGAATGCTGAGGTGTGTTCTAAGCCCATATTTCCTCACAGGAGTAGGGGTAAGGCCTATCTACCCACAGTGCTAAAGTGAGGGGACGTGAGATCACGCTGTGGCATGCACAGCACCCAGCAAGAGCCTGGTACACACACTTCAGGGACTCCTGTGGTTTCCAGGACTTCAGCCCAACAGGAAGGGCCTGGGTAGAGGGGGCTGTGGTGGGAGGTGGGAAGGATTTGTATTCAAGCTGTGTATCTTTGAGGAAGGTAGAGCCTAGGGACCAAATGGGTCTGTTTCCTGTTTTGAGAGTCTTCCAGAGTATGAAAGCCTGAGCCCACAGTGCCCAGGGCAGTGCCCAGTATATAGAAGGCACTTATTAAATGCTTGCTCTTGCTGATGAGTTTAAAGATCATCTAGTTCACAGGTTAGCAAAGTACAGGCCAAATTCCACTGGCTGCCTGCTTCTGAAAGGCCTTGAGCTAAGGATGGGTTCTACATTTTTAAATAGTTGGGCAGTCCACTTTTAAGTGGTTGAAAGAAAAACAACAACAACAGTATTTTGACACATGAAAATTATATAAAATTCAAATTTCAGTGTCCACACAAAGTTTTAACGGGACACACTCCCAAGCATTTATGTAGTGTCTAGGACAGCGTTCTCAGTGTGACCACAGAGCGAAGTAGCTGCAACAGAGACCATATGACACTGAAAATATTTACTACTGAGCTCTTTACAAAAAAAAGTTTGCCAGCTCCCAATCTAGTTCACAGGACCTGCACCTCTTGTTCACAGATTTCTCTGAGAACTGGACAAGAGCTCCATACCCTCTCCTTGGAGAGATGTGAATGAGTTTGTACACAAATGTAAACACACATGCATGCACGCACGCACACACACATACACACACTTTTGCAGTTTCAGGGGTTCGAGGATTCTCAAAGCCCATCCCTTAATACCAAGGTTAGTTAAGAAGCCTTGTTATAGTTCAAGGCCCTGGTTTTATATATGTAGGGCCCTCTGCTGCAGAAAGGGGGTGCTACTGGCCCAGGGGCATAGAGCAAGTGCCCAGGGAGGGCGCAGAGCTGTGGAGGGTACCTGCCGCCGGAGCTCCTGCAGCTCCCTCCGAGCCTCCAGCCGTGAGCGCTCCACCTCCTGTAGCCCAGCCCGCAGGTCCCCGGCCTCCTTGCCCTTGGCCACCCGAGCCTCTTCAAGGAGTGCCAGCTTCTGCTCTTTGTCCTCATTGGCAAGCTTCAGGCTGAAAGGGGCAGGGGGCAGAGGTCAGAGGCAGCCCCAGGTCTTAGGAAGAGTAGAGTGTGTGGCTCTACACAAAAGTCCCTGTAATTCCTGGAATGGGTGCAACTGGCTCTTGGCCTGAAGGCGCCCCAAGTGCTGTTTGTCCATGTGGCCCCGTCCTGAGCTGACCCCTCCAAGGCCGGGCCCAGGCCCTCAGCTGGGAGACGTGAACCAGTGACTGGGGTGTGGGGCATGCACTAGTCTCCAGGGAGATGCCAACAGGTGGGGTCAGAGTCTGGACCCAACTCTGCCCGCTGCCACCTTTCCCTGTCCGTCAGGTAGGAACATCACCTAAACCAATCCAAGTACCAGGCTTGGTTCAAGGACAGAGACTTCCCCATCTGTGTCATTTCCCCTGAACCTTGGGGGTGAAGCTAGCTTCCAGGGACAAAATTCAGTGCAAAGACAGGGCTCGGTGAAGGACTCCGGGCTGGTCCCTCCTGTCACCCCACCTGATCCGCTCGCTCTCGGCCTTCTTCACGGCCGCCCGCAGCTCCTCGTTGGACCGACGCAGCGCCTCGCGCTCCTTGGCACCCTCGCTCAGGCTGCGCCGCAGCTCGCCCGCCTCCTGCCGCTGGGCCTCGCGGCCATCCTGGCTCTCTCGTACCTTGCGCTGGGCCTCCAGCAGCTCCCGCCGCAATCCATCACGGGCATCCTCCAGCAGGCGCAGCTGAGTCCGAAGCTCTTCTGCCTGTGAGGACAGCGGGTTGTCATTGCCCAGGGTCGGGCCCCACTCAAGCTGGGCCTTGGTGGAAACCAGCCCATATCTGTATCCCTGGCCACGAGGCATCACCCTGCAGAGACTCAGTTATGATTCAGGCAAAGCTGGAGTCAGCAGTGTTTTGGTAATAATCAGAATTGTCCTACGGATGACACCAAGAGGGCAGGGACCACCAGCCCCTCCTTGAGTGCCCCAAGTCCCACATGTACGTAACAAGTACTTAATAAACGCTTGCTGCCTCCTTTCTCAGTTGGCAGTTCATTTATCCTTGAATGCGGGAATGAGCCTTACATTTTTCTGGGCCCCCAACAAACCAGGCACCCAGCAGCATTTAGGGGTGGGGTGGACGGCTCACCTCGCGCACACAGGATTCCCGCTGCCTGCCTAGGTCTCGGGCCTGCTCTTGCAGCCTTGTCACCTCCTGAGCATGGGCCGCGGTGGTCTCCTCATGCTGGGCCTGCAGGTCCCGCAGCTCGGACATCAGGGTGTTCACGGTGCTCTAGGACAGATGTGGTCCTCAGATGGCACTGTGCCCCCTTCGCCAGCCTCAGTGCTCCCAACTGAGTCACCTGAACTGTCTATCTTCAGCTCCAAACACGCCCCTCCTGCTGGCCTACCAGACCCTCTGTGATCCCTTGATGCCTAGAGTGCTGTCCACGTAGCTCGTCTATCCCTCAGACTAGGGGGTTCCCCAGGGCAGAGCCATGCCTCCCCCTCAGACAGGGGGCTCCTCTAGGCAGGGCTGTGTTTCCCGGCTCAGATGGAGGCCCACCTACCCGGTCCTGTTCCTGCCGGCTCTGAGCATCTCTCTTCTGTCTCTCCATCTCCAGGGAGATGGCGGTGAGGCTGTGCTGTGTTCCCATCAATTTCTCTGACAGCGCTGTCTTCTCAGATTCCTTTAGCGACAGGGCCTGGCAGAGGCAGGGAGCAAAGGGCCTGGGGGGTTACTTGGTCTTGGGGCATGCTCAGGCCTCTCCCCCACCCTGCCCTGGGAAATGTGCACACAGGTGGATCCAGGGCAGAGGTACAGGCCCACTCCTCCTGAAGCCCCAGGAAAGGGCTCAAGAGTACCAGTAACTCTGGACACGGACACAACTCATCTCTCACTAACTTGCCACAACAACTCTGGAGCAGGGCCCTTCATTATTCCTACTTTACAGATGAGGAAACTGAGGCTCAAAGAGATACAGTGACTCACCCAGGGTGACACAGCTAGTGAAGAGAAGAGAAAGTCACAGTCTGCCCTGTCCCCGTGAGATTATGGGAAAGTCAGAATTACTTCTTTTTGAGGAGGGGCAGCTGATAAATGTGGGCATTGTGGGGACTGCTTAGAAGGCAGCCATGGGGATGCAGTGCCCAGCCTGGGGTGGGAGGAGAGAAGGGAGAATGTGGGTCAGCTTTTCTGGAACCAGTGCTCACGGTGTCACGACTGTGGCTGCCACTCAGCAAGCTCCCACTGTGTACCAGGCATGGCTTACGGACTCCTAGCTGCTGGGTGGCTGGCTGAGCGGAACCAGCCCCAGAACCCAGGCCCCTCAGGAAGCAGTGGGGGCCACACCAGGGCTGAACGAACCTGCTGCTTCTCGCTCTCAGCCAGGAGGAGGCCCTCGTCACGTTCCTGCTGCAGGGCAGCGATCTCCTCGCTCAGCTCTTCCTTCTCCGCTTCCAGCCGGGCCAGCAGCTCCTCCCGCTCCCGCTGTAGCTGACTCTGCAGCTGGGCCCGTTCTGCCTCCAGCTCCCGCCATGCCGCCTCCTAGGGGCCAGGCCCAAGCACATGTGACCCACGAGGCTGGGACAACCTCAGGGCAGCAAGGACCACCTGTACCCCAGAGCCTTAGAGAGGTGACCAGAAAATTACAAGGTGGAGTAGATGATAGGCACCATGGCAGGGACACACCAGGGTTGTGCGAGCCCCTAGGGGCAGCAGCCCTGGTCTTGGGGTCAGAGATTGTTTCTTGGAGGAGAGACGAGCAGCAGTCAGCCAAGAAAAGGGGGGGGGGGAAGAACCTCAGCCCAGAGTACAGCCCCAGAGATGGCTGGGAGGGAGGAGAAAACAGGTAATACAGGGAAATCATAATATTTAAGGGTCACTGGAACTTGGACTGCGAGGGGGATGTGGTGAGCAATGGGCCCAGAGCCCCCGGCAGCAACCAGGCCAGACCAGGCCTTACCAGGCCTTGTGGGTTGTAGAGAGGGGTGGGTCTGACTCTGAGGAAAGTTGGGGCAACAGAGAATCTCCTAAAATCTAAATTTTAGACTAGGGGCTGTTCAGGAACTGAGAAAGAGGGACCAGGATTGCGGGTAGGGGTCTAGGGGACTTGGGTTGGCTGTGAGGAATGGAGTTTGCGGTCAGGGTGAGTAGCAGGAAAGGGTACAGATCTGGTGACATTAAGAGGCCAAGTCAGGCGGAGCAGGGAGAGTAAAGACGGCACAGGAGTTTGCTCCCTGGGGACTGGGTGGGTAGAACCCACAGGCAAAGAATGCCCCACCTAGGGTCTGAGGGCAGTGCCTGGCACCTCTGTGAAACTTCAAATGCTCCACTGCCACCTGCTGGAGAAGTGTGATACTATCTACCCAAGTCCAAGGCTACGGGGTGAATAGCGCCCCCTGGAGTCCTGCAGCGACAGCCTGAGCCTGTCTGTGCTGAGGCCTCTCCTAGTACCACAACAATAGCAACTGTATTTATAGAGCATTTACAAAGTGCCAGTCACTAAGCCCTTTACATAGATGATCTCACCTCATCCTCATAATACCTTATACTTTCCTTATTCCCACTGTTACAGATGGGGAAATGAAGGCACAGAGACCATAGGTAACATAACCAATATGTGGCCTAGATCAGATACAAACCCAGGCAATATAACTCTAGAGCCAGTGTTCTTAGACAGCTCTGTTCTGTCTTCTAGTGAACTGGCCCCTTACCTTTCTTACTATTAGTTTAGGTCCTAGAGTGATCCTTCATATGCAAACAGCAGTTTTGCAAATGAAAGTGCTTTCCTGAATCAGGATCATCAGGGCTGGACCCAGATTCGGGGCCTGGAAATCTGCATGTTTGATAAGGAATCCCCGGTGTTTCCTCCCAGCTACCCTCAGGACCCCCAGAATAGAGATAAAGTTCCATTTCACAGAGGTGGAGATCGAGGCAGAGTGAGATGAATGACTCCCATGAGATCAAAGAGGAGACAGTGGCTCAACCCCCCCTCCCCCCCTCGACCCAGCTGCCCGAACCTTCTCTCGCTGGAGTCGCTGTAAGTCCTCCTCATGGGCTGCCCGCTGCTCTCGCAGAGAGGCCTGGGCCTCCCGTTCAGCCTGCACAAGCTTCTGGGCCATCAGCTCCTTGTCCAGAGCCGCCTTCTCCTCGGCCGTTGTCATCTGCTGCCGTAGGCCTGCCAGTTCCCCTGCACAGGAGGGATGGTGGGGAGGCGACAGGCTTGGGTTGCAACCTCCCTGTGGGCCAGCAGACTCAGGCCAGGTGAGCCACGTAGGCAAAATCCCAGAAGAGAGAGGGCCCACCTGGTACCTAGGCTGGGTTCCCTTGGAGAAGCTTCTCGCCCTCTGGGCCTGTTTTCCCATCTGCTGCCTGAGCTCACTGGCCCTGTCCTCCGCCCGCCTCCCTCCCTGGAATGGCATCAAAGGGATGAAATGACTGATGATGAGGCTCCCACAAATGGGGAGGGTAGCCACCCCCATTACTGATTGCTTACTATGGGTCAGGCACCTGGCTAAACACTTGAAAGATCTAATCTCATCACGTTAAGGTAGCTTATCTCATCCCTAATTTACGGATGATGATATGGAGGCTCAGAGGAGATAGGCAATTTCCCAAAGCTGCACAGCTTTCCATGAGGCATCTCCTTTATGATTAACTGCTGTACACATACTTGGTGGGCTACTAGCTGTCAGCACTAATGGAGGTGACCATGGGGAGGGTACACTCCACTGTGGACAATCTAAAAACCACCTCCTGGGTAGGAAACCCACTAGAGACTCAGCATTCCCTTCCTGGTTCTGTCTGGCTCGGGTGGACGTGGACAGGAAAATTAATTTTCACAGTTCAAGAAACCAGGTGCGGCATGTGGAGAGAACCAGGGCTGGGACTGTGGGGCCAAGAGAATCATTCGAAAAAGCAGCAATGGCTCCACAGAGAACTCAGAACTCTCTAAGTGCCCTGATGACAATAGGCAGCAGGCATCACTGGCTGAGCCTAGCACTGTGCCAAGGCTCCAAATGCTTGCCTCACCCCATCCTGGCAACAGCCTTAGAAGGCGGGCAATGTCACCTCTAATTGTTAGAGAGGAACCTATGGCCCAGAGAGGGAAGGGGCTTGCTCAAGAAAGCTCAGATCTAAGTGGCAGTGGTGGGATTGGAGCCCAGGTCAGCAGACCCCAAAGCCAGTACTCCCAACTTCTGTGAGACCCCAGAACTTGACAGGTTAGTCTGGGCTGGAGTCTAGTATTCCTCACCCACCCTCTGGTCCCCCCATACCAGTCAGGGTCTCCTTGGCGAGCAGCAGGGCCTGCCCATCAGCTTCCAGTTGCTCCCGACGGGCCTCAAGCTGGGCCAGCTGCCGTTGCACCTCAAACAGGCTGCTCTCCAGGGCTTCCTTCTCTAAGCTGCAGTACACACAATCCCTCAGGCCTTAGGGCGCAGCCTCCCAGGCCCCAGGAAACTGTGGATCCCAGGGCGTGGCCAGCTGTGGGCCAGGTGCCAGCCTACCTGCCCAGCCAGGCCCATGCTCCCTGGGGAAGCCTGAGCCACAGCTAGGACGTATTTGCAAGTCCGACTTCTCAGTAACTATATCTGTGGGCCAATTTCAGGGTGTGGCTGGTGACGGAGTGGCCCCAGGCAGACCCCCCAGGGTGGGCTGGGCAGAGCCCAAAGCCTTACCGAAGGCGTGTGGCTTCCTCCAACAGGGTCCGGCCTTCACGCTCAGCTGCCGCCAGCTGCACCGCCAGGCCAGCCCGCTCCTTGGCCAGCGCCTCCTTCTCCCGGGTCGCTCGCTCCAGCGCCTCCACCTGCCGCTGTGTCTCCCGCCGTGCTTGCTCCAACTCATGCTCGCGCCCGCTAAGCTGCCGGGAGAGCTGGCACCCACCCAGGCACTGTGAGCACCACCCCAGAACCCCCCAGTCTGCTCATCATGCAGCACCCCGACCCTGGACCTGACCCAGTCCTGGCCCAACAGGAGACCTGGGTTCAAGCCCAGACTCCACCCTGATGTGCTGTGTGTACTTGGACAAATCACAGACTTCTCTGAACCTGCAATACACACACACGAGGGTCCTCACTCAGTTTGGGTCATAACAGAACCCTTTCTGCACCCCCAAACTTCCAGAGAAGCTGAATATATAAAACAGACCAAAAGAGAGCTGCTTTGCAGGCTTCAGAATGGGAACATGGAGCCCTGCTTCCTGTACCGATGGCCCATACCCTAGAGGCTGCTCCCAGGAACTGGGGCCTTCAGGAAAGACACCATATAAAGGTCCCTGGGTCCTAAAACCCTGAGGTCCCTTCCAGCGATGGTGATCCAACAAGTCTCAGATTCCAATTCTAAAATTCTCTTAGCTTGCCCAAGGGCCCAGCTGGCGGAGGTAGGGCTAAACTTAAAACTCAGATTCAGGCTCCTGAGCCCACAAGCTACCCCAAGACAGGGTGCAGGAGGCTGGGAGCCTAGAACCCCTGCTCCACCTGCTCCCCATCCTCCGTATCACCCACCTGGGCCAGCTGCTCTTGCAGCTGGCAGCGCTCCTGGCGCAGTGTAGGGACCTGCTGCTCCAGGGTGTCCCGGGCCTGCTCTGCCACCCGCAAGGAGCCCTCCAGGCCCTGTCGATCCACCTCCTGCTCCAGCCGCAGCTGTTCCAGCCGCTCCTGCTCTTCCCTCGCCAAGGTGGCCTCCTGTTCCACCCGCCGCTGCTGGCCCAGCAAGGATGCCCTTTCCTCCTCCAGCTGTCAGGCCGGTGGGGGTAGAGGTGAGTGAGCAGATGAGCCCCACCCTCCACCTGGGGAAGGGGATCCCACCAAGGGCCACCCACCCACCTATCACACGGCACAGGGGAGGCTCCCAGCAGGGGAAGGGGTGGTGCCCTTGGGCATATGGACATTGAGGAGAGGGGAGAAGCGAGAAGGACCCACAGAACTTTTCTCTCAGACCATGAAATAGAGGACAGGCAGACAGACAGAGTCAGAGACAAAAGGCCAGAGACAGAAAGAGGCAGGGAGAAAGACAGATAGGTACAGAGACAGAGGTGTGCAGGGAGATGTACAGCGAGGCAGGATGTGGGCCAAGGCTGGGCCTGAGATGCCTAGTGGGGTCTCTGAGTGGGGAGCACAGGTGGGCGAGGCAGGTGGGCCCGCTGGCACACGGCATACCTGGGCAACGAGGTGGTTCAGACCCAGCTTGTCCTGGGCGAGGCTCTCGTTGAGGGCGCTCAGCTTGGACAAAGAGTCCCGCAGAGAGGCCTCCTCTGCCTTCAGCTTGGTAATTGAGAGCTCGAGGTCCATGCGGCCAGCCTCAGCCTGCAGGGTCAAGAACAGGGTAGCCAGAGGCGCTCAGGCGGGGAGAGATGGTGAGAGAGGGAAGAGAGATGGGGAGAGATGGGAAAAGATGCTCAGGGCCCAGACTACAGGGAGTGGGGCAGGTTCTCACCAAGGACTGTGCCCAACTCTCACAGACCCCAGGCCTGTGTCAGAAATGGGACTGGATGACCTGAACTACAGGCACTGCCCCAAAGCATCTGGAAAAGTGGGGATATGGCCACTGATAGAAGTGAGTTCACCTATGTCTGGGATCAGAGGTCAATTTGTGGCCTGGGTCAAACATTAGCCTGAGTCCAGAAGGAAGGGATCTGTCTGTGACCAGTGTCAGAGGTCAGCCTGAAATAGGGGTCAGTCTATGGCCAGAGTAAGAAGGTCTGTGGCCCAGGGGAGAGGTAGGTTTGTGGTTGTGTGGCAAACAGGGACACACCTTGGTCAGCGCCTCGGCCACCTCGGCCTTCTCAGCCTGCAGCATGTCCCGCTGCAGCGTGGCACAGCTCAGCGCCTCCCTCACTTCCATCAGCTCCTTCGCCAGCCCTGAGCGCTTCACTTCCAGCTGCTCTAGTTGTCTAATGCTGTGGGACAGAGGGGAGGGGGTTGCCCCGTGTCACTTCCCTGCCCTGAGTCTCCCAAAGCCAGGCAAACCAGAGCAGACTGGGGGTCAGGCCCAAGGCCGCGGGGGCCACAGCCTCACCAGGACAGCCAGGGCCACCGCCTTTAGGCTCTGTGACTCTGGGACTCAGTTTTCACATCTGCAAAACGGGTAACACCCGCCCCACGAAGTTGTTATAAGGATACACGACTTACTTAAGGATACATGAAGTATTTAAAATAATGCCGGACATAGCTCCCCAAGGGCGTTTTGAAACAAGAATAATACCTACTACCACAATGTACTGGATAGCATTGTGATTAGGTGTCAGAGAAGTAAACTGCAGTTTCACCATCCATAAAATGGGCTTAATAATAGCCAATCATAGAGTTATCATGAGGGTTAAATAAGATGACCTAATTCCTTAAAATGATGTCTGGCCCTTGGCAATATTAGTATTAATATTATTCCTGTAACTTTAATTTTTAAAAATAATGCTAATATTACTACTGCATTTTAATATTGCACTACCGTCCACACTACTCTGCCAGTTCTCAGATCCCAGGTAAGTGACTATACCTCCCTGAGCCCGTTTAACCAAACAGGACTGATGAGAAGGCCCTACATCGGAAAGGAGCCATGAGGAGACTTCTCAAGATGGTAGGAGGCCCAGGACACAGCAGGTGCTTTCTAGCCCCCAGGGACACTGTCAGGAACCCCAAGGCCCATTCAAGTGGACCTGGCAGGGAGGCCAGAAGCTACTCACCTACGCTCGAGCTCCCTGCGTGTCCGTGCACTGTCCTGCACTGTGTCTTCCCGCTCCTCCTCCAGATGGTCCCGCTGGCGCCGCAGCTCCTCCTGCGTCACCTGTAGTTTCTCCCGCTCTTGCTGCAGCTCCTCAGTCTGCTGCTGGGCTGCCTGCAGGCTGTGGGCCAGGCTGTCCTTCTCCCTGCAGGACCGGGGGGAGGGAGCTAAAGGGGATGCTGGGGCTGCTCCCAACGGGGAAGATGGCCATGCTAGATGTGAGCCACATCCTCCGTCTTCTAAGGTACCTGCCTCCAGGAAGCCTTCCCTGACCATGCCCATGGCCAAGTCATTTCATCTACATCTCCCTGAAGCTAACTCTTCCTAGCAGAGGGAACCCTACTTTCCTTTTCCCCCAAACTGCCCACTTGGGGCCCAGGGGAGTGGACAGTAGCAGTGGCATTATCTCCTAGTATGCCACCAGGTTGAAGAGGTTAGGCTCCTGGGACACGTGGGCAATTTTTCTGCCAGCCTGCTAGTCCATATGACCAGTAAATGCCTTTACGGCCCCTCACCCCATCCCTCAATTCTGGGAGGCCCAGTGGAGCTGGGTCTGTCCAGATCTCACAGCTTCCTGCTGCACAGGCCAGCACACGGTAGCCAGGGCAGGAGAGCAGGGCGGCAGCAAATGGGAGCTCTGACAATTTGCAGAGCGCTGCCATTTCCCCAGCAGTCACAAGCAATGGAAGGGGTGACTCCTTCTGAGCCAGCTGGGGTTTCCAGCTCAGCCTTAGGGCTGACGGCTGTCAGATCCTTCACTGTCCCACCTGGTCGCTTGAAGTAGCAACCCTTAAGCATACTAGATATGAAGGCTGGCAGGTGGGAAAAACATACAACGTGATATCAAGTAAAAACAGAATACAAAATGAGGTATTCACGTGAATGCAACAATATAAAAAGCCCTTCTCTGCCTGGCTGCTGTGGCTCAGGTGGTGGGGAATCGTCCTGTGCACTAGGAGGTCGCTGGTTCGATTCCCAGTGGGGGCACATGCCCAGGGTGGCCGGCTTGGTCCCCGTTAGGGGGTGTGCAGGAGGCAACCGATTAAAGTTTTTTATCAGTGTTTCTCTTTCTCTCCCCCATTCCCTTCTTCTCTATGAAATCAATAAAAACATATATTTTTTAAAAGTTCTTCTCCTTCTAAGGGATGAGAAGCACTGGTTTTGCTATCAGTTCCAATTCCTATCCCCGGCCACATCACTGTATGAGCTTCAACAAGCCTCTCAACCTCAGCACAGTAAGGGTCCTGAACTGCATGTTTCGCAGGAAGACTAATTGGAGATGATACATGTAAAATGCTTGGCAATGAGCCTGGCACACAGTAAGTGTACAGGAGACATTTATGACCTCACTGCCAGAAAACACACACACGTGGCTAGTTATGACCATATTGGTGCAAATCCACACGCTTACAGGCTTGGGCTGGCGTTGGGCCCAAACACTGATTTACTCTCTGGGACCTCCACTCTGACCTCCCAGGCACCTGCTCAGGAGGTCGATGGCACTCCGTAGACGCTGGGCCTCGCGCTGGGCATCCTCCTGGGCCTGGGTGGCCTCATCAGTCTTGTCCCGCAGACGCTGCAGCTGTTCCTCCAGGGCACGGCGCTCACCCTCGCTGTCACTAAGCTGCTTCCGCAGTGTACTCAGGAGATCCTGGCTGGCCTCGTAGCGCCCACGCATGTCCTGTAGCATGGGAACCACTGAGTCTGGGGGAGCCCTATGAAGCCCTCAGAGCCCCCTGCTGCTCTCTGCTGGTTCCTACTCTGAGGCCTAGGCCTGAGGCAGAAGAGTGGGGCCAAACCCCCAGGCTAGGTTTCCACTCCCTTTCACTGTGCCCTCACCACCTCTTTGAGCCCTCCACCAGGGCTCTGAGCCCCCATCTCCCTGAGGTCCCCAGCAAACCCAACCTAAGCCCCCAGGATGCCAGACAAAACACAAGCACATTCCCTCTCCCCGGTTCTGAATACCCCAGGGCTCCTCCCCTTTGCATCACGGTTCTGACTACCCCCAAGATCCTCTCAGTTCCTAGTTCCCAGGCTCCTCTCATCCTAGCAGACTCCTCCTCCCAGGCTTTTTCCCAGGGTCCTAGCTCAGTCAGTCCTGTTAGGAAACCGCATCTCCTTTTTTATGTACCAGGCTCCTCCCACAGCTGCTCAAGCCCCTCCCACTCTGGGTTCAGATTCTCTCCCTGAGCTCTCAGCCACCTCCAGGGATCCAGACTCCATTACCCTTTCTCAGGCCTCTGACTCCACCCCTGGGATGCTCAGGCCCTACCCCAGGCTGCCCAAACCCCCCTGGATGCTCAGGCCCCTTCTTACCTGGACCTGTAGCTGGCGCTTGTGCAGAGCAGAGTGGATAAGGGCAAGCATGGAGGAGTCGGAGCAGGCTGGGGACGGGCCTCGGCGCGGGGAGCGGCCACGGCCTGGCGAGGAGCGCCGCGGTGGGGATGGGGTTCGAGGGGCCGAGAGCCCCCGCAGACTGCCATCCGATGCATCAGCGGTGTGCTCAGAGCCACTTAGCTGGACACCACTCTCCATGTCCGACAGAACGGCCTGAGGGGTGTGGTAAGGAGGCAGGAGGAGGGCAGCAGCGAGGTTAGCCGGGCAAAGAAGCCCAGGTGGGGCAGAGGGGCCGCAGCGGACGTGTGTCCAGCTTCATTCCCAAATCTGCAGCACATCCTACGCTCCCTTCCAACAAGTCTTCCTGATTCCACTCCCACTAGCTCAGCCCTCAGCCCGCCAGGTAAGGCCTCCCATGTATTGTGAAGACATCATTTAGCCATTCTCTCAGATGGGCCTGAACCTCTTGCTGGCAGGTTCCCCAGGTTCCCCAACCACTTGCAGTTCTGCTGAAGGCCACCAGAGGACACCAAAGGACGTGGTGGCCCTGGACTGCCTGGCCTTGGCTTGCGCAGGGCTCCCACCCCTCTGGCCTCTCCCAGATTGCTCCCACATCACACCTGTGCCAGGTCCCTCAAGGTCTGTTGCAGCCCCTCTCCCTCCTCTGCCTCCAGGCCCGCCTGCTCCTGGAGCTGCAGGGATTCCTGGAGTGGTGTTGAAGAGAAAAGGAAAGGGTGGTCAGGGTCTCTGCCCTAATCTGGAACCCAATCATCTCTCCCTGGTCCCCCACCAATCAGGTAGCCTCTAAGGCCATGACCATAGTCCAGCTGCTTGGTAACCTCACAGCGGCCCCAACTGCCCTGAACAGACTAGGCCCAGAGAAGTGCAGTGTTCCACCTCAGGTCACACAGCCTGTTGGGGAAGAGCTAGACATAGAACCAGGCCTGGCCCCACACAGAAGGGTAACCAACCCAGGCAGTACCCTTGAAGGGTATCCCTCTGGTGGGGACACAGCTGAGCTCCAAGAGAAAGAGCCCTGGGCTAGCAGGTTACAGGCATGAGCTCAAGTCCTGACTCCCCAACTCACTGGCTCTGAGTCTCTGGACAAGTATTTCCCCTTGGGCCTCAGGTTTCTCATCTGTATAATGGGGATCATGCTACAGAGCTGCTGAGAGGATGAAATGGGATAAAGGAGATAAATGTGCTCACACTAAGCCTGGCACACACTAGGTGTTCAATTAATGAGGGGGTAAAACAGTCTGAGTGGGATGCTCCAGGGTGGCCCAAGCAGCCTGGCCCTCCACCTGTGTCCATGGATCTGGTCAGTGCCCCATCCCGCCCTGCCACACCTCTAGGGCGCTGCATCTCACCAGGGCCTCAAGCTTCTCACTGAGGGCCTTGTTGACCTGATCCTTCTCGAGATTCTGGTTCTGAAGGCGCTCCACTGTCAGGGCCAGCTCTGTCACTCTGGAGGTGGGGGAGCAACAGAGGTAAATGGAAGACCCACCCCAGCTTGTCCTCAAACCCCCCAGCTCTGTGTCCTGCACGCTTCCCCAAACCTGCAGCAGGGACCCTAGGATTTGCCTCCCTAGTTGTACAACCTTCAGCAAGCCACTTCTCTCTGGGCCTCAGACTTCTCAGTAAATGGGAATGAGGTTGCCACCCCTTTATCTCCTGGGAAAGCACTCTGGGACTTGTCTAGGCTGCAGGTACTGGGAGCAAATTTGGCATCAGAGGTTGAACTGCTTGTAATGTGCCCTGGGCAAGAGCCTTCTGGACCTCAGTCTCCCACTCTGCCAAACGGGGTACCTGGGAAGACTGGCTGAGCTCGAGCAGAAGGGCCCATCTCCAGTGAACAGACCCCCTCCTCCCCTACCAGGCACCCACCTGGCATTGAGGTCGGCCTTGTCCAGGTTGTTTTGCATCTGCAGCTGGGCCATGCACTCCTCCTGGAGCACCTTGTCCCGCAGCTGCTCCTCCAGCTGGGCCTGCAGCAGTGCCTGCTTCTCCAGGGCTGCCTCGGCCCGGCTCTCGGCCAGCCGCAGGCCCGCGCTCAGCCCCAGGCCCGCTTCCTGGACAGCTCGTGAAGTCCGGGCCAGCTCCCCTCCCAGCTGCAGCAGGTCTCTGGTGGAGAGAACACAGGATAGGGATGGGATGGGGTGGGCTCCCAAATGGCACTGGGATGCTATCTGTCACTATCACACTGGGGAAAAAAGTCATATAACGCACAGTGTGGGTGAGGCTGTGGTTAAACAGACCCTCCGCAACACTGCTGGCTGGAGGACAACCACAGCTGAGGGCAGTCAGGAAGAGCTCTGAAAATTACTAACGGATCGGCTCTTTGACCCACCAACTCCAATTCTAAGAATTTATCCTACAGAGATGCCCCAACACATGGAAAGTGACGTGTGTATAAGGTGACCCACTGCAGCATTGCTCAGGTCAGAAATACTGGTGGCAACCTAAATGGCCATCAAAAGGGACTGCTCTTAAATAAGCCCTGATACATCCATTCTGTGGAACACTCTGTAGCTGAGAAGAACGAATGGGGAAGCTCTTCAGAGCCTGAAGTGGAACCACTCCCACTTGTAACTCAGTTATGACTATGAGGTGAAGGAAGCATCTTCTAGCCCTGGCCGGGTAGCTCAGGTGGCTGGAGCATCATCTCAATAAGCCACGGTTGCAGGTGGGATCCCCAGTCAGGGCACATACAAGAATCAACAATGCCCGGCCGGGCGTGGCTCAGCAGTTGAGCGTCGACCTGGGATCCAGGCGATCGGGGTTCGATTCCCAGTCAGGGCACATGCCTGGGTTGCGGGCTCGATCAATGACTCTCTCATCATTGATGTTTCTATATCTCTCTCTCCCTCTCCTTTCCTCTCTCTGAAATCAATGAAGATATATTTAAAACAAACAGAAAAACAAACAATGAGTGCCTGAATTGATGGAACAGCAGATCTCTCCCAAATCAATTAGAAAGAAAGCAAGCATCATCAAGAACAGCAAAGATGAAATTCTACCAAGAGTATATAAAAGGGTGTGTGTGCGTGTGTGAGATCTGCTGCACTTGCTTGTATAAAATAAGCCTGGAAGGTCATTTAGGAAAGTGATGGGTCATACTGCTTTCCTCCAGGAGGGGGAGGAGTGTCTGAGGCCAGAGGTGGGAGGGAGCCTTTTCACCTTATACCCTTTTGAAATTTGAATCTTGTGAATATATGAGTTATTTAAAAAGTAAAATACTAGGCCCTGGCCGATGTGGCTGGGCTGGTTGGAGTGTCATCTAGTACACCCAAAGGTGGTGGGTTCGATTTCTGGTCTGGGCACTTGCCCAGGTTTCGGGTTTGATCCCCCATCAGGAAGACAACTGATCGCTGTCTCTCTCTCCCTTCCTCTCTCTAAAATAAATTTTTTAAAAACATAAAATATTAACTTTTTAAATGCTAATTAAAAATAGGGCATTTTTAAAGTACATCAAATAGGTTAAATTCTCTCCTATCCTGAATGAACTGTACCATTGTGTATCTAATATAAAGAGAGGAAGTGCCTCATTAAGGAAGAATTCCAATTAATACATTTAGGAGTGACAGAACGAGACAATCAGAATCTTGCAACCTCTGATGAATGTCTGGGCCTTGGTATTGAGCATCTAAGGCAGTGCCCAAAAAGAGACACCCAGGCAATCAGGCCTCCTGATGAAAGAGCACACAGCACTTATGAAGAAGTCTTATAAAAAAAAAACAAACACCAAAAGGAACAACAACAAAAAACCTGAACCTGAATCTGATCAACATCCAACTTACAAGAAATACAAAGGTGTTAAATGACACCACAGAATGCAGACTGTGGGAATCTTAGGACAACTGCCCCAGTCTCCTGAACAAATAAAAGAGACTTAAAGGGCAAATCAACCCACCACATTTTGTGAACATCTATCCTGATTCAAACAAATTGTTAAGACGAAAATTGAAGCAAACCGTCTATAACATTGATGAGTTCACCAAAAATTGGGAAACACTGAATATTTGATGATTTTAACAAAAGATCGTTAATTAAACAAATTTTTAATGTAAAAAAGGAAACAAATTGGTCTCCCTGCCCCTGGGCTCTGCCCCACAGCCTCACCTGCTCAAAGACCTTGCAGGACCAAGCCCGCGTGCTAGAGCGTGGCTTTGAGGCTCTCCTTTCCAACCTGACCTCCGTTCACCTGACTTTCTCTCCAAGCCCACCATTTTCTCCCACCTCCAAGCTTTTGCTCTGGCTGTACTCTCTGCCTAGTGTGCCCTAGCTCTGCTAGTTAAAATACTACTCATCCCTGAGCTCAGTGCAAATTCCACATTCCACCTTCTCTATGAAGTGTCTTTCTGACCTCCCCAACCCTCCCATCCTTCTAAGCATCCAGGACATTCTCTCTGTTCCACTTTCATGTTACTGACCACTCACTTTCTAGGTTTAGAATTCTGGGAGCCTATTTCTTTTTTTAGAAAATCCTGACCTGAGGATATGGGTTTTTTTTATTGATCTTAGAGAGAGAGGAAGAGGTGGGGAAGGGAGAGAAGTTGATGTGAGAGGGAAACATGGATTGGCTGTCTCCCGTACACACCTTGACTGGGGATCAAACCTGCAACCTAGGTATGTGCCCTGACCAGGACCTTTCAGTGTATAGGACAATGCTCCAACCAACTGAACCACCTGGCCAGGGTTGGGGGTCTATTTCTTTTCATCGCTAGAGGTGGTAAGGACCTGGGTAGCATAAGCTGAATATTCTAGTGGATTAAAAGCAGGAGCTGTAAATCCTGACTCATCTGCTCACTGCTGTGTGACTTTAGGAAAGTCACACTACCTATATAAGCCTCAGTGTTCTCATCTGTAAATTGGAACTATTACAGTTCCTACTTGACAGAGATGCTGTGGATACGAGATGAAATTAAATGTACAAAGAGCCTAGCTCAGAGGAAACACCTAGTAAATGTTGATCACCACAATCGTGGTAAGAGTACACTATTACTAGTTGCTTCTGCATGTATCTCTAAGGGCCTGGCACACAGTAGGTGTGTTGGGTTAGACTGAAGTTCAACTGAGTTCAGCCGAATTCAACTTAAAAAGCAGGGTTGCCTTCCAGCTGCTGCTACAGCGTCTCCCCAAGCCACCCCCTTGGCCAGCCAGGCCTCACCTCTCGGTGGACATCTTCACCTCGCTGACCAGCCGCCGGACCCCCATAACCTGCTTCCAGAGGAGGAGCAGGCGGCTGTGCTCGTTGCTGAAGTAGGCATTGAAGGACTGGAGGGAAGACAGGCTGAGTGAGGGGCTGGCAGGAGGACCACCCGCTTCCTTCCCAGCTCTGACCATCCTGGAAGGCACTTTCGCCCAGGGAGGGGGTCTTTCTGTGGGCCAGGTCTGGGCCTGCACACAGGGCTGTGTTGAAACTGTCACCCTCACACTCCCAAGCCTCCCTCTGGCACCAGGAAATGGGTTTCAATGCCTCTACCAGCTGCAAGAGACAGCGAGAAAGGGCAGAAAGGGCTGGCACCTAGGTTTGCATCCCAGCCGAGTGACTGGGCAGGTTACTTAACCTCTTTAAAGTGAGGACGACAGCACCTACCACATTCAGTTATGATGCGAAGCAGTGAGGAAAATGAGCACCTGGCACATGGTACATGCTAATCAAGGCCAACTATCACTATGACAGTCATTTACCTCTCCCAAAGGGCTCACCTGGCCAGCAGGGCCCTCCCGCTCCTTCTCCCGAAGTCTAAGTTCTCACCACTGTACAAAGGCCCTTCCCCTCGGGTCAGGCTGGACCCAGCACCCCTGCGCCCACCTCCTCCTCGCGCCTCCACGCCGCCTCCCGCTGCTCCAGCTCCTTGCGACTGCGTGTCCAGTCGCTGGTCACCTTGCGTAGGTCCTCACTCAGAGCCTGGTTGGCTGAGCTGGCCTGGTCCAGCTGCTCACGGAGCATAGCGTTCACCTGGGCCAGGCTGCTGCTCCTGGTTGGGGCAAGAGGGATCAGTGAGCTTGTGGCTGGAGAAGACCACCCTCCCAGCCATGTCCTCTCCCTGCTGTGCCCACCTCTGCTGCTCCTCCTCCAGGCGGATGAGGGCACTCTCCAGGTCTCCACTGTGCTCTGTGTCCTGGGTGGAAGAAGTGGGCATCAGGTTGGGCACATGGAGGGAAGGGCTTGCCCTGCCCTGCCCTGGCACCCACCCTCAGCCGCTGCTGCTCCAGCTCTGTGGATCTCTCCAACAGCTGCTGCTCCAGCTCCGAGCACTTCTTCTTGTACTGGAGGATCTGGGGATGAGTGGCAGGCAATGGTCAGCCCCAGGGGGTGGGAGCAGGGCAAAATGAGCACATGGGTAGGCAGGAGCAGGAGTGGGCGGCCCTGACCTTGGCCTGCAGCCGTTGCACAAGCTGGGCCTGCCGCTGCTGGCCCTCCTGGTAGGACTGCAGCTTTCGCCGGTAGGAGGCCTGCTCCTCCTGCAGCTGCCTCCGCAGCTCCACGCTCTGCCGTACCAGCCCCCTGGGCTCCTGTGTTTCCAGCTCCCCAGATTCCAGCTGCACAACCTGCTCCAGCTGCAGGGAAGGGACCTGGATGAGAGTCCTGGGCCTCCAGGGAAAGTAGACACAGGTCTCTGCAGGGGGCGTCAGGCTGGGCCCAGGCCCACAATGCCTTGTAGGCACATTTGGGCAAGCCCAGGATGCAACGCACGTATGCACAGGTTAATGCAGCTGTGCATGGACACACAGATGGGGTATGCATGGACACATTCCGGTGGGCCCACAAACATGTGCATGCAAAACACAAAGATGCACCTGGGGGTAAACCTTAGAGGCCCTGGGTGCACCGTGAGCCTGTCTTCCAAAATGACTAACTGCACTGTGGTTGATGATTCCTATATCCGTGCCCATGTCTCCCTACCCCGTACCCAAGTGAGCTTAGGAAAGCATGCTGTTCCCCACTGCATCTTAGACCTAGAAGAGTGTTAGTGGCACATTCGCTGAGATCATGAATTAATGGCATAAGCACATGGGAATACATTCAAACAGAGGCATCGACACATGGATGCGTATTGAGCTTAGAGACATGCACACATATAAGGCACACAGGAGGTGTCAAACATCCCCAGGGTGACACAGATGAACTCCCCGGCCTGCCCCCACTCCTATATACGCAGCGCTCAGATTTGTAAGAGGTGCACACAAATGTTCTAATAGACAGAATGGCTTAAAATGCCCTGAGCCCCAGCCCAGCCTCAGGCTGCCACCTCTCCCTGACCTCATGGGAAGCCTCTGCTGTCAGCACCCTTTCTTCACCCCCAGGCGGCTTGCAGCCCCTTCATCATCAGGCCCTGTGGGCACAGGAAGGATGCCTGCCTGGCTCTGGCTGCTCCTATAGCCTTGGAACTCGCTAACTTCCTTAGGCACCTGCTGGTCTCAGCCTCCTCCACCTGTTGGGGAAGCAACTGAGGATGAGTGGGGCTAACAGACGAGTGAAGGTACCCAGGGTGAGCCAACGGGATGACAGCCCAGCCCAGCAGACACTGACTCCAGCTCACACTCGCCATCTACAGCTGGGGCAGGGCATTCACACTTCCACCCACACTAATGACAGGGCCAGGCCAGGTTAGTGGCAGGTGCAGGTTCCCTCCAGTTGTTCCCTGCATTGACCCAGTATGCCCACGAGATGTTCAATGAGCCATTGAGAAAGCTGAAAACAACCTCATTTCTACCTCCCACTCCACCCGCCAGGGGCAGCGCTGGGGCAGGGTGACTGTGGCCACTATAGCCACCCATAGGGAGGGGCTGGTGGGGGCTGCTTGGGGGCTTCACCTCAAGTTGGGGGGAACAATGCAATCTGAAGGTGTGGGAGGAGGTAACATGCAGGAGGTCTCTGCCTGGAAGAATGGGCTGTAGGCCTGTGACCAGTGTCTGCAAGAAGTCCACCTCAGTCAGGAGACGGGCAGTGTCCACATCTGAGCATGCCAGTGGTGGCACCGAAATGCTGTGTGTGTTGTGCATCGATGCAGGTGTAGCTCATGGGAGTGAGTGGGGAGTGTTTTGTCATTTGTCTCCACCAGGGACTGTGTGTCTCTGTGTCTAGGCCTTCATGGGGACCTGAGAGAGGTGGTGTCTGCGGTCACAGGTCTACATTGTGGTGCAGGTGTGGGTACATCTGTGTGTACCCATGTGGTCATGAGTTTGCAGGTCTGAGAGCACAGCTCTAAATGGGTGAGTTGGAGTGTGTGTCTGAGCTCTGCGTGTGTCTGTGGTGTGTGTGTCGGCGACTCTATGCTTTATGCACCTTTGTGTGTCCACGGGATGTGAGACAATGTGCTGTGTTGTCGCAGAATGTGTGTATCACGGTGCTGTGACTGTGCATCTGGGTGGCAGGCTGCACACCTAGGTGGGATGTGTGGTGTCTGGCTGCAGGTGCAGCTCCTGCTATGGTGAGCTTGTGTTTCCGTGTGGTGCGTTTTGCACATCTGTGTATGTCTGTGTGGGGTGTGATTGTGACCTGTGCTGAGTGTGTTTTACACAGGTGTCTAGACCTGGTGCTGTTTGCATTTGTGATTTAGAGGGGTTCAGGCAGTCGTCGGGTGCTCCGCCTGCTTCCCCAGTGCTAGCAGCCAGGCCCTGGTTACTCCCAGCCATATCGCACCCCTTTCCACCGACTTCACCCCCTGAAAACGGCCTTTCAACTTCACTTGTTATTCAAGGAGAAAGGAGGGTGTCACCAAGCCAGGGATGAAAGAAGTTTACCATCTCCCCTAGCAACCACTGCCCTGGTACCTTATTATTCCAGTCACTCGGTCCAGGTTGCCATGGACACAGGCAGCCCAGGGGGCGTGGCCACTCCCTTCTTCCCATCCCAGCTGCCTCACCCAACACTTGCTCCTCAGGAACAGGAAGAATGGGGGGGTTCCACAGGAACCCTGAGGGTCTCCCTCTGATCTTGGAGGTGGCCACTGGGAGCCTGTGCCTCAGTTTCCCTACATGCAATCTAGAGGGCACAAATCCTGACCTCGCTTCCAATTTCTTTTCCCAGGGATGCTGTGGGGTTTAAAAAGTCAGAACGACCTTGCTGACTGCCCCCGAGCCTAGCCCACATGCAACACTTATGGCCACAGAGGCAGGCCCTGCCACTTGCGGCACGGGGACAAGTGGACAGCAGGGAGACATAGTGCCAAAGGACCTGAGCCCAGACCAGGGGTCTCATCCCAGCTCCACTGCTGACCGTGGGCCTATCACACTCATCTCTGGACTTGTTTCCCCATCTACAATAAGGTGATCTCCAGGCTCTGATGTTCTCTATGGAGACCTCCACCTGTACCCCAGGAAAGCCCTGGAGGTCACTCTCAGCCAATCCCTGCCTCCAGGAAGTGCTGCACTGACGCTATCTCAGACAGAGGACAGTCAAACACCAGGCTCACTCTACAACATACTCAGAGCCTCCCTGACCACAGGATGGAATTTTCTAGACTTAATGCAGACCCCTACTCCCGTGCTGAGGCCCCAGCCCAGCAGCTGTGTCCTAGAAGAAAAAGGACCTGCCACCTGCCACCTCTTCTTCCCTTCTCCTGCCAGCCAGGGGGGTGTGCTGGCTTCATTGTCAGTCAGAAGCTGGCATTTAAGAGGCAGCTCCCGCCCTCGGAGGCCTGGCACTGTGCCAGGGGCCAAAAGATTTGAGGCCTAAACTAGGAGGGGGTTGGCTCAGGGCCCCATCACCACTGACAATGTGGAACTCCATCCAGTTAGCCCTCCACACCCCCTGCAAACCCTGGGAAAATTAGTTCTGAGCTGTCCCCAGTGCTGGGGGCCACTGCAGCCTCCCCGTCCTCTGCAAGTCCGAACAAGTCAGGGGCTTATACAGGCGGCCAGATACCAGGACACAGACACAGCCTACAACCACACTCAGAAATGCATATCCCTCTTCCCAACAGGAGTATGCAAGCCCGTGCATGAACAGGTTGGCTCAGGGGGTCTAGTACCACACAGGGGACCCTGGGCCAGCTTTAGTCTCCCACTTGCAACATCAGAGTGTCGTATCTGAGGTCTTTCCAGCTTCCCAGAGGCCAGCTGCCCCCCTGGAACTCCCAGCCCAATTGTTTCTTCCCATACTTGAGAAACAAAACTAATGCAGGGCTGGAAGTCGAGAGACTAGCCTTAATTGGCTGTGTGACCCCAAGCACAGTGCTTTCCCTCTCTGAGCCTCTGTTATCTCCTCTGTTAAATGAGCATCACAATGGTCCCAACCTCGGTGCATTAAAGGGAAAGCACCCAGCACCTGTCTGGCAAGTAGTAGGCACTCAGTAAGCAGCAGCTACTATTATGACTGTTTTTAATATGCACACATCCATTTGCACACATTCTCCCTCCCTCATGCAACTCTCCCACCAAGTTTCAGCCATCATCAATTCCCCAGGGTCACCTCCTACAAGCCTGGAGGTCCAAAGAAGACAGTACAGAGAACAACTTGCACCCCTGGCCCTGGCTACACTGACCTCCTGGCCCAGGCGCTGGGACCCCTGCAAGCCTGCAGCACAGGTTCCCAGGGGATGTGAATCCCGTCTGGACTCGTAAGCAGGCCCAGCTTCTCCTTCCATGGCTGGGCCTCACCCCCATGGGGAGCAGCGGCAGGCCTATGGCTGCCTGTTCCTACCCCAGCCTGCCTCAGAGCCCAGCCACTGTTGGGTGAACCCCGAGGCCCATGTAAATGGGAGCACAGGGAGATGCCCAGAGACTCAGGGGTGGCAGGGACCTCTAGGGGTCTTAGTTTCTATGTCTTCTCACCCCCAAGCAGGTCTGGAACAGACAGGAATGAAATGCTCCTGGTGTCAGGCACTTTATTCCATTAGCTCACTGATTCCTCAAAACTCCACTTCATAGTACCATCCCCACTACAGAACACAGACTCTGAGAGCGGGGTGATTTGCTCAAGGGCCATTCAAGTTGGCAGAGCCACAGTTCAAACCCAGGCCGGCCTGAGTCCAGGCCCACCTTTTGCCCGGTATGCAGGCCTGCCCTGGCCACCTCCCTGACCTCACAGCAAGGGAGCCCCTGGCTCAGCCCGGGCAGCACCCACCCTCTCGCTGACCGCATTGTACTTGATGGCCAGCTCATCGCGCTCGGCACGACTCTGGGCCAGCAGGTCCTCCACGCGGGACAGTTCCTGCTGCAACAGCTGGTTCTCTTCCTGTAGCGACAGCATTGATGCCATCTCTGTGGCCGACAGCGGGGCTGGAGAAGGACAGCAGGCACATGATTAGCTTCCACTGGGTCCAGGGGGACATCCTCCCGCTACAGGTGTCCCACCCATCCATGGGGGCAGGAAGATGGACCAGGACCCAGAAGGAACCTGGGTAGGAGTGCATGTAGCACCAGGCTGCACGAACAGAACAGGAAGGTGGGCAAAGCAATGGGCTTCAGGGTAGACTTAGAGTGGACACAACTACAGCTGCAGTGTGGCCCCAGCAGGCCTGGGAGGTACAGGAGGGAAGCTCCGTAGTAGTCAGGAGATAAGGCCCCAAGTTCTAGCTCCTTCCTTCTCCAGTTACTACTGTTCTCTGGACTCAGTTTTGCTGATCTGTAAAATGGATAGAACAGTAACCAGACCCTACCAGGAGAGCAGGAAAGCCTGATTTAAGGGAAACACTTCATGTAACTTCTAAGATCAGGCTTTAAAATAGTATAAGTCAGGTTGTAAGGAAGCAGAGGAAAAAAAGAAAGACCAGAGGGAAAAGGAACCCCATCCTGTGGGCTCCCCTTCCACCCGGTAAACTGGACACATACCACCTGGGTGAGAACTCTCTAAGTCCCTGTCTGTGGATCCCAGGGGCCCCAACATCCCTGGTCTCCCAAGGAGGCTGAGGTTAGACAAAGACTATGGCAGGAACACCAGAAAGACCATCAAAGAGAGCTGGAAACACTCCAGCTGTGACTGAGTGTGCCCCTCCCAGACTCTCAATCCAAATATTCAGTGAGTTCCACCTACCAGAAGGAGCAGGGGCCCATCAGCTTTCTTGAGGGGGGAAGGGGGGGGAATGGACTTCCACAAAGCCCTGAGCTAAACTGAACTGTCCTCCCCCTATAATCTCAGATTCAGCCGGCTCACACCTTCCCTGGGAGAGAACATCATGTTTGGGGTTTAAGTCTTTGCAGCAAGGAGGGGATTCTCAGCCCTGCGTTCTACTTCTAGCAGCAATACATGTGGTGTAATTTGCCCAGAACACATCTGGGCAAATTACACCACTAAGTCTCTATTTCCTTATCTGTAAAATGGCAGGATTGTACCTGCCTCCCGGTGGAAGCGGCAATCATTGTTATCATCATGACTACTGAGAACGGGCTGTGAGAAGAGGTAAGATGTGGGCAGTGTCTGTGCAGAGGAGAGGAAAGACTGGTACCTGGGCTCTCAGGCTGGGAGAAGTTTTGGGTGACAATCTCCCTGATGAGGGCAGGCAGGTGGGCAGGCTGACAGTCCTGGGTCGGGTCCTGCACACTCAGGCTGGTCTCCTGACCCGGCCCCAGGACGCTGCTCTCTAGTGTCTGTGGGGAAAGAAAGAGGGTCTGAGGGGAACCTGGGATCCTGGGAATCCCTGGCCTGGGTGGGAAAGAGCAAAATCCAGTCACCCAAGATGTGGGTGCCCAGGAGACCGCCAGGAAATCCACCAAATGGAGGGAAGTCTGGGAGTTAGAATTGCAGACACCGCCCCATGGAAGGACACTCTTGTATGCCTCCTGCCAGGGAAGGAGGCCCCCTCGAGGGCCAGAGAACCAAACCCTACAGCGGCAGCACAGAGTATTGGGGGCTCCAATCCAGCTCCGAAATAGATGGGTGAGGATCCCATTATGCCAGCAGAAGTCACCCCAACCCTAAAATCTGGGAGGAAGGACCCCCACCCTCCCCAGGGCACTGGGATAAGGGAGCCACAGCACACCCTTCTACCCTGAGATGAGTCTAGCTGGGAGCTGCAAACTGGGGCCCCTGTGCACCTCACCACCACACCTCTCCCATCCCCAAGATGCACCCACACCTTCCAGAGTGACTGGATGGAGTACGCACAGTGGTCAGGACCCACCTGGATAACCGTCTCCAGTTCTGGCTGGGTCTCCAACGACCCCTCCAGCCCCACACTCATGGAGGGAGGCTGTGGGCAACCCTCTCCAGGCCCTTCTCCCAGGCACCAGACCAGCTCAATCCTTCCAGCCCACCCCACAGCCAGACTGCTGTGCTGAGCACTGGGCAGCTTAGGCTTAATCCGGTGTCCCCATGTGACCACAGGGGTGGGAGGAGCTGAGGGAGGGGGAGGGGAGGGGAAAGCAGAGGAGGGGCAGAGGGAAACAGAGAGAAGACCTAGGATATGGGGGGAGGGGGTAGAGAGGGGAAGAGGTGGGGAGAGAAAAGGAAGGGAAATAATGGAGAGGGGGAAGGGGAGGGAAGGAAGGGAGGGACCAGAAGCAAAGGACTCCCAATACACTCACTCTCTCTCTCTCTCTCTCCCCCTCCCCCCCCCACCCCTCTCATACATACTGCCCACCCTCCCCAACTGCTGGGTCCTAGAGTCCTAAAAGCTCAGGGGATGGGGTCAGCAACCAAAAGACAGGACTGGCCAGAGTCTTCCAGCTTGTTAAGAATGTAGAGGGATGGGTGGAAGTAGGTTTACAGTTGTGAGTACAAGAAACACAGAGTTGCCTGTCTGGGTGGCTCAGCTGGTTGGAGCATCATCCTGGGCACCAAAAGGTGGCGGGTTTGATTCCGGTCAGGGCACATACCCAGGTTTTGGGTTCAATCCCCAGTTGGGTCACGGGCAGGAAGCAACCAATCAATGTTTCTCTCTCACAACAATATTTTTCTCTCTCTCTCTCTCCCTCCCTCTCTCTGCAATCAATAAAAACATATGTTTTTTTTAAAAAAAAACACCAAAACCTCTTATGAGACATTGTTTATCTCCCTGCCTGTCCAACTGGAAGGAAATCATGCTGAGGTCCTGGGGCCAGAGCCACAAGCTGGAAGCGGTCTGGGTCATCATGTAGAAAGCCACCTGCCAAACACCCAACAGGGCTTTTCATGAACAAGAAATAAACTTCAGTTGTATTGAGCCTCGGAGATTTCTGGGTTTCACTATCGGCTACTAATTTCTTAATCACTACACACTGTTAAATAGTGGATAAGTGTTGGCTATGATTCATGTTATCTTACTATCACTAGTACTATTGTCTTCCCAGTACCCAAACTAGAACCCTGTGCCTGGTACACAGGAGACCCTCAGGCGCTGTTTGTAGGTCTAGCGGCAGGAGCCAGCCAAAAAATTCCTCAAAGATTACTCGTCAGTTTCAAGCATACCAGTTGCTCCTGCCCACCCATCCCTTCTTTATTCTCCAGTTGCTGACTAGAAATTATAACAACAAAAATACTGAACCAACCACGAGCCAGGCCTGTGCCCAAAACTTTGCATCTCTACCTTCTTGGCAGCCCTGTGAAGCGATACTATTCTAACCACTTTACAGATGACAACACTAAGGCTCAGTGAAGTTAAATAACTTGCTCAAAGTCACCCATCCATGAAGGGCTGAAGCCACAGGTAAGACCCACGTATGCTTGGTTCCAAAGTTTAAAACAAAAACAGCAATGGCTACCATATGGAGTGCCTACTGTGTGCCAGGTACCACCCTAGGTCTCTGGTGTGTATTATATAAGCCATCTCTTACTTGGACTGCTGAGATGGCTCCTCATAGGCTCCTTGCTTGCCCTCTTGTCCCCTTTCCCAGTCTATTCTCACATAGTCAGGATCACTTCCCTCTTCTGTTCAACCCCTACCCCACTGGCTCCCCATCCAACTGCCTCCTATCACATTCAAAATAAAATTCAAAGTCCTGCCATAGCAAACAAGGCCTGCCTGATCTGGCCCAGGCCCACCTCTCCCGTATCATCTCCTTCCTTCTCCCCCTTGTGCATCCCATTCCAGCCCTGCTGGCCTTCTTGATTCTTAAACACACCAGACAGGTTCCCACCTCAGGGCCTTTGCACCTGCTATTTCCACTGCCTAGAATGCTCTTCCCTCTTCCTTTTATGGCTGACTCCTGTTCGTCAACCAAATCTTGGCTCAAAAATGTCACCTCTGAGAGAACAAACCCTGACCTCCCAGCTAAAGCAGTCCCTGCCAGTGGTCATTCACTGTTTTCGCCAACACATATGTTGTCTGCTTCCTCCATGGGCAGGGACCAAGTCAGCTTTGTTCACTACAGTTTCCGCAGTGCCTAAAGTCCAAAGCTCCATGAACAGCTGCTGAGCGAATGAATGAATGCTAAGAGACAAATAATAATATAGGAAAGGAAGTTAAATGGAAAAAAAAAGAAAAGAAAAGAAACAATTCCCCTGGGCTTTGGCAGGATCACACTGGGCAAGTCTTGGCCACAGATAATGTTGCCCACAGCCTGGGATCCAGGAAGGACTTCCAATGAACACATCCAGCACCGGCTGCATCCCAGGAGTTCAGGGTAAAACTGGGCAGCCCCCCTCCCCCACGGGACTTCTGGATGGGAGGGGTGCCTAGTGTCCAGGGGGGATGCCCATCCCCAGGGCTTGAGAGAGACCAGAGAGGAGGAGCTGAGTCAGAGAAACCCCCAAGATCTAGGGGTTCTGACTCCTGACTGTTAGACAGACATAAGCAGAGCAAGGATGATGGGCCAGGTATAGAAACTCACCAGGGCAGAAAGCCCCGGATGCCTAGCAAGGGGCAAGAAAGCCCTGGATGCCTAGCAAGGGGCAAAACTGGGAAAACAAGAACTTTGTCCCCAGGGTAACCTATCCTCCCTCCCCGCTACCACCCACATATTAGACCCCCTAAGCATTTCCACCCTAGAGATAACATCTAGGCCTCAGTTGTATTTCAGCTCCAGGCCCAGAAAAGCAGCAAAACCAGACAAGTGAGTCCCTGGCTGCCTCAGGACCAGCAACATTGACTAATGATCCCCCCTGGCACCCACCAATCATTGGAGACCACGACCCTGAAAGAGCACACCTGGAGAGCTGATGAATATTCTATTAAGACCCTCCCCTAAGATTTCCACCTGCAAGAGAAGGATAAATATGCTCAGGACAAAGGACCCAGTGCTTGTTGCCCCACCCCCAACCTACCCTCCTGAGGGTAGATGCCGGGGCCATCTACACTCTTCTTCCTCCAAGGCTACCCCATGAGACTTGCAACCAGGGGAGCAATGGGCAGCAGCAGCTCGTCCTTGGCTTACCCCCAACCCTGTCTCCAGGGCCCCCTTTTCACTGACTTCTCAGTGAGCCAGAGCTGCCCAGCCTAGGCTCTCCTGTTGTTTCTTCTATGCTCTTCCTTGTTTCACTGTCCTAAGTGTATTTTTGCTGCCATCATGGACCCAATACCCTTTGACTCAGAGCTGTGTAGCCCTTCCCTTTGGATACCCCCATCCTCCATCCCTTTTTCCTTAAATAAATTCAATTTTTCTTTGTTCACATCAGAGATGGCTGTTTAGCCTGCCCGCACACCACCCACCTTAACCTTTCACTGAGGTCTTTCCTGAACTCTGCTCCTGACTGAGGAGCCCAGTCTATCCTTAACCTCTGGTCTGCTCCTGGTTTACTTATTAAACAACTGCTGTGAGCTCAGCTAAGGAAAATAGGAAATCTCAGACAAAAACTGACAGAAGGTACTCTCATGGAACCCTCCCGGAGTGTCCCATTGGTCCAGACAAGACCTAGCTTCAGAGGGAGCTGGGAAGACTGGCTACCACAGGGTCAGAAATCCGCCCAGAGCACTGTCCTCTTGGGTTTGCACAAAAATCACGAAGGAGCCCATTCAAAATGCCAACCAGAGACTGGGGCGGGGGCCTCAGAGCCCATTCTGAGAAACCCAAGGAGTGGAGGGCCCAAATCCCTGCACAGGCTGTGCCATCTCGGACAACTCAATTGACCGCTCTGGGCCTCAGTTTCCTCATCCCTAAAATGGAGCCACGTTCGCCTCCGAAGATTGCACTGAAGGTGAAATGACATCCCACACGGCGCCCGGCCCACAGGAAGCCGCAGGAAGGGGGCTGCTGTTTGTGTTGACCTTTGGGAAGGGTCTCCTACCGCAGCTCTGCCCCGTGGAGCGAGGAGAAGCCCGGAGCGGTGGGGCGCCCGTGGGGCGCCTGCAGGCCGCTGCGCCCAAGCAGGCCCCTGCCTCTTCCCGCCCACCCCGGCCCCGAGGCCCGGGCAGGACTGGAACCGGACGCGGCAGGATGTCCGCAGAGCCCGAGGGCGCGCTCCGCCGGCGGGCTGGCAGCGGCGGGGACAGCGGGCGCGACCCGAGCGCCGCCCGCGCGGGGCACGCGGCTCCAGCCCGCCTGTGCGCGCGCTCGCCTTCCCGCCCGGCGCGCGCCGCAACCTCAGCCCCGCGGCCCCGCCCGAGCGCCCCGCGCCCCCGCTCGCGGGAGCACACGCCGCGTGCCCGCGACTCCGGCCCGCGGGAGCGCGCGCCGCCGGCCTCCTACCTTCGCGCGTCGCCGCCGCCGCCGCGGTGTCCGAGCGGGTCGGGCCGGGCGGGGGCAGGGGGCGGAGCCTGCTCCCGACCCGCCCGCCTCCCCGCCTCCCCGGGGCAGAGGGCGCGCCCCGGGGCGGGGCGGGACCCGGCAGGTCCTTGTGGCGCTTACTTTGCACGGGCACTGGTTGAGGGCTTCTCCTCGATCGCAGTTACTGCTTCCCACAACCCAGCAAACAGGGACTATTAGCCTCGTTTTGCATAAGCGGGAAACTGAAGATGAAGCAATCGTGCCAGGTCTCGCAGCTGCAGATGCAGAGCAGAATCGGAACCCAGAACGGCTGCAGTTCCACTGGGGCTCGGCGTGCTTCCTGGCCTTAAAGGCCTTCAACTCCTAAATTCTGGCCTCGGCCCGACGCCCAGCTAGCCTGGGGGAGCACTCGCCCGCCCCCCCTTGGAGCCAGTGTAGCAATACCGAGGCTTCAGTATTGACCTGTAGGTGAGGTCTTCCGGCCTCAGTTTATCTATCTGTGAAATGGTGGAACACCGCCTGCTGTCCAGTCCTTCTCACAGGCTCATGCGCCTCCCCCGGCTGGGATGGGATAAACCCAAAGCGGAAACCCTGCGTTAGAGACATAACGGGGATGTCGTTTCTATTGTAAGGTACCTTAGGCTCCACCGGCCTCCCTCTGTTCTTGAAGGCAAATCATCCATGTCAAAGGGGTAAGCTGGTCTGAGTCTCCAGCGCTGAGGGAGGGTTGTGCTTTGTTTGAAAAAGCATGTTGTTTTATGATTTTTATATTTGGAAAACAGTTAATATCTATAAAGAACAGCAGCAGGCCATGCTTTCCTATACACCATGCTGCGTCACTTGAGATTTTGGAATGGCAGCAGATACGGCTCCTCTCTCCTTGTCCCTTACCTCCAGAGCCCAAGAAGCCCCCTGCAGGGAAGAAGATACTTTCACCTCCTCTGGAGGCCTCTGGCTCCCTACTCTGTGAGGAAGCTGGGTCCCCTGCTGTGCTGACTCAGTGGCTCAGCTCAGCCCAGCCTGCCCTATGGTCATTCAAATCCCCAGGACTGCAGTCATCCTGCCCCATAACTAAGTGGTGTCCAGTCCAGAGACCCCAAGTCCAACTACCAGAAGGGAGTTGTGCTAGGTGCTCATCTGCTCACTGAAGAGGGTTCTAAATCTGCAATTTGAGTAACTGGGAAACAAGTGACAGAGTTACCTCCCCCAAGTTGCTAGGGCCAAGAGCCTGCCTAATCCCGGTGCTAGGCTGGGATTGGACTCTGCCCACCATCAGCAAATCACATTAACCAGGAGGCTTAGATTTGGGTGTTCCGGTTAACTGGATTTGATGGATATCTTTTTTATTTTGTGGTTTTTAAGAGAGACAGAGACACAGACATCTATTTGTTGCTCTACTTATTTATGCATTTATTGATTTTTTATGTGCTCTTACCAGAGATCAAACCTGCAACCCTGGCTTATAGGGACAATGCTCTAACCAACTGAGCTACCAGGCCAGGGCGGTGTGCCGCAGAATTTTAGTAATTAGTTTATGTGTGCTGTGAAGTGAAAAAGGTTGAGAATCACTGACTTATGGAATAAAGCCCCCTCCTTGGCCTGTCATTCAGCACCTGCCATCCTATGGCTTTTTTAAAAAAAACATATCTTTATTGATTTGAGAAAAAGGGAGAGGGAGTTGAAACATCAATGATGAGTCACTGATCAGCTGCCTCCTGCACGCCCCCAACTGGGGTTCGAGCCCGAAACCTGGGCATATGCCCTGACCAGGAATCGAACCATGACCTCCTGGATCCTAGGTGGATGCTCAACCACTGAGCCACGCCTGGCAGGGCCATACTATGGCTTCCTTAATCCATGTGAAGGGAATGGGAACTTTCATGTGTCAAGCATGGTCTTATGTGCCAGCCCTGTGGGCAGCACTGCTCAAGCAGATCAACTTGATTAGGAGCATCAATGCTGGAGCCAGACTGTTTGGGTTCCAATCCCACCTTTGTCACTCAGCAACTATGCGACTTTGGGCAAATTACATAATCTTACCGTCCCTTAGTCTCATCATTTGTAAAACTGGGATGATGAAATGAGTTTTATGTTGAGTGCACAGAACAGAGCCTAGCACAGAGTAAGCATTATATAATAGCTACTATCAACATAAAGGGGAAAGTAAGGCCCAAGTGAGCATGTTAAGTGACCTCCCAAGGCCATACAGCCATTAAATCTGTCCAGATTCCTTTCTCACACTGACTTCTACCTCAAATACCCTTCACTCACCTCTCCTATCGGTTATCCACTGCTGCAGAACAATACTACCACAAACTTAGCAGCTTAAGTCAACTCACTCAGCCCAGCTGGCGTGGCTCAGAGGTTGCGCACCGACCTATGAACCAGGAGATCTCCATTTAATTTCCAGTCAGGGCACACGCCCAGGTCTTGTGCTCAATCCCCGGTATCCCCAGTAGGGGGTGTGCAGGAGGCAGCCCATCAGTGACTTTCATCACTGATGTTTCTCTCTCTCCCTCTCCCTTCCTCTCTCTGAAAAAAGAAAAACAAAACAAAATCCAACTCACTTACTGTTTCTATGGCTTAGGATGCTGGGCTCAGCTTAGCTGGAGTCACTGCACAGCTGCAATCAAGGTGTTGGGGCTCATCTGAAGGATCAGCAGGGGAAGGATCAGTTTCAAGCTAACATGCTTTGGCAGTGTTTGCTTCCTTGCTGACCGCTGGACTAAGAGCTTCAGCTTCTGGTTGTCTGTCTGCCTGCTCTTGTCACTGACCTTCCAACTAGAGCAGCTCACACAACATAGCAGCTTGCTTCTTTAAAGACAGATGTTATAATCTCGTGTAATCTAATCATGGAAGCAACATCTAGTCCTCTTTGCCTTGTTCTATTGGTTAGAAGTCACAGGTCTAGCCTACACTCAAAGCTTACACAAGGGTGTGACCACCAGGAGGTGGGGATGGTGAGGGCCACCGAGAGTCTGCCTGCCACACCTCTGTGTATCCAAACCTTCCCACTGTATAGAGAACAGCTCAGGCCTCACAACCCTCAAACCAGTGCTCACCTCCTACCACCATTTTAGCCACTCCCCCCACCAATTTGGAAACCGCCATCAGGGGTATCATTGAAGAGATGCTGGATTCGGTATGGGGGTGTTTCCTGGGGATCTTGGTCCAGTAACAGTTTTTTGCACTTGGTGATGGAGAGCCCCAAACTGTGCCTTGCCCCCCACATACTCAAGGTGCTTCTCAGGTTTGATTCTTAATAACTGTTTCTTCTCAACTGACTCACCATTACCATAATGAGTAATGATACTGGGGATATTACCTGATTAAGGTCCAACTACAGGTTGTGCACCTGCTAGCACTTTATATGCCTCATCTGAGTGACACTTAGGTCAAGGAAGGAGCCTGTGGTCACACATCTAACCAGAAGACAGCCTAGCCCCAAAGCCCAGGTCTGTCTCCAGAACCAAGTGCTTACCTTCCATGGCATGTGCTTCTAATGAAGGGACTCCTCTAGGTCTAAACTTCCTTATTCTCAGCCTCCAAGCACTCCGAAGGATGGGACGTAATGGGAAAGAGACATAAAAGCTTTCCCTCCTGAGAATCCTCTGATGCAATTTCCTTACCTTTACTCAAAGGGCACAAGGACCCTCAATTCTAATTTTCTTGGCCCTCTCTCTCCTGAGTGGCTATTTCCATAATTGAAAATAAAAACTACACTTTTCTTACAGAATCCTCAGGCGAAGTGCTGTGGACTTTTTAAATTATATTTTTTGGCCTCCATGTGCCTGTATGCCCTTAGTATTTAGGGAGATGCTTCCACGGGGAGGGATTGGTGCAGCAGGGGTCCTCTCCCACATTAGAAGGCAAGACGACCAGAATGTTCCAGAATGGCAAAGACTGTACTCCTCTAGGTGCATAGGAGAGAAGTGACTGGTTGCCCTAGGGCAACAGGGTCAATTTCTCTCATTTTGGCCAACCTGACACCCTGGCCCAGACTTTAAATCTGTACATGTGATCGATGGTGAGAGGTGGCTATGAGCTAGCTGTAGCATCCTGGATGGTTTATGGGCCATGCCACCAAAAACAGGTTTGTCTTTGACATACACTGACAGAAGTAAAAATATTTATTTTTTTATCTTAGAAATCTGGTCCCACAAAACGGCCAATACTTTTTTCAGTTCATAATCTTGACCCTTCAAAAAAGAAATCTTTCAATTAAGAGGTAAAGTATGTTGATAAAAGCAATTTTAGAGGTTGCTCAGATAAAATTATTTCTTATAAACCAGCAATACAGGCAACCCTAGAGTTCAGGCAGAGCTCTCTGTCAGTCATGTACAGTCCATGAAGGAAAAAAGAGGCTGTCTGCAAACAAGGCCCTTCAGAAACCAAGGAAACTCCAGTCCACCAGGAACTGTACCATGAGCCTGTGAACCCACAGAGCAGCCAGTGGACAGGAAGGCCGAACTCCCCACCTCCAAGAGAGCACCTTCCACTTTCCTGCCCAAACGCTGTTCCACCCGGCTTCCAGCGCCTGCCGTGGCCCTGCATGGCCTACCTTGCCTGGAAGACATGGAAACCAGGCCATGTAGCTGGATGAAAGCCACTGCCCGCAGCTCAGAGCAGTGCCTGCGGCCAGAAGTGAGGACAGCTTTCAGAGGCCCTGCTGGGACATATTGCAGGAACAGTCTCTTTTGCAAAGATAACAAGTTAGTGCAGATCAGCACATGAGCAAAGCATATTAAAAATTTTAGAAAGCTGGTTAACACTCTCAATTTCCCTTCTGATTGTCTGTTCAAGCTGCAGCCTATAAACCTGCTAGAAGTCGGGAAGGAAGCCCTCCTCGAAGGTGCCTTGCCGGAGTAGCTGTAGCCAGTGGGAGTGCAGAAAGCTCCCCTTGCACACAGCGATCCCATGACGCCTGTAATCCCTGAGAAGGGCTGATGTGAATCCAGGCAGCACACTCAACCCCTTCTTTTGCTTTTGGGGGCCTGTGTTTATTATGGGTCACTGTGATGGAAGAAGTAGTCTCAGAGTCTCTCTCACGTCAAGAGGATAGACAGGGACAGGGATCCTGGAGCTTTTCCTCTCCTGTGTTTGGTTGCACACTTGAGTCCCAGGAAACACTGTGACATGCCCCTTGACTGCCTAGCATGCCCCATCCGTGGAATCAGGCAAGGAGAGGAGCAAGTCATGCCCGGAACAGGCACAGGCTGGCCAGGGGCACTCCGACCTCCTTCCTTCGGCCCAGGAGAGGCCGCTCCTTTCCAGAAGTTGTATGAGAATAAGAGTTGTGCTCAGGTCAGAACTGGACCCAGTCTGTGCCTGGCTGAGTCTGGCTGGAAGTTGCCCTGTAAGGGGAAGACAGGGAGGGGTGGGAGGGTTTAGATGTTTGAAGATACAGAGCAGATGAAAGGTGGTTTCTCTGTGGACAAAAAGAACTCTAAGAAGTCAGCCCCTGAATATTCTAGAGCAGAGGCCAGCAAACTATAGCGCAGGGACCAAATCTAACCCCCTTTAATTACAAAGTTTTATTGGTATACAGCCATGTCCATTCATTTACACATTGTCTGTGGCTGCTTTTGAGCTGCAAGACCTGAACTGAGTAGTTGGAGCAGAGTCCATATGGCCTGCAAAGGCTAAACTATTTGCTATCTGGTCCTTCATAGAAATGTGTGCTGACTCCTGTCCTACAGCCTGTCCACATAAACAATGACGCAGTAGGATTTGAGCATCCTGGCCCCAGGTAAAGGCTTAAAATTTTATGAGTCAGAGAAGGCAAGAGACCTTGCCTCAGGTCCCATAAGGATGGGCCAAGGTTAGAACCCAGGTTAACTCTCAGTCCAGTGTTCTGGAGTAGCTGGGGGCAGGGGGGGAGAAGGAGGTACTGGGGATAAGCCACAGCACTTGGTGAGGTGGTTTAAAGGCCAGAAAGAGTTGCACAAAGTGGCTCCAGCCCACCTAGCAGTGGAGAGCAACCAAAAGCCTTCATGGAGAGAAATGCACAACCCAAGCAGGTGTTCTGGGGCTCTGTCCCCTGGCCCAAGCCCCACCACAGAGAATGTGACTGTCCTCACCCTGTGGATTTTGCGAAGTCTCCCCAGATGTCGGTGCTGGCAGCAGTGGCAGGTGTGGGCTGTGGCCAGGACACAGTGGCACCTCCTACTGATGTCCCCAAGTCCGATGGGTAGGAAGAAAAGAGGAGACAGGAGTCAGAGATCTTTTTGGTTGTCTCAATGACCCTGATATCAGTCTTATAATCCCAGGTGGCTGAGAAAGACACACGCAGAGACGTGCTTTTGGGCAACATAACACCACAAGTTGCCACATTTCTACCATTTTCTCCCGAGCCCTTGAGGGCTCCTGGAGAAAAAGCAGAAAGCTACCACCTACAAGGTGGAGGGGAGGGGGCTAGTGAAGGGTGGGCCACAAACCATCTGTCATGCATGTCTGAAGCTGACCCTGCTATTAACGGTTTTTGTTGAAAATCTGTTTAAAATTTACGATCTCCTGCCCTGGCTTCTTGAATGGAAAATGCCCACTCAAACTGCAAGGTCATCTTCATATGAAGCCCTCAGTCCAGTGTCCACATCAACCAGCTAAGAACACTGTGTGTCAGACACGCGCGAAGTCCCGGGAGCCAAGCTAGCTAGGGGCGCAGTCCAGGAGAGGCACCGCAGAAGCCGCTGTCTGAACCTCTTCACCGAGGCAGGTGGCATAATGGGGCCTCAGTGCCTGCTTCTGTGCTGTCCGGGCACCTCCCCAGACAGTGCTGCCAACAGTCCCTTCTGAAGTCCCAACTGTCCCTGTGCCTGCCACCCTCCTCTGCCTTCCTACCAATTTGTTATTTCTAATCTGCTCTGGGCTGGGAGACCAGATAAAACTCAGGCCCTTGTCAGTTTAGTTTTACAGTTCACATGCTTAACAGCCATTATCTCAATGGAACCTCACCACAGTGCCTGGGGGAGGACATGCCAGCACCTGCTGTGTGACTTTCTGCAGGTCACTAACTCTCAGTTTCCTTATGTCTAAAATGGAGACAAGAACAGTGACTACTTCAGAGGACTGTTTGAAGATTAAATAAATTAATTTAAATGGAATGCTTCGAACAGGCCCAGCACACAGTGACGATAATGATGACAATGTTAATAAAATGAGGGCTAACAAATGTGAGAACTTACAATGTTCATAAGGGCTATACACGGACTATCACATTTGATCCCTACAAAAGACCTATACTGTAGGCATCATTACTACCCTATCCTACAGAGGAGAAAGCTGAGGCACAGAGAAGTGGCAATTTTTTGAATATCACACTCCTGGTAAGCTAGAATGTGAACTCAGCCAGTCTGTTTTTGGAGCATATGGTAAATAAATGTCAGCTAATCATGACTCTTATTACCCAACACCATTTACTTTGTAGACATGCTAACTGCCTTTCCTTCACATTAGCACATAAGTCCTTGAGAGCAGGGACTTGGTGTTATACTGACAGTATCCCCAAGGCCTAAAATGCTACTTGGCACACAGCAGGTCCTTCATATTATCTGTTAAAAATGCACCAGCAACCAAGGGAAAGCCTAAGACAGTGGCTCTCAGACCTTAGTGCACGTACAAATAATGTTTAGAACACAGACTCCTGGCCCCATCCCAAGCAATGTCCAGGTAGATGTCCTGTGACCTCACTGAGAGCCAATGTTTAAAGAATAATTCCTGGGTAGGGTGGGGTGGGGTAGGGGGCTCGCTGCCTGCTGCTCCCGCCACTCCTCTAGGCTGGGTGTTCCCCACAGGGCTGAAGTTTGAAGCCTGACCTCTAGAGAGAGGAACCCTTTACCCAGTGTGGGCAGGATCAGCTCTGCTGGGCTCATCTTCCAGTTGGTCACATACAGCTACTAAATGACAGATAAATGAGTGAAGGAGGGAAAGCCATGGGCCCTAGCTGCCGGTAGGAAGAGGAGCTCACAGGTACAGACCTGGCAGCAGGTTGTCACCCCCAAGCACTGACCTGAACTGGGAGCAACTGTTGGCTGGGCAAGGGATCCCCCTACAGACAACTGCTCCCCAGGGGGAGGGATGAGGGTGGAGGTTTTCGGCCCTGGGGGTGGGGGGAGCAGGCTCAGTCCTCCTGTGCTGGCGGGCCGGGCTCGCGGAGTCCCAGCTGCTCCTTCCTTCTTCTTCATGTTCTAGAGAGAGGAGAGGAATGTGAACCAGTCAGCACTGCTATCGGAAAACCCCACAGGAGGGCCAAGGTGACCCCCAGGACAGAGGGTCAAGACCTGTCCAACACCTTCCTTGTTACAAGATATATTCAATGTGTCACAATTCTGAAGCTATCACAAACACATTTAATTTTAAAACCCAGCACCCAAATCTAATAATCATCAGGGAAAGGCAAATCAAACCTACCATGGTACACCATTACGTACCCACCAGAATGGCTAAAACAGAGAACAGCAAGTGCTGACAAGGGTATGGAGCAACCAGAACACTCATACACTGCTGGTGGAAGTGTCAGGTGGGTACACACCTCTGAAAAACTGGACATCTGACCTGATGGCCCTGCAATTCCCCTCCCAGGTACAGACCCAACAGAAATGCACACATCTGGCTCTGGCTGGGTAGCTGAGTTGGTTAGAGCGTTGTCCTGATACGCCAAGGTTGTGGGTTTGATCCTCAGTCAGGGCACATATAAGAATCAACCAGTGAATGCATAAATAAGTGGAACAACAAATCAGTGTTTCTCTCTCTCTCTCCCCCTTCCTCTCTTTCTCTAAAATCAACAAATACAAAAAAAGAAAAACAAGAAAGAGATGCACACATCTACGCACTGAAAGACATGCACTCGAAGATTCTCAGCAGTACTACTTGTAACAGCCCCATACTGGAAACTACCAGAATGTTCACCATCAGTTAAATGGGTAAATCACTGGATACATTCTCACAATGGGATATGCCACCACAATGAGAATGAGTCATGCGAGTGTCGAGGCTCTCACAATACCACATCAGTAAAAGAAAGAAGTCACACACAAAGGAGTACAAAGTGTATGATTCAATGAATAAAAGTTGAAAACAAAATCTAGGGCATTCAGTCAGGATAGTGGTTACTTGAGGTAGGTAGTTACTAGGAGGGAGCAGCAGAGGGGCCTTCCAGGGTGCTGATAACCTGCTTCTTGATCTGGGGGCTGGTCTGTGTGGGTAAATTCAGTTTTTAAAAATTCAGTAAGTTCTGCATTTACAATCTGTGCACTTTTCTGTATGCATATACTTCAATAAAACATTTTTTAAAAAAATACAGAAAAAACAAAAACCTGAGCACCAAGCATGAGCCAGAAACCAGTATGAGTTACAAAGATGAAGATGACCTGGATCCCTACTTGTAAGGAAAGCAGCGGCTTAATCAAATGCTAAAGCCACAGCCCCAACTCAAAAGCCCTCAAAGAGCTCAGTGTAAGTCCAACTATGCCAGTTTTCTCGTTCTATGACCCTGGGCAAGTCCTGTAACCTCTCCAAGCCTCAATTTCCTTGCCTGTAAAAGGGGAGAATGTTTAATTCATGTGAGAAAGTGCCGGAAAACACTACCTGGCACACAGCTGCTCAGTAAATGTTAGTTTCCTCCCAGCAAGAGAAAGAATCACATCCCAACCAGTCCACTGGATTTGACCTGCATTTTCTCTTAAGGGCCAGATGGCCAACTTCAAGGTCCCAAATCATCACTAGCACGAAGCAGAAAAGAGGAGAAAGAGATAGTAAGTAAAGAGGAAGAGTATTATTTTAGGGTTAAAAAGTTTCTTCAAAATCAAATCCATTTGGTCCTTGGTTCCCCCAAATCATTCCAACGCCACCCCTGTAGCAGATCAAGGCCAAGTCTTGGCAACCTAGTCAGTCCAGCCTGTTCCTCTTCTTGGCAGCAGCTAAGGGGGAAAAGCCAGATGCAGGGCAGCTTAGGACAAAGACACAGGGAGCCAGACCACCACCAGCAGAAGGTGCTCATGACTCCTCGTGCCCATCTTGATGCCTCCCTGCCCACAGCACCCCCAAAGCTTCCTTACTCAAGGTGCAAGGCCAAGCTGCAGCTTGGAACAGGCACACTGACACACACTCTAACAGCCAGGACAAAATTGCCAGCTCTGGTAACAAGTGACTGAAGTTCCTCTTCAATTCAAAGGCTTTGCACATGCTGTGCCCTCTGCTTCAACCCCCCTTTGACCCTTCCTCCCTCTTTACAGGCCGCTTCTTCCAGGAAGCCTTCCTTGAATCACCTAACTCTGGGCTATATGCCTTTTCTCTAGGAACTCACGGCACTAAGGACATCCCTACGTCATAGAACCTCTCCTGCCATGTTGTAATCACATCGTGACTTGCCCATCTTGGCTCCACTCTGAGAGGACAGCAGTGCCCTTTCATTTATGCCCCCATGTAGTTCCTGGAACAAGGTAGCTGGTCAATAAACATCTGCTGAGCTGAGAGAACTGAATTGTGAGAAAGAACGATGGGCTCTGGGCTGGGCTTGGTGTGGTGGCCACAAGTATCATCTGATCATGACAATACAGTCAAGCAAGGGCGGGACTCACCGCAATGTTGAGCTTGATGGTCTGACCCTCCTTGAAGCCTAGGTCCAATTTGGGGCCTTGGTCTGGGTTCTGGGCTTGTTTTGCAAATTCGCACTGCTGTTTCACCCACCTGGGGAGAGGGAGACCAAGGTGAAGAAGAGACCAGTTGCCCTGCAGTCACACACTCACTTCACTACCTGTCATCAGTCCAGGACGAGGCTTTTATTTCAGCAGGTGGTAGAGAAGCGCAGACTTGGGAGTTAGGCCTGAATTCAAATCCTGTCTGTGACACTTAAGAAGCTGCATGCATATCAGTTTCCACATCAGCAAAATGGGTTGACCAGTCTATAAGTCTTAAAGCGAGCTATGGAAATTCAATAGGCTCACCTATGTGGAGGGTCCTAATGCTGGTCTTCACTAAATCTGAGAACTTGGCCTTCTACTCCCAGCACTTGGCATGAGAACTAAGGTAAGAATTCCATCCCTAACCCCTACCCCAGGGTGCATGAAGTAGATGGTAGGACAAGACAGATGCTAGGAAGGAGAGAACAACACAAAGGTCCCCCACCTTCCATAAAACACCCATCCAGTAGCCACCCGGTGCAAGGGCACCAGCACAGGCAAGAGCCAGAGAGGCCTCCATGTGAATGGCCACGTCTTCCCCACTTGCCGGAAGCCAGAGGTGGAGGCTTGCAGATGGCAGGGAGCAGTCTTTCCTACCCTGCCTTTTAGCTCAGAAAGGACCACCAGGGCATCTCCTGGGTGGCCTGGGAAACCAAGCACCACTTACTACATCACAGAGGAACAGGCCCAGAAAAGCCACAGAAGCCTGACAAGGACTCTGGCTGCTCAGGGGCTGGTAAGGGAAGAAAGGTGACCCTTCAAAGTCTGGGCTAGCTGAATGGGGTAGCAGAGATGGGCTTCAAGAAAAGGACATGACTTCAAAGCAGAGACGAGGCTTGGCAGAATGCAGAGAAGCCAGCCTGTCCTAAAAGAGGGGGCATGAGCACATGTGTCTGGAACCACTCACTTGAAATGGTCCTGCAATGCAACATTGAAGTCAAAGGCATCACCTCGGTCCCCAAAGCCAAGTCCAATAAACGCCCGTCGTCCTAGAGGATAACACATGATCAGTCCCACTTAGAGGCAGAGGAAACTTTCTCACAAGGAGGAAGCACCAAAGCCCCCGCATACCATTTTCATCTTCGATGCGGATAACGAAGTACCTGCTGGAATCCGTCACGCTCTCCACGGCTGTGCCAGGAAACTGATCCACTGGGGCCTGAGCAAAGAGCTCCCCTGAAAACACAAGACAGGGTGAGCCCTGAGCCCACTCTAGCCTGATGTTTCTACCATCTTACTGGGGCCTTTTACCCATGAGGCAGATGGGCAAACCCTACTCTGGGATTCAAATCAAATCCATTCTGGCTGAAGGGAAGACACAGGAATATAACCAACGCAACGTTTCAGTCAGAGGTGGCTTAGTTTTAGTATTTTTCATTTAACTGCCAAACACTTGAAAATCAAATTACACATAAAATAATCCAATTTCTGGCTTCTCTTAAAATCAAAGCTGTACAATGCTGGGCCTCCATTCCTACAGAATGATGGGCTGGAGCTGCTGGCCACCCATTCCATCTGCCTCACCCATTTACATTACTTGCCTACACCGAGGGCCCTGGAGCAGGCGGGCCTGGTCCAGGTATATCACAGCTTCAGAAAAGACTTGGTACCTGAGGCAGGACTGTAGAGCAGCCAGTGAACCCAGTGGAAAGCAGGGAGAAAGTTTTTGCACCCACAGAAGAATCTGAAGCAGGCTGATTTAATCTCAGAGAAGAGCAAGAGTGATTGGTTTTAAAAGGAGTCTTTGTGAAATGCAGCCTCTTGTCAACTATGCTCTCCAGGGTGCAGTGCGACACATAGCTTTTGTGAGGATTTGTGACTGGCATCACTTCCTCATGTGCTGATCTTTGTTGGTGCTTTAAGTATCTAACCAAATATTTTCTACTGAAACCTGTGGTTTAGCGGTGACTGAGCTGAATCAGAATCCGTGGGCCTACAGTCTGTAGCTTCTTGTTAATTTCTCTGCCCCTCCCCTAGTTTGGTACCTGGGGATCCGGGACTCACCTGGATGTCTTCAACCTGCAACAGTGGTTCTCGATCAGGTATGATTTTACTACCCCCTCCCGCAAGGGACATCTGGCAATGTCTGAAGATATTTTTGGTTGTCACAACTTGGAGGATGGGGGGCTACTGGCATCTAGTAGGTAGAGGCCAAGGATGTTGCTAAATATCTTAAATTTGACTTGACAGCCCACAACATTCACCTGGCCCCAAATATCACTAGTGCTGAGGCTGAGAATCCTTGGCCTAGAGTGATTGGAAAGTGAGAGTCATACATGACCCAGTGGGCATGACCCCAAACTAAGAGCATCCTGGGCGAGGCTCAGCCCTGAGCAGTGGCTGGCTGCTACAGTAGGTGGTTACCGTAAAGTCAGTTCCCAAGGCCGCCAGAAAACAGGTGTTGCCGTTCCCTTGTGACACTACCTGGGACATCCCAGCAAACCTCACAGAGTTCTCTGGCCTCACCATGGCAGCTATCTCTTCTAACTCCTCTGCAGACAATACTCACCCTGCCAACCCCATGCTCCAGAACAAATCAATGCTTTGGGTCACCTTGTAGTTCACAAAGCAATTCTGGATGAGTTTCCAACAACCTGGTGAAGTAGGAACTAATGTGATCCCTATTTCAACAAAAAGGAGGCCAAGGCGCCAGAGGTTATGTAACTCACTCAAGGTCCCACAGCTCAGACACAAATGACACAGTGCTGAGAATTCATTTGCCTATGAATCTTTGCTCTTTGTTCTACTCCATGAAGGAAAATTTCTACATATTAGAAAAATAGATGACCAAATGCCAAGGCACCTGACCAAGCAGGCACTGTGCCTGATCCCTGCTCTGGGGGCTGGGCTATTCCAGGCCATGCTGCCCTCCACAGCCTACCCAGAGGGACTGGTGGCACAGGACTTCCAGAGAGATTTCCCCAAAAGTGCCCTTTGCCAGCTTACCCCACCACCACCCAGCCTGGCTTCTCCTCTCACCACAGAAAGAGCTAAGGAGACAGTTTCCAGCTCTTTCAGTTAATGGACGTGGTCAGTCTGGGGAGTTACCACTTAGTTGATCAACAGAATCCCTAAGAACCTGAGCTAGGCGGCAGAGGGCTGTGCGTCTTCACTCAGCTTATCTCAAGGCAACCTCTGGGGCTTCTCACTTGGGACCAACCTGTAGGTCTCCTCTCCTTGGCCTCCAAAATTAGCTTCTTCTTAAGTACCCCCCCCAAACAGATGCTTGGCAAGAAATATTCCCTTAATGCTTATGGACATTGGTTACTAAAATTAAAGGTGGGGAAATGGAGGTTTAAAGGTACACGAAGGTCTCTGATTTCCAGGACAGGTTCCCATGACCCCAGAGTGGCCCAATCAGGCCTGGGCTGCCTTTCCCTTCAGAGTGGGAGGCCGGCACCTCAGCCCCAAGCAGGCCTCCCTTGTCTTTACCTGAGGTCCTGTCCTCCAGCTTGATGTAGGCCACCTGCCCTTTTGCAGTGATCCGCAGCCGGCCACTCCATGATGGCTGGTCCAGCTGCCACTCCGCAGCCCTAAGGGGACAAAAACCACTGAGCCTCTCACTCCATTACTCCAATGCTGGGGGTGGGGACAGGAAGGGCACGTAGGCTGCTTGCTCTAGACCAGGGGGGTTGGCAAACTTTCTGTAAAAAGTGTCACATGACCTCTGTCATGACTACTGACTCTGTGATTTACCAGTGAGGGCAGTCCTACCCGTACATGAGTGTATTGGTGCTTTAAGGGTTGTAACCAAATGGTCTGAGTGTGGCTGTATTTCAGTGAACTTTGTTAACATCGAAATCTGAATTTCATATAATTTTCACATCATGAAATAGTCTTCTTTAAAAAATTCCACAACTATTTAAAAATGTAAAAACCATTCTTAGCTTGTGAGCCATACAAAAACGCAGTGGTTCACAGTTGGCCAACCTCAGTTCTAGGTTATAGAGACCTTCTCTGAAGTAGGACTCCCAGTTTTCTTTCTGTAGAGGAAGTAGCTCCTGGGACCTGTTTGTTTAGGACATTGCTAGGCAGCGGTGGCCAGAGTGACCATTTGGGACCACTGAGATCAACTTGGAGGAAAACCAGAGAGGGGAGCAATCCTTAGTCGAGAGCAAGAGCACACATGAGGAAAGTGAATGGGTGCTGGAGAAACATATGCTCAAAGGCATCCTAGGCAGAAAGAAACCCAGGAAACCATGGACCTATCACAAACTTTTAAGCATTAAGTTCACATTTTAGTTCTAAGAAGCTCAGTAAAACCCCCAAATAGCAAGAACCTTGGGTGTTTCCACAATACTTTCCTTGGAAATCCCTAAGCATATGCCAGGACTCTGAGAGGCACCATAACTGTGGAACAGGTTCTTTGGAAGGCCATACATATGCAGACTCTCAATTCACAAGTCAGCAGACTTAGTTTCAGTTCCTCTTACTAGGGCAGCAGGCCTTAGATTCAGGCTAAGCAGGCTCTGAAGTTGAAGGGCAAAGGCCGGCACTTTCCTCTATGCCAAATCAGCCAGCCCTGACACTTGGTATCCTCACTTTCTAGGGGTCCAAGGAGGACCAAACCTAGCCTACTGAAGGGGATGGGGTTGACGACCATCCCTGGTTTGGTGGCCCATCTCCAGTCTGATGAGAGAAAGCAAATGTGTTTTTGTTACTGGAACTATTGGTGCTTCCTTTTTAATCTTTTCTGTTAATCCTTACCCAAGGATATTTTTTCCGTTGATTTTTTAGAGTGGAAGGGGGGGAGGAAGGGAAGGAAGGGGGAAGGGAGGGAGAAAAGGGGGCAGAGAGGGGGGTGGGAAAGAGAGACAGAACATGGATGAGAGAGAGACACATCAACTGGCTGCCTTCCGAATGTGCCCCAACTGGGGCTGGGGATCAACCTCCAACCCAGGTACGTGCCCTTGACTGGGAACTGAACCTGGGACCCTTCCGTGTGCAGGTGGATGCTCTAACCACTGAGCAACACTGGCCAGGGCCCTATTGTTGTTTTCATACTACTTTAAAGTTATGCCACGGGTGTAGCAGGTGTTCAATAAAATATCTGTTCACTACAAAATCGGCTATGAGCCAGTGTTAACACAACAGGAAATTAACAAGAAGCCGAATCTGTCAACATTCCATCATTCTTGTGGCCGGGGGCCAATCCTGAATTCCGTATTTCTAAATAACTTGGACAAACACTGCCTTCAAGAGCCACCCCTCCCAGCCCCCCCCCCCGACCCCCCCCACCCCACCCCCGACCCCACCCCACCCCCTCAAGTGGCACAAAATAGCCATAGGCCGGGTTGTCTGTTATCACGTACATCTTTTTTTTTCTTTTAATATTTTTCGTCTTCTTTTGATAGGTAATACATACACATGGCAACAATGCAAACAGTACAAAAAGGTATACAGTAAAAGGAAGTCCCTTTCAACGGCCCACCCCCACACCCAGTGCCCGTCCCGTGCCCCTGTCGCGGGCCAGCTCCCTTCCAGATACTCTACAAATGTGTGTTCATTCGTCTCAAGAACATTTCACCAGAGAAGCGCGGCCGGGTCCTGCCAACTGCCACAGGCAGTGAGAAGAGCGAAGCCCCCGCACGGGGAGCGGGGCAGGGAGGGGTCCCTGGGCTTCCGCCACCAGCTTAAGGCGACCCGGGACCGGTCCTACTCGCCGGTTCTGGGCTCCCTTCCTTCCTCGCCAGGATTTCCGCCTGGGAAAGGTCCCCTCCCCCTTAAGGCTTTTCAAGGACCCCTTCCAAGGCCATCTTTTGAAAGAAAAAAGTCTGTGACACCACGACTCCCGACCACTTTTAGGGGACCTGGAAGCCTACCGGGTCCCCAAGCGCGAGACAAGGCTTATAACGCCTTCCTCGCCACTGGGGGCCGGCGCGTCGGACCGAGGCGGCCGAAAGCCTGGGCGTCGCTCCCGGCTCTGGCCTCCAACCGGGGGACCCCGCAGCATCACCTTAACGTGCCCCCGCCCCCGCCCCTCAACTGGCCGGGGCCGTCCTCCGCTCCCCCAGTGGGCGTGTCGGGCGGCGGGAAGGGGTTTAGTCGGGGTTAGCTTGGCCCGGCGGCGGGCGGTCACCTGTAGCCACGGTTGGTGGCCCTCGGCGGGATGCGGTAGACGTGGACCTCCGGCTTGACACACAGCACCGACTCGTACTCGCCCTCCTCCATCTCGATGCCCGCGGCCCGCCAGACTTCCTGCTCCTTTCCAGCCGGGGGCGGGGGGACCGGAAGCGGCGCGACTCTATGACCCCGCCCCCAGTCAGGCTAGAGCGGCGGCTCGCGGGCCTCAGCGCCCGCGCGCCCCCTGCTGGAAGCCCTGGCTCAAGCCATGCGGCGGGCGGACCTGGGGAGAACCAGGGCGCTCTGGGGACTTCACCCTCCCACCAGGCATACAGACTCCACCTTACCTGGCTGTGGGTCATCCCTGTGGCCTCAGCACTTACATCTGCGGCCCAGTTGGCTGAGATTCAAAGCTGTAGCGACTTACACAGCTCGCCCTGAAGACTCTTTCAGCCTTTGCCTCCTCCTTCTGACTCTGACTCTACTGAGGCTTCTCCTGCAGAAATCCTTACCTGACCCACCATCTCAGTGGGGTCCCCCTCCCCAGCCACCCTTATCCTAGCCCACCATGTGCCCAGGGCCTCCTGTGGCTTAGACTCAACAGAGGGCTGTATTCAAAGCAGCAAAGTTTAGAAATACAAGTGTGATCCTGAGTAAAGAAGCCCCACTTAAAGTGGAGCCAGGAGGTGATGGCAAATGGGAAGATGGACCCTTCCGACGCTCCAGCTCCCCATCCCACCCAGTGGGAATAGAGTGAAGGCCATCTGTGAGAGCTTGGGAGCCTGGCCAGCTCCTCCATCTAAGTGAGGCTGACCAGAAACTGCTTCTAGCTGTGAGCCTGGATTGTGGGAGCAACAGGGATCAGCTGCCTCCCCCATACCCCCTACCAGGGATGGAGCTCACACTGGGGCATGTGCCCTGACTGAGAATCGAACCAGCAAACCCCAGGTGCATGGGGAGACCCCCAACCAGCTAAGCCGCGCTGGCAGGGCTCCGCCAATGGACTTTCCTTCAGAGCACCCCTTCCCAACTGCCTCCTTTTTCTCTGGAAAGTAAGGTTCTTCTCCTTTGTTTGCTAGACTTGCCTATAGTTTTTTGCTTTAGCATGCTTGTCCTGAATAAACCCTTTTTTTTTTTTTGCTGGTAAGGATAACTGGCTGTTTTATTTTTAGGTCACCATAAGTAATTTAAAAAGAACCCTGGTCTTAACTTGAATTTCTCACAGAATGTTATAGGGGGTATAAGATCTAACCATAGTTAGGTTCTCAAAATCCTTTCCCCTCCTCTGCTACACTCTCATTCATTCCACAAATATTTATTGAGTGCTTACAGTGTGCCAGGTCCAATGTGGGGCACAGATGATCCCAAATCTCCGATTCACTTAATATTCCCAAACTTTCTCCACCCCCTTCTCCCCTCTGCTCTCTCTCTCCTTTTGCTCACTCTGTAAAAGCTCTTTGTTCTAGGAATGATCTAACCTCTTGAAATAAAAAAAAATTTTTTACTATGTTTTTATTGAGAGAGGAAGGGAGAGGGAGAGAGAAACATCAATGATGAGACAGTCATTGATCAGCTGCTTCCTGCACGCCCCCGAATGAAGATCAAGCCTGCAACCCGGGCATGTGCCCTGACCGGGAATAGTACCTCGAGCTCCTGGATCCTAGGTCGATGCTCAACCACTGAGCCACGCCTGGCCAGGCCGAGTCCTTGTTGCCAATTCTCTTGAGTATATATCTAGAAGTAGACTTGCTGGGCTATATGATATTTCTACGTTTAGCTTTTTGAGAAACCATTTTACATTCCCACCAGCAGAGAACACTGGTTTGATGTGCCTCACCAAGGGCGCTTCGCCAGGAAATGCTATTTTTCATTTCCTTTCTAACAGCCATCCAGGAGGGTGTGAAGTTAACCTCTCTTTATGTGAACTGACTTAACTTCTAATTTCAACTCTGCTTACTACCCTAATTCTCTACAGCAAAGAAGTTGAGAAATGACCCAGAAAAATGAGGTTTCTCCCTCCTAGTTCTTTGGTCCTGTCATTTTCTCAGCGTCATGGAGTGGCAAAGACAGAACTCCCCTTAGAAGGTGGAGAGGGAGAGCTATTGAGGGGAGGGGAGGGGAGGGAAGAGCACACTCCCACATGGACAATCTTATCCCCTCCCATTCTCATCATTGCGCTTGTGCCTGCCTTTCCACTACACTGTGAGCTTCTTGGATGTAGGGCCCTGTCCCTGCCACCTGTGGACCCCTGTATTCAGCAGCACAGGGCCTGGCACAGGGCGAGCGCTCAATGAATGAATGAGAAAGTGTGTGCTTGTGCGTGTGCCTGTGTGTGTGCGTGTGCATGTGCGTGTGTGTATACAATTGGCTGCATCCCAAAGCCAAGCAGCAATTTGGGGCTAGGCCACCGTGTGTTCTCTTTCACACTCCGACTCCTTGCATCAGTATGTGCCCAGCACACAGGGAAAAATAGGGTATCCCAGGAGTAAGGCACCTGGGCCCATTGAGTCAGAGAAACTTCCAGCTGTGAGAGTACCTAGATGTAGCTCTTAAGAGCTGAGCTTTGGGATAATGTCTACCATCAGCACCAAGTTCCCTCGCTTCCACTCGGAAGCCAAGCAGTGTGAAGGTGGCCCACGGTGACTGCTTTGGGCCTTGCCACGAGCTGCCACAGGTATGGAAACCTGCCTCTCGTGAACCACGAAGAGAATTACCACTCTGCGCCGCAGCAGCTAAGTCTTACAGTGTGTTCAGAGCATTTTCAGTTCAGTTCACTCTAACAAAAACAGGCATTGAGCACCTACCAGATGCCAGGTGCTGGGTGCCGAGGCCACAGAGGTGAGGCCCACCCTGCTTTTGCCTTCACGAAGCTCAAGGACCGGAGGAGACGCAGAGGAAAATTCATCTGCAATGCAGAGTGAAAAGTACTGGGAGGGAGCAGAGAGAGACCCCATTCAGCCTGGGGGCAGTCGGGGAAGGCTCTCAGGAAGAGGTCATCTTGACACAATAATCCCTGTGAGGTAGGCAGTGTGAGGATTGTTATCCTCGCTGTGTCGGAGGCAGTGACGAGCCCAGGGACACTACACCGCCCTCTAGTCGGAGGAGGTCAGACAGTCCCCCGCCTTATTCTCAAACCCCAACCAAAGGCTGGACATTCCTGAAATAGGTTCCTGAACCCCTAGCTGAGGATACTCAGGCCTACCGCCCACTCACAGTTTAAGGACAGTATTTACCAAACAAACGCAATTCATCCCAGCAGGCAGAGCATAGGCCCAGACGGAGCCGTCCCATGCGTGCGGAGCGGGGCTGAGCGGGCTGTACAGTCTCCCTGAGATTCCTCCGGCTGCTTGCCGGCAGGTACAGGGCCACGGTGGGGTTTGATGTGAGCAGCTTTCCTTGGTGGCCTCCAGAAGTGTATATTATAGTCCACTTAGCATCTTCCTCCGTTGTATTTTCCTAGCGTCATAGACATTTCTAAGAGAAATCCCCCCATTTCTCAGGTGGGGGAAGCACTTATCAAGGGTACCCAAACGATCTTGAAAAAGAACAGTTGATGTGTGGAATCTAAAACACAAAACAGACAAACAAGTAAAACAGAAACAGATTCATAGATACAGAGAATCTGTATCTATGGGTGACAGGGGTGAAGGGGAAGAAGACGTACTAAGCTGCAGGTATTTTTTTCAAGGCATATGGATGTAATGTACAGCACAGGAAAATAGTCAATGGTATTGTAATAATTTCTTATGGTGACAGACGGCTACTAGAATTATTGTGGTGGGGGTGGGGGGTGAGGGTCGGCTGAGGTGTTGGCTAAAGGGTGTAGGCTTTCTTTTTAGGGTGATACAAATGTTCTCAGGGTGAGGACTGCACAGTTCTGTGGATACACTAAAAGCCATTAAACTGCACGCGTTACATGAGTGAGTTGTATGTGAATTAAATCTCAGTGTAGCTGTGAGAGAAAGGGCGCCAGGTTCTCCGAATGGAGCACAGTCTATATTTGCCCCCCCCCCCAAACTCTGCCCTCAGGTTCCATGTCTTTCTGCTATCCCTGGGGCTTCTCCTTGCCCACAGTCTCAGTTTGTGAGCTCCCGATGGGGACATCGGGGGGCTGGGCGCCCTCTGGAGCCTCTGCCCACTTAAAACTTCAGCTGGTGGAATATTGGGGCCTGAGGATTCCGAGAGTGAGGCTGTGCTTTCTGAGGTGGAGAGAATGAACAATGGGGGGCGTGTTTGAGGGGTCTGGGCAGGGAGGTTCCCCCCAGATGGGTCATCCACCCCCCTGGGGCGGGAGGGCTTAGGGAACCCTAATGGGAGAGAGGCAGGGAGAACAGAGGAGCTCCAAGGAAAGAGACAGGGACTTGGTCACAGTGCTGGCTTCTTCATGCCAAGTGAGCAGCTCGGGCCTTTGGGACCCCGGAGCTGCCACCTGGGGTGCGGGGTAACCTGGGAGCAGAGGTTGTGCTTGCATTGTGGGGGTGCAAGCCTAATTGCAGGGAGGACTGGAGGGCAGACAAGGTTGGGAGGAAAGGAGGAGGGAGGGGGGGATTTTAGACAGCAGCTGTTAGGGGCTCTTTCTCTGAGCCCCTGGTAAAATGTGTGAGCCACCAGATCACCTAGTGTGTCCCCAAGGCCTGACACTGTGCCCGGCGTGGGCTCGTGTCCGTTAAACAACTGTTGACTGCATGCTCATAAGCTGCTTTTGAGACAAGATAACATGGTGGATAAAGTCTTGGGAGTGTCAGGGGCCTGCGTTTGAACCCAGTTCCTCTGCAGGCCGGCATGTGGCATTGGACAAGACACCGGGCTACTCTGAGCCTGGGTTTCCTTGTCTTTAACACAGGGCCAAACCCACTGACCTCACAGGGTGCTTAGGAGAATCCCATTTGCAAACGTGCCCAGCAACTAGAAGGCGGCTCTGGAAGAATCCCAGCAAGAGCTTCAAGGTCACACGGTCTCACTGAGGGGTAGGACTTATCCCGAGAAACTAGTTAGCCATGAAAGGGGGCCTGTGATGTACCCATAGAAATGGTGGTGATGTGGCCTCGAAGGAATTCAGAGGCTGGAGAGAGGGTTGGAGGCCGAGGTGGCTGGAAGCTTGGAAAGGAGGTGGGAGCTTGAAGGATGGGTGGGCGGCGTTGGAGAGACCCAGGAGGGGGAGGCGGCCCAGAGGCGGGGCGTCTGCGGCGTTAGGATTGCGGGAGGCCGCCCAGATGAAAGCAGAATGTCTGTGTGGGGGATGGCGGTAGGAAAGAAAATGAAGGTAGATGAGAGAGGCAGGAGAGACACTCAGGAAGGCTTTAGAAAGGGATGTGTCCAGGGCAGAGTGGGGGTGCTTTGATGAACTACATATTGTCATTGGAAACCTTAGGGTCCTCCATAGACAGATGTCCCCGACTTCTGTTCCTTAGCCCCAAGAACTACTTGAGTTTTCAACCTATAGCAGCAGCAACTGTGATGCTCTTGGGCTCTCCTGAAAATGCATGCCGGTATATTAAAGGCTCTGAGAACTCCTGCAGGACAGAGCTCACTCAATTTTAACTCAGCACGTTCCAAACACATTTGGCCTACAAGAACCTTTTTCCTGTAATTCACCTCGTGCAACTCGTATTTCAAAGAGCACCATTAGGAAATGCTGCTGTAGGGGAAAGTGCATGATTTGGGGGATCCAACAGGCCATGGTTCCAATCACCGCTCTGTGACCTAGTCAGCGTTGGACCTTGGGCAAGTCACTTGGCTTCCTAGAACTCCTTTTCCTTAGAGTCATTGTGAGAATTAGGAAACATGTGGGTAAATTGCGTGTGGTTGGCTCTCTGGTCTTGCTGTGCGCCCCTCCTGTGCCAGGCCCTGCCTCTTCCCCTGAGCCAGGGCCCCTACATTACAGGCTCCACGTGGACGGCTGGAGAGGTGGTTAGGTAATGGGCTTGTTAGAACTTTGACTGGATTTCCCCTGTGGTACCCTCGTTGGCCTTGGCACAATGGACAGCAGAAACACCCAGGTATACTCGGAGGATAGGATCAAGTCTTCAGGGGCCCAGCCAAGTCCTGGCCTGAGGACTGCCAGAAAGAGTGTTGGTGTTGAGCCTGCCATATCAGAAGTCAACCAGGTAAGGACCTGCACCTGATGTTCTAACCTCTCTACTCCCAAGGACACTTTCCCCTCCCCTGCCCAGGCTGCCTCCCCAACTGGTTTAATTAAGACTCAGCTGTAAGTGAGATAAAACCCAATTCAGACTGGAGTAGGCAGGAAGGAGAACACATCAGCTTGGGTGGCAGACTCATCTACCAGTAGACTTCAGGTATGGCTGGATCAAGGTGCTAAATGAGTGTCTTTGGCCCTGCCTTCCTCGGTGCCATTCCCAGGCAGGCTGTCCCTGTAAGGTGGCAAGGATTGCCCTGGCCACTCCAGGCTATTCTCCTCCTAGCTCACATCTTCTGACTTAGCATCCCCAGCAGGAAGAGAGCCTCTTTGCAATAGTTGAAGAAAGTCTGGTATCACTGTCATTGGCCCAGATTATGTCCACATGCTTATCTGTGAATCAGTCACCATGGCAAGGCAGAGTGGCCTGGATCTCTTGGTATAATGAAGCCAGAGGTGGTACTCAGTTGGCACCCCTGAGCCCCATTGGCAGAACAGAGAAGGCAAGGTTCCCGTAAAAAGAATGCTGGCTTCTGTTACCAGAGAGATGGCGCAGGAGCAAAACAAGAATTGCCTAGTTATTGTACTAGGTGCCTTCCATGACCTTCAGCTCCCCTTATAACCTTTATTCCCAACAGCTGCTCGAGGCTTCCATCCATGCCCCTCCCCAGCCCCCAGCCTGCCCTAAGCTTTCAATGCACTTCACGGCCTCTTTCCATCAATTTCTTTAAAGTGTCAAACAGCATGAACTGAGAGCATGGAGAAGACTGTCCCCCCTATCTAGTTTCCCCAGAGCCCAAAATGTCACCATAAAAAAGGTCAACATTGCCTTGGGTTAAGTATCGCCCTCTCTCTGTAGCCTCTGATAGACATCACGGGGGCAGGGAGAGAGCCTGAAGGGAGGCCTTGACGGGAGACGGGCAAACATTCAGGGAATCCTTCACCCACCCATTCCTTTTTTCTTTTTAAAATATATCTTTATTGACTTCAGAGAGAGGAGGGGTGGGGAAGAGAGAGGGATAGAAACATCAGTGATGAGAGAGAGTCATTGATCGGCTGCCTCCTGCACACCCCCTGCTGGGGATCGAGCTCGCAACCCGGGCATGTGCCCTGACCGGGAATTGAACCGCGATCCCCTGGATCCTAGGTCGACGCTCAACCGCTGAGCCGCGCCCGGCCGGGCCCATTCCTTTTTTCAACAGCATAGTCATGGGGTCCAGTCCCGCAGCTCAGCCAGCCGTAGCCTTGGGCATGTCACTGCGCCCCTTTGAGCCTCACTGTTTATGTATGTCGTGGTCAGGACCAACTGGGTGAAATCCCTGGGGTACCCGGCACAGGCCCTGCCTCCGGGTAGGTGCCATTAGCGTTGGCGCACATCAGAATCTTCCATCATATCAGTTATCATCAAATGATTGAGCCAGGCTGTCTGGACTTGGCTGATTCAGGTGAGGCGTGGAGCCGGCTCTAAGTCACTGGCTCAAGGTCACCCAGCTGGGAGCGATAGACCAAGATGGGCATCTCAACCCAGTTTCAGAGCCTGAGCTTGAAACAGTGGAAATCGGGGAGGCCTCTCTTGGACCTCGTGAGGGTCTTCAAGTCCCCCAGGGTGCTCTGTCAAGCTGTCTTCAGCAGGAGACCCTGGTTCAGGTACTACTCTGGACCCCAGGTTTATGCCAGAGCTGTGAGTGCTGACCGACAAGCTCTCAGCTGGGCTGGCTCTGCACCCCGGCCTCTCTCTCCTCGCCCCTTGCCTCCTCCCTGCCTCTCTCCAGCACACTCCCTAGGTAGGCACAGAATCTCCCTGTCCCTGAGGCCAGGGTGATGCCCAGGGAGCGGGGGGGTATCCCTCCAGATGGGTACTCACGGCCAGCCCTTGAGCTGGCACCAAGGGCATCTTTGTTCCAGGTCATGTTTCCAGATGCTACAGGGATAAGCAGTGGGAAGGAGCCCTCATCAGCCCCAGAAGGGCCAGAGAAGAGGCCTGGACACGGAGAAGCATCTGAGGAGGGGCCTCCGGATCTCAGGACCCAGGAGCAGAGTCATCTGGAAGATGCAGGGTGAGCTGGGGGCTTCCCAGAGAGCAGGTCCAAGAGAGAATCCCTTGTGATCTACCTGGAACAAGGAGAGAGAGGAGGGAGGACTCGCGGACCAAGGCGGACCCTCCCAGTCACAGCCCCTGAACTTCTCATTCCTCGCACAAATCACACTAAATAATTATTTGTGTTTGCCTTTGTCTGAGCTCCCCCACTGGACCACAAGCTTCTGTTATGTGTCAAATTCCTCATACCTGAGGCTGTGCTTGGTGCATAGTAGATGCTCGATAAATATGTATTCACTGAATTAATAGAAGAAAGAACAAAAGAGAGGCAGAGAGACACGGAAACACCTGTTTACATGGAATTATTGTTATTATTTTCTAAACATTGCATATCTATTTTAAACTTGTCTGCAGTAAGAACGCATTCCTTTTAAAAAGAGAAAGTCAAGAGGGAGCCAGAGAAAGGTAAAGCGAAAGACTTGGGAAGCAGGAACAGTGAAGCCTGGTTAGCTGCTTAAATTCAATTGTAACCAAAACCTCTAAACAATCTCTTTTCCATGAAAAGTTGGGGGACTTCATCAAAGCCAAGTTTGAGTCCCCCAGGACACGTGCTGCATACCAGGCTGGCGGAAATATGAACCATTTCAACACATCTGCTTATATAACTTGGCAATCTGTTTAAACTGACTTAGAACCGCCTTTACGTTCATCCATTTCCAGAAATATGCCCTAAGGAAACCATTGAAGATTCAGGCAAAGCTTTATGCAGAAAAATTTTTACTATCATATCATTTTAAACACATATAGATTAGAAATGTCCATGCGCCCTAAATGTCCAAATAGAGGAAGAGTTAAGTAAATTATGATTATCTATAAAACACTGAATTCTATGCTTTCCTTAAAAAGCATGTTTATGAAATATTTTTGTCATGGGAAAAATTTAGGCTGTAACGTTCAATGAAAAAAGACTGAAAACTGTAGATGCCATATAATTTTAACTATGTATAATTATGCAGTAACTTGAAGAGGGTAATTAAATAAATCCTCATTACAAATATGCATGTATATCCATAGGAAGAAGCCTGGAGGACATCCATAGACAGACTCAAATCCTGAGCTGTCAACTTGAGCTCTGTGACTCTAGGCTCAAGTTTCTCAACCTCTCTGAATTCCAATTCTATCTGATTTTTCTTAAAAATAACAAGAAGAATATTAAGTCCCAACTCCCCTAAACATTGACATCAAAGTGTTTATGATTTAGGGAGTTCATGTCAGCCCTTCAAACATTCTCCCAGGCATTAAGTATGCACCTACGGTGTGCCTGGTCCTGTTCCTGTGCTCTGGGAACTACGAAGAAGTATAAGTATATAAAACTACGGCCCAGTCCAGGAGCTGAGGTGTCCCTTTAATTTCCCAGGAAGAAGCTGTCATCTTGCGCCCCCCAGGAAGGGCCCGAGGAGCTGCAAATAGGCCAGGATCAGACCAAGCCAGGGAGTGAGCTGGGGGTGCTGCCTTCCAGGGTCCCTGCAGCCCCCGAAGGGCTGCAGCAGGAGGGGGCAGGGAAGGAGACCAAGGACCTGCAGGGGACACAGCAGAACCCAGAGACGGTGGAGGACCAGGCCCCCGAGAGGTCCCAGGTAATGTCTGCAGAGAACCGGGCAGGAAGGCATGGAATGACTGACCCACAGGGGGATGAAGGGCCCCCTCCCTCACCCCCATTCTGGTGCACTGTGTCTGCTCCTCTGTGCCCTGGAGATGTCAAGCATGCAGTCTGTGTGGGTCGCTGGGATGTTCTGGAGAGTCTTGATTGTCCACAGCAAGCCTTTAGGACTTGTTTCCAGGGTGGCCCTGTGGTATGTCAGTGGGTGCTGGGGGCAGGGAGAAGGTAGGTGGGGTTCTGCATACACTTACGATTGGGCCATGCTGGGTTTAACGAAGCTCAAACAGGCTTCTTTACACGAGGATATCCTAGGAGCCGTGTCTCAGCCTTGAGGGACCTTGCGAGAGATGGCTAGATTACGGCGCCTTTTCCAAACTTATTTGACTTCAAAATACCTTTCTGTTTTGTGTTTAAGGTTTTGTGTTTTTAAACAGCTTCAGTAAGGTGTAATTGACATGCACACGCACATACTTTAAGTGGACAATTTGATGTTCCGGACATATGTATGTACACCCGCGAAACCATCACCACAACCAGGAAAATAACCATATCCATCACCCCCCAAATTTCCTTGTGCCACTCTGTCACCCGCCTCCGTCTCACATTCCCAGGCAACCACTGATCTGCGTCCTGTTGCTATAGACTTGTTTGTATTTCCTAACATTTTACATAAATGGAAGCATTCAGTATTTATTCTCTTTGTCCGGCTGCTTTCACTCAGCGTGATCATTTGGAGACTCGCCTGTGTTATTGTGCGGACCAATACTTTATTCTTTTTGTTGTGGAACAACATTCCATTGTATGGATATATCACAATTTCTTTTTTAAAAAATATGTCTTTATTGATTTCAGAGAGAAGAAGGGAGAGGGAGAGAGAGAGAGATAGAAACATCAATGATGAGAGAGTCATGGATCTGCTGCCTTCTGCACGTCCCCCTCTGGGGATCGAGCCCGCAACCGGGGCATGTGCCCTGACTGGGAATCGAACCCCGATCGCCTGGATCCTAGGTCGATGCTCAACCGGGGAGCCATGCCTGGCCGGGCTATATAACAATTTCTTCATCCCTGCACCTATTGATGGTCATTTGGTTTGTTTCCACTTTTTGGTTGTTACAAACAAAACATTCATGTCTATATGACCACATGCTTTTATTTCTCTTAGGCAAATAAATAGAATGGATCATATGGTATGTGTATGTTTAACTTATTAAGAAACTGCCAAACTTTTCTCCAAAGTGGCCGTGCCATTCCATATCCCCATTAGCAATGTCTGAGAATCCCAGTTGCTCCACATTTCCCCCCAATATTGGTATGGCCCATCTCTCTAATTCTAAGCAGTCTAACAGGTGTGTTGGAGAATCTCATTGTGGTTTTAATTTGCATTTCCCTAATGACTGATGATGGTGAGCATCTTTCCATGTGCCTATAGGCCATTTGTACATTTTGTTGGAGAAATGTTTATTGAGATACTTTGCCCATCGCTTTAATTGGATTGGTCATTTTGTTGTTGAATTGTGAGAGTTCTTTATATATTCTGGATACTACACTCTTATGAGCTATATGATTTATGAATTTTTCCTCCCACTCTATGGATTGTCTTTTGACTTTCTGCCTTTTAAAAAAATAACTGGGTTACTTATATTCTTATTATGGAGCTTTGAGAATTCTTATATATTCTGAATACAAGTGCTTTATCATATATGTAATTTGCAAATGTTTTCTCCCAATCTGTGAGCTGTCTTTTCCATTCTCTTAACAGTGACTTTTGAAAAACAGAACTTCTTAATTTTGGTGAAGTCTAATTTATCCATTTTTTCTTTATGGCTTGGTGTTTTTGGTGTTATTTCTTAGAAATCTTTGTTTAACCCAAGGTCACATAGGATTTTCTCCTGTGTTTTCTTCAGTAAGTTTTATAGTTTTAGGTTTAACATTTAGGATTCTGATCCATATTGAGTTGGTTTCTGTAAGTGGCATGAGTCTGCAGCATCATTTGCTGAAGACTATCCTTTCTCTGCTGAATTTTCACCTTTGTCGAAAATCAGTGGACCACATAGTATGAGTCTATTTCTGGGCTCTCTATTGGGTTCCATTCACATATCTATCCACCCTTATTCCAACACCATACTGTCTTTTTTTAAAATATAAAACGCGTTTATTTGAGCAAAAGGAGCTGCAGCCCGGGAGACACAGATTCAGGTAGCAACCTAAACTGTGTTCCCAACACCACACTGTCTTGATCACAATAGCTTTATAGTAAGTCTTGAAATCAGTGTAGAAGGAATCTCCTTTTTAGGGTGTGCCATGAAGGATTCTTATTCTTGGAAACATCCCTTGGGAAATCCCGTTTACAGAGGATCATCTCATTTTCTCTGGGTTCCCCTTCTACCTCCACCGGGAAGCGGGAATTAGGGCCTTGGGTGGGCCACGCGTGCCTCCTTTGGGCCTCAGTTTCCTCACCCCTTGGCACAGGGCAGCCAACTTGTGATACCTTTTGGGGTGCTGGGAGAGCTCAGTAAGAAGATGCTCGCAGTGCCTGGACAGACTAAGCATGTGATAACTGGGGTCTCCAGGTGGGTGCTGAGGTTCACCTGGGAGCCAGGATGGGACTCCCCATTTTGGTCTCCTTGTTCTCAGCAGCACCCGGAGTGTCAGCCCACCCCAGGTCCCCAGGCAGCAGATGAGTCAGATATAATGCTGGCCACAGAGCCTTCTTGCACCTTGGACAGCGGTGGACAGCGCCTGGAAGACAAGCCCCCCAAGGAGGCAGGCAGCCCACACATTAGGCCACAGGGGGCCCTGCCAGAGCCTGGCCCAGGGGGAGACAAAGGCAGCTCCCAGGAAGCACTGCCCCTAATACCCACAACAACTCCGGAGGAAAAGACTGACAGCTCCTTCCCGCCGCCCACGCCAGGACCTCACACACCCAAAGAAGGGTAAGCCACCCGCTGATGCCACCCCCGCCCCACTCCCTGACCCCGGCGAGACTGCTCTGCCTCTGAGTTCCAGGGGAGGTGAATTCTAGTCCTGCCTGCTCCTGAGCCGGTAGAGGGCCTGGGGCAGGTCCTGGCTCCCTGGGGCTCTCTTTCCCATCTGTATGATAGCTCTAACACGGGAATTCTTTGTTCTGTGGGCCTGCACGTGGGCCATGCCCCACATGGGGATGTGAGGGAACGAGGAGCCCCTCTGAGACGAAAAGGCCAGGGGGGTGAGGCTGGGGTGGTGGACCTTTGTCCTGGGGGCTGAGAGAAGGGCAAGCCTTGAGCTGAGCCCCTCCCCCACGGGGGGTCTCCCTTGTTTAGGGTCAAGGCTGTGGAGACCAAGCCAGCACCAGGGCCTGTTCCTCTACCAGTAAGTAGAGCCAGAGTGGGGATGGGGAGGAGTGGGGGGAGGTGGGATCCCGAGGAGGAAGGGGCAGAGGCAGAAATGGGACAGTGTTGTGAGTGAAGCTGGGGAAGGTGTGAGCGTGTTTGTGTGAGTCTGCGTATGTGTATGTGTGTGTGTGCATCTGGGTGGGGCCAAGGATGCTCTTACACCTGGAGCCCTTGGGTTCACCCCAGGTTGTGTGGTGGCTTCTTCCACATCGGCATAGATTTTTTCCCACCTATTTGCTCTCCATCACAGCACACAACCCAAAGCTTCCCCGGACATCTGGGAGGCTTCCAACCCCCTCCCAGTGCCCCCACCTCTGCCTCTTTCTGCTCTGGTCATTGGCCAAACCCCGGCCCTGGCTAAACCCAGCCACCCACTCACCCCCCACCTGCATGTGAGTTCAACACGGTTGGAGAAAGACTCCGTCTTGCGGATGAGTTTCACTCTCAAGCAATACCGCCAATGTCAGAAGCTCCTGGCAACCCTCTGCTGTTCCCCGGCCATGCTGCCTCCCCTTCTGCTCCAGGATGTCATTTCACGGCAATACTCTCCTTGCCACGCCTCTGGGCTGGTGATGTGGCCTCATGTGTCATTGACATGAGAGAAGTATCAGACGACAAGAAACACCGCATCTCCCCACCCCCATCTCCACCACCCCTGCATGCATTTGGTTACAATGGAAGCCATGAAGATGGTCCCTGACCCCATCAACTGTTGGTCCCCCACTTATTCAGCAGATCCCATCCTTTATTCCCTCTCCCCCTTATGATCAATTTCTCCATGTCTACAGGATCAGTCCCATCAGCATACAAAGATGGGTTAGTATCTACAATATTAGACACCAAAACGTCAAGGAAAGATGTTGGGGCCTTGGCATCAACCTTCTCTTGAGCCGAGCACCTGCCGGGAGCCAAGCTCAGTGCTGGGTCCTGGAACAACCGAGGAAGTTCTGAGACAGACCCCTACCCTCCTGGGGCTCAGAATCAGGATCTGAGCTGGGGCCTTGGACTTTGGCAGCCCTGAGAGTCATGGGAGAGGTGATGTCAGACTGGGCTCATGGCTGCCACCTGGGATCCCTACCTGGGAGCTCCCCCATCACAATGGAGTAGAAATTCCAGAACTGCTTTTGATGTTTGTTTGTTTGAAGCCTGACAGAAATCCAGCATTTGTCCTTAATTCAGGAAAACAAGAGTCTGGGAAGTAGGGTCTCCCTCCTGAGCTGCAGAATCCTCAACAAGAATTACTTTGTGCTAAGTGCTTTATTTGCATTAGCTCACTCCTCAGATGTCACTGAGAAAAGGGACATGACCAGAGTCGTGGGTTAACACAGATTTATTGAGGATGATGCACCAGTCATGACACTGGGGACTTAATGTTGAATGGAGCTTACGATCTAGTTGGGGAAGAGACTATTAACATGTGGACCAATGACTAGTTTCTCTGTAGACAGCTATAACCAAGTCAGGCTGGACAAGGGGAGGGACTTGGAGGGGGATGGTAGATTCTCTGACGGAGTGCTCAGCGGCCCAGAAGGTAACATTTGAGTCAAGGCCCAAACGACAGAAAGGACCAAGCCATGCACAGATCTAGGAGAACATTCTGGGCAGAGCCAGCAGTGGTGGCAAGGCCTTGATGGATCCAAGTTTGTCAAGATCAAGTCCAGAAGAAGGCCAAAGTGGGGGGGGGGGGGGGGGGGAGGAAGCTAAGGTGGGAGGGGATGGGAGATGAAGTCACAGGCATGGTGGGGGCAGATCACCCAGGGCCTTGACGTCCCAGGTGGGGGTTTGGAATGAACTCTAATTCTACACTAAGTCATTGAAGAGTTTTAGGCAAGAGAATGTAAGTTTTACATTCAGCAAGAGCTGAGCTGATGAAAGCTGGAAACACTGATGTAGTAGCTGGGTGGATAATGAACTTGATATGGGGGGAGGGCAAGGGCGAAGACAACAATTACACACTGGACAAGAGGTGGTGGATGGCCTGACCAGGGTGTTAGCAGCAGAGATGGGGGATGTGTACCAGCAGGACTTGCTGATGGGCTGCAGAGTGGAAAAGTTAAAGAATCAAAAAGGCCTCCAGGTCTGGGGCCTGAGCAGCAGGCGGTGTCCTTGACCGAGGTGGTGATGCTGAGGAAGGAGCAGCCGGGAGGAACCGACAGTTCTGCTTTGGTCGTGCTCCAGACGCCCAAGAAGGAATGTCAAGGAGGACAGCTGGAGTTAGGAAGGATAAGAGGAGCCAGGATTAGAGACGTGACTGTCAGAAAAATGGAGATAACCTCTAGGAGAGAGGGAACACAGCCCAGGAAGGAGCGTGAGGATAAACCCCTGGGTCTCCACCCGCAGCAGGTAGAATGGGAGAGAGAGGTAGAGCCAGAGGAAGCCAGAGAGGAGTAGCCAGTCTAGAGGAGGAAGTGTTTCCAGAAGGATGGGTGGTCGTCCGTGGACTCCGAGGAGGGCAGAGATCTGCCCATGGCCTTGCTGGAGCAGCTGTGGGGCGTGGTGGGCGGAAACCTGATTGGAGATAGCAGGACAGTGAAGATGGAGGACAGCTGCATCTTAGGGAATTTTGGTCCAGAAAAGAGCAGAGAACTGGGATAGCAGCTGGAGGGGTTTGTGGTGTCAGGAGAGTACGTTTTCTTTTAAAGAAGAAAGAACATGGCTGGTGGGAGCAACCTGGTGGGGAAGTAGAGCTGATACTTTGGGAAGAGAGGGTGTGTGGCAAGAGCTGCATCTTTGAGAGAAAAGGCTGGGCTGGAGCCTGCAGGACACGGCCTGGCTGGAGATGGGCTGGGGACAGCCACCCCTGTAATGGGAGGGACAGATGCAGGAGGTGGCTGGACGGCTGAATGAGTGAGTGGGAATTTATCGAGTGCCTACCATCTGCCGGGTGCTGGGTAGATGTGGATAATAGAGGTGGACAGGGCCCCTGCCCTCGGGGAGCTTACCCCTGGGCAGGCCCCCGCAGGCTGCGCCGATCGCAGTGAAGGACACAAGTGGCGGGACCCAGAGTAGCTCGAGACCACAGCTCCTGTGAGAGCCGGGAGGCGGCAGAGCCCAAGTCAAGTGCAGGGGACACATGGGTTGGGAGCCTAGTGGGGTGCACGGGAGATTTGGGGGACATCCTCCTGGGGCCCAGAGAGGAAGGGGCCGTGTGAGGATGCCCTGGAGAGTGGGTGGGATGAAGAAACTTTGTGGGACAGTCTGGCTGGCTGGAGGCTGCAATCCCCTCCCCGTCCTGCCCCCAGGAGGTGAGGGACTTTGGAGAGAGAAGGGAGCTGGACTGTGCCCTGAAGCAACCTCAGGAGCCCACAGCGACCACCGGTGCCCAGAACCTTGGGCGCACCTGCCAGGGCTTCATGAGGTGCTTGCTGGAGGTAGAAGAGGAGGAGGCCACCCATCGGAGGGCCACCAAGGTTCGGGCCCTGCAAAGCCGCAAGTCCCCCAGGACCCTGACCCCTATGACCATTGCAGGCCCGCTGGGCAACGCAGCCTCAGGCCTGCATCTGACACTGCCTCAGGCCCCTGCCTCGGCCTCCGCCATGGCCCCATCCTGGGCCCGGACGCCGGCCCCTGGGCCAATCCCTGGCCCTGCAGGAGCCCCGGTCCTGGCCTCTGTACCTGTTGCGGTCCTGCCCACGCCCACCCCGGACCTGGGCTGGAGAAGGATGATACTCTTGCACCAGGGCGGCGAGAGGAGCCTGAGCCACGCCAAGGCCCGGTAGGAGCCGCCCCAGGAAGGTGTCCAGGGTCTGGGCCTCTGTCCCCTCCTCTCTGGCATCTCTCTCCTGGACGATTCTTGTCCCTGTCACTGCCCCGTTTCCTCGTGTGTCCTGCTCTCCATTTCTCATCTCTGTGTCCTCTCTCCCAGCTCCGTGTCCCCATATCTAGGTCTCCTTTCCCATGTCTGACCTCGGTTTTCTTCCCAACGCCCGGGGACGATGGGTGCGTCTTTTCTCGTGTCCCTCACCTCTGCCTAGATCTTCCTCCGGGTCACTCCGCCTCTTCTGGCTTCTCTCCAAGCCTCCCCCCTGGGGTCCTGCCCATGACCTCCTCTGCCCCAGCTTCCCCCGCCCCCAGCTCTGGGGCAGCCTTGGGCAGGGGCAGGGACAGGGCAGGTGGCTGGATGTGCACCCAGGGCAGTTCGTCCTCTGCAGGCAGGAGCTGGAAGAACGCTGCCTCCTAAACTTGTACCAGAACTGGGAGGAGCGGGCGGAGGAGCACCTCACCCTGAAGCAGGAGGAAGGTGAGGCCCCGCCAGGGAAGCCCCTCGCAGGGCCAGGCGGAGCCCTCGGGCCTTTGGGGTTCATAGACCTGGGGTGGGGTGGTTCGCAGATCAGACCGCTGCCCTGTGCCCACCCCAGTCCTGTGTGGTGGGCCCAGTGGGGTATCTGGCTGGGGGACAGTGCAGGGTGGGAGGCTGACCCGAGCGCTTACCGTGAACCTGGAGCCGCCTTCTCACTTGGGTCTGTTGATTCTACCCCGCATTTTTCTGTGGGCTGAGACACCAGACATCACACCCGTTAGGACAGGACAGGGCCTTTGTACCAGTTGGCACTGCCCCGGGGCTTTCTCGGCATCCTTCCTGGCCCTCTGCTCGCGTCCAGACAACTGAAGCTCTCCTAGGAGCCATGGCCATGCAGCTAGGGGACCACAGCGCACCGAAGTCAAGGTGCAGACTGAGAGTCAGAAAGACCTTTCTGGCCGCCTAATCTCTGAGCCTGTTTCCCCGACTTTACAAAAGGAACAAGCCTCCTGCTCTTGCGAGGCTGTCGTGAGGATTAAATGAGAACGTGGCCATAAAGGGCCCAGCGCAGTGCCCGGCACATAGGGGGTGCTCCTGGCGCAAGGCGAAGGCTGCTAATTACTTAGCCTGCCGCATGGGCTGAGCCCGCACCTGACCTTGCGCAGAGCGCGGAGCAAGTCCTGGGGCCACCACCCCCACTTTCACTCCTGTGGTTCCTGTCCCTCCACCTGGCCAGGCTAGTAGAGGGCACTGGGCAAGACGGTGGCTGGAGGGGACAGGGTGAGTGTTGGAAACAAGGTCCCCACCCCACGGGACCCCACTGCCCGCCCCAGCCTTCCACAGCTACTTTGAGGTCTTCAATGGCCATGGCGAGGTGGACGCGCGCAGCCTGGAGAACGTCCTGCTCCTCGTGGGCATGTCCCTGACGCCGGCCCAGGTGAAGGACGCCCTGCTGAGTGCCGACATCGACGGTGAGTGAGGGAGGCTTCGCTCTGAGTCCCGGGGTGACAGCCCGTCCCGGGGTGACAGCCCCACGGGCAGCCTGAGTCCTATGCAGGACTGCGTTTAAAGGGCCCGGCCCTTGGTTTAATGCTCTGCTGTCCCAGTCTAAAATTTTCTTAAAAAATATGTTTTTATTGATTTCAGAGGGAGGAAAGGGGAGAAGGGGAGAGAGAGAGAGAAATATCAATGATGACAGAGTCATTGATCGGCTGCTTCCTGAAAGCCCTGTACTGGGGATTAAGCCCGCAACCCGGGCGTGTTCCCTGACCGGGAATCAAACCCTGACCTCCTGGTTCATAGGTGGACACTCAACCACTGAGCCACGCCAGCCAGGCTAGAATTAAAAAAAATAATTATTGATTTGCGAGAAGAAGGGAGAGAGAGAAAGAAACAGATATCTATTTGTTGTTCCACCTATTCATGCATTCATTGGTTGATTCTTGCATGTGCCCTGACCAGGGATCAAACCCACAGCCTTGCACATTGGGACAACTCTCTAACCAACTGAGCTACCTGGCCAGGGCCAGTCTAGAAATTCTTAATAATGTTTCCTGCCATTTTCATTTTGCGTGGGACCCCACAAATTATATAGCTTGTCCTGGCCCTGAAAGTTAATACTCCCTGAGCACCTACTCAGTGCCAGGTTCTGGTGACTTGGAGGTGATGACCAACACCTACCTCCTGACCCCAAGATGTACATGATCTCTGAGATCTCTTACTTTTAGGCCCTTGTATGTGCTTCGTTGGACAGTCCCCTGTGACTTGGTGACTCATTTTACCTACTGTATGACCTTGGATGAGTCATTGAAGTTCACCAAGCCTCAGTTTCCCTATCTGTACAATGGAGCTGATGGCAATAACCCATCTCACTGTGCTGCTGAAAAAATTTAATGAGATAGTACAGGCAAAGCACTGAGCAAAACACCTGGTGTACAAAATGCATCCAGAAGACATTAGCTGCTAGTATTACACATGGTTTGGTTGGCTAGATGCAGGACATGGGAGCTGTGGAGGGCCTGGGCTCTTGACCATTGCTTCCTCCATCACTGTACAAATGCGAATCTTCACACACAAGACAAGAATTGACACCAGCTCCATCCCTACGTGACCCTCGGCAACAGGCCCATCTGTCACAGGGGGATAAGTGTACTGAGCACCCCCAGAGGGTGGTTTTAAGGATTAGAGATTATTCATTCATTCGTCAGGCACTTCAGAGAACATTTGCTAACACCTACCTGTCTTAAGCCCGGAGAACACAGTGCAGAACAAAACAGGCCCAGTTCCTGTCTCCCAGGACCTCCTTTAAATTCCAGATCTTCTAAGTGTGTGGTTGAAGTATGGGTTTTCATTTTTTTTTAAATATGTCTTTATTGATTTCAGAGAGAGGAAGGGAGAGGGAGGGAGAGAGAGAGAAACATCAATGATGAGAGTCATTGATCTGCCTCTTGCACACCCCCTACTGGGGATTGAGCTTGCAGCTGGGGCACGTGCCCTGACTGGAAATCCAACCGTGGTCTCCTGGATCCTAAGTTGATGCTCAACAGCTAAGCCATGTGGGCCGGGCTGAAGTACAGGGGTTTTTATGAGAGTGTTTGATGGGGGATCTGACCTGGGCTGGGCTGACTTCTCTGAGGGATGGTCAAGGGGAAGTATTAAGTGAAGGAGTTGGAGGGTGGTAGAGAAAATTCTAGGAAGAGGAAGCAGCATGCTCAAAGGCCCTGAGCAGGGAAGCACGTGGCCCCTGGTGGGAGAGCAGGTTAGTGCTGGAGGAGCCTGGCACTGGGTGAGGCTGGAGACAGGTAACAACCAGGTCTATCGGGGCCCTGAAGGCCAAAGTGGGACTCAGTTTGAACACACGTATTCTCATGCCGTGACTAGCACATGGTAATAATACTAATTGCTGACAGTGAGCATGTATTATGTGCATGGCCCTGTTCGAAGTCCTTTGCCTCATTTTATCTCCCATGAGATAGGTATTATGGTTATCCTCATGCTATAGACGGGACAACTAAGGCCTAGTGGCACTAAAAGACTTTGTCAAGGTCACACGAATAGTAAGTGGCAGACCCAGACTGCTGTCTCCGGGACTCAAGTTCTGGGAGCTTCTAACCCAGGGGATTTTAATATTTGCCTTCTACTCACTCTCCTGTGTGCACCACACTTTCTGCATTGACTATATGTTACTTTTATCATCAAACCCAATGAATAAATACTAATAATCATGCTGGGGTTGCAATGCCTGAAGCCGCTGTGGAGGGCCCCTCCCATCCCCTATTCTTCTGGCCTCTGCAGGAGATGGTCACGTGGGCTTCAAAGATTTCTTGGCCGTAATGACAGACACCAAGCGCTTCTTCTGCTCCGTGGGTGAGCAGGGGTGAACCCAGGGCAGTCAGAGCTCGGAAAGGGAACAGGTGGATGGGGGTGGGGAGTACCCAGAGCTAGCAAATGGTAATGGCAGCCACCATCCCATGTCCCCAGAACAGAACGCCCTGACGGACATGGTTTCCCGGGATCCCCACACTCTGTTCTTTGAGATCCTGTCCCTGCTGGTGGAGATGCTGGCCTTACCCGAGACAGCCTTAGAGGAGATCACCAAGTGAGTAGGGCTGGTTGTGGGGAGGTGGAGGGTTGGGGACATAGAAAGAGCACCTAGTCTTTTGGCAGCTGAGGGCTTTTGATAGTTAGAGGACTCTTAGTGGGACGTGAAAGAAACCCAAATAAAACTGGCTTAAGCAAAAGGGGAATGTATTGGCTCACATAGCTGTTCAGGGCCTCGGGAATGGATGGCTCCAGGAGACCAGATACCATCAAGGCGTTTTTCTCTCTCCTGCTCATCTCTGCATTGGCTTCAGGCTCAGCGAGGCTCTTCCCAGAGTGGGGATGGCAAGTGGCAGCCCCATACTCACACTGTCTTAGTTTAGCAACCACGGCAGCAAGAGACATTTTTCCTTACAGTACTTTAGAGCAATCTCAGAAAAGGGGTGTGATGGAGCCCGCCTGGGGCCAGAGAACACAGAGAGGGAAGCCTCTCCATGTTTCCAGGGTGGGCCAGTGGTTTATCTAGGGAAGAGATGGCTACATACAAAAACATCATGGACACTCGAGGGCTAGAAGCAAAGGGTGAGGGCAGAATGCCCCAGAAGGCCTGTCTGTCACACAGACGCTTGTCCCTGTCGCTCAGTAAGTTGGATCATTTTTTCCTACCGAGGACCAGACCTTTCCACATGGGGTGGGGGAGGGGGGATGACTGCAGTTGGCTCCAGAAACACCGCTTAGCAACCCCGAAGACAAGAGATCTACTTTCCTTCCAATACATATGACGCTGAAGAACATTGTTTTTTAAAGCAATAAAACATGTCCCTAGTTTAAAAATAGATTATTTCCAGTAACCTTGAAGCCACCATGTGCTCCACCCCCAAACACAAAACACTCTCCCCCCCCAAAACGAACTCACCATCACGCCCTTGCTTTTTGTTTTAAAAAGGCACTCCTTATTTTTTCCGTCATTGTTTACTGAAAATTTCAAACATACAGCAAAGTTAAAAGAATTTTACAGTGAACAACACAGACACCCTCCCTCTCAGGAGTGGGGAACCTTTTTTCTGCCAAGGGCCATTTGGACATTTGTAACATCATTCGCGGGCCATACAAAACTATCAACTTAAAAAAACTGGTTATGACAAAAGCTCCCAGATTTATTGAATTTTGAGTCCCACTTGCAGTTGCCTTGGCACAGCCAGACCAAATGATTTCGAGGTCCGTATACGGCCCACAGGCCCAACGTTCCCCACCCCTGCTCTAGGTTCTACCACTGCAATGTTGCCATACTTGTTTTACCTTCTATCTACCCACCCTCTATCTAATTATCAATCCATACTGTGGTTTTTTTATTTGTTTCAAAATAAATCATAGTCGTTTCCCTCTAAATGCTTCGGGTATACGTGACATTAACTAAGGGTCAATATTTGCTTAGAGCCTTTTGTTTCTGAGGCGTAATTTCCATTCAGTGAAACGCACAAATCATCCTGTAAGTCTCCACAAATGCCCACACCCGACAACCCGAACCCCTCTCAAGACTTACAGAACTTTATCACGGCTGCAGAAAATGCCCTCATGACTCCGAGCCCATCCCTCCAGAGGCAAGCCCTCCTCTCAATTTTTTCCTTCACAGATTGTTTTTGCCTGTTTTATGACTTCATATAAACGGAAACATACAGTACGTAGTCTTTTCTATCTAGCTTCTCTCACTCAGCACAGTTGTTCTGAGGTTTGCCCACGCTGCTGTGGGCATCAAGTCCTCCCCTTTTTACTGCTGAGTAGTACTCCACTGTATGCATGGACCAGTTCGTTGATCCCTTCTTTTACTGACAGACTTCTGGGCTGTTGCCAGTTTGGGGCTATAATAAAGCTGCTCTTAACATTTTTGTACAAGTCTTTTTGTGGACATACCTTTTTATTTTCTGGGATAAATATCCAGAAGTGGAACTGTTAGGTTATAGGGTAGCTGTATTTTTACTTATAAGCAGCTGCCAGGCCTTTTCCCAGGTGGCCGGGCCAATTCACACTCCTCCCGCCGGCAGGGGGGTTCTGGTTGCGCCGCGTCTTGTGCAAATCCAGTAGTCACTCTTCAATTTATTCATTCGGGTGGGTATGTAGTAGAGCGCTTTTTAAAAACTCACATTTGTCTCTATTCCTGAATACTTTATTTTTGAACTTTATATGAGTGAACTCATACTAAAAGTCTCCCATTACTTGCGTTTTTCCTCAATGTTCTTCTTTTGGGGGGGAGAAACATCGATTTGTTGTTCCATTTTTTTATACATCACTGGTTGATTCTTGCATGTGCCCTGACTGGGGATCAAACCCGCAACCTTGACATATCAGGATGCCGCTGTAACCAACTGATCCACCCTGCCCGGCTCTCCTCGATGTCAGGCTTTTCGGATTCATTCATGTTCTTGTGCATAGCTGTAGCTCATTCATCATTTTCACTGCTACCTACTAGGAGGTAGTATGACTATATGACAATATTTTTATTCATTCTGCAGAAAGAGATTAGGGCTATGTTCGGTTTCCAGCTATGGCAGAAACGGTTTGGATATTCTTGTATGTCTCCTGGAACACATGGGCAAGAGTTTCTTCAGAGCAGCAGTTTCCAAGCTTTTTGGTCTCACAATCCTTTAAACTCTTGAAAATTATTGAGGACACCAAGGAACTCCTGTCAATATTTTCTATATTTCAACTTAAACTGAGAAATTTAAAAAATACCTGTTCATTTATTTAATGTTAATAACCCCATTACATGTTAACATAAAAAACATTTTAAATGAAAAATAACTTTCCCAAAACAAAACAAAATAGGTCAGTGAGAATGACATTGTTTTACAATATTGCAAATCTCTTATCGCCTGTCATAAAAGAAGAGAGCTGGATTCTCATCTCTGCTTCTGCATTCAACCCATTGCAATACGTTGTTTTGCTTGAAGTATATGAATAAATCTGGCCTCACACATATATGTAATTGGAGAGGGAGTCTTTTAATAGTCTTTTCATTAAATAGCCACATGTCATGTGCATATTTTTCTTTGATACTATACCAAATTTGACAGGTGGTAGTGTCTTAAAGGTTGCTTGCAATATGGAATCTGAAACCATAGCAATGAAGTTTTCAGACTCTTTTAAATAAAAAATCTATTGGTCTGCCTTGTAGTTTGAATGGATCTTTTCCCATGAATGATTTTGTAACATGCATTGATCATTTGGAAAATACTGCGTTATCTTCCAAATGTTGACATATTTCATTATAATTAGATGTACATTATACATGTAATTATGTCACCACTAATATCACAAAAGTGTTAAAGCCCTAGAAGTGTTGTGGGTGGTTGTAGTTCGCCCATTTTTGCTGCTATAAGCTATGCTGTGTATGAACATTGTAGATGCTTGTGATGATCGGTCCAAGTTTTCCAAAATTCTAACTTTTACTTGAAAGCTTTGATTTTATCACAGACAACAAAAATGCCGTGTCAGTTTTTATGGAAGTGATGGGCTCACTTCATATATTTTGGGGAAAATATCAGCCAAAACCCAAAGAAGAATAGCCTTAGTTTGTCTTCTCTTCATTCAATGTGGAGGGAGGTCCAACCTTCCTTTCCCCCTCAGAGCTGCCCACTGGGACTGGCTGAGACGGATTAACAGGAGAAAAGCATACGGATCTTATTTACATGCACACGGGCACCCTCACAAGGAAGGTGAAGACTCGAGGTGACTGGGCCCAAGTGCTTGTACAATCAGTTGAACAAAGGACAACTGTGGAAAAGTTACTAACACGTGCGGGCATTTTAGTTACTTTTAACAAGCTCTGTTTGTACAGAGTTCTCTTAGCCAAGGCTCCCTGTCTCTTGTGACAAGAATGTTTCCCCTCCTGGCACCGGGTGGGCACCTTTCTCATGGAAATTTTTCCTCTGGCTTTCAGAAAGAGAAAGGAACGTCAGAGTGCCCTTTTTTAATCCACTGTTTTTCAAGTGCCTTTAACTCAAAATAATCAATACAAGGTAGTCCATTTTGGGGTGGCATGTCCTGAATGCCTTTGTCACCTCTGCCACCTGAAACTTCTCAAGAAGTTTCACATATTAAAAGCTTTTTAAGAAAAAATTCTGTGGAGAGAAATTCGAGTTAAGAGCTCTGTAAGAGGGGGAGGAAAACACAGATTGGAACAAGCAGAGGACAAACCTGAGCACGGCGTCCCATGTTTCAGGGGTCAGTCCTCAGTCCTGAGGACAGGTCAGTTCAGTTAGACTTTGCGGCTCACCTGCGGGGGCGCTGGCGTGGGTGGGAGTGGGCACCACCCAATGAGGCCTGTGTGTGCTGTGATAAGGCATTTAATGAGGGCCATTTCTTTGAGAGGAAAGAGAAACAGAGGTTAATGGTTAGTACGAATTGTAAGCTCAGTGTTTGAGTCTAGCGGGCAGTGGATCAAGATTTTTACTCCTTGGGCTTAAAGCATCTTTAGATGGTAGAGTGAGGACAGGCGGTGGCAACTGGTCAGTTTCCTGGCTTGCAGTTTGAATGTCTTTGGCGATGGCACTGGGTGATCGGATATTCCAGCGAACTTGAGAGTGGCCCATACAGCTGCAGGCGCAAAGGTTATTTATACATGATCTGTTGTGATTTGGGGGGAAAGTTTACATTAAGTCATTCAGCTTTAGCTTGTAGGGTTTTGAGAAAAGGGCAGTCCTAGTTTTTAGCGCGATGCCAAGTCTGGAGGGTGGGAGATAAATTGGAAATGTTGATTTACTGACAAAATGCATAAAATGGCAGAAGCCAGTTTATAAAGGGGACAAGAAGCTCAAAGTCAGTGAACACGGCACTGTTCAACAACCCACAAAGGCTGTAATGGTTTTTATTGTGTGACAGATTTTATTGCAACATAGAATTTTTTTCTCTACAATCACCTCCATCTTTATCAAAGCTAATCAGAGACTAATTGGTTTATAAAAATAAGTCTTGTCTCAATAACTTGGCTTGACTATGTAAGTGCAGCAAAGACAGCTCTTTTAAAGTCTGTTTTGCTGGGACTTTTCAGGAAGAACCTCAGATCGGACTTCTAAAAGGCTAAGGAGTCAAGTCAGGAACTAGCCATGAGGGTTGTCAGTGGGGAGGTGGGGAGGGAGGTGGGTGAAAAGATTGAAGGGGAATAGGAGGTAGAAACCTCCAGTTATTAAAAAAAAGAAAAATCACAGGATGTAATGTACAGCATAGGGAAAATAGCCAATATTATCGTAATAACTTTGTATTCTTTTTTTTAATATCTTTATTGATTTCAGAGAAAGGAAAGGAGAGGGAGAGAGAGAAACATCAATGATGAGAGAGTCATTGGGGAGAGAGAGACAGAAGCATCAATGGGTCATTGGTCGAGCCCGCCGCCCGGGCATGTGCCCTGACTGGGAATCGAACCCCGATCGCCTGGATCCCAGGTCGATGCTCAACCGCTGAGCCACGCCCGGCCGGGCTGTAATAACTTTGTAGCGTGACAGATAGTTACTAGACTTGTTGTGGTGATCAGGAATATAAATGCTGAACCACTATGTTGTACACCTGAAACTAATATGTCAACTGTACTTTAATTTAAAAAACCTTGCCATCAGACTTAGCCTGCAGGACATATAGACTTGTGTGAATTCCTTTTCTCAAGGTCCCCAAAATGTCCTAAGGTTCCTAGGCCTGCCAGGAAGTGACCTTTACTGACCTGTAACACCCAGAACTCTGAAACTCAGGTACCAGGACAGTATTTTAAGAGGGCTTTCTAAGCAGTGCCTCCATAAAGTCAACTTTAGTTCTTTAAATCTGCCTGATAATATCTATGTTCATTATTTTGAAAGAGGACATTAGTGTCAAAGCTTCGGTAACGTAATATTTTTAAGTATGTCCTGTAACAAAAATAGATTCTTAAATAAATTTATGTAAGTGTGTTTATATGAAAATAAAAATACTTACAAAAATAAATATATTCCATAGTGTTTTGAATTTTAGAAGGATCAGGTAGGGAGAAAAAGTTGTTTTCATTTGTTTACAAAGATATAATTTTACCAAATTGTTCTAAGCTATAGATAGCTTAAAAGAAAAGAGAAAAAAGATTTCTTAAATCTGAAAAACAAAGCATTAAGGAACCGGCAATGATTCAAACAAAAAGAAAGTCAAAATTCTCCTCCTCCTCAGTTCAGTCTCGTGTAACTGATTTTTGTCCTGCTTATCTTGGGTTAGCAGTTTTATGAATTCGTCACCTTTTTCATCAGCGTTCTGGAGATTCTTACCCAGTTCAGTGGTATGACCTTAAAGTATTCACAGACCCATAATCCAGAGTACTTGTCAGAGTCTTTTGCACAAATTTCCTTGAAGATGAAGTCTTTTTACCTTTAGTTGATTGCAAAGGCTTTCAGAGAGGAATCAGAACAGAACAGTAACTATGAATTAGAAAAGACTTAAAATAGCCATGGTTAAAGAAAGATCTGATGAGAATTCACATAAATGCAATGAACAGGGATATTTGATTTTTTGTGTGATATGCAGCATTTTAAGATAGCTGAATTACAACTGGTAACATTATACCAAGACGTATCAGATTTCTAGGAATTTTATACAATGTCTAGTATACTTCTGTTGACATAAGAACATCCAAACCTAGAGAATTAAGAGTTTATTTGAGCCAAACTGATGACATATGCCGGGGAGCAAGACCTCAAATGCTCCTCAGAAAGGCAGTTTTGCAGTTTCTTTTACGCATTTGAAATTGAGGGGACAGAAGGAAGATTACATGAAGGTGGGAGAAAGCAAGGCAGGGACTGGCCCTCTCGAGGGTAGTTACGCCTTAGGAGGCGTCTGAAAGGGCGGTTCACACAGAGTATCCCATGCATATTTTGCAACTCTCTCTGCACAGCTCCCATCTCTGGTGTTCTAATACACTAATTAATCCCAGTGGCATCTTCCTAAACTCCAATGTCTGTCTCCTTTCCTCAGTGGTCTACTGTGTTCTGCTTGGGATACTGCTTCCTGCACTGCAGTCCAGAAAGGACCCCCAGAAAAACTCTAGGGAGACCATAAGGCTCACCTCGTTGGTTTCTCCCCTTTCAGACTGCAGTCTTGTGCTGTCTGTAGTCCAGTATCTGACAAGTTTCATGTATTTTGTTCGTGCGTCTAATTATTTATGGCAGCAGGGCAAGTTCAGTACCAGTTGTTCCATCATGGCCAGAAACAGAATTGTTATCTTTTTTTTTCTTTTCTGTTTTTCAAATTGGATGATTTCTATTGATCTGTCTTCAAGTTTACGAATTCCTTTTTCTGCTGTCTCCAACCTGCTGACTTTTTTGTTTTACTTTAATTTATTATACTTTTCTGTTCTTGAATTCCCGTTTCATGTTTATCGCTTCTCTGTTTATTCATTAAGATAAAATTTTCCTTCAATTATCTGAACATATTTTTAATAGCTCCTTTAATGCTGTTGTTTACTAAACCCAACATCTAGGGCATCTCAGGGTTGCTTTTTAGAAGTGTCCCCCCCCCCCCCTTTACTATGAGTGACATTTTCTTTACAGGTCTGATAAGTTTTTTATTATTATATCCTAGACATTTTGGATGATATAGTTTAAAAACAAGATTCTGTTACCTTCCTTTGATAGGTGTTAATTTTTGTTCTTGTAAGCAGCTCAATTACGAGCTGATCATCAATGAATTTGTGTAGGCTTGGTTTTTTACTTTTATTGTGAAAAGTCCAGGTTTTTCCTAAGCCCCTAACTTGGTAAGACTTAACTTCAAATGCTGTTTCTCCTGTGGATTTTAGTCTCAGGGAAGGTCTATAGAAGGCAGGGGTTGGCAAATTATGGACTGCAGGCCCCATACAGCCTGCTCTGTTTTCATAAACTTTCATGAGAACACAGCCATACCCATTCATTTACATATCACCTATGGATTCTTTGAGGCTACAATGACTACAATGACAGAGTGGAATAGTTTTTAATAACATTACTGTGATGGTGGAATTATTTCTCCTTGCAGTTATATCTGGTTGTGCTTTACATTTCATGTCTAGAATTTTGTATTCCCTGATGAATTATACATTTTATCATTATACAGTAATCATTTAGTCTCTAGTAGTGCTTTTTGTCTTAAGGCCTAGTTTTAAAATATTAATATGGTTATACCAATTTCCTTTTGCTTAGTATTCAAGCGATACACCACACTCCACACTCCTTGACGTTTTTCTTCCAAAGTGGGGAAAAAGCACTTCCAAAGGCAAGCACTTTTGACTCCCTCCTTACTTCTAAGTAATACGCATATACTGCAATATTTTGGTTAGTGATTTTTAGACTTGTATCTATTGACTTCCTATGATGGTTGGGATTTAGCTAATACAACTATCCCCTCAACCTCCCCCTCCCCATTCCAATTATCATCATTTTTGACTAAATATTTAGGGTTTTTATTATGACTGTGCAATTGTTCATAGCTGAGCATTTTTGTATACTATGATTTTATTTTTTAAAAATTCCTAAAATGGGCTATTGCCTTGATTTGTTGGTATTTATTGATAATTCCTGCACCTTCCTAATGTTTCTTTTTCTTGAATGGAGGCATGTTCATCTTGTTTAGGATTAGTATCTTTTTAGGCCTGCTGCAGGACTACCACTTTAGGAGTCTGCCATCCTAGGAATTCTTTCTTCCTTTCCTCTAATTAGGATTCTGTTCTCTGGAAGTCTTACTCTTCCTTGTTATTTTTTTTTCCCTAAAGGGGACGTGTTTCCCCACTAGCTTTTTAGGGCTAGAAAGGCAGTAGTAATTAAACAACAGGTATAGTAATGCCAGCCCTAGCAATTTCTGTTGTTTAGCTCTAGAGATCCAATCTAAATTGGCTGTCCTATACAGCAACTGCACTGCCACTCTGGGATCTCCCTTTACCTTCCTTTACCTTTACCTCTCTCCTGTATTAGATCCTGTTTTCTGTACATAGGTCTTCCTTTTTTCTGGTTTATGTACTCATTATGAAAGAATGCGTTCTTCAGTAACTTTTTTAAAATTTTATTTTTGTTTAAAATATTACAGATGTCCCTTTTTCTCCCCAATGACCCATTCTACCCTGTCCTATCTCCCTCCCCAGTCCCTTTCCCCACCATTGTCCGTGTCCTTGGGTTGTGCATATATGCATATTTCAGTAGCTTCTAGAGAAAGGATGTGTGGGAGGTGACATTTTTGAGATTTTCTAAGTCTGCAGAAGTGTTTTTTCTACCTTCAAACTTGAATAGGTTAGCTGGGTATAGAATTCTAGGTGTCTTAGTTAAGGAATATACCCAATGTACTACAGTTCAAACAAGATAGTTTATTCCTCTCTTATATTGACAATCTGGAGGAAGCAGGCAGGAAGACAAGGTCCCTCCAAGCACCCAGTTTCTTTGCAACTTATCGTTCCACCATTCCCTACATCAATCCTAAGCTGTTACCAGCAACACACATGAATTCAAGCCCACAGGGAGAGGAAAAAGGGGTGGGAAGTAAGCAATTTCCTTTGAAATTGTGACCGAGAAAGTAGTGCATACACTGCTCATGTTCCACTAGCCCCTGTGGGGTGAAGTTATTTTCTAGTCCATCTTTTTATTTGGTACATTGTCTTTTTAGGTCCAGTTTTACACAGGGGTCTAGATCCAATCTCCATGTGAGGGCTCTGGTATTCATTTTCTATTTTGTGTGTGTGAAGCCCAGTAAATGCCAAAATTCCAGGCCTCAGGGATAGGCAGGGGCCCTAGCAGAATCACCAGCTTAAGCTCTGAGAGTTTTGCAGCACCACTGCCTACAAAGCCCCAGGTCATCTGGCTCTGTCATCTTGCTGCCCACACCTCCCCTCTCCCTGACACAGCAGGCTCTAGCTCCTCTGGCCTCCCTGCTATCCCTAGAGCTCACCAAGCTCTTTGCAACCTCCTGGCCTTTTCCCATGCCACTCCCTCTAGATATCCATTTGGCTGACTCCCCCCCCCCGCCCCATTCTGCTCAAATGCCACCCACCTCCAAGACTTTTGCTGACCACTGTGAACAAAATAGCACCTCATCATTACCACCCCCTACCTAGCTCTGACTTTCCCTTACAGCACCCATCATTACTAACATAGTATTGTGTTTTATTTATTTGTTTATGGTCTAACTCCTCTCCCACTAGATATGTGCCTAGGTAGTTGATTTAGAAAGTAATTCCAGGAAACGGGAGTGGGGAAGGGACGTGAACAGAAGAGGAGGAGCCAATACAAGGATGTGCTACTGAGTCAACCACCTCCAGGATCATCTTAGGAAGGAGACTATGAATGGTGGCTCAGAACTCAGGCAGGGGAAGAAAGAGAAGCCTGTATACTTCAGCTGCTGGCTCCTTTGGTCAGAGGTGGCCCCCTATAGGTGTTTAATTCCCCTGCACTTCTGGGTTGCACATGGACCAGAGAAGCTCTGGGGCAGAAAGCAAGGGGCTCAAGCCAGAGGCGAGACCATGTCAGGTTGAGCCTGAGCAAACCTGGTGGAAGCCCTTGGGGAAGTGGTTGCTGTGGCAGTGGCTAGAACATGAGGTGGGGACGAGGGACCGTGGTAAGGGACCTATATGAATATACCCTGCACCATTCTTTCCCAAGTACTTAGATGAGTGGTCAGTACATAGTAAATAATCCGTGAATATTTGTTGAATGAATGAATGATGCAGCAGTCTAGTGGAGAAAAGGCAAGTAGTAATGCGTTAAAGTGGGCTGTGGGTTACGATGGAGTAAGTACAGGTTATCGGGGCCTGCAGTAGGAGCCCAGCTAGTCTGCAGGGGGAGAGAGAACTTTCTGGAGGAGATAGCCCTTAAGCTGAACTCTGGAAGACAAGCAGGAGTTAATTGCACAGCTGACTTACAAAACTTGCACATCTAAGTAAAAATATCAGTGATGGAAATCAAAAGTAACATTTACCAAGCTCTTCCCATGGGCCACACACTTTGCTGAGTGCTTGATGGGCATTGTTATTTAACCCTGTAACATGGACTTTTGGATCCCAGGGGACACCTGAAGCTCACAAAAGTCAAGTGACTTGCAGTGACAGGGATGAGATAACCATTTCCCCCATTTTACACAGGGGTGACTGTGACTGAGGTTCAAAGCAGAGCAATGACTTGCCCATGGTCATAGGAAGTTAATGGCAGGGCTGGGACTAAAACCCAGGTCTTCCAACCCTTGGGCCTGTGTCCCTGCTCCAGAGCTGGCCAAACAGAACGAGCCCCCAGGAAAAGTGAGGGAAGAGGAGGGTAAATTAAACATGGCCAGGCTGAGCCGGGTGGGCACTGCCTCCCCAGCTATTACCAGAAGAAGCTGAAGGAAGGTACCTGTAAGGCCCACGAGATGGAATCGGCCATAGGCCGGCTGCAGTCCCGGAAGAAGCTTCCCTACAACCTGCAGCAGGCAGACACCTTGGAAGTCCCAGAACGAAGGGTCCTTAGGATCCTGAGCCGGCTGAAGCAGCAGAACTATGGTGAGGGCCCTGGGCATGGTGGGGGCTCTGCTCTCCCGCATCTGGCTTCTTTCCCTGGGCCCCTACAAAGCCAGAACCAAGCTGAGAGACATGGTTTCCCCCTTTAGGGTTAACTGTATGCGTCAGTCAATGGGCTGATAATTACTACCTCATCTCCAAACCTTTGACAAAGGCCTTTTGCATGGACTCTTCCCAGTGCCTTAGCTCTGACCACAGGTTGGTCCCAAGAGCCAGGGCTGAGAATGGAGGGTGATCAGCATTCCCAGCTCATCACTGATTGAGCACCCACTGGAGTCACTCACTGTGCCAGGTTCTTTGCAGATGCGCTAGAATTTAGTCCCCATAATCACACATTTACCCCGTTTTACAGATACCTGAAACTGGGTAAGTTTAAGGAACTTGCCCAAGGGTCCACAGCCAGCATGTCAGAAAGGGGAGTTTATACCCAGGTCTGACTCCAAAACCTGTGCTCTTTTCACTGGGCAAGACAGCTTCCCCATAAAATAGTAGGTACCATTTATTAGACTCCTACTGTGTGCCAACTGATGGGCTAGGAACTTTCCAGAGTCTACTGTGCCTGCCAGACTTTGCCAGGACCCATCACAAAAGACACCTGCTCTTTTAAGTTGTTGTTAGCCTTTACGCAGTGCTCTTAGCTGAGCACTTTGCACATACTATCCCTTCAAGCCTCATCATCCACTGTGAGGTGGGCACCACTATCATCTCCAGCTCATATAGAGGCTGGGAGAAGTAATTTGCCCAAACCCGCCCAGCTCATTATGTGGCAAAGCCAGGATTTCACCTGGGTCTGCCTGCCTCCTAAGGCTGCGCATATGACCAAACATTCCCCTCTCCTGCCTCCTCCCTCGCCAGCTGCCAACCTGCAGAGCCCCTATGCCCAGGTCCCCTGCATCCCACTCTGCCCAAGACTGGACAAGAAGACGATCAGCCGGAAGCAGGGCAGCCAGTATGTGCTGGACCAGTGCACCCCCACCAGCCCGAGCCCTGACTTCCACAGCCTGTTCTTCCAGTCAGGATCTCAAGGAAGCAGGTGGGTGCCCAAAAGGCAGGGGTCCCAGCCCAGGCCCATCCACCTCCTTCCACACTAGGCCCTTGGCCTAACCTGCAAATCCATCCTTCTTTAAGCAACGAAGCCTGGGAAACTCGCTCCAGGGAGGAAAAAGAAAGGGGGAAACCTTTGTTGAAGGCTGTGCACCAAGTACATTGTTCGTCAGTCAGGGCACTTCCTTATGCCTCCCTGTGCCCAGGGCTCAGTGATACATACCATCTTTCTCTTAGGATGGCACTACCTTTCTCATCAGGGGGTTTAACACTCAAATCCTTTGCCCAAGTCTGGTTCCACATTAGTAGCAGGGAACAGACTTAGCATCTGGCTAGGGGGAAGCTTCCCTTTCAGCATTCCCCTTCCAGCAATCTGGGGATAAAAGAACACTGGACTTGGAATCAGGCCCCTGAGCCTGACTGCTGTTTTCATCACTTCCCAGGGGAGGCCTCCTCTCCCCTTGGGCACATGGGGATGGCTCAGCTCCTCCCACCCTTCTCTTCCACCTCTCCCTCTAGGGAACATGGGTCTGACAGCCGAAAGTGGCTCAACTCTGTGCCGGCTCGGACCCACTGACCCTGCAGAGTCCTAATTCTGGACAGCTGTTCAAGACCTGCAGACAGACAGGTCATCAGGCAGAGACTGCTGCTGGATTTTGCTTTTGTGGCCTGGTAAGCCAATAAACACCAAGAACCTCAGCCTTTGTGCCTGGTGCTGGGGCCCCTGCCCTCCGAGTATTCATCTGCTTCCTTGAGATCCAGGTGGAGGGAAGACCACCCCCCAACCCAGTTTTCATCCCTCCACTGGGCTCTCAGGGCACAGGGCCCCAGCCTCCCTTAGGCTTGGGAACCCCCGAAGCAAGACGTACCTCAAAACTCTGCCCAGGGTTGGGGCTCTGGCCAGAGGTGGCCCTGTGTGCAAAGTTCTTGATCTTCTGTGCACTCTGGACAGAGCTAGTATTCTCTTCAAATGAGCTTTTCCTTTTGGACCAGGAGCCCCACAAGGGCAGGAATTTTCTACCTGCCTGAAGGGAGTGGTGAACACAGGGAAGTACCCGGGAAAGACCCTGACCCCTGAAAGGGGCAAACCCCATGGAAAAGCAGGAAGTACCCCACCCATGCTCTCACCAGTAGAGCCCCAGGACCTATGGGTCCCCTTCCCTTGGAGCCTAAGGGTGTGGGTCCTTGCCCCCCAACACACACCACCTCAGGCCGAATTCTCTAACAGAGAGAGACCCTCCCTAGGACTGAGCAGAGGTAGCTCCCAGTGGTTAAATAAACAGCCATAGCAAGAAGTTACGAGGCCAGGGACTGAAATGAGGACAAGGCTCTGACAAGTTTAAAACATGTATTTAAAATACAATTTATAAAATGCTTAGTCTGCCGACTCAGGGGCCCGCAGTGCGGGGTGGGGTGGGCAGCTGCCCACTAGACCAGCAGAGCAGGACTGCAGGGGTGCAGCCCTCCCTCCCATGCCCTTCTGTTCAGACACCCAAGGGGCCCATGTGCACCCTTGGAATTACATGGCTAGAAAATAGGACCCCAGAGGTTTCCAGAGTCTCTGCTTAGCAGGGAGGCTGGGGAAGCCCTACCGGCCCATCCCTGAGCAGAGCATCCCCAGATGGGGCAGAGCAGGGTATGGCTGGGCTGGACAGGGCAGGGCGGGGCAGTGGGCTCTAGAAGGGGCTGATGGTAGCAGATAGGGTGTTGCCTCCTGCCTGCAGGTGGGGAGCACCCTGATTGAGTGGGCTGAGAAGGGTTGGTCACCAGGCCCAGACCCCCAGCTCCTTTGGTTATAGGCTGACAACAGAGTAGTGGCTCATGGGAAGCAGTTAGCTGGAAGGTCTGAGGCCTGGCTCATGGGGTCAAGGAGGAGCTGGGGGAAGAGGACAGTACCATGAAGGCAGATAAAAGGGCAGCAGCCTCAGGTTTCTGCCCCCTACCCCCTGGGGTTTTCTAAGCCAAAGCCTGCAGCTTACTTAAAAAAGTTAAAAAAAAAAAAGCACTTAAGGAAAGTTACAGACAACTACAAAAACAAAAACAAAAACCAAACACACACACACAAAATCCAAACCGTTCTCCCATCTCTCCCCTCCCACCTCCCCCAACACAATAGTTTCCTGTTTTCCTTTCTTTTTTTAAAAATTTGCTACCTCTCCATCTGGGAAGCCAAGGATATGACTGCTAGTGGGTGGTGACAGGCACACAGCGGGCAAAGCCCCATCTTTGGCCAGAGGGAGGTGGGAGCACCAGTCCCTACTATATCCTCAATCCATAGACACCCATCAGCCAGTCTTCCCTCTGGCTCCATTAGGGGAGGGGGGCAAGAACTGGTTATCCCAGTGGCTGGGCAATCAGCACTTCTGGCCTTTCCACCTGGCCTACCTCTGTACCCTTCTCCAACCGAAAGGACAGTCTTACTTTGGGCCAGGAACCACTATTACATGAGGGATGGACACTATACACTTAGAATGAGGAAACTTGGTCAGGGCAGTGGAACTATAAAGACAGCAGCCAACCTTCTCCCTTGCCCATTCCTGGAGGTAATTCCCCATGAGAATAGTCTATGGGCACAACTCAACACCCTGTAGGTTCTTATGGACTGAAGCTCTATTCCAGCTCCGCTCATAGACAATTTCCTGGCTTCACACAGTCACCAGAGACTGTGCTATGGACTAGTTGCTGATTCAACTGGCAGCTGGCCCTTCCCTCTAAGGGGAAGATGTAGTGGGACATAGCTTGCTGAGCCTGGCCTACATTCCCACAGGGCAAGGCCGAGAGCCAGCTGAACCAAAGGTGGAGTGAGCCTCCAAAACCTAGCTTGCCACCTTGGCTACCACAAGCTGCCCAAATCACAATAACGTCACACACGCCACTCCAAAACTCATCCACTGAGTGGGGAGGCTGTCTGCTGGCTGGTTGAGGGGTAAGGCGCAGTGCAACAGAAGAGACCAGAGAAAGCCTGAGAGGAATCAGACTGTACACACACAGAGCTGCTGTAGGCAGCTGCCCTCTTAGTCTCTTCCACCTCAAGGAGCCAAAGCAAATCTCTAGGCTCCAGGGACAGAGGGGAAACTGCCTTCATTCCAGGTCCTTGCTCTGGAAAAAGGGTGGAGGGTAGCCTAGGTCTATGGGGAACCAGTCTGTCATCACCAATCTTTGCAATGCACAGCTTGTCTTTTCCCATATGTATTCAGAATGGTCTGCTCCCAATGTAGTGATTTTACAAAGGAAACATACCAGCTATAGTTACCGAGCTGATGCCATCAAGAGAGATGGCACTCCACAGACACCTTCTGACCACACTAGGTAGGAGGCTCAGCCCTGGAGCCGGACTCTCTCCTGGCTTTCCTTGTGCTGACAGCGAAATACTGAGCAAGCGTCGCATCATTTACTTCTAAGCTCAGGAGTGCAGTCTCACTCCCTGCTCTCTTCTAGAAGTAGCAAGCCTGGCTGGTAGGGAACCACCCTGAGGGGAATGGGAAGGGAAAGTCTGTTCACTTTCCCTATCTCCCAAAATACTAGAGGTGGGGTTGGCACCCTCCCCAGGCTCTCTGAGCCTATAGAACTAGCCCAGTCTCCAGGTAGGGCCATGATGCCCTGGGACTTAGCTGGGGGGGGAGGGAGGTATAGGCATGGGGTGCTCATCTGTCCTGGGGGCTACAGAGCCCTGCCCCTTTTCTGGGCGGCAGTAGGAATACAGAAGCTAAGCTCACCAAAAACCTATTGGTTAATGTTTCTAGTGAATTTCCCAGAAACATTTTTAAGTAGACTACCAAACTACCCTTTCTTAATTAAAAATTCATTAAAATGCTAAAACCCCTCCCATGCACTTTTTCTTGCAAATCAGATATTTGTATAAACAAACAAAAATAGGAAGGAAAAAAAAAGAAAGGATATTTTTCAAATGGAACTTGCTTTTAAGTGATGAAGACATGCACTTGGGGGTGGGTTGATGGGAGTTCTCATTTGTTTTGAAATTAATGAGCATGATAAACTGTTATTGCTGGCACTGGCTTTACCCCAAGTGGCACTGTCTGACTCTCTACTCTTAAGTCCCCTAAGCCCCACCCTTTCCCTTTCCATTGACTTGGGACAGCCCTTGCAGACATGCCAATCACAGTGGGAAGGGGGGAGGGGGAGGTCACAGTGCATGGGGTTCAAGGTCACAGTGGGCAGAGCAAAGGGGATCACAGTGCAAGTAAATCAGGTCCTTCCCTCTGCTCAAGTCCAGCTGTCTGCCACGGCAGTGCGACCCGTGGCGGACGACCCAGGAGGTGGTGACGGTGGCAGCGGTGGCATTCTTTCTTGCCCGCATTTATCTGCGCTGTTTGAAGCCTTGTGACCCATCAGGACCTAAAGGCTGTCTGATCACATTATTGGGCTGCCTGCTGTCTTCAGGTTGGGAGATCCTGGTTGGCCTGAAGGGAAGAAGATCAGAGGGAGGCCTGAAAAAGGATTTAAAAGAGGTTCCCAAATCTTAAAACCAACCACCCCTGCAGGTGGGGCAGAAGTCACAGTGGCTATCAGCCAACTCTGGCTCCCCGAGTCTGCTTCTTTGGCAAGCAAACTCAGAGCACCTCCAGATCGGAAAGCTCCTATATGGGTTGGGTGGCCCATGTCCACCTCTAGTACCTGCAGCACTGTTCCCCCAAGTCAGGCCCACCATCATTCATCTGGAGGAAGGCAGAGTGCTCAAGAGCCCAAGCTGTCCAGAGGCAGTGACCATGGACAGCACATCCTCTGCAGAACCATGAGCACAGAATTCCCAGAGTGTTGGGCCAAGGTAAAAACTCCTAACCCAGAGCTCAGTAGAGTGACCCAGCACCCACCATTGCTTCCCTCCTGCTTCTCTCCAAATCATGTGGTTAATGGTTGACCCATATTACTATGGAAGACTAATGGAAATGGACTTTTTCTTCTCTGCCAAGTGAACGGTTACAGAAGAGATAATGGAAGCCTCACAAAATAATAAAGGGATAGAAAGAAGGTACACAAATTAGTTCAAGTGCCAGAATATCAAGCCCACGGAGGTCTCTCACAGAAAGAGGTTATTTAAACAAATACTGCTTTATCAAGAGGTGACAATCTTAAATACAATTTCTAGGACTGCAGAGAAAAAAATACCAGGAATAAAAAAGAATTTAGAAAATTCACAAAAACATCAGTGGGCTATTATGAGAACCAGAAGATAACATTATGCACTGAACTGGGCACTCTGTGCCAGGCGGGATTCCCAGAACCCTATACTCATTTAATTGCACAACTACTTGATGAGACAGGTACTATCATTGTTCCATTTTTCAGATTAGTCTATGAAGAAGACACAGAGAGGTTAAGCAGCTCTAAATTAAGAAGTGGCAGAGGCGGGCTCCAACTCTATCTAGCAGATTTTTGACTCCAAGTCCATGCTTTTAACCTCCATGCTACACTGCCCCTGGTGTCTGCCAGAGAACCATGACCTCAAATCTTGTAGAGCAGTGTGGTAGCCAGTGCAGCACAATGAACTGGCCCAGTAGGCCAGGTTGACAGCTGGAGCTGCGATTGTTCCAGCCCAGATTCTGCCTGCTTCACTATTCTACTTGTATCCCCCCTCCTCCTCCTCCTCCAGGTGGCCGGGTGGGGTGGTCCACAGTCAGCCTGCCAGCTACACTCACCTGTCGAGGATGGGTTTCTCTTGTTCCTCCTCGGGGCTGGCGCTGCCCAGGATCCGCTTCCGGGCTTCTGCGTACTCTGCCTCCCGCTGTGCTAGGGACTTGACAGGAAGGGCTGGCCTGCTGGTGGAGTTGGGGCTGCTGACCACACCGTTGCTGGTGGGCCTCTTGAGGATGCGGATCTGTGGGGGGGGGCCGGTGGGAAGGCTATCGTCCTGAATCACAATGGGCACTTTGGGAGGAGATTTGGATTTCCTGCTGACAAAGAGCAAACACAGCTTCACTACTCCTACCCTTGATTAAAGAGGCCCCATCCCTGTCCCACACCCATTCCTGACAACTTTCCTCCACCTACACCTCCTATTTCTATTCATTACTCTCTGGTCTCTGACCAGACATCAGAATGCTCACTCCTCAAGAAGGGTTTCTCAAAAGAGCAACCTTGCCATAAGCTCACCCAGTCCACAGGCCTGCTCCTCAGACCTAACCCCAGGCAAAGGGGGCTGGAACACCATCTCATTTTCTGTTCCCACATTCATCACAATTACATCAACCACTACTTGGCCCCTGTGGCAAAATATTTCATGTCCAGAATCCAATGACTTCTGTTAAAATCCCAACTTCCCTACATAGATCAGAGTGTTAACAGGCTGGTATGGTGGGAGCCCCTTAGCTTGGGGGTCAGCAAAGTGTTTACTCCCAGCAAGGTTTTCCACCACGTGTGCTCAAACCAAACTCTACCAAGGAGCCTGCTCCACCATCCCTGCCTGGCACCAAGACAGGATTTACCAAACTGCCTCAGCCTTCTGGTGAGTGACTTGTGCCTCCCAGAGACAAGCTACACCAAACAACTGAATCACCTCTTCAGAAGAGCTTCTGAGCAGACACACCTCCCTCACCAGGGCTCTTTGGTATGCTGGATGCGGCGGGATTGGGGTGAAGGACGATCCTAGAAACAGTGCTTGGCAGTGCTCAAGGAGAAGCATTGTCCAAGGCTGGTGGATGTGCACATCAGGCGATGTGTCCACAAGGTGGAAAACAACATAGGAAGGAAAAGAAACAAAAGCCACAGGAGAAAAGGGATCTAAGCAGGAATGACCACCCTTTAACAGCCACAAAGACCCTCCCCAGAGTGGTCAACTAGCTTCTCTTCAGAACCAAACAGCCCACAGGGGGCTGTTTTCAGACCCTTGGTTGTCAGGAGGGGTAGGCACTGGAGGAACTCTGCTGCTGTCAGGGGACTGTAACCAGGTGTTAGTGTAGTCTGAGATGAGCAGACAGACAAGGAGCTAGCAATCTGATCAAAGAGGAAGGGAGCCAGGAAAGCTATTGGGCAGGCAGGACACCCCACAGTTCCCTGGGGAATGTCTGTGTAGCCCATTAGGCAAGTCCAGTGAGGCCCTCTCCGCCTCCTTCCTGTTACTTGTCCCTGTGGGAAGCTGACAGGTTACCTAAGCCCAAAGACAGACTGCTGAAGTCAACTTTCACCTGCTTTGGAAACCCACTTCCTCTGCTCTGTAGGTGGGGAATGACACTATCCTTCAAGGTCTAAGAATTTCCGAGAATCTTTTCTTCCAGCATACCCCCATAATGCCCTAAGCCACCAAGTCACAGAAGGTCCAGAGAAATCATCTGTCCAACCTCCTTATGTTACAGAGAAACTGATGTCCAGATGGGGGAAACAACTTCCCCCAAACATCAGAGCAACCGGGAGCAGAGCCAGGCCTAAAACCCAAATCTTCCGACTTGTCACCACCCCACTTTCATCAAATCACCTCACACAGGGTGCCCACTGAAGTAGGAGGCAAAGTGCAACACTCCAGTCTCACTCCCCAAACTTCAAGCCACTGTGTCCTTGAGAGGAGTATTCACTGCCCAGGAACCTGACCTGCTAACCCTAACAGCCAGCTGGAGAACACCACTGACTGCCCAGCTCTCAAACAGCAGAGAGCATGAGCCCTCAGACCAGACAGCAGCCTTACCTCTCCTTTTGTGTGATCTTCAGTTTTTTTTCCAACCGTCTGTCTATTTCCTAGAGGAAAAAAATGTATATAAAAAGTGGAAAAAAATCTCTCTCAAATAAAAACTTACGTCTTTATTTTCAGAGCTAAGGGCAGTGTCCTCTCTGGCCAGGGACATGACTGTGTCCTTTGAGGTAATGGATGTGGACCTCCCTTTACTAAACTCTGGGGCTTGGGGACCTAACTCCCTGTGGGTTTATCTCCCTCCATCCCCAAAGCCGCGGTGATAGTTCTGACCTCATCATTCAGCTGGGTTCTTTCATTGGCATCCAAATAGTTTCCTGACCTCCCAGCTGTCCTTCACAGAGCCACTCAACCAACTTTCTAAACACAAATCTGATTGTGTCACTTCCCCACTTAAAATGCTTCAATTATTTGTCCTATCACATCCAAGCTCCTAAGTACACCTCACCCTTACCTTCATCTTTTGTTCTGTTTTATACCACAGCAAAAGTGAGCTCTTACTACCCCCAGTACTTAGGGTGCTGGTCCACCTGCCTGCAATGTCCTCTCCCTTGCAAACTCCCATTTATCCTACAAAACCCAGCTTGGCTATCCACCTCTCCTCTGCGAAGTCTCTGATCCCATATAGTTAATCGCCTGCTCCTCAGAGGTAAGTTGTCCCTTTTTCTTTCCTTCATGATAACATATATCACATTGGATTTGAACTCTCTGTAATTAGCACCTAGCAAAAGGCTTAGAACAAAAGAGAAGCCTAAAGTTTAGAACTGAATGGCAGTCTCAGTCCTTAGGCCCTCAGCACCAGGAACTCCATGAAGCTTCCACACACTCATACACAAGTCCATACACTAGACAAGGAGAAGCTGTGGGAAGAGCACAAACCCTACATCCAGGCTCTCCCACTGCTTTTTCTTACAAAACGTCCCAACTCAACTGTCCTCAGTGAGGGCAAGACCATCTAGATACTGGAAAGGGGAGAAACTGTATGCAAAATTATGTATTTCTCTGGAGAGAAGATCTGTAATAGTGGTTCTCCACCAGGGTTGATTATGCCTACCAGGGGACATCTGACAATGTCTGGAGACATTTTTGGTTGTCACTACTGAAAGGGAGTTACTACTGGCATCTAGTGGGTAGAGACCAGGGATGCTGTTAAAATTCTATAATACAGAGAACAGTCCCCACAGCCAAGAATGATCTGATCCCAAATGTCAGTAGTGTTGAGGTTGAGAAACCCTGACTTAAAAGATACATGGGATTTTCAAAGGAGTCTATTACTTGCAAAATATTAAGAATCATTGCCTTAGTACAAAGTCTTTGAAATTTGCTGAGTCACTGTAGGTCCCAGTGAGTAGCCAATTTTCACAAATGCTCTAAATGTCCTGAGAATGACTGTATTCTGCAGGTATAGGTGCAGTTCAAACTGGTTAACTATGTTCAAAGCTTCTAAATTCTTACTAATCTGTTTGAACTGCTGACTATGGGAAGAATCAATTATTCTTTCTAGTAAATTAAACAGCTTATCATTCTGAAGTGATCTTTTTTACCTTAAACTCTATTGTTTAGGCCCTGGCTGGGTGGCTCAGTTGGTTAGAGCACTGACTCGATACACCAAGGTGGCAGGTTCAATCCCTGGTCAGGGAACATACAAGAATCAACCAATGATGCATAAACAACTGGAACAGCAAATCGATGTTTCCCTCTCTCTCTAAAGAAAAATCAATTTAAAAAAATCTACTGTTTAGTATTAATAAAGCTGTGCCAGTGTTCTTTGACTAGTACTCCCTGGTACTTATGCTTCTCTTTTAGTTTCATCTTTCCAATGTCCGTATTTTTGTCTCTTATGAACATGAACTCAAAATTAAACCCAGTCTGACAATGATACTCATTCTGATTGGTGCTGAGTTATGTTTAAAATATTTTGTTTTATGAAAGACCCAAAATATATTTAGGCAAGCACAACAGACTGTATTCTGAGGGCACCATTACTCTCTGGCTAGGAAACCTCTGGAATGAAAACCTCTCAAACTTGTAACATAAGTTGGCACCCAAATGACTGTTTACTGACAGGATGGAAAAGGGCACCCAGAGTCAGGGAATGACCTGGATATTTTCTGTGAATTGAGTAGACACTCAAAGAAAATCTATGCCCATAGCATAGTTTGTCAGAACTGTGATTCTGTGTGTTTTTTAAAATTTTATTTTTATTAATACCAGTATCACTGCCTGAGTAAATAGTTTGTCTCACATTAGTCTAATGTCCATTACCTTTTAGGGGCTTTTCAAGGCTTTCCACAAATAACTTATGGTTTTGAAGTTCCACAAGGTATCATTTTGCTCCAATCTAAAAATGATAGTGCCTATTCAAGTTCCTCCACCATAAATGCAAAGTTTACCACCTGTGGGATTTAGATACCCTCAAATAGGATCAACACCAAATGCCTCCACAGGCCAGGCGGGTAACCAAACTCCACATTCAGGGAGCACAGTGGGGAAGTGAAGGGGCTACAAAGGCACCAAAGAGCATTTGTCCTGCTATTTTAGGAGAAAACTAACTCAAGGTTTTTATGGGAAAGCTCTAAGTTTTTAAACTTTATTACATGAACTCTTGCTTTCATATCACTGTGAGGGCCAAATAAGATATATAGGCAAATGGGCCTAATGCATTAGCTAATTTTTAAAAATTGTGGTAAAATTTATATACATTGGCTGAATTTGAGGGGTCTCATCTAGGTTTCCTCTCAGGAGAGCAAATTGCTTTCTTTCTCCAGGGCCTTAGGCAAGATAGGGAATCTGCCCAGGCACAGGAAATGGAGCCTGAGTGGAGAAAAGCCCTGCAAGAGGGCATAAGGGCAGGTCTTGTCTGAGTAAATGTGTCTCTATCCCCAAACTAGGACATGACTAGCATACTTGGCATGTAATATAAAACTACGGGCTTTAAAAATAATGCCAGTATATGTCAATATAATGCTTTATGGCTATCATACACTTTCCTAAACACATTTTCTGCTCACATCAACCCTGTTTGATAGACAAAGTAGCTTTTATCTTTGTCAGATGCAGGTAATGTAGCTCAGGGAGGTTAAGGAACTTACCTAAGGTCACAGATGAGTACATCATAGAGGCAGCCCTAGAACTAAAGCCTCTGGAGGCCCTACCCATGCTGCTGCATACTCACAATTGCTCAACCCCCTGAAAATGCTGGTCAAGCCACTGATCCTCTCCCTCCTCTCCCCTGAATTCCACACTGGCCCCTGGCACTCCAGTAACTAACACTTCCATCAAACTCCATCCCATCAGGCAGGATGGCTTATCAGAGCTGAGGAGGAATTCTTCCATCAGATTAGAGAGTGGGATATAAACCCAACAACTTCGGTGGAAAGCTGATCCTGGCCATCTCCAGATGGCCACTGGACACCAGTGAGCTCAGAGCCGTCCAAGGAGGAGAGGGAGTGCTCTGCCAGCAGTTGGAGAGGGCACTGCATCTCACTCTGGAGTCTATCCAGGTATCATGAGTCAGTCCATTCCCTACTTGGACAAGGACTTGCAATCAATCTGCTCTCAGTCTGGTTCTCTGAAGAGCTGGACCGAGGTGAAACTTTCCTACAGGGCACACTACATGGAGAATATCCGTCTCCCAGAGATGCAACAGTCCAATGGAATTAAATAGTCCTCAATATTTTGTGAGGAAGCATCTAGATGTGGGTCCCAACAAGGAATCTTATCACAAAAGGGCATCTTCTCTTTTTACAAGGATGCAGAGAGCCCTGGCCCAAGGTCAAGGCTCCTCCAAGATTGAGCCCAACCTCCATGGCTAGTGAAAGAAACCCATAAGCTCATCAGACTTAAACTCTGCTCGGAGGGTCATAGGGCACAAGGCAAGTGTTACGGCATAAGCACATCAGAGCCGAGGTACTAAAATAGTTTGATTTCCTATGGCTTCTCCTGGGAAGGTTCTTTATTTTTTTGCCAGGTAGCACTGAGCAGACTCGATACTGCCCTGTGCTCTGATAAATGGGGTGGCCTCCTTTCTTTGGGTCAAAACCCTAAACAAAAGATCTGTTGTTACCAAACACAGTTATCACTTGCCCTGTGGGGCTATACCGCTACAAAATGAGGTACACGCTTGATCTGAGAGAATAAGTGAAATCAGAAGGAAAGCGTGGAGGCAGGACATCATCAAGTACCACAGTGGGGAGCGAGTGGTTCTGGACAGGGCTGATCCCTTGTGGGAGGTAAAGGAAAGGCCATAGCCACAAGGTAAATGAGATCATATGTCAACATCTGCAAATTCAACTCACCCGAGGAAGAAGCACAGTTTCACTGGCTGCTGATGATATGAACCTTGCGGTGATGATGCTTGTGTGAGTCTCTGGCAGAAAGTTAGGGAATGGAAGCATATGAGGGGAAGAGCAGGGGAGGGGACACCTCAAACAGCCTACTTTGTAACACAGCCACGATCTTCAAAAGGAACAAAGGAGACGGGATAGGAATGTATCTGCAAGGGCAGAAAGATTCTATGACAGGTCACTCCTGTAATAGCAAGAGATGGATGAGGAAGGAAAAAAGGTAAGAAGAGGAGAGGCCAAGAAAGGGAAAGGAGAGAAAGAAACAAGCCTTGGTACAGAGCACAGCACGCACAGCACCATCACAGCTGTTCTGTCCAGGCCTGAATGTTCAGGAAACAGATTCTATCAGTTTACCCAGGGGTGATGAGGCCCTGGGGGACTGACTCAAACTAGCCAAACTCACAAAAGACAGAGTGAACAAACTCAAATATGCACCTGTTACACTATGGTGGTGGGAGTGGGTGCCTGACCTGCTCTTGCTTGAGCCCCAGGGCCTCCCCCGTGGTGCCCAAGGAGCGAAATGTCCTGCTCCACCATCACATCCCTCTCTGATAACCAGAATCTTCAGGTCATCATTACCAATAACAGACTCCTAAGAATCCAAGTCATCTTGTAGTGAACTGAAGTCTAAGAGGCACTGGCTGAGTTAGAAAATAACCTCTTTTCATCAGCAACAGTTACTATGTAACTTTTCTCAGATAGTTTGCCCCTCTTTGTCAGTTTGCATTTTAGAAAAGGGCATTTTCTTTCTTTCTTTTAATCCTCACCAGAGGATATTTTTTCCATTGCTTTTCAGAGAGGGGGAGGGGGAGAAGGGGGAGGGAGAGAGAAACATCATTGTGAGTCACACTGAGTGGTTGCCTCCTGCACGCGCCCCGGCTGGGGATGGAGCCTGCAACTGAGGTACGTGCCCTTGGCTGGAATCGAACCCAGGACCTCCTGTCTGCGGGCTGATGCTCTTAACCAGAGCCAAACTAGGGCAGAAGATGACATTTTCTGATTTGCCTCTTAAACTCAAGGAATAGTGAATGGTCTTGTGTTCTCTGTGAACCACTACGTCCCACAGGCTCATCTGGCCTGGTCCAGCTCTCCCAAATTGGGAAGCACACAACTACAAGTAGACACTGGGAAGGGGGGTTTTGAAGAAGAGACAGGAACCCTAAGAGTAGAACAAGATGCCTCTCGGAGCCACAGCCTTACAGGTCCTGATGAACACAATGCCACCATTTTAGAAAAATGCAAAGAGAAGACCCTGTGAAGCAGTAGAAGGTGGAAATAACTTCCAACACAGTCTGGCCCTGAACTCCACCATAGCAGTTAATGCCCACTCCCCTGGCTACAGTGTTGCCCGTGTCAGGGTCTCCTGGGAGAGCAGTCTCCCCAGCAAGGCGCCCATGTCTCCCATACCACGCATCTGGATGGGATTCAGGCTCCTCCCATGAGGGCCCCAATTTCACTTAGAAATAAAGCAAAAGAATTTATAGAACCAGCAAAATTTGGTCTGAAACTATAAGGAAGGTCTCTGTACCTTTAAAGTGCATCACTGCTTTTTTCAAGTCTAGATGTACAATCCATAGACTTTTTTGAACAACTTTCATATTGATTAGCCTTTATCAGACGAAAGGGAACTTTAGTTCCCGGCAAAATGTAATTTAAATTGTAAATGTAATTTTTTAACATCAGTAACATATATTAAAAGATAACTTTAATAATAAACAATACATTTTCTTTATAAATGTTTTTACTTTTCATAAATAACTCAAAAAATAGATAAGATAGAGGCAAAAAAGTAAATGCCTGCAGAGCTGAATTTAAATGCCGTCTTTTAAAGGTTAATTATATGCTTTGCCCCGCCTTGTTTTGGTGTGGCAGTGTCCTGCCTGGTAGGGCTGGCCATCGCCAGTGCTCCTGCTTATTCTACCTCCCCTGGGTTACTCCAGAGAGGAAAGCACCCAGTCACATCACCCCAGGTTTAATTCCACAGTGATGCCTCAAGGTCACTGTCAGGTTCAAAGAATTAACTACTGAGCAAACATAATTGGCTAAGTCAAAAGAAGTAGAATTCATAAGCTGAGAGACAAGAAGATCTATGGGGGCACATGTAGGTCATAAATTCATCAGTTGCCTTTTTAATATAGACTCAGGTTAGTTTGTCTGAAGGTGCCATTTCCTACAAAACATTCCTCCTTCCTCTGTTATTCCCACAGTAAGGGAAAACATTCCTCTTTAATTAAGTGGGGTACTGTAGGGCCAGGATATAGTTCTAAAATTGCCTCTCTAAGGAAGTCTATACTTCATGTATCTCAAAGGCTATTTTTCTTTGCTTCACTGCGACAGAAAGAGCTGGAGACAGCATTTATGGAAAACCTACTATAAAGTGGAATTGCGAGACGCTAGAGACCCAGAGGCAAATAAGGCACTCCTTGGTGATGAGAGAGAAAAGGAATCCCAGTTGCTGTATTAGTTGCATGAACAGTGTTTGGACCAAAAAAAATGGAGGGAGCAATCCTGCTATGACAAGTCAGGGAAAGCTGCAGGGACTTGGAGGACAAGAATTTCAAGAACAGAAGAAAGGGGCATAAAAACAAGTTGGGAGAAAGACAGTGAAAACATGAATAGAAGGAGAAGAAGAAACAAAAGGAACACAAAGTAAGAGACTTCCTAAACTAAGAAATTCTAATCCAGGAAGGTGTCCTGCCGTGAACCCCTCCTCTTTTAATCTAGATCTGGAAAACAACTTGAGATTACTTCAGCTGCTGTCAGCAATGACCTTTACGAGGTGGTATCAATACTATTAAAAAGCTGCTGCAGGAAATCAGTTGTAATTCCAATGGCCAGCAAGATATGAATTTGATGACATCAGGGCACTAGAAAACCATGAAGGGCTTTGGGGTAACATGCTGTAAAGACAAAACAATTCTTGTTTGTGAGGGAAAACCACGCCCTGCTTTCTTTCCGAAGTTCACTACAGCTTTCAGGACCTCTCTGCGCCTGCCCAGGAAGAGGACATCCTTTGGGCACACTCTCCAGCTAGGTGGCGAGCACGTGACATGTGGCCAGTCCAAACTGAGACGCCAAATACACAGATTTCTCAGACTTAGTACAAAAGACGGTAAAATAGTTCATTAACTTATTTTCAACACTGATTACATGTTGACATACTACTTTGGATATACTGGGTTAAATTAAAATTAGGGAGGTTGGGGGCTGGGTGAAAAAGGTGAAGGGATTTAGAAGTACGTATCGGTTAATTACAAAATAGTCATGAGGATGTAAAGTAGAGCATAGGGAATTAGTCAATAACATTCTAATAACTATGTATGGTGCCAGGTGGGTATCAGACTTACTGGAGAATCACATCAGAAATTATATAAATGTCTAACCACTACGCTGTACACCTGAAACTAATATAAAGTCATACTGAATGTCAACTGTAACTGAAAGGAAAAAAATTAAAATTAATTTCACCTATTTCTTTATAATTTTTAAATGTGGCTTCCAGAAAATTTTAAATTGGATATATGGCTCACATGGTACTTCTATTGGACAACACTGCTTTAAATCTAACCGTAGACTAAAATGTACAGAGATACACCTGCTATACATGTAATCATTCAGCAACTAGCAACTGAGCACCTTAATGACCCAAGGGCATGCTTTTTTATTTTTAAAAGATTCTTAAAAATTAATGTTTACAGAGAGGGAGAGGGAGAGAAAGAGAGAAACATCGATGTGAGAGCAAAACATCCATCGACTGCCTCCTGCAAGCTACTTGTTGCGGATCGAGACTGCAACCTAGGCATGTGCCCTGACTGGGAACTGAACCTGCCCCCCCCCCCCATGACTGATGCCCAACCAACTGAGCCACACCAGCCAGGGGGCAGGGGCATGTTGTCTATTGATGTGAAAAACCTACTCTGATAAGTCTTATTTGTCATGTTGGCATAACAGCAACTAGTCAACCAACAAAAGCAACAGCCGAGTGCCCGGCTCAAGCCCCATCTTCACCACCTCACTTCATTCCAGCCCTCTGAGCCCCACCACCAATAACACTGTTCTTTTCAAAGTCACCAATGACCTCCACTGCTGCCAAATTCAACGGTAAATTCCAAATCTTCATTTCACTTGATCTCAGCAGCATTCAGCACTGCTCAATGCTTCTCCCTTAAAGCATTTCTTTACTTGGCCTTCCAAACACCACTCTCCTGGTCTCCTTCCACCTCCCTGCTAGTTCCTTCTCACACTGTATTTGCTTTCTTCTATAACAGGATAGGTTCCTTTCCTCTCCTGAACCCTTGAGGTTGGAGAGTTTGCACCTCTCCTCTTCTACAGCTATGCTGACTTACTAAGTGATCTCATCCACTTCCACAGCTTTATAAATATTGATATACAACTGCCAATTTGACATTCCCAAATGGATTTCAAAATGCACCTCAACCCATCAATTCTAAAACCAAACTCTTGATTTTACCCACTCACACAAGCCTGCTCCTCCTACATTCCCCCTACCCACCCCATCTCAGTGCTTCTAGTCTTCTAGCAGCTCAGCCCAAAGTCTTTGGAGTCCATCATCTCTGATGCCTCTTTCACACCCCATATCAGCAGAATACATCCTGAATACATCCTGCTGCTGAATACATCCTGAATTCTCTCAACACATTCTGCTGCTGTGACCACCCTGCTCCAAATTACCAACAGCCCTTGAATGGGCAGTTACAATAGCATCCTATTGAGTCTCTGTGCTTCCATTCTTGCCCCTACAGTTTATTTTACACATAGCACACAGAATGATCCTTTTAAAAACCAGTGAGCCTCTGCTCAACACTCTCGCTAGGCTTCCTATTTCAAGGTGATACCCACCATAGCCTACTAGTCTCTATTGGATCTGGCTCCCTGTTACCTCTGACCTAATCTACTTTCCCTTCACTCACTCCCATCACATTGGCCCCCTATTGTACCTCAGATAAAACAAGCATGCTCCAGCCCCAGGGCCTTTGCACTGGCGGTTCCCTCTACCTGAATACACTTACATCAACTTCTGCACAGCTTGCTCTCTCACTTCTTTCAGGTTTCTTTGCCAATCTTGATTTGAGAGGCATTCTCAGACCATTTTTTTATAATATGGCACCCCTGCCAGTCACTTTCTATGCCTAATCTGTTTTATTTTTCTTCTCTGTGTGTGTAAAACATTATTGTTTACTGTCCACCTTTCTTCACTAGAAAGTAATCTTTGTGAAGCCAGGATTTGAACGGGTCTATCTGGATCTGAAATCAGAGGCACTATCTATATTCAAGATAAGAGCTAAGGCTGCCTTAGGCATTTCTGAGCAGTGGTGGCAGCAGCAGCATTCTCCAAGTACTTGCCAGAAGTATGTGTGAGGAAGGCACTGTACCCTCCCTTCACTGCCTCTAGACCTCACCACAACCCAAGGGATATACAGCAGGCTTGCAGCATGCTCTGAGGTGAAGCCACTTGCCTAAAGCCACTCAACTATTAAGCAACAGAACTGAACCCTAACCTCAAAAGGAGAAGGCAAAAACACTCAGGAGAGTAGCTGGTGGGTGGCCGCAGGAACTGATAAGGTAGGATAAAGGCTGACAATTAACACCAATCTGCCCGCACCCCTGGCCAATCTTCCTAAGGACTATATAGCAGTAGCAGACCACGACTGACCTGAAATCTAAAGTCCGGATCTTAAACCTATGAAGTGCCCACAAGGAAATAATTCTTCAGCAGAGAAGAGGCCTAGCAATTTAGATGTATCTTGGGCTGGAGGGCCTCAAACTCTGTAACTGCCACTTTGAGACGTCCTGTTTTGAATGACTCTTCGAAGGGTCTCCATGGGGAGGGAATCCATACAGCCAGCTTTACCTTAAAGCAGCATGCATGGGCCTGTGTGCATCAATAGTCAGAGCACTGGACTGAGCACCAAAAAAGGGCACGTGCCTGAGTTGCAGGTTTGGGGCATGTGCAGGAGGCACTCAATTGACGTGTCTCTCATAATGATGTTTCTTTTTCTCCTCCTCCTTTCCACTCTCTCTAAAAATCAACAGAAAAATATCCTAGGGTGACGATTAACACACAACAAACAAAAAAGAAGCGTAGCAGGCGAGGGTGGGCGTTATGGTGGTGAGCCCTACCCTTGGAATAAAACAGGGGGTAAAGTTTAATGGGGCTCCCCTTTCTTCGGGGTTAGTACTGTTTTTCCCTTTCGGTTGTCATACAACACTAACACAACTCTCAGAGGGAACTGTGTATTAGCCCTCAGCCCATCTTAGGAAGTTCGCACCCTAACTGGCGAGAGGCCACACCGTCAGTGCTAGGGAGCACGGGAACAATGTCCCTCACACTCAGGGCAACAGCGCTCTCTGCCTCAACATCTGCCTTTGAACGAAGCTTTATTAAACTCTCAAAACCAGGCAAGGCAGATTAATCTAATTTCATAAATGACAAAACGAAGCTGAGAGAAAGGTAGGCAGTGATGTGTCCAAAAATCGGACCTGGCACTTGAACCCTGAGCCTGGTCTTCTGATTTCTATTGCTGCGGATGGAGAAAGTGGGTTATTAACTGGCAGAGGTGACATATCCTTTCTTGCTACCGTTTATATAATGAAGACAGCAAGGCTCCTCTCCCAAAGAAAATAGACATACAGACTTTGGGGGATGGAACAAAGTCACCATACCTTCTCCCTACCACCAGGTTTTATTCAAACACTCAAGGGTGCAGTCACCAATGGTGCACGCAGCAGGGGCTGCAAACAATGCCTCCAGAGCCAAGCCAATAAAATAAATGGCTAAAGCCAGTAGAATAGAACACAATAGGTAACAGGAGCATGGGGACACTGCAGAGGAGAGCAACTGAGATCCAGGTAAAGGTATTCAATATTTAAAAAACAATGTGCAGCCCCAAAATCTTTAGGCCGAATACCCAGAGGCTGCCAGTCTGCAACTATAGAGACCCTAAGATAGCAGAGTTGTTAAACCTTCTCAAGAGTGGAGCAAAAATTATTTATGTTGTCTCTCTCCACTGGCCAGATATTAAAGTTATTTCCCATCTATGATCAAGATTTCACCAGCATCTATCTCACTTGAAGTCACTGCTCTTAGTAGTACATCTAACAGCAGCATTGTCCTTTTGGCTCTTGAGTTCAAGTTCCTCAAGAGATACAAAATTTATCAGCTCATCATCCAGGCTACAGAAGCAGGGGGTCAATTCCAAGAGAAACAAATAACAAAACTTCAGCTAAGCATACTAAAGCACTTAACTAGTTAATTATCTGCTGGGAAGCAAAGGTAAACAAACTGTCCAAAAAGGTCCCTAACAGTGAAGCCAACAGCCAAGGCTGGAATACATCACATGATTTCCTCTCCTAAACACTAGGAAAAATAGTACCTACACCCCATTAGGCCACTGGCACTGAATGGGATGATGGATGTAAAAATGCACTCTACCTGGCCTATCATGGGCCGTCATGATGCTATCTAAAAAAGGGCCTGTGTCAATTGGGAGCTTCCAGGCTTATGGGCAGTATCCATTCACCAGTGAGATGTGCAACTAGGTAGCAAAAGCAACTGACAGCTGGAGGGTCACAAATGCTTTTATAAGCCAAGAAGGCCAGAGCATGAGGGAGGGGAATTTGGTTCTCTAGGTCAATGAAGTGTGGTGGCAGTCCAGACCTATCTGGGCTCAAGTCAACTGCCCTATACAAGTTCATCTAAGGGTAATGCCCCTGAAGAATGTAATTTTAACAGTACATATTTATTATTCCTTTTAGAAAAGAATTACTTATTTCCTGTGTTCATTTTATAAAGGAAAGAGTTTTGGGTGTGGGATGACCTACTGTGAGGGACTTTTTGAAATGTTCTACCCTCAGGAATAAGATTCTTTATCTACACACTGGACCACTACTGGGACTTGTTGCTAATTATGGCAATTAGTGGCATTTGTGGTGGTTGGTTTTGACCTTTATCTTCCCATCAACATCCTGCATAGAACTCATATTAAAGGGAAGCATGCTTGGCAGAGCTTAGCAGAGTTAAAAACACTTGGGAAGAGAAATCTCTGAGTTACTACTTGTAAAAAAATAATTTCATTCTGTATTTTGGCCATAGATACAAGTAGCTAAACTCAATCTTCTCCTAGGAAACCAACAAGTCAGTAGTTGTCCTGACAGGAAAAATTTTCTATTCCTGTGGGGAAAGTGTGCGGGAAAGAACACACTATATCTTGTGAAGACTAGCTACCTGATACAGCCAGAAACTGACGTTTATCTGTGTGTGTGTGTGTGTGTGTGTGTGTGTGCGCGCGCGTGCACACCACAGTGTAGAGGTGGAAACTGGAAAGGGCTGGCCCAAGAGTATATTGGAGCCATCAGACCTAAAAACAGCACCTTTTCTCTTGCAGAATTTTAGCAAAAGTTTTAGAACAATACACTAACTTCTCTCCTGTTATAGAAGGAAAAGCAAGAAGGCCTGCGATTGCCCAAATTTCCAACCCACAGCAACCATGGCAGCTCTCCTGAACAGTTGAGCATGCTGGGAACAGGCCTCCCACACTGCCTCAACGAAAAGAGCTGAGAAGTTACTAGTGAAAAGCTCATTATCCTCCTTTCTTTGAAACCACAGGAAAGCAGATCTTTTTCCAGAGTTCCAGGGACAGGCTGCTTAGTACAATCATGTCTAAACTGGCCAACTGCTTTACAGAAAGCCCCGAGAACTTCACAGTCGCTAGCACTCAATCTTCCCCAAAGGACCAGGAATAGCTTAGAAATGGCTCCTTCAGGACTTATGCTTTCTGATACCACAAATCTTAAACGCCCTCTTCACTATAAAGACAGACATAAAGAAATCAGCACCAGGTAGCCCTGAAACAACTGTTAACTGCCCACCACCCACAGCCACTGTACACATTCCATAATGACAGCAGTTACAGGCAGTGTTGGAGACTAAGTGAGGCTGCAGCCATGCTTCAGGAAGAATGGCCTCTTCCCTAAAGAAAGAGAAGGAAATCAAAGTTCTTATCTTTTAAATTAAAATCTAACTATATCACTACTCCGCTTTTAAAAAAACGCCTTCCACCCAGCTGGCATGGCTCAGTGGTTGAGCATCAATCTATGATCCAGGAGATCATGGTTCTACTCCCGGTCAGGGCATATGCTCCAGTTGCGGGCTTGATCTCCATCCAGCGTGGGGGGCGTGCAGGAGGCAGCCCATCAATGACTCTCATCATGTTTCTATCTCTCTCTCCCTCTCTCTGAAATCAATAAAGATATATTAAAAAAAAAAAAAAGGCCTTCAAAGCTCTCCTTTGCTTTCAGGAAAAAGCCCACGCTCCCCAGAACCAAGTACAAGGAGGCCCTTCCTGATCTGGCCCCTGCGTACCTCTCTCGCCTCATCTCTTTCCATTCAGCCCTGCCAACCCCCTACCTTCAGCCAGAAGGAAATACTGTAGCTCTCCCAATGCTGGACTCTCTTCTCTCACTGCCTCCTTGCCTATGTAGGCATTGGCCCTACACTCTACCTGTCCCACCCAAACTTAATACTGCTTAACTCAACTAGTCCTTTGAATCTTAATTTAGGCATCACCTTCTCTACTAGACTGTCTCTGATCCCAGTCATGGTACCCCATCTATGCCTCTTCCAAGAAAGTGCTGCCTTACCTGTCGGACTCCTCCACTGGACTGTGCCCAAATGCCTGGTACACAGTAGGTATTCAATGTTTACTGACACCTTTCTATAGGCTTATACACTGCCCATCATCATTGATGGGGTAATGTTCAGATGACTGGCTCAATGAAGGCAGAAAAGAAATTTAAATTCTTAGTCCAAAGGACTGGTCATCCTTTAATTTACTTAAGATGCATTATCTTCCAATTGTTACACGACTTGCCCTTGTGAAAAAGAATAAAAGGCAATTTTTGAGACGCAAGGAAATTAGAGAGGTTGCCAATGCTTTATAATAACTACCAGTCCAATTTCATTTATGCGCCATCTGCCTTCCCCTAGGACTGGGTTAGCTCATTACCAACAAGATGGACTAGGAAACGAGAGTATAAAGCTTGAAACCAACAAGAACTGAGCAAACTGATACGATTTTGGGGGGGAGCACAAAGATGTCTTTCAATGACAAAATGCTCTATTTGTCCCCTGAGATGTGCTTAAGACGAAGGACATAATTTAGAATCAACATTAACTCAATTTTATATTTTCATTTCTCCCAAAGGCAGTATATTTTTTAGAAAGCATTTCTTTGGTGAAATGTAAGTTATATTTTTTGAATTGTCCTCTGATTGGGATGTAACTCCTTGGGAGGAAACAGGTAAAGGGACAATTTTACATCAGATAAGCATTCACCATACTAACCAAAAGCAAAAAGCTGCCTATTTATAGAATATTTGAGGTGTTTCTCAAAGTTAGTCTTCTCAGAATGACACAATAGGACTGTACTGAGTAATCTGAAGATATGCAGGAAACAATGACCTCAGATGTACTGAAATATAAGAGAAATCCTAGCATGATGTCAAAATTTTTTTTGTGAAGGACAAGGATTACCAAGGGTTAGAACTGCCTCTGGATTTCACAAAGTTTGAATGTTGACTGGCCCGGTGGCTCAACTGGTTGGAACGTCATCCTGCACACCAAAAGGTTGCTGGTTTGACTCCTCATCGGGCGCACAGCTAGGCTGTGGGTTTGATCAGGGCGCACATGGGAGGCAACCAACTGACCGATGTTTCTCTCTTCTCCTCCCTTCCTTACTCCCTCTCTCTCTCAAATCAATAAACACAGATCCTTGGTGAGGATTAAAAAAAAAGAATTAGTCAACAGCCCCCATTTGCTAGTCCTCTTGCCACTCAGGTTTGTTTTAAATATTTTTACTGATTTTTAGAGAGAGAAGAAGGGAGAGGGAGCAAGAGAAACATCAAAGTGAGATCAAAACATGGATTGGCTGCCTCCTGCATATCCCCTATTAGGGACTGGGCCAGAAAGCGGGCATGTGCCCTGACTAGGAATAGAACAGGCAACCTTATGGTGCACCGGCTGGCACCCAACCAACTGAGCCACATGGGCTGGGGCTCGGGTCTGCTTTTTTTTTTTTTGCAAGGGAGGGATAACTTAATGCTCATTACCATATGTCAGTAGGGAAGTAGGGTAACCTGAAGCTAAGATTCAAACATGCAACTGGCTGTATCTGAAAGACATGTACAATCCATTGGTTTCCTAGTGATGGGGACACAGTGCTTCACCCAGTCTCCCTGGCTCCTCTCCTTCAAAAGTGCACATTTACAAGACCCTCTGTGAATTTTGAAAGGGAATCAAATTCAAGAGAGACTTCAAATATAAGCCTGAGGTAAACATATTAAAAATGAAAGTTAATGCCCAACTCCCAAGTTTTCCCCAGGCTCCCAGGTAAAGGGGGGCAGCAAAATGCTAGAAAACAAAAACAGCTTTGGAGTCAGACAGGCTTGGGGTCAAGTCCCAGTTTCCCCACTCACCATCTGTGTGACCTTGAGGACAGGTCACTCCCTAAACTCACTGTACTTGTTTATAAAAGGAGAATAATGGGCCCTGGCCCCGTAGTTCAGTTGGTTTGAGCGTCGTCCCCAAACGCCAAGGTTGCAGGTTTGATCCCTTATCAGGGAACATGGAAGAATCAACTAACGAGTGCATAAGCAAGTGGAGCAATGAATGGATGTTTTCTCTCTCTCTCTCCTGCTCTCTCTTTCAAATCAGTAAGTTAAAAAAAGAAAAAAGAAAAAGGAGGGGAGCACCTCTACAGATTATTTCAATGGCTCAATTAAATAAAAGGTAATATAAGGGATCTTGCATTTTGGTAGTTACTGCTCAATGATGCAAGGTTTGGGTTCCACCTCTGTACCTAAGAACTTTTAAAGGGTTCTACAAAGTAAAGGATAGTAGAAAGAACACTGAACAAGCATTGGAAGCTTCTAAGTGAAACCTTACATCTCTGGCATTTATTTAGCTGTAAAACGCAGTCCTGGGTGCCCTGATCTCTAAGCAACTTACCCCTTGTGAAAAACAAAAAGTAATCCCCAATTTCCGAATCCTTCACTCCTTTTTGTTTTTCATTTTCTTACTTCTTTAAGGTGAGAAATTCATGTGCCTTTGAAATAGGTGAGGAAAAACAAAAAAAGGCCAAGATGTTCAAGAAATTTATCATTTGAGTCACATTTAAAATGTAGGCCCAGCTTTTCTGCAGAGAGCTGGCATGAGGGGTGCCAGAATGATTCACTCACATTAGTGGTAGGCAATAGGCGCCTCTTCCGGAAATTCTGCATTCCCTGGCACAGAGTCACTGCTCAGCGCACACACACGGCCCAGCACATAGCAGACACTCAAAGATGTTTGTTGACTGAATAAATGCCCAGGTGGCACCTGTCGCTCCCTATAAAAAATCTTTCAACTGCTCTTCTTACTCAAGACAAAATCCAAGGAAGATGGTCGGACCGTAAGAACTGTACTAAATACCTTTTGAACAAATTAATTCTTCAAATTCTCAATCAGGCTAAATGGCAAAACAAACACACTGAGGGAGAAATGCTGAACCTCCAGAAAAAAACTTGAAAGCCACGTTTCAACATTCCCGCAGAGATACACCCACTGCTGCGAGGGTCAGTTGCTCGGCCTCTCCCAGAGCCGACAAGCACCGTGAACGGCGTCTGGAGAAGGAAACCGAGCCTCTGCTCTACCCTGGGACCCTCGGCTCTCCACGACCGACTCCCGATGAAACCTTTAAGGGAGATGTCACTCGAGGCAGCACTGAACAGACACAAACCTGAGGGAGGCCAGAAGGACATCTCCCCATCTTCACAAGGGCCACCATCCATCGAAACCACAAAACTCTGAAAAGACCAAATTAATCACGAACCTAACAGAATTGGCTGTTCCGGCTTGGGATCGAAACTATTTTCCTACAGCTTCGGGAGGCAAAGAAAAACTCCCGAAAGCAACACAGCCCATTTCCCCCTCCTCTCCCTGGAATGCGGCTCCTTTATACTGTACGGATCGCTCCCCTCCCCTCGGGACGCCGGCGAGCACGTTCCGAGACCCTCCCTCCGGGCTCCGATCGCTGGGTGGGTCCCCGGGGAAAAGGTCTGCCCGCTGGGCTGACGGTCTTTCCGGCGGGGTCCCTGGGAGACCCACTAGCAATAGGCTTTCAGAGTAAAACTGAAAGAAAGAAAAAAACTCCCCACATTCGCCTACCGTGGCGGATAGAGCAAGGCGGTGGGGGATTTTAGTAGAGAGTGGGAAGGGGCCCGCACAAGGCTGCTTCCCTTCCTGCCCTTCCCCGGAGCCCCGCACGCCGCCCGGGTCCGCGCACCCACCCCTCCCTCCGCCCCGTACGACACCCAGTGTTTCGTTCCTCTTTACGGCACAGGAACTTTAAAATGGTGCCTCGGGCGAGAGGGTCGGACGGGGAAGGAAGGGTCAAAGGGGCCCGAGCGAGCTAGCGAGCGAGAGAGCGCGGAGGCCAAGAAAAGAGGCCTTGGGTGGCGGGTGGGGCGCCTCGGGTGACGCGCACGTCGGGGGACGGAAGGAGGCGCACCGGGCAGAGGTGGAGGGAGAAATGGAATGCGGCCCCTTTAAGAGGCCTTCACAGAGCTCCGAGACCGGGGGCCTCTCCACCACTGCCCGCCCGGCGTGTGGGGCCCTTCCTTGGGGAGAACCATCCTCAGACCCACTCTCTGGAGGCTTCCCTCACGCCGGGTCCCGCCCGGCCCTGCCCCGGGGCGGCGGCTCCTCCTTACCCCGCTGTCTGCCGCCTCCTCCCAGCTCTCAGCGACCTCCTCATCTTCCATCTTACTCGCCGCTTTCCCTCCTCCCAACCCCCTCCCCGCGCCTGCGTCCTGATACGCGCCTCCGTCGCGGGCGCCGGCACGCAAGTTACTCAATGGACCCCGCCCCCTGCCTAGCCCGGAAGAGGCGCCTGGCCGGGGCCCAAGGTTGTGGAGGAAGCCATCTTGGAAGAGGGCGGAGAAATCAGGATGTTGCCATGTTTTTGAAGGGCAGCCGTGTAGACGGAATGCGAGTCCGTGTGCAGCGTCGTCCTGAGAACGGGAAGTGTGAGCGTTGGAACCATCTTTTCTAAGGGCAGTCAATTACTGAAAAAAAAAATTCTTTTTTTAAGGGAGTCGTAGTTTGCATAAAATGCAGGTGGTTGTTTTTCAAAAGTCTGAAAAATACTTTTATGGACAAAGGATGAAAAATATTTACTGATGCGTAAAACATTTTATTCTATAAATGTTTTGCACTGATGGGGTGAAAATGATCGCAGTATTTTCTTCTCAAACAAGCCTCCGTTTACAGTTACATCTCCTGTGAGGTGCAAACACCGCTGTCAGTTGGTAGCATCGCACCTGGGCTAGACCACCAGACCTGCTCGAGCTCTTCCGAGCTCTTGAGGGACAGAGACATTATCAGCATTACTTTAAAAACGTATTTTGCATCTTCCTAAACGGTGTTCTGTTCTACTTTCCTACACTATACAAGTGGAGACCTTGGGCTTTAAAGTTCAGCTTCGAACACTTCCAACTTTGACAGCTGTTTGACTGTGTACAAGTTGCTTCAAGTTTCTGTGCCTTAGTTTTTCCACGTGTAAAAAAAAAAAGAAAAGAAAAAGGGAGATAATAGTAGCCGTAGCTTCTTCCAAAGTAGATTGTGAGGGTTACACGAAGGTGAAGGAACAGCTTCCTGTAGGGAAAGCTGCAATTTGTATTCCGAACGATGATGATGATGATAAATTGCAGTCATGTGTTAAATGTTTACCAGTCTTTATTTAGAAGCTAACACGGCCTGCTCGCTAATTCTCTGGTTTAACGATTTCCTGCCTCTGAAATGTCGTTGGTCTTGGGCCTGTCTTCAGCCCACTGTTCTAGGTGCCCACGGTGCAAGCCACCCACTGTCCCCTAAAGAATCCCGAATGTGACTCCCAGCCCTGACCTGACCTGACCTGACGTGACATTTCTCGTTCATACAGATATACTTCTTATGGGCATCTCCACATGCATATCCCACGAGCCGCTCAACTTCTCTGTTGTCTAAAATACAACCAATACTGTTAACATCCTGACCAGTTTACCCGAAGCTAAAGGACTTTGTTTTGTTCACTCTCTGGAACGATATTGACTTTGAATACATTCTCCCGTGAACCACTCTTTTAAGTGAATTATCCTGGTCGAGCCTTGGCGAAGGCAAGGGGGTGGAAACTATCAGACATCATCACTTAAAGCTCACTCTTGAGGAGGTTCCATTAGTTTTTTTATAAAGGCAAGGAACTTGCCCGGTTAGGTTTTGTCACTCTAGCGTGTTACCAGCAGAGGGCGATAGTTTTATCACAATTTTGTTCTATTTGGCAGTGAGACTTTGCAGAGGAATTAGTTGGGCATTCCTAGGACTGAATTTTCCAGGAGACCAGAAAGATAAGAGACCTTGGAGATCACCTGAGGATGCCCCAAAGGAAATAGCCTTTGTTTCACCAAATGGGCAACTGGAGGCCAGCCCTAGTTAATCATAGAAGGCCCCCTGTGACCTTGGGCAAGTCCCTTCCTCATCCGTAGAATGAGGGGAAAGACTAAATAATCTTTGAAATTGAGGAAGTGGTGGAGGTTTCTTTCTCAGGGGGAAAGCCCCTCAAATTGAGGCTGTGGCAGAGACTCTAAAGCATGAGTTCCTTTTTCTTGTGAAATATGTTTGACACATGATTCATGTTAGAGACTTGCACTCAGAACAGCAGGCACTCAGAACAGATACACCACATAAAACACTCTGATATCTGATGGAAATATAAGAGCAAAGCCCCTAGTGAGAAAAGTTTCCATCTGATGACACTAAGACCTTAGTGTCAGCTAAAAGGGCCCTCAAAAATGATTTCAACCTTTCTTTTTTTATAGGTGGAAACAGAGGCCCAGAGAAAGGAAAAGAATTGCCCGAAGTGTGTTTGCCTCCCAGACCTGCACAATTCCCCATACTCATCCCCAGCCAGGTTCCCCTGCCTACCCGCCCCCAAACGCCTGGTCTGCCTGCACCATGAGCCCAGAACATGAGCTGGGGGATATGTTACCCACCATGACTGATGCATGTGGCAGGATGTAGGAGTGATTCATTTTATTCTCAAGTTCAGAAGTAATTTCAGAAACCAGAGGTGAGTTATATTCTGCTGTTGGAACTATAGATAATTTTTATTTTCTCCTTTATAATTTTCATGGTTTTGAAAAAAAAAATTTTTAATATGTTTTTATTGATTTTTAGAGAGAAAGTAAGGGTAGAGGGGTAATTTTTTTTTTTTTTTACAACATACATCTATAACTTAATAAACCCTACCCAATCCAAATTTTACTTTAAAAAAGAAGGCAATTGGAGAGTGGTGAAATGCCCAGTACTGAATTGAGGTCCATCAAGCAAGGCCAACTGGTATCTGTCACAGCAGGCAGAGACCCTGAGCTGGAAGGAGTCCTGAAGGTCATCCAGCTCACAAGCCTGGCATCCAACACTGCCAAGGCAGCGTCACCCACCTCCTCGCCTCTGCTCTCGCCATGCTCCACTCCTTAAATGTCTTCTTCCCACCACCATCGCCAAGTTGGACTCATTTTTCAGGGTCCAACTCAATTCTGCTGGTTCCGTGAAGGTGTTTGAAAACCTTCCTTCTTTCTCTTTCTTGGAACGAGCATCTGTCTCTCTCCTTCGACCATGAGTGGCACTTTATTTGCACCTGTTTATACACCTTATCATCTGCCTTGTCCTGGAGTCATTTGTACCCAGGTCTGACTCTCCCAATGGGCTGAAGCCTCCTCAACAGCAGGGACTGAATATTATTTACCTTTGTGTTCCCAATGCCATCCTCAGCCTGGCACATGCTAGACTTCAAATGAGTGTTTGTCAAACTTACATGAGTGGAAAATACAGAATCCTAAAAGAGGGATATTGTGATATATCACTTTATGGCAGGGCAAACCAACCTTGGCACTATTGACATCTGGGGTTGGATAATTCCATGTGGTGGGGAGCTGACCTCTACCAATAGATGCTTCTGCCAATAGACACCCCCAGTTGTGACAACCAAAAATTTGGAGATTGCTTTTTGTCCCCCAGGTGGAGAGCCACTGGTATACGGTCTATAAAGAGTTTTCATAAACAATCCCTAGGAGTAGGAATTCCCATTTGATAGATGAGAAAGGCGAGGCTCATGGAGAGTGGAGAGTTGAAATTGGGTCTTGCATGTAGTGTCTTATTCCAAGTCCAGGGCTGATCCCACTATCCTGGAGGCCTCGTGGGACCCCAGCAAGGTCTTTGCTGTTCCACTGTGGTGTATCCACTCCACCCCACCCCCGTGTCCCGCATTCCACCCTATCCCTTTTCCCTCTGTCTCCCTCCCACCCCCCCGCTGGGGCCTGTGCTAGGCTGTGACCCACTGGTTGACCCTACTGATCCATGTAGACTAGACCTCTGGCTGTGCCTGATCACATCTTCTCCAGCACCTTGAACTCCTCCCCATGCTTGAACACGCTGATGGTGACCTGGCCCGTCTCGGAGCCATACTTGTTCTTGACAAAGACGCCGTAGCGCCCGCTGTCCTCACTGCTGACCCTTTCGATGGTGATGGTGACCTCTGTCCCCCTCACCTCCATGTGGTAGCGGTCAAGGAAGGTGACAGGCTGGTCATTCTTCAGCCAAGAAATTTCAGGGGCGGGGTCTCCTGAGATGACGCAGGTCAGGCACAGGGTCTGGGAAGAGAGGAAGGAAACGCTCAGTCATCTCCTTGTCGTAACCCCTGGCGTTCACCTCACTGCCCCAGAAGGCTCCCAGCACAAGATGCTCCTTGTGGTAAGTTCACCCAGTGTGTCTTATTGTATCACATAAAGGGGTAGCATCGAAGGGAGAGACATTTTACTTTAACCCCACACCCTCTGTCCTCAATTTTTCTTTCTTTCTTTTTTTATTGATTTGTTTTTAGAGAGAGAGGACGGAGGGAGAGAGAAGAGAGAAACATCAATTGGTTGCCTCCCATATGCGCCCTGACAGGGGATCGAACCTGCAACCTGGGCATGTGCCCTGATCAGGAATCGAACCTGTGACCTTTGGGTGCACAGGATGATGCTCAGCCAACTGAGCCACACAGACCAGGGCCCATTCTCAATTTTTCTATAAGAATACTTGCTAGTTAGGATTTTAGATCATTATCCTGGCAATTATCTGCCCCAGAAGGGCCTGAACTCTGCTTTATTGCATATATGTCATTATGACATATGCAAATAAGGCTATTGCTTTAATACAAAGATTTATCAATTGAGTTTGAAAATTCTTTTTTTTTTTCTTTTAATCCCGACCCGAGGGTATTTTTCCCATTGCTTTTCAGAGAGAATGGAAGGGAGAGAGAGAGAAACATCAATGTGAGAGAGACACGTCGATTGGCTGCCTCCTGCAGGTACCCAGACCAGGGCCGGGAATCAAGCCCGCAACCCAGGTATGTGCCCTTGCCTGGGAATCGAACCTGCGACCCTTTGGTGTGAGAGTTAACGCTCTAACCACTGAGCCATGGGCCAGGGCTGTGCCATGATTTTTGATGGCTACGTGCGGGAACAGCATGGGACTGCTGCCTGTGGGCTGGGGCCAGTCCGTACCTTATCCTCCATGATTGTGGCCACGTCTGGCAGGCCCCTCACCACCTTGGCACGATCTGGAAGGGAAAATGAGAGCCCCGTGAGGAAGGCTTTCCTGCAGCTCGCGTCCCAGAAGCAAGTTTCCATCGAGTCAGGCTTGTTTTTAAGTGATGCTCCTTTTTCCTATTTTCATCATTTTGGGTGGAAATCTTTAAATTTGTATTCCACGTTCCCTTGCCTTCGTAAACAGAAGATAGGGGGCATAATGTGTTTCTGTCATGGACTTGAAGTCATCATCGTGATTGGTGGTACCTGGAGGTGACACCCATCCCTTCAAGAACTGGGAAAGTCAGTATATAAGGTTGCTTTGAGCCTTAGCCTGGCCAAATGCACATAATAGGTGGTTGACGAACCTGAGACTCAAGAGAGGGGCCAGGAAAAGTGGGATGGAAGCTTTTGGGACACACTCTGGTCAGGGAGGGGACCTGTGGCTGTTGTGGGTGAGCTGTACATCACTAAACAGGAAGTCAAAATATTTCTTATGCTGCAACTGAGGCTGTGGGAGCAGAAGGGGTGGGCAGCAGGGACCCTAGGGCGCGGATCAGGGAAGTGCAAAGAGCCTGATTGTCACTGGGCTGGTGGCAGTCCAATGGATGTAAGGGAAGCAGGATGCTGAAGGGGGGGAGGAGAGAAGGCCCCAGAGATGGACGCTGCCGAATGTTCACCAAGCCCTTCACAGCTGGGTGACAGGATCCACTGCCCTTGACCCTTGATCCCACAAGCCCCCGCAACCATATATGGAGAATTCGGCTTCCCTCTAGTAGAGTCCTGGACAGGTGTCCTGCCCAGGGACACGCATTCCAGGAGGGGAGGAGATGTTCTTGCTGGGTGAGCGATTAGGCTGGCGGAGTGACGGGCCTGAGAGTCTCCATGACCCTGTCAGGGCTCCTCCTGGCAAGGCGCAGGCTGCGGGGGGTCTCCGGGCTGCACTCTGCCCACCAAGGAGGCTGCCCCCTGCAAGGACTGCCCCCTGCAAGGCCACTTAGACCCCGCACGGCCCCTTCCAGGTTATATTTATGAACGCCAAGGCCTGCACTCTCTCCCACAAACGACCCCAAGCCAGCAGAGTTTGAGTCCTCGCTTCTGTTCCTCAAAGTCATTCGGTTTCCTTCCTTGTTGCGTTGTCAGGGCTGCTCTGCCACTGGAAGTCTTTCCCTCATTGAAAGTCCTACTTCTGACCTGCTGGGACCAGTCAGTGGGACCAGACAGTCAGGCCCCCGGAACTGGTGGTTTAGGTCTGGCCGGGCAGACCTGGCGAAGCTCGAGTGCATGGACCTGGCGGTGGCACCCGGGCAGCTCAGACACCGCGCCACGTCCCTCTGGGTTTGGGGCTGGGCCCTCAATTAGATGAGGCCCTGGTGTCCCAACAGCCAGAACCAGCTTCAGCTCTGGAGTCATCCCCTCCCTGCACCTGGCTCGGAGAGGCCCGCCCAGCCTGGTTCTTGTCTGTCCCCTGCCTGTCGGGTCCCACCTCACGTGGCACCTGACGTTGCCCACAGGCCCACACCGAGCGCTTCCACACCCACAGTCTCAGATACCCTCCACTCCTTATCATCTGTCTTCCTGCTGCCACCGCCCAGGTCTCCCTGGCAGCTCCGTGACAGCTCAGAGCCACAGAGGCCCACGGGGACTTCGCAGCCTCCCAGGAGACATACGCTCCCCGGAAGCCGCCTCGGTGAAATGAAAACAGCAGGAGTGCGGGTGGACTTACTCTTCTCGATGATCGCCAGGGCCCTGAAAAACAGGAACGAAAAGGCTTGAGGTTCCATTTGCCAAAGGACAGAGCTGCCCGGGCGGGGGCGAGGGGGTGACGAGGGAAAGGAGGAGCTGGCCGGGGCTGCCAGAAAGGGGTCCTGTGCACGGTTCACATCAGGCCCAAGGGGCCTGTGAATTACGCTGAGAAACACAGAGGACACTTACTTCAGTCTCTGGTGCTCGGCCAAAGCGTCGTCAAAGGCTGTGAGAAGGAAATGGAGGAAGGGAAAGGGGAGTGTCAGGGCGTCTGCCCGTGACCCTCAGGTACAGGGCTGGGCACCAGATCCTCCACTCTCTTCCCTCCCAGTCCGGTATTCTCTTGAGCCAATGCCAGGTTGGGTGGGAGGTGGGAATCCCCCCAAAAGACCACGGGGTTTTCACTGAGGACAGGCAGGTGGACAGTCACCTTGCCCTGAGAGATCGGTTGAGAGCTGGCGGACCTCCTTCCCGGCAGCGATCTCCAGGGTGTATCTGCCCTTATCTGAGTCTTTGGGATCCAGGATGTGGAGCCAGATCTCATCCAGCGTGGTGCCAGCCCTCGCCCGGTCACCACTCTCCAGGCGCTTCTCTCTGAATGTGAGGGCAAACAAATGGTTAACCCGGCTCAGCCCATCAGCGCTAGCTGCTCAGGACAGGCTGTCTGTGCGCAGGTCCACAGGCCCCCCCAAGCTCCTCTCCTGGGGTTCTGTTCCAGATTTGTGGGCTGAAGGTGGTGACCATCCATGAGACATTCCACAACTATTCATGCACTCCTCCATTCATCACTCATCCGTCCATCCAGTCATCAAATCCTGTGGCAGGTCGACTGTGTGCCTCTGCTGAGTCTGTACTCGCGACATGTCCTGCAGGCTGGGAATCGGAGGAAATGGTGCTGTGCTCCAGGGTCCGTGAGCACTGGTCACCTCCTCATCTTAAACCCTTCCTGGGTTTCTTCCGCAAGCACTCTCCCCTAGCCCTTAGAAAGAAACCATATAAACTTTTTCTCTTTTTTTTTTTTTTAACTTAAAGTTCATTCCTGGAGCCACCTGGCCCATGCCCCCAGTGTTGTGTTGCAGAAGTGACACCTCTAGGGCTTAGTCACAGGGCTCAGACACCCTACAGTAGGAGCTTCATTGTCCTGGAATTCAACTTGGCCTTAACTCTCACTCATTTGAGAGACTTGACCAAGCCAGTCTAGCCTTCTCCACAGAATGAGCGCAGCAACGTCTGCTCCACAAGGCTGAGGAGTGCAAATGACCAGAAGCACCAGGAAAATCCTGCTCTCAAACTATCTGGAGTCACTTAGTTCACGGCCAAGTCTTCATGGATACCTTATCTATCCTGCCTGCAAGCCCTGGCCCTCAGTTAGCTGTCAGTCTCTCTGCATGAGCCTGAGTTTGCTAAGGCCCCAAAGACCCACAAGGGCACCATGACCCCCACCTGACTGTCTGGTTCTCCCTTGTTCTTACACCCTTTCCTCCCCCAGTTCCAGACGCTGCTCTAAGACAATGATCCTTCTGTGGTCGTGGATATTCTCAAAAAAACGGTCCTACCACCAGGCTATCCACCTTCCCTGGGGGATCTCCCTTCTGCTCCCCATTCCTGACTCCCTCTGTGGGCAACAGGACCAGTGGGAGACCCTGTCTGCTGACCCCTTGGGACTGGGCTGGGGCAGGTGCTGGGCTCCCCTACAAGGTAAAGCCGACCTACTTGTGGAACCAGGTGGTCTTCATGTACTCCACGTTGTAGTACTTGACCTTGCTGAAGATCCGGATCCCCTCCTCAGTGCCCTGGATTGTCAGTGGGGTTGCAGAGAGGACTGGGGAGGCAGAGGAGAAGCGTGAGTCTCCCCCAAGCTTTTTTGGGCAGCACATTTTGGGGCCCGCCAGCTTGTCCCTGCTCTCGGGTGTGGTGGGAGGATTCAGTGTTGTGAGGAGGCAGGAGCTTCTCCTTCCCCCACCCCCTGCCTAAGGATTTGGAGACTAAACCCACCCCCAGGAGCCAGGCCGGTTGGCGGTGCCCTGGAGGTGGTTTGGCTTCAGGGCAGGGCTGGGCAGAGAGAGAGGCTTACCACCAATCCTGCCCAGCTCAGTGAAGACGGCGTCCAGGGCTGGAAGGAGACAGAGAGAATGGCCAGCGGATGTCAGAACCCCCTATGGACCCACCAGGATGGGGACAGCCTTGGAAAGGCTGGTGGAGCTCACGAGCACCTCTTGGGGCACAAGGAGCTCTGCAGGATGACTCCCATGGTGGGGGGGTGGGGGGGCCTGGGCACTCAGTGATTGATGGAGCAGGGGGCACCACGGATGGAGGGCACATGGGCCGACCTCACAATATTTTCGCCAGCTGAGCCAACAAGCTGAGTGAGGAGCCAGGGCCCACTGTGGGGCAGAGGAGGGAACTTGGGCTCTGAGTCTTGAACCTGAGCTCACTGTGGTATGTTTCAGTGAACACAGGCATCAGTGTCACACAGATCAGGCCTCTGCCATTGACTAGCTGTGCAGCCTTGGGCCAGTCGCTTAAACTCTCTGGGCTTCAGTTGCTCCAAGTAACATGAGGATCCCATACATCTTACCCCACAGGGCATATCACTGTCTCTTGGTTCATTATAATCTCCCCACAGCCTCTCTGGCCTATCTCCAACATCGCCAGCTCCTACCTTCCCCGGTGAGGTCCAGTATGGTATTGTCCTCGCCTCGGTCATCAGAAACCATCGCTCTATAAGTTCCCATGTCCTCCTTGGACAACTGGAAAGAAGGATGAGTGAAGGCAGGGTCAGCCTGGGCTCCAGGCCGGCCTTAGTTCTCTGTGTGATCTCAGGCAAGACCCTTCTCCTCCTCGGGTCTCAGTTTACCCAGCTGGAAGGGGTGAGCTCTAAGGCTCCCTCCAGCTCCAGAGCCCCCTGATTCCAACTCAGGGCTGGTCTGGGTCTGAGGATGTGGGGGATGGAGAGCTGAGAGCAGCTGCTCCAAGCAGGGCACAGTGTCCCCTCCTCGTGGGGATTGTCTGAGCCTGGCTCCCCCTCTCCCTGGGCCGCCCTGGGGGCCCTGGGAAGAGGGGCTCCTCTGTACTTCTCCAGAAGGCAGTGTGTTCTTTTGCCCAGGACAAGGGGGTCCTCTCTGGCACATGCTTGTTAACCCCCAAACGAAGCCTGAATCAGCACTCAGTAAACCAATAACTTGGGTGGCACTTTTAAAACAGGGTCCGTCTCATCACACAGTGTCTCCCTCAGGGCCTGGGGAGTGATATTTGTCTCCCTGTCCCTTCAAAGGGCCCCCCACCCTGACCATTTCTACATAGTGGGCTGTGAGGCAGCCTCCAAGGCAGAGGCAGCTCCTAACCTGGGGATCAGAGGTCTGAACCCCGATAGTCCTCCCCTAGGTCCTTCCCTTCCTCCCCCAGGGAAGCCTCCAAAGTCCCCGACACACCCCGGGGAAGGCCACTGGAGTGACTGCTGACCCCACTCTCTGTTGGTACTTAAACCCCCTGAGCCTCAGTTTACTCATCTAAGGTGGTGGCATGATCCTCGGCCTGGCTACGTGCTGCTGTTGCTGTGGGGACCAGGGGAGGTGCCTCTTGGGAAGCCAGGAAGTTCTGCACGAACGAAGGGGCCGGATGAGTGTAGGACTCAGTCGCCAGTAAGCACCCACTCAGTGCTAGGCCCTGTGTGAGGAGCTAGCACCACGATGACGAAGGCCAGGTTGGCATCGTCCTGGCACGGATTTGGGAGAAGACCCTGAAACGGTCATTTCCTTCCTAGTCAGCAAACCTGCCCTTGCTCCGGTCCTCCTGGGCACGCAGTGGGGCCACAGAAACCAGCAGCGGGGCGGAAAAGCATGGGACGTTTGAGAACAAGAATCGCATTTCTGTCTTAACCAGGCCGCACTCCTCGGAGGCCACGGGGCACGGGGGTGGGTGGACTGAGTTCCAGGCCTGGTGCCCACCTCTCGTCCTAAAATCCTAGACTGTCGGGCAGGAGGAACCTTAGAGAGAGCACCCCTTCCAGTCCTCTCATGTCACAGGTGAAATCAGGTCAGAGAGGAACCGTGACCAGCCCAAGGCCACACAGTGGCAGGGCCAGGGCTGGAGTCCAAACAGAAGGAAAAATCAGTATGACTGATCCTGCCTTTATTTAAAATTTTGGTATTGTCTACCCCATAGTGTTTTTTTTTTTTTTTTTGCATTAATTTTGATTTTTAAAAAAATATTGCATGAAATGTTATTTATCTTGATTACTGAGTCTCTAGTGCCCCCTGAGTGCCTCACCTGCCTCACCCCCTCCTGGCCCTGCTTCTGGCTCCCCACCCAGTGCTCCGGGCACAGCCTAGAGGGTGTGAGCCGTGAAGTGGGAGCTGCACTGACCTCCTCGATGCAGAGAAGCCCTGCTCCAGTCTCCGGGTCATACTGACCGTCCGGCGCCTCTCTCTTCTGGAAGAACCACTGGAAGCGGGTTTCCTTCTTGGTGTTGGTCACCTGAGGCAAGCAGAGAATGAGACTCTGCCCGGCTTCCTCTTTTAAAGTAAAAGCTCAGCTCATCAGAATTTTTTTTTTTTAAACAAATGTGACACCTCCTCCCTTCCCCTGCCCCCCCCCCCCCCCACGGCACATACCCACCCTCACCCTAAGTCTCATGCATCTTCTTCCTCACACCTATGTCTCTGCTTGCTTTGGAAGTCTGGACTTTTGCTAATGGTGTTCCCTCTGCCTCTTGATCCCTTCCCTACTTGATTTTTCCTTGTAATCGCCTATGTATCTTAGACTTATTAGATGTCACCTCCTTCAGGAAGCCTTCCTTGAAGCACCCCCTCATGATTAATCAATTTCCTGCACGTCTCGGTCACAGCAGGAGGCACGCTGTTTCCCAGGGATCCTGATTTGGACTCTAAGGAGACCAATTCTTTCTCCCTGTATGCCAGTGCCTTGCAGAGTGTCTGGTGCATAGTAGGTGCTTCGAGTTTGCCGAATGGATATGCTCCTGGGAGAGTGCCCTCTCCCACTCTCCCCTCCCTCAGTTCCCCAGAGAGGCTGCAGGGTGCCGAGAAGGAGCACCACGTGGGAGTCAGACAGAGTCCAGGCTCCACCTCTTGATCTTGGCCTATTTCCCCATTTGTTTTCTCACCAGTAAACTGGGGATAACAATGCCTAACTCACAGATGCTCGTGAAGCAGATGAAATAAAACAATGCTCTGAGGCACCGAGCAGAGTGTCTGGCAAGGCTGCCAACAGCCACCAGGGAACCCCTTCAACACACAGACCCCTCACCTGTTCTCAGACCCTGGGCCCCAAAGAACCCCCGCCCGGTGCAGCTTGGAGATCTAGTTGAAGGCTGACCCAGCTCACACGAATTCTGCTCCCTGGGCTCTGTGAAGGTAGCTTTGCTTTCTGGTTAAATGCAGTCCCCCTGAGGTTCTTTCCCGGTGTGGGATCAGCCAAGCACAGGGGGGAGCGGGGCAAGTACAGCCACCGGGCTTGGGGAGAAACTGCTATGGGCCTGGGGGAAGGCCTGGGGGCAGGGCTGGAGGCAGGTATAGGGATTTGCCTTGCAGGTCAGCAGCACTTGGCAGTCCTCCGTGACCTTCCACTGTAAGAACTCCTCAAAATAGGGACCTGCAAGTGCAAAACAAACACGCCCACCAGTCAGAGCTCCAGGCTCAGCCAGGGCGCCGCCTGGTGGCAAGACCAGGGAAGACAGCTGGGGTGGGGCCTGGGGTGAGGCTGGGGTGGGGCCTGGGGTGCAGAGTGTAGGGAGGCACTCACTCTCCTGGTTGGGCAGGTGCTCTTTCGTTCTGGCATGGGGACAGCGCTGGATTGAATGGCAGTGGCTCTCCCCTGAGGGCCCAGCAGGGCTGGGGGATCTATTCCCCCACCAGTCCAGAGTTCCCCAGCACTGACCCCCGGCCTGGTGGCCGAGCCTCTGAACTTCACTCCAGCAAATCTTACCCTGTTTTCTCTTCCAGTCTCTTTTCTTAGCATCTGCCTTCCTCAGAAGTTTGTCAAAATCTGTGAACACACAGGGAGGGGCTGGCATGAGCCAAGAGGAACACAGGTCCAGAGAGGGGCGTCAGGGTGGGCAGAAGAGCCCAGAGCTGAGAGCTGAGGCCTGGCGCGTGGGTGGGGTGGGCAGGGCGCCACTCACCGTCATCCACCAGGGCCAGGGTGACCTGGTTTTTGGCTTTCCCGTCTTGGAGCTGAGCTGTGTATGACCCTTTGTCATCCTCAGACAAGTTCTCGATGATCACTTCCACCAGGCCCTTCTCTCGCTCAAAGTTGATTTTGCGGTTCTGGGGAGAACAAAGCCCAAGAATCACTTTGGCCCTTTTCCAATCCCAGGGAATTTGCACTGTGGGACACAGGTTGGGGTGCGGGTGGACTTGGGGGGGTGATATGTGCAGAGTCAGAAGTCTTAGGGATGGGGAGGGAGCCCTGGATAACCCTCTGCCGCTTATAGCGTGGGGCTCTCCTCACACTAGGCAGGGAAGAACCCATGGGGGCCCGCAGGCACAGGAATGAGCCTTGGGCGCCTGGATTAATTGCAAATAATAATAAACCCCATTCCCCTATTGCATCACTTTTTTTGTTTGTTATTTCCTGTCTTCATAAAAGCATAAAGGATAATATTTAAAAAGCCTGTGCCCTTGCTACCCAGAATTAACACTCGTTTATATTTTGTCACATCCTAACAGTTTTTAAAAGTTTTCTTTTCCACATTTAGAACCTTACTCCCCCAGCCTTATTTGTATGTGTGGTTTGAGAGAGCCATTTAGTTTTATTTTATATTTCTCTCAGGGCCACTGCTGTGTACTAAGAGTCTGGACTTTGTGACACTTTCTCTTCATGTTTAATCATGAAGCGGAACATTCAAATCTATTTGCTCATTTGCTTGTCCTGAGTCTGGGCCAACCAGCCCCATTGTACAGATGCAGAAACAGAGGCACAGAGAGGGGAAGGGCTCTGCCCGAGGGCACACAACCGATAGGGGATGATATGGGTCCTGTGACATCAGCCCCGAGCTCTCTCTCCTCTGTCAGAACCAGCGCCCTGTCTATAAGACATAGTTTCTGAGGGCGATAAAATTCACAAACAGTATGATCTCATGATTGAATCTGTCATGAGATTGAAATTGTCATATTTCTAAGTAGTAAAAACAGTTGACTATGGGCAACTCATGTGAGTCAACTAATAAAAAGCAATGGAATGCCACAGCTATAATAGGAAGATGAAATAGAAGTAACATGATTTTCAATACACAGGTGCTCAGATACGCTCTCAGGCTGCACTGGTTTATAATGATTTGGTTTGAATTGAAGAGAGGTGAGAAAAGCAAAAGGATAAAGACGATTCGGCACGAGAACAGGAAAATGAATGAAAGAGCATAGGCGAAGTGTCTACTTGAATAAAAACTCTATTTAGTGTATAGTAAAACTGCAAAAATTCTCTATATCTCAGAGTTAGGGTCTAGGCTTGGATAGTTGTAAGCATAAATGTAGGTTTTTCATCTGAAGAATGTCTGGCGGGACATTCGAAGTTGTAGAGGGCGTGGGAAGTTCTTTGTGGGGTTGCCCCTCACATGGGCAGGCATCTACCGTCCCTACCATCTGCTACCCAGGTGCTGAAAACCGGGTGTCATCCATCCCCACCTCACTGTGCCAGCCAAAGCCTGTGGCCGGTTCTGAAATGCCCGCTAGGGGGTGCTGCCGCCTCGTGAGGAACCACTGCCTGGGGAAGCCACGTGCTGGGGTGCTGGGGGGAACCTCTCTTAGGAGCCTGAGTTCCAGTTACCGGGGAGCTGAAGATCTCCTTCTCGTTGAAGATTAGATGCAGCTCAGCGGCCGGAGATAACTTTTCCACTTCCAGCCAAAGCCGCACCTCTCCCCGCTCCAGGATGTCAATGTTCCAGCCCGAGATCAGCTTGATCACTGGGAGGCAGCAGGCAGAGCTCAGGAAGGGGGGGGGGGGAGCCTTCCCCCCTCCCTCCTCTCACCAGCCCCGCCCTGAGCATTTCTGCACAGTGCTTGAATGTCTAAGGAGAAATGACTGGGGTGGGGTGGGGGGTCTGAGGAGGGCTTTACGCACGCTCACTCTAGAGTGAATTCATTTCAAGGAGATGTTTCCTCTTCCCACGCCTCAGAGGCTGGACACTGTATCCCTGAGGCCTTTCAAAACCACCAATGTCTAGGCTCAGGCCCCGAGGTTCTGACTTGTCTGGGGTGCGGCCTGGGCATCGGGTTTTGAAAAGCTCCTGGGGTGATTCCAGTGTGCACCCAAGTTATGACCCCTGCGCACTGCTGGCCAGTGGAGGGAAGCAGAAGTTTCAATGATCCAAAATCCAACTAAGTAGAAACATCCAGTCTGCCCTCCCTTCACCCCCTTTCCACCCTGCTGGCTTCCTTTTTCCATCTCACAGACCACTGAAACCCCAGGTCTCTGGCCCTCCAGCCCTAAGATGCCCTCACCCTCTGCTCCCCTCCTCTCCCCTCCCAGCTAGTTTTTGGCTCTTGCTGACTCAGCTCTGCTCCAAACAGCCCAGGAGGTGCCTGAGGATTGCTTACCTGGGTTTCTGATCTCGTGGCTCAACTTCTTCAGCTTGTCTAGCTCTGGGACAGGGAGGAGCAAGGAAGAAACCAAAGAAAATGAAATACTGGAGCCAGTGGGGTCCATGGGAGCCACCTTAGGGTCCATGCTGGGTGAAAGTTCCCAGAGACACCCCCTCAATTTGGGGTCACTTGCAACACAGGAGTTGATGATGAACACTGTGGGCCTTAGCCCTGGGGCACGAGGAAGATGCAGAGGGCTGCTGCAGGTCACCTTGAGATCAAGTGCCACCTGCCCAGAGAAGCACCTACTATGTGCCAGGCGCTGCATTATCTCACTAGTCCTCACATAATGCTGTGGGGTGAGCATTATTGTCCACCTCTGCCCACTCCAGGCCCACTGGGTTCTGAACCCTATTTTAACACCCTGTAATATACTGTCCCAGTCTCTGAGGCCTGGCCCCAACACTGAGACTTCAGTCTAGAAGTCTCTAGGGCAGTTCTGCAGAGTGCTGCCTCATTTGCTAACTGCTACTTTATGTTAGGTTTGTTTGTCTCTCCTTTTAGGCTGAGCTCTGGATCTACATGAGTGTCTGGCACACAGTACGTGCCCAATAAATGTGTGTTGTGTGGATGAATTGGCAGGGGCAGAGCCCACACTCTTTTTCCGTGTAAGCCCCAGAGTCTTTAGCATGATGATTCTAGATGCATAGCAAGAATCCATTCAAAACAAAACAAAACAAAACAAAACAAAAACCCCACCCCTTTCGTTGATGGCTTTAGTTTGCATAGAATCATCTAAATGTATCTGCATAACGTTGTTTTAGTTGAGGCCCAGAGAGGTGACAGGACTTGCTCCAGGTCAAACAGCCAGAAAATTGTGGAATTGCAATTGGGCCTGTCTGGCTTCTACTTCTTAACAAAATCAAAGGACCTCCTGGGAAGTCGGCAGAGAAGACAATGGGCTGTCCCTTGGCTGCTATGGAGACAGCAGAGAGTGAGTCTGTCAGTCATTAGCACTGATTTCAGTTCTGTTTAAATCATCAAACATGGATAACCCTTTAGACATGGCATCTACTCTATGGTTTGTCATAATCCCCACTGCTCCCTATTGCCATCCTCATTCCTCTGACCAAATCCTTTTTGGGGTTTTGAGGTCGTTATTTTTAGGCTACAGAAGGAAGTGAAATAATTCTGGTACCTTTGCTTTTATCAGAAGTAGGAAAAGGAGAGACAAGAATGTCTCAGGCAGGGATTTTTGTCCATTGAATTCACAATGTAATCCTAGGACAGTATCTGGCATATGGAAGGTGCTCACTAGATAGTTATTAATTGACTGGCTGACTGAATGGGTGGGTGAGGACCCACTTCTCTGGAAGTCGCTGCTTTTCTAATTTTTGTTGCTTTTTGCCCACCTCTGGGGGACTCTCGATCTGGGCCTGTCTCTGGGCAGGTGGCAGTGGAGCAGGGACATTACCTTCTTCCGTCAGCGTGTGGCTCGCTGAGATGTCTTCATCAGCATCAGTGACCACCACTGAGTAGGTCCCCAAATCCTTGAGGCCAGGATCTTTCAGGATGACCTTGGACCTGGCAGAGAGAGGAGAGCAGATGCTCTGAGCGGGGCCTTATGCACTAGAGGCCTGGGAGCTGGAGAGTCTCCGTCAGCTTTGGAGCCCTGCAGCCCAGCTCCAGACCCTGGCCAAGCTGGGAAGCAGGAGTGGCTGCCTCTCACACCTTCTCAGGGGTCCCTTGCCCAGGGCAGCTCTGGCCCAGTGCCTTCAGTGGCCCCATTAGCAGGCTGTCTGGCTCAGGGTCTTACTGGCTGCCCTGCCCTGTCTCTCTCCGTCTCTCCCCCCAAGAGCTCAAGTCATCGGCTTTATCTCCTGCTGGACAGGGTCCAGGCCATGAGCTGCTGGGGGTGGAGAGTGAGACCTGGGGGCATTTGACAGGGACCTTTGTAATCATCTGTTCCCAACTCCTCTTTTTACAAATGAGATGATGCTGAGCCCAGAGATGTTCCAAGAACAAGTCACTTACTCCCAGGCTAGAAAGCAAGTCTTACATGTCTCCTTGGAAGCACAGGCATTTGCTTACAGAAAAAGACCCCAAATGAATGCTATCATTTCAGCTCCTTAAATTCCCTGTTCCTTCATTTCACCCTAAGGTGGCAGCCAGCATCCTTAGTGAGACACAGGCAGCCCCTCTAAGGCCCCTTCATTCATCATCTGTGGGTCCTGCCCAGTGGTCTCACCCATGAGATTCTGCACCCATGTGACTCATCTGACAGCGTGTAGGACCCATGGACTAGCTGTGCCACCCCTCCCCTCACTCACTTGTTATCTCCCTCCTCGATCTTGACCCTCTGGGGGTCCAGTGGGCCCTTGTAGTCCTTGGACCACTGAAACTCTGAGGAGTCGGGGGCCTCGGGAGCTTCGAAAGCCAAGTAAATAAAGCCTTCTTCATCCACGCCAACCTTGATCTCCGGGGCATCTGAGGGCAGGATTGAACAGAGGGCACCGGATGTTCAGAAATAATAAACCAGGTGATGCCCCTCCCCTGCTTAAACCCTCCAACGTCTGCCTGCTGCACTTGAATAAAATAACAACCCCAGACTCCTTGCTGTGGTCTCTGAGGCCTTGCATGATCTGGCTCCTTCTCAGCTCAAATGCCACCTCCTCAGAGAAGCCCTCCCTGACCGCCCACCCGGGTTAAAGTAACCCTCAGCCCAGCATATCTCCCTGTTTCCTTTCCCTTATGGCATTTATCGCTGTCTCCTTCACATAACTGGTTACTTGTTTGCATTCTCGTCACTGCTGAGTCCCCAGTGCAATGTGGGCGCCGCCCAATATTTGTTGAATGAATGATTAAAAGGCTGGGAAGAGATATGCTTTATATATAGGGGAGCTGAGTGGCTCCGTCATGCCCTAGCTCTGTGACCTGATCATGCAGCCTCTCTGAGCCACAATAATACCCGCCCCCGAGTGGCTCCTTGATGAAGCTCCCTCAGTGGCTTGTTGGGAGGGAAGGACCTAGCACAGCGTCTGGCGTGTGTGGTAGGGGGGGACCTCAGGGTTTGTGACTGCAGAGCGGGCAAAGCCTCGGGTGGTATCTGAAATGATACTTGGGACTTGGAGTTGGGTATTGTTTTAAATGTCCATGAAGAGCTGGAGGGGTTTATGAATGCGGAGTTTGGAAGAACGGAAGGCCCTTTCAAATGGGGGGGGGACCTGTGTCGTATCCTGGGATCCCATAGAAATAAACGGAGAGGGAATGGGGGGGGACAGGCGGGAAGGAAAGAAACGCTGGAGGGAGCTTGGAGTGGCGGGGTGGGGGTGGGGGACAGCAGGTCCAGGCCTCCTGCAAGCCCACATGCCCCTCCCCACCCCCTCCGAGCCCCTCCACCTGCCCCTACCTGGCTTGTCCTCCAGGAGTATGGGGTCGGTGGGCACGGACGGCTGCCCAGGACCAGCCGAATTCACAGCCTGCACCTGGAACAAGTAACTCTTCCCCGGCTGCAAGTCAGAAATCTGGGGGTGGGAGTGGGGAGGGAGGCGAGAGTGAGCTCTGAGGGCAGCAAAGACCGCCCTTCCCCAAGCCCTGGCCTCGGGGTGCTGGGAACCGCGCATTTGTGGAACCCCAGGAAGGCACAGGCGGCCCTGGTGGGGACGGGCCAAGAGCACATTGCTCCCCCGACTCCCAGTTGTCAGGAGGTCTCCCCACTGGCATTATCTCCGGCCTGTGGCACCTGGAACTCCGTGGGCTCGGCTCGGAGCTTCACTGATCACCCTGAGAAACCCTCCCCCTTCCCGCGCCCCAGCTCTCCTCCATTTATTGCCCCTGGGGACCACCTTCGACATCTTTTTCTGGAGGCCTACACATGCCACCACCAAGATCCCATTTTATTTTCCTAACGTCTCTTGAGTGCAGCTGCTCCTGCTCACGTTGCGGCCAGGGCCTCCGCTGAAGCTCTAATCGCCCCACCTGGGTGAGTCCGACAGCTCCCCAAACCCTCAAACTGCAGCTCCCCAAACTGCATCTTTGCCCCAAACCCTCTTCCCGGCCTGCCTTTCCCTCTGCCAACCTTTCTAAGATGCCAGTCTGACTACGCTTAAATCTTTCAGCGGCCCTCAGGGTCAATCGAGTTCAGATTTCAGGGTTTAGTACCTACGCTCCTCCTAGCGACCTTCGTGGCTGTCCACTTCCTCCTCCCTGTGCCCCGTTTACTCCATGAACCCCTCAGGGCCCCCACACTTGTCACATCGTTTTATGCCCCCTGTCTTTGCCTCTGCTGAGCCCTCTGCAGAGCCCCCCGCCCCTTCCCCCAGCTCACTCTTGACCTCCCAGCTGGGGCAGATGCAAGGACCCAGGAAGGTCTCTGACCTTCCTCCTTGGAGCTTCCAGAATCCTTCAGTCGCCCCTCCGTTGTACAATACACGGTATTATAAAGGCCTGTCGCCCAAGGATGGCTACATGCAGGACCTGGTTCCTGGTTCCAGACCTGGCACTAAGTAGGCGGCAGGAAGTATTCAGTGAGCGACCGAGTGAGTGAATGCCAGCCAACCATCCACACACAGAGACGGTGCCAAGTCACCAAGGCCCGTCCCGCCCTGGCCTGGGCCAACCTATGTTAAGAAACATATATCTGCATATATGTTTGTTAATATGTCACATGTGTACTATGATACGCATGTGTCATGTGTTATCTAACATATATATGTCCTACTCTGTATTATGCTTTTTCTCTTAGCCACACAGGATGGATATAGTTTCATGTCCATACCCACATGTATGTTGGCCTTGATCTTGATCCTATTGCCACTCCTTAAATCACCTAGTCTTTAGCTCCCGGGCACAGGGTTCCACTTTAAGGATACATTATGACTTATTTAAGCAAACCCCTTGATGGACATTTAAGTGGTTTCCAACTTTTGCCTTTTTAAACTATGCAACAATGAGCAGCAGCATCCTCAGATCTTTGCGCACTTGCTTAATTATTTCTTTGCAATTCAACTCTTGAAGCAGAATTCCTGGTTCCAGGGATGAGCATATCCCAATGCTGATATGCCTTACCAACTGTAAGTGTGTCTTTGGGGAGGAGTCTGCTCAGAGTGGAGCAGGTTAAGTCTACCAGCCAGCCAAACCTACTACCAATTCGCTGTGTGACCTTGGGTAAGCCACTCCCCCTCTCTGGTCCACTGCTGCCATTAAGCGAGGGCAGTAATCCCTGAGGGTCCTTCCAGCTCTGATGTTCTGTAGTCCTGCCATGTCCAGCAGCAGGAAGGCTCAGGGTGGGTCAGAGGATGAAGGAACAGGGACTCACCCTCAGATGGGTGCCAGAGATGGGGTCTGAGGTGACTGGCTTCCACTGCTCAGAGCCTTCCTCTTGGAAACTGATGTAGTAGCCTGTGACCGGCCCGGCCCCTATGTACAGTGGGGGCTCCCACTTCAGCATCAGGGAGGTGGCCCGCACCTCGAACGCCCGAACGTCATACGGGGGACCTGTGGGAGAGGGGGTAGGGGAGTTGGGCAGCCAGGCAACCAGCCAGACAGCCAGTAACGAGCTGGGCAGTCGGTCAGCAAGCTTGTCAATCTGTCAGTCACGCCAAGCCTGGAAGCACCTGTTCTGGCCACACTGGGGACCTGGCTGGCCTTGGCTTCATGACAAAGCTTGGTCTGGGCCTGAAATAGGGTTAGATCCTCCCATCCCCATGCCAGACAGCAGGATCCTTCCAATGTCTTTGCCATTTCAGTTTTTAGTGGAGGGGCTAAGGGTGTGACGTCCAGAGTCAGATCACCAGGGCTCATGTCCCAGCTCAGCCCTTTCAGGCTATGGAGACTCTAGCAAGTTACTGAGTCTCAGTGTTCCTGTTTTCTCATCAGTAAAATGGGGATACTATTAGTTCTTATAATATAGTGCTGTTGTGAGCATTAATAACAATGTATAGAATGTTTAAGTTCATAGTGAATGCCCAGTGAATATTAGCTGTTTATAATTGTTGTTGGCTAAAGCATCACACACACTGATTACCTTCCATTCAGGTAAAGGTTTGTGTAGAAAACAGAACCAAGCTGCAGAGAATGATGGAGGGGTGGGGTTCATCTGTGAGAAGCGAACAGGACTGTGGGTGACCAGCCCTCCTTGTTTGTCCAGGACTTTCAGCGGTAAAACCAAACTGGGCAAACTAGGGCAAGCTGGTCACCCTAGCAGTGTGCCTTTGGGGTTTGAGATTAGTCTGTGGCCAGAATCAGGGGTCAGATGATGAGTTGAGCTAGAAGATAGTGTGTGCTGGGGTGCAGGGCCAGTAGATGGTCAAGGTCAAGGGTCCTCTAAGGCAGGGTTAAGACTGCCTGTGTCAGAGATTACAGGGTCTGTTGGTGGAAGGGGCCAGGGGGCTGATGTCAGGAACCAACAGAGCAAACATGAACATACGGAGCTCGGCAGCGGTCATCGAATTGGTTGGATTTGGGGAGGGAGGGGGCGCAGGGGTCCAGCACTTCCAGGCCCCTCACCTGGCTGGGGCATCGTCCACTCTTTGCACTCAAACAGGCTGCTGGGCGCCGACAGCTCACCGACACCTGCCCAGTTTGTCGCCCGGGCACGGAACTCATAGAAGTGGCCTTCACGAAGTTTGCTGACCTTGAAGAACAGAAACACAGACTGAAAACCGAGGCTGGGGAGGGGGGAGCAGAGGTACTGCAGTTGGGGTGGGGAGAGGTTCAGAGCAGGAAGTCCCTGGGGGCCTTAGACAAGATTGGCCAAGTGGGTCTGCACTTGGATTCCCGAGGCCAGGAGACCCGAGGCCCCTCTCAGCCTCAGAACCTCCAACAGTGACTCACCAGCACGAGTCAGGACACCAGCTGGGTGGCCACATTCCAGCCTTACCTGGCAGACCTGGGTAGGGACAGGCTGCTGGTTGACTGGGTGCCAGTCCAGCTCCTCTGAGTCGTGCTGGTCCAAGAAGTAGCCCAGGATCTTGCCACCTCCACGGCGCTTGGGGGGTTTCCACCCAATGACCATGTCATTTTTCCCACAGTTCAGGAGGGTGAAGTCATATGGGGCAGATGGTGTAGCTGTGGGGAGGCAAGGAGGTGAGGCCAGGGGCAGTGGGGACTGAGGGAGCCATCAGGCCTTCCCAGTAGGCACCCACCCTGTTCCAGGGGCACTAACTTAGCCAGAGGTGCCTGTTGGCAACCTTGACTTTGTCCCTGGGAGGGCACCTGCGAGGGCTTCACTGCATGGACTCAGGCTGCTGTTGCTTCCTTCCCAAAGGAAACACTGGTCAGGGAGGGGACGCTCCAGCTCCCTTCAGGGTACTTATCCCCATTGGCCTCTGGGATTGCACCCTCCAAGATGTGGTCTCTAAGTCCCTGGTCTCTGCCTAGCCCAGAGCTGCCCCAGACTCTTGCAGGCTGCACCTCCCCTTGGACTTACCTAGAGCCTGCTTGACCCTGATGGGTTCGGTGGCCTCCGAGCTCTCACCTACCCCAGCCTCGCTGACCGATCTGACACAAAATTCATACTCCTTCCCAGTCTTTAGGCCGGGAACCGTAAACCTGGGGGAGAAATGTGCAGCATTCAGAGATGGCCATCAAACTCACAGGCATCCCCAAACTTTCTAGAACAACCTTGTGGGGTAAGCGGTAACCAGCGTGGTAGGATTTGAGGGTTCTGGGCCAGCTCTTGCCTAGAGATACTGCCCTTGACCCAAAGTGATGTACACACTTGGAGGGAGAATTCCTTAAGATTTTAAAGGTGATCAAAAGGTACAAACTTTCAGTTATTCTTGTCTTATTACTGTATCTATATGAGATAATGGATCTTAACTAAACCTCTTATGGTAATCATTTCACACTATATGTAATTCAAGCCATCATGTTGTACACATTATACAATGATGCATGTCAATCATTTCTCAATAAAACTAGAGAAAACAAATGGGACTCTCCTAGAGCCCACCATTAAAATGCAAATATGCCGGGAAACATACCAGTTGGAGGCCCAGGTAGCCAACCCCTGAACTGTGCTCTCCTAGTACATCTCCGGGGCTTTGGCCTTGTCCTTGAAACACAAGTGGCTCTTATTATCTGCACAAATGCTCTGATTCTAAAACACAGTGTCCCTTTAAAGACACCCCCTCCCCCCCCCCCAAGAGAACTGTCATCTAGAGACAAACAGGTCCACTCTGGTTTAAAGAGAAATGTCCTTCTTGGGCTGCCCCTTCTTGATAAAGCCCAAATTGTGGAACTTTCTCCTTTCCATTTATTGACATTTTCCTGTGGCAAATCTTGTTCTATGTGGAGTTTGACCTTGAGGACCCCCAAGGATTTCAATCAAGTGTTGATGGGCGACACAGCATCAAGTTCCCTGCTCAGGGACACGCGCATCTAACGGGCAACAGGCCTTTACGAGAGGGACCCGCAGGCAGCACCTGAACGGGCGAGGCTGGGGGCTCACGGGCCAGCCCCTGCTGACAGCGCCTGAGGACACTGACCACAGTGCACACCTGCCTGGCACTCAGTTTCCACGGAATCTGTGTAAACTCACGACGCTTGTCCTAACTCCCCCTGGGGAAGGTACGGTAACTTGTCCCTGTTTTGAAGGTGAAGATGAAGTTGAAAGTTGGAGGGGGCCTTATGGATCCAGCTGTCCAGTTTCTTCACTTTACAGGTCAGAAAAGTGCCCCCCAAAGAAAGAGGCCTGCCAAGAGCACACAGCCAATTGGGAACACAGCTGGACCGAAGCCCAGGTCTCCTGAGTCCCAGCTCAGTGCCATTATATCCATCCGTCCATCCATCCATCCATCCATCCATCCATCCATCCATCCATCCATCCATCCATCCATCCATCCAGACACACTCTGAGCATCTCCTATGAGCCCAGTTCTGTGGGGCCCAGCAACATGGCACCAAACTGACCACCACAGACCAGCTGAGCTACTTTTGTGCTTTGCCCCAGGCGGGCGGCAGTGTTTAGCCTCTTTCAAGCCATGACACATGTTACCAGCAACATGCACATGTGTGATGAGCTCTCTGGACATATCAGAGGAGCATGCCACTCCCCCATGTGTGACGCATTCCCCAGGCATGTCACATCCTTCATGTGACTCTCCAACCCCTGCCCCTCCTCAGGGAAGCACACTCAATGCAAGTGGGGGGAGAGATACTATTCTAGGAATAATTTGGACTCTGAGCTAATTTGCCAAACACCCACTTTTTCTTCAGTTTGGAAACTTTAGCAGAAATAAATTATGAGCGACACCCCCCCCACAACTGACTGTCAGGTACTGAAGACCAGAGGGACACAAGTTCATGTCTTTTTTCTGGATAAGATGATCTCAGGGCTTGTGGCCCAGGGCAAGGGGAGCCCAGCCAGGGTGCTCAGGGTCTGTCCAGTCCTCCAATGGAAAGGGAAGGGAGGGGTGTCACCGCCTGAGCCCCTTACCTCATAGAGCCTCAAAACTGAGAGAAGGCATGAGCCCAGAAGCCTCTCGGCTCACCGCGCCTGAAAGGACCAGCGCCTCTGAGCGAGGAGGGGGCCTTGGAGGGGAGTGGGAGTTGGAAAGGCCAGAGGACTGAAGTCTGAGCTGAGGCTCAGTGAGGGAAAGTCTCTGTGCAAGGGCACCAGGCATGTGAGGGGTGGGTACAGAGTCTGAACCTGGGCCTCCCTGGTCCTGAAGCCACTGGCTGCTCTGTCCCCTCTGCCTCCCTGTATCTCTAAGTTCCTAAAAGGTTGAGACCTAATTAGTCACCTCTATCTGCCAACAGGATGCCTTCAGCAAGTGTCTGCTGAGAGAGAAAACACCTGGGTCAAGTCCCAGTTCCTTCACTTACTAGCTATGGGAGTTTTGGCAAGTTACTCAACCATTCTGTGCCTCAGTTTCTTCACCTGTACAATGGTAATAAAAATATTAGTCCTAAAATCACAGGATTGCAGTTAGAACTAAATGACCTAATATATGAGCAGAGCTTAGAATAGTGCCCAGTGCCCAGTGCCCAGTACCATATTGTGAAATGGTGGGCTTCGTGATTATTATGGCCCCTCCTTGGAGGATGCCCTGGTGCAGGAAGAGGTGGGGCAAACTTACTTGCTGCCCTGGATGGGTTTGTTGTTAACTGTTTGCCACTCAGATGATCCTGCCTGCCGGGAGTAGATGTAGTAACCCAGGAGCTCTGGGCCTTCTTTCACGGGATCCCAGGTCAGGGAGATGGAGGTCTGTGTGTCTCGGAAAGCTTGAACTTTAGCTGGAGGAGGGAGAGTAGCTAAAAAACAGAAACGTGGGCTGAGTAAGGATGCTGAGTTACAGGATGGGGAAGGGTGGGGTGTGGGGAGAGGTAGGGAGGAGCCTCCACAGCAGTCAAGGGTAGAACTGTGTATTCCAGATGTGCCCTGGGGCTTTGGGCAGCTCTTTTCTTGTCTCAGAGGTGTGCCCCAGACTCTTGTTTTTCAAAGGTCCTCTCCCCTCTTACCTCCAAACATCTCCACTTCCTCACTAAAGTTCCATTCATTAATCCTTACAATCCCTCTCACTTAGAAGTTACCAAATCTGCAATCTCTAGAAAAGTGTTTATATTCAGTCTCTAGAAAACTTGATTTTCTTTCCTTGAAATGTCTCTGCTGACTTTCATGGCTTCCTGAGACTAAGCTCCTTGAGGTAGGGACTGCCATGATTTGTTAAATGGGCAGATGGATGGATTGATGAATGAATGAGTGAATGGGTAGATAAATGAATAGACAAATGAATGGAAGGGTGGATGGGTGGAAAGGTGGATGAACAGATGAATGGATGGATGAATAAATGGATGGATGGAGGGATGGATGGGTGGATGGATGAATAGATGGGTGGATGGATGGATGGATGGATGGATGGATGGATGGATGGATGGATGGATGAATGGATGGATGGATGGATGGATGGATGGATGGATGGATGGATGGATGGATGGATAGATGAATGAATGGATGGATGAATAGATGGGTGGACGGACGGACGGATGGATGGATGGATGGATGGATGGATGGATGGATGGATGGATGGATGGATGGATAGATGAATGGATGGATGGATGGATGGATGGATGGATGGATGGATGAATAGATGGGTGGATGGATGGATGGATGGATGGATGGGTGGATGGATGGATGGATGGATGGGTGGGTGGATGGATGGATGGATGGATGGATGGATGGATGGTGAATAGATGAATAGATGGGTAGATGAATGAATAGATGAATGGATGAATGAATGTATGGCAGGTACAGGAGCTTCCTTCTCTTTCTATTTTTTAAACTCCTTATATATCTTTTGGTGGCTCCCCATATTTTTTGTCCCCAAATGTGAGACTCCTGCAACTTCTGCTCCTCGACTTGCTATATTTTTCTCCTCTCATCTTAAGGGCCCATCTACTCCCATGTCTTCAACCCTCACCTTTCTGCAGGTGACTCCCAGGCTTTAACTCCAGCCCTGTCCTCTCCCAAGTTCTAGAACTCATCTTCCATTTCCCCCAGACACTTTTCCTCGTGTTCTGATGGTGCCTCAAAGCCAACAGGAAAAGGCTGAACTCAGCATCCATCCAGCATAAATCCAGTGTTTATTGAGTGCCTCCTCTGAGCCAGGCTCTACACTCGGCACAGGGGATGCACTGAGAGAAAGACTTGAAGTCCTGGGCACAGGAAAGTTCAGGCTGGAAGGAGAGAGTCAGAGACTCTATGTGCCTGAGACCTGATTCTACCCAAGGGCAAGAACTTGAGCTGAGGGTTCCATGGTAGGAAGTAGTCCTCAGACATTAAAATCATGTTGTCAAAAAGGATTTCATGACCTAAAGAAATATTTGTGATGTAATGTTAATTTTTAAAAGTAGAATGCAAAGCTCCACTTATGGTTTGATCGTATTTGCAAAAGATGCATTGATATGTATGTGGTCAAAAGGCCGGAAACCCAGGAACCTGGATGCTCACAGTGGTTACCCCTGAGTAGTGGAATCATGATCGGGGGCATTCTTTCCTCTCTCAACTTCTCAGTTTATCTCTCCCTCCCTTCTTTCCTCCTTCCTCTCTCACTCTTTTGATTTTTAAAAAAATATGTCTTTACTGATTTCAGAGAGAGGAAGGGAGAGGGAGAGAGAGAAAGGGAGAGGGAGAGAGAGAGACAGAAACATCAATGATGAGAGAATCATTGATCAGCTGCCTCCTACACCCCCCAGTGGGGATTGAGCTGCACCCTGTGCATGTGCCCTGACCAGGAATCGAACCGCGATCTCCTGGATCATGGGTCTATGCTCAACCACTGAGCCGCACCAGCTGGCCCACTCTTTTGCCCTTTTTGGTACTTTCCCATTTTAACATAATTTTACTTTTAGAATACAAGTAAATATCTTTTCTTTTTCCTCCCCTCTCCCTGCCTTCCTTCCTCTCCCACCGTTTTCTCTCCCTTCCTTTTTTTGAACTGTGCTAGAATCTTGCCCTAAGGCTGGCTTGTGGTCCAGAGACAGCCCACATCCAATCAACAGCCACTCACTGGCCAGCCCAAATCAAGCCTAGATGTTCTCTGGACCAGAATTAAAGAAAAACCCCATATGCCTACCAACCCACTGATACTTGTTATGAATATACATATGCATTTGGCAGGTGAGGACACCAAGGTTTGCGGCTCTGAGATGACTTGCCCAGGCCCATGCTGTGCTGAAGAAGAGAGGTGTCCTACCAGGTGAGCCAGGGCTCGGGTGAGACAGCTTAGCCCCCACCAGGGAGGGCGCAGGAAGCCTGCTTGGGAGGCAGCAGTGGGTGCCGGTTGGAGACCTTTAGAACTAAGGGACCACTTGGTCACAATCAGCAGCTATGCTGGACCCAGCTGTGAACTGTTATGGAAAAAAAATGTCTGTACTTCCATGAGCCTCCTGTCTAGAGAAATGTGATTTCTGATGTCCTAACACTTTATAGGCCTGAGATCATGCTGCTTTTCAGCTTCATGGTAGGGAGAAGGGGTCATGAACAGGGAAGTGAGCACGGCTCTGTCCCTGTGACCTGGGATCTGACAGCCCTGAATGCTGACAGCCCACCGGCCGGGCCTGCCCTGCCCCCATCCTTTGCACACACAGGTACCTGGCTTTCCCCTCAAGGTAATGGGTTCGCTGGGCTCCGAGGGGTCGCTCATGCCATACTGGTTCATCGCCCGCACTCTGAAGACATACGACTTCCCTTTCTCCAGGTCTAAAAGTGCAAATCTTGGGGACTTCACAGGAGCTTCCGTGCTGATGGCCTCCCAGGTACCACTACCTATGACCGACTGTGACAAAGGAGAGAAGCTTGAGTTGGATAAGCAACTGCCTGAGCCTGGTTCTGTGGGGCCACTTCCCACACAGGCTCATTAACTTTTATCAGGGCCAAGGCTGCCCCTGAACACTGAGCTTATTTTTGCAAGGCTGTAGAGTGTAAGGGTGAGATCGTGGGGGTGGGGAGGGACCCACGGAATAGGGGATCTTACTGTTGTTATTGTCTGCGTTTCTTAGTTTTGTGTATTTCCAGGAATAGCCTCAAGAACCGCCATCAGAAACTGGCCTCTCAGGGCTGGAGGAAACCTCAAAAGGCCATTTAATTCCTCCCCCTGCTCCTGTGCGGGGCCAGCAGCTCAGGAAACTCACTGCTATGCTCTGAAGGCTCCCCAGGGGCACTGCCTTGCCCAGGGCCTCTCAGCGCTTCCCTGAGCTCCCCGCAACCACGGTCCCACAGCACGTCTATTTCTCAGGCTGGCCTGGGGCTGGGGGCCGCAGGGTCTCTGTACCTTCTCCAGGGAGTAAGTCAGCGGAGCTCTGCCCCGGGGTCTGGGCTCGTCCCAGGCCAGAACCGCATAGGCCTCACGGATCTCGCTGGCATGGACATTGGTCGGGGGTGAGGGGATGGTCACGAAGTCTAGAATCAGAGTCATCCAGGGCAGAGATGAGTGGGCCCTCAGAGACCCCGAATCTCAGCCCCCCACTTCATAGAGGAGGAAACGGGGGCCCAGCGAGGGCAGGAACTTGCTCCAGGTCATACAGCAAGGCTGGGCAGAGCTGGGGCCAGAAAGCAAGACGGGCCACAGTCACCTGAGAACTCTAGCTCCTCCCACTAGACCCCTCCCCTCCCCTTCCCCCACCCTGTACATGGACAGCTTCTGTCTCTTTGCCAGTCTGTGGACCAGAGTTTCCAGAACGGTAAACGGGGCTGGAGTCTTGAGGCAAAGTGTCAGGAGGTTCACACGTACCTTCCAAGTCATCTGTGCTGACCATGATCTTGTTCCCCAGATCGAAGGGGATCTCTAGGATGGAGAATGGAGCAAGTTGGGGACAAGTAGGGGTGCAGGATATGTGGGGCTGGGTCAGGAGAGTAGGGCAGGACCTGCCCTGCTCAGGGTGCTAATTCCTCCCCCCATTCCTGGCCTTGGCCTTTCGGCCCCTTATGGTGCAACCTCAGGCAGGTCCCCGCTGGCCCCAATATTCTCAGGGATCCGAAGTGGAGCAGGCTGCTCTAGACCTTGAGTGATGCTCTGTCCTCTTGGGACAGACACATGAGGACAGAGAGGAGAAGTGATGAACCTGGGGTCGGGCACCTAGGGCCCGGTGGAGCTGGGAGGCAAACCTAAGCCGGGTTGGCTCCTCAGGGCCGGGAGGGCTGTCCCCTTCCTTCCCCCAGCTGGGGGCTCCCGAGGCAGGGCTGTTTTCCCCCTTCAGATTAAGAGCAGCTGTAGAGGTGCTGTGCTGTGGTCCCCCCTCAGCTTAGCATCTCCTGTGGATGGGTTTGTGTTTCTTCCATCAGACTGGCCGTGCCATCCCCTCAGGCCCGGGCTTCCTAAGAAAGGCACTGTGTCTCCTCCAACAGACTAGAGGTTCCTGAGGCTGTGTCCCCTCCATCACATTAGGGCTTCCTGAGGGCTGGGCTGTGTCTCCTGCCTTGGAATAAGGCTTGGCATGGGGGCTGCGCCACCTGTCTCCTGTGCGAGTCGGTCCTGAGTGTGCCCTGACTGATGCTCTAGGATGTCCCTTCAGGGCCTTTGCACCCACCTGTCATCCTCCGGGCTTCATCATGGTCAACCATGACCACCGGTTCTGAGGCCTTGGAGGGGAGGCTGCTGCCCGCCTTGCTGATGGCTCTCACCCGGAATCGATAGCTCTGGCCTTTGATGAGGCCTTGGATTGGGCACCGACAGGTCCCTCCGGGGGCTTCATGGCAGGGCACCCATTGCCCAGACTTGCCCTGGCACCTGTGGGAAGAGATGCCCCAGCTTTAGCCCCTGCCCATGACTCACACCTTCTCAGTTTGAGCCTCCACCAGGGTCATTTCCCTGTCCTGGGCAGCCTGCCCAGCTTGTCTCAGCTAATTAAAGTTCCACTCTCCATTTAAAAGCCTGGCTCCAACCTCTGGCCCCCAGGAGATTGGGGGTCACCGGCTACCTCCTGTGATGGAAGCTTCCATGCCTTTCATGGAGCTTCCCATGTGCCTGGAGCTGTGCTGTGCCCTCCCCATCTATTATTTCATTTAATCCCAACAGTCCCTGGGGTCAGGTGTGATAACCTTCACTCTAGAAACTCAGACCCACAACTCAGAGAGGGAGATGACTTGCCCAAGGTCACACAGTGAGTGAATGATGGAGTTATGATTTCACCCGGGGGCTCTCCACTCCCTGTCGGTGCACATTCCAGGTTGACCCTCAGAGTGTGAGCTCTGAGCCCTCTGGGTACCACTGTCCTCAGGTCACATCATAGCACACATTACAGGCAGGATGGGGCAGTGGTCACGTGTGGGTCCAGATCCCAACTCTACCACTAAGGAGCAATGTGTCTTTGGGCAAAGTCATCATCCCATGTATCTCAGTTTCCTCAGTTTCCTCATCTATAGGATGGGGCACTGAAGAGTCCCCTGCCCCTTAGATGGGGGCTGTTGGAAGGATTCAATGATAAGGCAGGAAGCTCCAGGTACATAGTCTTCTGGCCCCATCAAGTGGCAGGATTACGTGTTGCCTCAGGCTTGGGCCTCAGCTGGCAGCACTGGAGGAGGCCTGTGTCCCGGGCCCTCCCCTCCTCGGTGGGCCCCTCCCTCTGGGGGCCACAGCTACTCCATCTCTGTCTGTCACCCAGGGCAGAAAGTATTCAACAAGAGCACATGTGCTCGAGTTTCAGGCACTTGGAGTTTGCCCCTCCCAGGGTCCCTCCTGCTAGCTGGTCCAGAGGGCAGCGCTGACTCCAGGGTGGAATTCCAGGTATTGGTGAACACCCTTTTATTGCCCCTAAAATGTACAACACAGATGGCCTCTTGCCCTGTTCTGAGACTAGGCATGGGGGCTCCCTCTTTCCTGTGGCCCCCATTCTTGTCCTGACAACCATGCAGAGGGCTACCCTCCCCCCATGGGACTCTGCCATTCAAGAGGCCGACTCACTGCTCAATGGAGTAGCCGATGATGGGACTGCCCCGAGTGTCACTGGGTGGGGTCCAGGTCAGGATGAGGCAGTCTCTGTTCACATCCAGGCATAGGACATTCAGTGGGGAGCCTGGGGCCCCCAGATTCTCTGCTGCAGCATCTGAAACCCAGGGTGGAGGTGGGAGAGAGGGGGGATGTGGAGGTTCTTCCAGCCCATGTCCACTGGGTAGCGGCTCCCTCCTACTCCCGCCCAGCATCCTCTTTTCACTAGCCACCCAGGGGCTCAGTTTTGATCTTGAAGACCAGGCCTGAATAACAGCATCCTCCTCTTGAACAGCAGCATCTGGGGTGGTGGGGGTACCATTTATTAGGGCCCATTCTACACCATGCGCCTGGACAACTGGCATAATTAACCTCTGAGCCTCAGAGCAACTCTCCACTTTGTAGATGGGAAAACCAAGACCCATAGAGGAAAAGTGACTTGCCTAAGGTCACCCTGTCAACGAGGTGGCAGAGCCCTGAGGCAGAAATGAACCAGGCGCTAGACTCATACCAGCCCATGTGCAGTTGCACCCTCGCCAGCTTCCACCAAGTCTGAGACTGTGAGGTTGTGTTCTCTGGAGGGTCATCGAAGGCCACAGAGAGTCCTAGAGACTTTAACCCAACACCCCCATTTATAGCAGGGAAACTGAAGCCCCAAGGAGCAGGGGACTTGCCCAAGGTCCCACAGCAGATCAGTCAAGGGCAGAGCCCTGGTCTCTGGGCTTCAGCTGTCCCTTCTGCCCCGCCCCCAGCTTGCCTCTCACAAACACGTAGGTGCTCTGCTCCAGGGGCCCAGAGGGCGAAGGCACCCGGACCGTGTAGAACCCCTCGTCTTCTTTATAGGCGCAGGACACCTTCAGGGATGCCTGGCGGTCTGCATAGAGGATCTGCCGGCGTCCGGAAGGCCTCATGAGCTTGCCTGATGAGGAGAGGGGTCCGCTGTGAGTGGGAGCCGTGGGGGATCCTGGCCTCACCTGGGAGTCTATAGATGCTCTGGGGGTCTAGGCAGAGGCAGGGCCATTGTGGCTATAGCCTGAGGCTCAGCTGGAGAGTCAGGGAGGGCGTGGTGACCTCCAGAGCCCTGCCAAGGTGGCCACTGAACTCTCCAGAAGGCTTGGGGGTGAGGCAGGGCTCAGGGAAGGGGTTGGGACCTCAACCAGGGGAGTGGGGATTTAGGAAACAGTTGGGGTGGTGGCTCAGTGAGCAGTTGGAGGTTCTATGAAAAAGTGAAAACGAGAGATGGGGCCCCGTGCGAGGGTCAGGGGCTCTGTGAGGAGGCTAGGGACTCATCGAAGGGGCTGGGGGCTCTAGGAAGGGTGTGGGAGCTCCGTGAGGGGGATAGTGAACTGAATGAAGGGAACGAGGGCTTGTTGAGGGGGGCTTAGAAAAGCAGTGGGGCTCATTGGGAGAGCTGAGGTGTCAGTGAGGAGGGTAGAGGGCTCATTGGGGGGGGTAGGGGTCAGCGAGGAGATTGGGAACTCAGTGGGTGGGACCTGAGGGAGAGGAATGGGGGCCCCCTGAAGGGGCTCTGGGCTCAGGGAAGTGGGCCCTGCCCTGAGGCCACACTGCTGGGCCGTCCTGCTCTCTGTCCCACCCCAAGGCCCCTCCCTCCTGTTAGCATCGCTATCCTGGATGACCTGCAGCTTGGGAAAACATCTCAGACTTGTTATTGCAGCTGTTCCCCAAGGCTCCTCAAGGCTTCTCTCCTCCCCCCTCGGGGCAGGCGCAGCCTCCCTCAGCTCAGAGCTGCGGGGCTGGGCAGCTGCTGTACAGCTTGTCCTGTGGCTGCAGGCCGCGCAGATAGGGCAGGAGGTCAGCCGTGCTTTCCCCCCTGGCTGGGCCACCTCTCCTGCCTTATCTGACCAGCCTTCTCCAGCCTTGCCTGTGACACCCCCAGGGGTCTTCAGCTCATGGGTGGTAATTATGTACCGGCACCCGCACCCTGACTCTGAAAAGCCTGCCCTGAACCCCCTGGTGCCTCCTGTCCCCTGGCCTTGGCATCTGTTCCCGTTGTTTTGGATGCCACCGCTCACGCTTAGGGCTGAGCCAAGGCCTGACCATGGCAGGCTCTCAACGGGCAGTGGCTACAATTGTGCTTTAGCTTCCTCCCTCCTCCCAGACCCAGAGCCCCTTGAGCTCATGCACATCTGTGCCTCCCCTGCCCTGGCACCCAGCACAGGGCACGGTGGTGCTCGGTGACCATCTGATCTGGACGCATCTGGCTGCCCCTGCTTCCCTCTCCCTCTTCACACCACAGCTCAGCTTGTACTAATCGGGGGAGCGGCAGAGCTCAGTTTCTCTCTCCCCTGGGGTCCCAGGGTTGGCAATGAGCCGGGGCTCTAGTTTCTCTCTTCCACCTCTGCCTCTGGAGGCTGGGGACCAGGACTGGGGTCCTCACCGTCTTGGAACCACTGAATGTTCTGCTCCGCATCTAATATATCTTCTGAAAACAGGCAGTTCAGGGAGAAGGGCTCCTTCTCACGGGCAAAGACTGGTTTCAGCACTGATGTGAATTCCACGCTGGGGCCAAATGTGAATCCTGGGTGGGGACGGAAATTCAGGACAGAAGCCTTCAGAGGCCGCCAGCCTAGCTTGGGGCTTAGGTGGGAGCGAGGACCCTTCTGGGGGGCCCTCATCTCTGGGTCAGGAGCCACAGTTCCTGAGGAGGTCTTAACAAGGAGAGGGGCCTGGTCCTGCGGGTGGGGAGGAGACTTATCTAGATGGGACCAGATGAGCTGAAAGAGCAACTACCCAAAGGTCATGTCCATTTGTCTTTTTGGCTTTGCCTTTTCCCCTCAGTTTTGGCCACTAGGCAATTCAGCAGCTGCCTTGGGAGCCCCAGAAACCAGTCTGCACATGTTAACAGCTCGTAGGCAAACCCAACATGGACATTCCCTAGTGGGCAATGGACGGTTATATTCTAAACGGGGGCTGTGGGGAGGTCTGACCAGAAGTCCCAGAACCCCTCCTCCCAAAAGCTCGTCCCTCCCCCAGCCTCCTTACTTTTAAAGATCTCTGAGTCGAAGCCGGCATCCTTCCCCAGGTAAGCTGAAAACCAAAGCACATGGAGTTTGAGAAGGTTCAGAGCCGTGTCCCCGCTCGAAGGTGGCAGCATGGCCCTTGGGTGTGGGTTTGAATCCTGCTGTGCTAGTGGCTCCCTCTTTGGCTTTGAGAAAGTTCCTTCACCCCTCTGTGCCTCAGTTTCTACCTCGGTAAAATGGGGACTGTGATTCCTACCTGATGGTGGTGGGGTTGGGGTTCTGAACAAGTGAATTTGCACGAACAAAGCCCTCAGCCCGAGCCCGAGAGCCTGGCTCAGTAAATGGTGGTTTCCTTCCCTGCCCAACTCACCGCCAGGATCACAGTCTTCATAGAGTCTTCACAGAGGTAGAGCCTGGCCAGACTGGGGTTTCTGGTGGGGTCAGGGGAAGGGGCAGTGCTAAGGGAGCCATCTGGGGGCTTCAGAGTGAAATCCAAAGAGATGTTGGCACAGAACACGGGAGAAGAGTAAGAACGCTGCTGTTCACATAGTAAGTACCGCGTGCTGCCTGCCTGCTGGTGCCATGAAAACATTCTCCTGCAGGTGGGCAAACTGAGGTATAATCACCCAACCAGCCTGGAGCTATCGTGCAACATTGGTCCTGGGCAAGAGGTCCAAGAGGCTGCCCAAGGTCACACAGAGTCAGTGGAAGACTCAGGATTAGAACCAGAGCTCCTGCCTCCCAGTCTAAAGCCTTCCCCTAGGACCATCGCAGATGCTTTGGAGATGGGGGGGGGGGGTAGTGGCAGGGACTGGATGGTCTTAGCAAGAACCTGGCTGGAGTCTGGGGACCAAGAAGAAGCCTGGTGGATCCAAACTTGCTGGCCTTGACCCAAAGAGGGGCAGGGATCTGGAGGACGTGAGGGGAAGGATGGGCAGACAGAGGGGGCAGCAGGGCCATGATGCCTGACCTTGGGCTTGACTCCCAAGAGCTACTTGGGGAAGAGGGGAAAGGGTGGAGAAGACTGTGAAGGGTGGTTTAACCAGGTCTGATAAGAGGTGGGGGGAGGAGCTGAACTCCAGCCAATCTGCTGGAGTATGTGTGTGCGTATGTGTCCATTTGCCTGTGTGTGTGTGTGTGCATGCCTGTGTGCACTTTTGTGTACGCACACAAGCACACATGCTGTTTCTCTCGCAGGGCTGCTGAGGTCAAGGGGCAGCATTGTCCTAGGCCCAGAGGTATGGCCTTCTGGGCTGTGCTCTGTCGTGGTCATGGGGTGGGGGAGGGACAGCTTTGCCTACACTATTTAAATTAATCCACATGAGTGTCTGAGGGAGGTAGGAAGAGTCCCCTTTGTAGAGGAAGAGGCTGAGACTGAAGTGGCTTGCCCAGCCAGTCAGTGGCAGAGCCAGCATGTGAACTGGGGTCTGGCTAACTCCTGAGCTCCTCTCCTGCTTTGTGCTGTCATTTCAGATGCCCTTGGGGTAACGTTCAGATGCACAACTGAGAAATAGCACCAGAACCCAAATGGGGCAGCAGGGATCAGGAGGGGAGTTGGTAGGGCTCGGCCTTCGCCCCTGAAGACCCCTCAGCAGGTCTGGCAGGGCCCGACCATCCTCCCAGAGGCCCTGAGCTAAAGCTGGAGCTGGACCCAAGCCCAACCCAACAGGACAAGCACTAGTTGGAGACAGCTCTATAGGCTGTGCAGCCTGAGGGCGAGACTCTCACTTGCTCCAAAGGCCACAGGGAAGTGAGTGTCTCCATGGCTACCCTGGTCACCAGGTCCCAGGCCAAATACTCCTGTGCTGGGGCCCTTCCTGGACTCTGACCACAGAGTCACACCCTCATCTGCTCATCCTGGGTCTGCTGTGGGCCAGCCTGGCCTGCTGGGGATGGAAGGACTCACTGCGGACAAGGACTTTGGCGAAGGAGGAGGCCTGGCCGTAGGTGTTCTTCACCTTCACCGTGTAGGTGGCTGTGTCATCCACGGTGCATCTGAAAAGGAGAGAGAGAGAAGTGCCCCCAAGACTGCTGGGCTGCATGGGAAACTTGAGTGGACCTCAGGGGGGAGACTTTAGGCTCTGGCTCAGGCTCCATCTCTGAGAAGCTGTGTGCCTTTGGGCTGGCTCCTCCTCTCTGTGCCTCAGTGTCTACCTCTGAGAAACTGGAGACATGACGCCCGCCTAACGCACCTCAGGTGAAAGTACTCTGAAAGTACGATTGTTATTACTGACTCTGCAGGATTAGAGAGGTTAGGTGCTTTGCCCAGAGTCACACAGCAACTGGAACTCAACCCAGCTTTCAGGCAAAAAGCCCTCCCCCAGGCATGGCCTCCCGCCCTATCAACACCTCCAGATCAGAAGCCTGGGGCAGGCGCAGGGCACAGGCTTGCCGGAGACACGCTGCCAGCCCGTGCCAGAACTGGGCCAGATGCCCAGGTGCTCTCAATCTCAGGCCCAGGCCTCCCCACCATCCAGGCCAACACTGTCATCTTCCCAGGGGAGGGTTGGGCCAGCTCCATCCCAGAGGCACATTAGTGACCAAGAGAGTAGTTGGCAGGATGTGGCACACCGGCAAGCAGAGAGGTCCTTTGGTGCCCCCTCGCTTCCCCTGGCTGCTCAGGGCAGGGATCCCTTTTATTTTAAGGGCCAGTCCCACCTGCCTCTACAAGCACCCCCCGGGACTGCATGCCTTCCCTGACTGCACAGCCCACAGAACACCTCCCTTTGTAGCATTGTGTGGCCAGGTGTTGATGTCCACGTCCCTACACTGCTTCTGGCTGGTAGGATCAATGTCCTGTTCATATTTGCGTCTCTGAAGCCCAAGTTGGTTGAAGTGAAGGGTTTGTTGTATTGGGGAGAACCCAGGTGGAGAGAACTGGCTCAAACCCAGGCCCTGCCCTGTCAAAGCTGTGCAAGACCCTTGACTTCTCGCAGCCCCTGTTTCCTCGCCTGCAACAAGGCTTCCCTGCAGGAACAGTGGTGGGCGGTGTCGACCGAATGTGTACAGCGCCCAGCACAGGGCTTGGAGCTGGGAGAAATGTAACATGTGGCAGCTCGTAACATATAGTTTGGGGACTGCGCTTTCCTGCCTCCCTCCACACACATGGCCTCTTCCTGCAAAACCATGCTTAAGACTCAGCATCTCCTGAAAGCCTTACTCTCCCTTCCAACTGCTTCCCTGTGCACTTGTGTGTGTGTGCATGCCAGTGCATGCACGTGTGTGTGTGTGTGTGTGTGTGTGTGTGTGTTTGTGTGTGTGTGAGGATTTGTGTTTTCTCTTCCCCAGCAAGGAACTCTCCCAACTTGCCTAGCTCAGCATTCAGTCCTAGCTGCTAGCCTCTGGGTCCACTTTTCTCACTGAGTATTCCAAGGGAATACCACGTGAACCCCATGGGAGTGTATGTTACAACTGATTTCTGGGACCCAATCCAGACCTATTTAATCTGAATCTCTGGGAGCAAAGGAAGGGTCCTCCCGCGAATTGATATTTGAACAAGCAGCCCAGACACTTCTGAAGAGGCAGCCCACTTGGAAACAGCTTCGAGGAAGGGTTGGGAATCCTGCTCTGGCTTCAGGGGTATTGGGGCCTAGGGACTGTGGGTTTCTCCAGGGCTCACAGTCTCACCTCCTAATCTCCAGGGTCAGCAGCCCGTAGTTGTTGGTGATTCGGTACTTTCCGGGAGGGAAGAGGCGCGGATCGATTTGCATGTCATTTTTGTACCTGTGGAGACACAGTACAGTGGTCTGTGGCAGGCAGTGTCATTCTGGCAGGAAGGATTCGGAGCCTCTTGGATCTGGGTTCCAACCTCAGCTTTGTGCTACTTACTCACTTATGTGACCCAGGGCAGCACTTTCACTGCTCTGAACCTCAGTTGTTCTCATCTGTGAAATGGGTGTGAGAATGGAACCAACCTTGTAGGGTTGTTGTACTGATTAAATGGGATAAGCTATGGAAAGCGATGCTCACAAGTTCATTCCCCTCCAGGGAGGCAGAGAAGAGGGAGCCTGTAACTAGGAATAGCTGCTCCTCCCCAGATTTTCCCTCCTCTGAGGTGGGTGGCCAAGGAAGGCACCCCCATCCCTACCTCCCTGTTGACCCCTCAGGACAGCAGTTCTTTCTCTTGGCTCTTGTTAGAATCACCAGAGGAAGCTTTAAAAATCTCCATGCCCAGATTTTAAACATAAGCCTTTGGGAATCTGCATCTGAAACTGCTAATTACACCTCTAGGGATTCTCCTCTTATGCTAAAGGAATAGAACTCATCACGGAGCCACTAAATACTAACTTTTCTAGCCTCTCTTTCTGCCAGGTGTAGCCATGTGGATAAGTATTGCCAACAGAAAGCAAGATGAGTCTCACGTGGTTGCTCCCGCCCCTTTTCACGTCCTTTCCTGCCACCCGAGGCAGGACATGGCCATGATGCCGCCATCTCGCATAGGGAAGACCAGGCCTGATCCCCGAGTGACCCGTGAGCAGAACTGCCACAGCAGCCCACCCTGTCTACATCAGACGCTTACATGAAGGAAAAATAAACTATCTTGTTTAAACCATTAAAAAACCTCCATGCCCAGGCTGCAACCCAGAATTAAAATCAGAACTCCTGGAGGTGGGACCTGGGCATCAATATTTTTTCAGCTCTCAGGAGATTCCCAAGGGTGGGCCAGCCGATTATCCTCTGCTCCTGGATACCACTGCTATTTCCTGTGAACACTGGGGTCCTGTTCTCCCTGCTGGGGCTCTGGACAGTGAGATGGCCTTGCCTCTGTCCATGGTCCATTGAGGGAGGTCTGGAGCCTGAGGAGTCAAGGCTGGCAAATGAAAGTCTGTGAAAATTATGAGGCTTTGACACATATTGCTGTGTGACCTTGGGCAAGTCAGTCTCCTCTCTGGGCCTCTGAGTCGAAGCTATTGCATGAACAGACTGTCCCAGGAGTGATTGCAGTTGAAGAGCAGGCCTCAGCCGATAGAGGGCACCTTGGCCTTCCTTGGACTTGGCTCCCATACCCCATGCCCTGTTTGTCTCCGTGGCAACCAAACAGTGCCAGGCCCACATTCCACCACAAAAACCCCAGGCTACACCCTCTTCTGAAACGAGCCCAACTAGGTCTTCTGTGGGGAGGGCAGTGCCTAATCTGGATGCCTAATCTCTGCACTTCTCCCAGGCTTGGGGGCCAAGGTCAGGCCCCCTCACCACCACCACTTATCAGGAACATTCCAGACACCTCAGCCTGGCCAGCTTTGGGAATGACCTGGACCTCCAGGGACCTCAGTGCTCATCTCGTTCTCTCTCTGGGCTTCTCCTACCTGTACAGTGGGCTCTCGTTGGCATGGGCTGTGCTGATGATCCTAAGTGGCAGCCAATCATAAAATCGCCTTAAATGAGAGTGAGGCCAGGCACCCAGCCCAGAGTCTGGCTTGGAGATGGCCACATAAAAGGGTGAGATTTTTATTATTTATCTAAATTAATTTTTTCCTTATATACTTTGGTGTTAGATTTTCATTTTTTAGGCTGCCTGGCCTAGGAGATTGATTCTGACATCAGGTAAAATCACATCCAGGGCCTACTTCTGCAGCATCAACATGGCCAGACTAGAGCCTTGCCCCACCTGCCCTGTTGTTGCTCCTGCATTCAGCAAGTGCTCAATAATTGCTGAATGAAGGACTTGTCTCACAGCCTGGTGGGCCAGGATCTTCCTCCTGACCTGGGGGCTGGGTCTACTCTGGGGCCTGGACAGAGCTCTGGAAGCCAGTACCAGGATGACACGTGGTCCTCCTGAAGGTGATTGATGATGGAAAACCAGCCCTCAAAGCCAGGAGCCACAGAGGCCACCAGAGTCCCTCCAGCTGGAGGTGGGCCTGGCCTGGGCTCCCACCTCTTACAGGGAATGCTCTATTGTGGCAACCTTGCCCTGTTGTGGCGACATTACTGGCACGGGTGGAAATGAGTCCCTTGTCAAGAGGCTCCCACAGAATGTCTCAGATGTGGGCCTCGGTGCCAGGGCAGGGCAGGGCTGCTTGCCAGGCCAGCTGAGGTACTGACCCCCACTTAGCCCAGCCAGCTGTCGGGAGCAGTCCTCCCACTGAACCAGAAACTTGTAGGCAGGGACTACTTTGGACCCCACAACATTTCAGTGCCCTGCCTGGCACACTTGTTGGAATGAATGCCATCTGGCAATGGCCAGCCCCAGTGTCAACACCCTGGAGATGCCTTTCTTGATTGCTCCTGGCTTAAGTGTGTTCTAATTCTCTGACTTCTGAAGCATTATGTATGCTTTAAGGTAAAAAAACTACACAAAACAAAACTAGAATTATGACTTTCCCACTCTCTAGGCCAGTGGGAAGAGCTATGGGCTGGGAGGCAAAAGCCCCGAGTTTGAATCCTAGGTCACACTGCCTCTCTGAGCCTTGATATCACCACCTGTGAAATGGAGATAATATTCCCTACCTCATGGGTGGCCCTGAGGCTCAAATGAGAGAAAAGCGCTGGGTCTGTTTAAGCGGGTTCAGGTATTAGATCTTGCCTTTTCCTTTGCGACCTCGGTTTCTGTGTGCTTATCTTCTCTCTCCTACTAGACCATGGGCTAGTCACTTTCTCTGAGAAGCCTTCCTGGATCCTCCAGGTGGAGGCAGCCACTTCCTCCTCTTCACCTCCGCTCTTTTACCTCAAATGTCACCCATGACTATATTTCTCTGCGTGTTGACTTTTCTCTTCTGGGTTGACAGTTTCTCAAGTTGAGGCCGTGTCTGAGTCATTTCTACACCACAGTGTCTGAGTCAGGGCCTGGGACAGATTATATTTCTTGTAAATAATGGTTGAAATCCCTTCCTCGTCTCCCAGCGTGGCTGATAATGGGCCTTACACTCAGGGGAACTCAAGAAGCAGTGGGCTCAGCTGTGTGAACGACACGCCTCCCTCCAGGGTAGAACTGAGACCCGGACATGGCCCCGCCCACCCCCACCTCCACCAAGCTTGTTAGGAGACACCTGCCACCTCCCCAGGAATGCTATCTCCTGCTTTTCAAGCACCTTTCAAGTTCCGAGAGCTTTCCCATTATTGTGGCATTAAGTCCTCACCACATGCAAGGGGGGCAGGAGGTCTTCAACCCATTTTACAGAATAGGAAACTAAGGCAGGCCTGGAGAGGTTAAGAGATGTAGCTGAGATCACACAGTGAGTTAGTAAAGAGAGAGAGAGAGAGAGAGCTCGAGGCCTGGAGCGTAGGGCTCCCACTCCAGGCCTGAGCTCTTTCTCACTGTAGGGCCCCTGCCCTCCCCACCTCCTCTCCTGCCCCCCTGCCCCCTGCCCTGCCTCCCACCATCATCCTCCAACCCTGGAGATACCCAGCTGGGAGCAGCTGCCTTCCCATGCCACCAGCATCAGATTTTTACGAGGGCTGGCTCCCCGGTGGCCCTGTCTTCTAGCCCCAGGCTGGCGGGGAGGCAGCTAAAAATAACCGCTCCTGAGCCTCCCCAGCAGCTGCTGCTCTGTTTGGGTGGTGGGCAGAGCCCCGGGTCTGTGGGGCTGCAGCTTTTCTAAGGCAGCAGGAGCTTCCGGGGCAGGGACTGGCCCCTTGGGCTGGAAGGAACTCACGCCCAGTACCCACAGAGGCAAGGCGAGCACCCTTCTCTCCTGCCCCAGTGGCTTACCAGGTGACGTGGGGTGGAGGCGAGGCCTGGATGGTGCAGGTCAGCAGGACCGTGGTGCGCTCCCAGACAGCGTGGGAACGCAGTGGGATCCAGAACCAGGGCGCCCGGCCGGAACACAGCTCCCGCAGCTCTTTGGCCTCCCGAACCTTCTCCTCCGTCTGGAGGCAGGAGAAGGTCTGTGACTCCTACGAGCCAGGGCACCAACTCTCCCCATCTTCAGGGACACCTTTCCCCGTGACACCCAGGCTCTGGAGTCAGACCCACGTGATCGGGAGCCCCTTCAGCAGCATCTGAGAGGCAGTGTGGCCCAGAGGGCAGACCATGGGTTTTGGAATCAGCTGGCCTGGGGTCAAGGCCTAACTGCCACTTAGATCTGTGAGACCATAGGCAAGTCCTTAGGCTTCTCTTCTGTAAAATGGAAATGATAATAATACACCCCCCCCACCTGTGGGGCCGTAATGAGGATTCAATGAGCTAATATGTGAAAAGCATGGGTGTTGTTCTCCTGCCCAGGGAGGGGGTAAGGAGCGTGGCTTCAGATCCCTGACATTCGTCAGGATTAGCATTTCCTGAGGGTCTGCTGAGTTCTGGGCTCCGGGAGAATGACTTTAGAAGCCCAAGCTCATTTAATTCACATCTCCACATTGAGAGCTGGTACAACCACATGCATCTATTTTGCAGGTAAGGAAACCGAGCCTCAGGAGGAATCAGTTGCTTGCCTAAGGTCACAGGGCTGGGGGTGGGGGCACCGGGATTCAAACCCGGGTCAACATCAGGGTCTGGGTTCTTTCCTGGTGTCCAACTGCTTCTTGAGAAGGGGGTAGAGTGAGGTGCGTGGCCTGGGATGGGTCCCAGGTCTCTGGTCCCTGGGGCTCCCCAGCCCACCCCCCTCACCCTCCGCCTCAGCGCCTTCCAATCGCGGCTCTGACGCAGCAGCCATTGGGTCCGTAGGTAGGCGATGTCCGTCCTCTCCAAGTCATTGCCGAAGCCCACCCGCTTCTGCCCTCGCTCCTCCAGCTCCACGGTGGAGGTCTGGCGCCTCAGCTGGGCCTCCCTGTGGCGACAGAGGACATCAGTGGCTGAGAACCTAGGGTTGGCTGGGGTGGCAATGCCATCCCCGCACCCAGCATTGCCACCTGTATTTTAAGCTTCTTGAGGACAAGAGTAACTCAGTCCTCTCTTGCCTCCAAAATACCCTGAGTGGGTCCTGCTTAACACAGTAGGTACATAATAACTACTCTCAGTATGGTTTGCAAGGCTCCTTCACAGATCATTAATTTTTCCTCCGGTTTTCACTGCACCCAAGTGGACAGGCATTAGTCCTGCCATTTTACAGGAGTGATACCCCGAGGCTCAGTGACTTGCTTCAGGCCAGCCAGGACCAGGACCTAGGCCTCCCAGCCCAGGACGAGGCCACCTGATGTTCTCACGCTCAGGCCCCTTTCCAGTCTTGGGACTCGTGTCCGAAACTTGGGGCTGATTTACTAGCTTCTCCTCTCCCCAGCCCCTCCCATACCATGTGCAGCCGGCTGGGGAAGGGTGGGGGGTCCCTCTCTCAGGGATGGCCCCTCACTACTGCCTGTGGATTCAGGGCCCCAAGGTGGGCCTTGTGGTCAGAGAGCCCTGGGCTTTGACTTCGGTCTAGCCCCTTAGTCTAGATGTGTCACTTCAGGCAGCTTCTTTAAGCTCACTGTGGGAGCCCAGCAGGGAGGCAGGGGACTGGGAGGATGGCCCAGCCCAGGGCTCTCAGGAGGTCACTTGACTTACCACGACATCTCGGAGGAGGCCGTCAGAGCCAAGGCGGCTGCGAGGGCGCGGTCTGCGGCGCTGAACTGGTATTCCTCCTCGCTGCGCAGAGAAGAGAGGCCATGGCTCCTGCAGGTGTGGCTGGGGCTCTGGCTGGGGCTCCCTGGGCTTAGGGCTGCATCGACCCACCTCAGCCTCCCTCCTCAAACTGGGGTCTCAGGAAGCAGGGCCATGCCTTCCCCCTCAGACTGGAGCCTCCAGAGGACAGAGCTGTGCCTCCCCCTCAGACTGGGGACCGGGGGTAGGGCAGTGGCCGGGGTGGGGTCCCCAGTGCTCCCACCTGCTGCGGAAGGTCCGCCTCTGCACCGAGGATCCCATGTGCAGGCTGTGCTGCCGCCGCTCCTTCTGTTCCTCCTTGTGGCGGCGTTCCAGCCTGTGCACCTCCACGGCCTGGGGGGGCTGGGGCTCCCCCACATTTCCAGGGCTGTGGGGCAGAGTCATGGCTGCGAGAACCACCACCTGCCAAGCCAAGGTTGCACAGTCACTCCACCAGGCGTGGGCCCATCCCTTCCCCGTGCGGTCCCAGCATCTCTGGGAGGTTTGTGGGGTGGCAGGGTGGGGGCTCTCTCTCCAGCGGGCAGACAGGGGAATGGAGGCCTGAGAGGGAGAGGAACTCGCCCAAGGTGACGGAGGCCGACTTCGTGCTCTGAGCCTGGCTTATCCACCACCCCACGTGTTCCCCAGCTGAGGGAGCAGAGCCCCACTTTGGAGATCTGGCTTCCAGCTGCCCCCCTGTCCTTGCCTCACGGTGTGACCTGGGGTAAGGCCTTGCCTTCCCTGGGCCCCAGCTTCCCAGATGACTGATCACTGTGATGTCAAGGGCTGTTCTATACTCAAGATGGGCAGCTGTCCTTACTCTTCCTGCGTATGCCACAGGCAGTCCTGCCTCTGAGCCTTTGCCTGGACTGGTCTCCTCACTCGGAGAACCTTCTCCCCCTGGCTTGCTTTTCTACTCATGCTTCAAAGCCCAACCTGAGCATGCTCATGAGCACACAGGTGCAGCATGGGGACTCCAGGGCCAACCTCCTAACTGTGATCCCAGCTTCTCATTCCAGTTTACAAGTGTGTGACCTTGGGCAAGACTCCGTGACTTGGTTTCCTCATCTATAAAATGGGTCTATCAACCTCTCAGGGGGGTTGTAAAGGGTTGATGTGTACCTGGCGCATAGTAGGTACTATATAAGCGATAGACTTTAACGTTATTTTTCTAAGTGCTGTCGAAAAACTACAGGCCATCTAAAATTTTCCCTCCTCTGATTCATTTTGTACTTTGTATCTGGACTTCACAATTTAGCTCTGATTCAAAAAATGCCTCCTTTTGCGATTTAATTATTTCATATCTGTGCACCTCGACCTTCGACAAGGTTGTAAATGAATTAAAAGTCACAACAGCATGTGCTCACTGTGAGCTGTATATTAGTTTTCAGATGCATTATCCCCTGTCCCTGCAATAACTCAAATGACACAGCACTGCTATCCTCCCACTTTACCTATGAGGAGGGGAAGTACTTGCTCAAGGCCACACAGAGGGCTGGTGGTGGGGCCATGGCTGGCACCAGGTCTCCCCAAGTCTGAGCTCTCCTGACCTCTACACCACACATCTACTCAGGGCCAGGCCTTGGCTGAGGCTGGGGCCACATAGCTTTCTTCTCATAAGGGGGTCACAACGGAGGGGGTCCTCCCTTGTATTCCTGAGGAGCAGGTCTGGGCCCCCAGGTGGTGCCCAGTAGGGTTGGATCAGATTGGTCTGGAAGAGGCTCAGGGATCAGGGAGTGAATCTTGGAGATGGAGGTGAGGGGAGTGGAGGCCCCAGAGCTAGGAGTTTTGGGTTCTTGCAGTAAGTCCTCTCCCAGATGCTGAAGCTCTAGGATGTTTGGTGGAGTCCACAGAATGGCTTTGACACCTCCTCCAGGTAGGAATTCTGGGGGCAGACCTCTGACCTGGGAGGGTCCTTGTGCGCTTGGACCTGATACAGACCCTGGACATGAAGAAGGAAGCAGAAGAGACTGGCATTCAGCCCTGACCTGCGTGTGTATTGTGTTCACACCTGGGTATGTGGGTGACCATTTCTCTAAGTTCATGGCATGGCAGGTGGGCCCGCTAGCCTCATCAGAGATCCTTGGCCTGGAGGGCCTGTTGTGGGGTGTCAGGGGGCTCAGGCTGCCAAATGTCAATCTTGTTGGGCACTTATTGACTCCTTCCAGTGTCTGAAAGTTTCCTCTGTTTGCATGTCCACAAAGAACGCCCAAGAGAGACTGGTCACTGAGGGGAGTTGGTCAGGACCAAGGGCTGCCCTCGAAGCTTCCTTGGCCTCGTGCCATGTCCTCATTTGAACATAACAGGACAGCCACCCCTTGGGTTCCCATGTGGTCACTCCCGAGGAAGAGCATCTGCCTGTACCCAAAGAATGGCCCTGCTCACAGCCCAAGAGGAGAGCTGCTGGGTGCCACCCTAGGCAGGGGAGGCCCCCAGCTTTCCTGGGACGCCGTGTGCCCTGGCCCCAACAGCTGAGGGTTAACGTTCCCTGGCGTCAGGGGCTGGCTGCCTTCCCCATGCTCTGTCCCAATTAGCACAGTGAGTGGGCCTGGCGCTCATCCCTGACCTCCTGGGCCTCCCCGAAACCAGACCCCCGTCTTTAGCGGATGAGCCATCGGTTCTTTTTAAAGCGCTGACTGAGGCTCGGGATTAAGCACCAAGAGCGCAGCCTCCTCTGCCCTCTTCCCAGACGCTGTGTGTGCCCGGTGGAGGGGTCAGCAGGGCGAGGGCCAGGTGAGAAAACCGCCCCTTGCCCTCTCCTGGGGGTGCAAAGCCCTGGGCTAGAGGTCCTGCCATGTGGCCACTTTCCTCCCAAGTCTCAGCCTGTTTTTGCACCAGGCACAGGAGTATGAAGGGTCAAGACAGCCTCTCCCCCCCACCCCAGGAGGGAAGGAGGTGCGTGGAGGCTTCTAGCAGGATCCTGTGGGCGGAGCAGAGACAGCCTCTCCAGTCTTTCTGCTGTGGCTCCGCCAGCTTCCGAGAGGCAGGAATTCTGACCCTGCCACGGAGGAACTGAGACCATTTCTGCCCTGTCGGGGCCTCAGTTTCCTGCCAGTGATCCCAGGCTGGATGAGGGCTTGCTCTCTTTCCCTGTCACTCGGGTCTGTCAAGCAGGACCTGGACAGCACTGCTTAGGTTTGCTGGACCTGCCAGCTCACCCTGTCCCTGCCGATCTGGCTCCACTGCAGGAAAGCCTCCACTTCCCAGGTACCCCCAGGTGTCTTTTTTTTATTTTTCAGCTTTCTCATCATAGAGGGCTTAGCTTGGAAGACCCAGGATCACACAACAGTGGGATGAAAAGAGATTTCTAGGCTCCCATTTTCATTTGGGTGCCTAGGCATATGCCTACCTTCTCTTTCCAAACCTCCCAGGCAACTCCTTTTCCAGCACACACACACACGCACACAGGCACCACTTCCCAATGGGAAGCGAGGGTCTCACTCCCTGGAGGTATCCCTCTCCACCCTGATCCCTGGAGGTGACTCACAGAAGCAGCCGTGTCCACTTGGGCGTCTCTGGTGAGAAGATTCCAGAGGACGAGAGGATCCTTGGTCCCTTCGTGCCCTGGGCTCAGCGGGGAAGGGGGAAGAATGCGGTCCTGGAGCCTGTGTGGGCCTTAAATATAGCAGCACTGAGACAGTGATGACAATGGATGCGGGCTATGGGGGGGTGAGGGAGGGGCTGTTCGCTCCGTCCAGCATTGCTCAGCGGCAGCAACAGGTGGAGCTGTCCCCACCCCGCTCGTCCTCCCTGGAGCAACAGGTGGAGCTGTCCCCACCCCACTGCTCCTCCCCTCAGCTGGGCCCCTTTCCCCACCTCCAGCCCCCATGAAAGAGGAAAGAAGGCAGGAGGTCAGGCTTGGTTGTACGGGACGCGGAGAAGGGTGGTTTCCCAGCTGCCGAGACTTCTGGCCTGAATTCTGCCCCCACTGACCGGTGCCTTGGGGAAGACCCAGCTCCTCTGATCTGATTCAAATGGAGATAGTGAGACTGGGCACCCAGGCTTCATGAAGACAGTGGAAGGCATGTGACTTAAGATGCGTCTTTAGCGCTCAGAAGTTGTAACTGGTTAAAGCGGAAGTATGTGGCCACTGCCCCAGCCCCTGTGCGGCCACGGTCCTGTGTGGGGACATGCACAGGCAGGAGGGGAGTGGGGATGCCATCTTTCCTTCACTGTCTAAATCCCTCGGGCTTCCGGAGTGGCCGCCGGGGGACCCTTCTTCCAAAGCTTTGCCGCACCCCTCCCCCATCTCAGTTCTTTTTCCCTCGCGTTGGTCATACCCGCCCTTTGCCAGGCCTGGGGGGCATTGAGGATGCGGAATTGAGTAAGGTAAGACCCACGATGTGGAGGCATATAGACCTGGAGACGGTTCCAACGGGGGGAGATCAGGAAGGTACCCCTGAGCCAGGTCTCAAGGGATGACCAGGTTTGGGGAAGGCTATGCCAGCTCCAGTCCAGACAGCACAGCTTCCCTCCCTGGCCCTCTCCTGGGGCCTCAGGGGGCCAGAAACACAGCGCCTGTCACTCTTCCTAGTGCCTCGGGACCTCTCACTGGAGAGAGAGAGAGAGAACACACAAGTGATCTCGCAGCCAAAATCTCAGTCTTCTGCCCTCTTTGAGAGCTCCTTTCTAAGCATTCTCCCTTCTCCCTGGTGCAGTGTTAAGAGCATGTTTTGGGGGAAACACTTGGCAGCTCTCTCCCATCTTGCATTGCTAAGGGATTTCCAAGATCCACATTTATACACTGATGGTGAGGGTGGATGTGAATGTGTACCTACAGCAAAGAGGGGTGTGGGCTTCCACTCCAGCAGCAGACACACGTTTAGACTGGTCCTGCAACCCCCTTTCCCCCCAAGGCAGCCTGGTAGATGTGCCACCACTTGCTAACTGTATGACCTTGGCCAAGTCACTTGACCATTCTGGTTTTATTATCTGTACAGTGGGGTCAATGAATCCTGCCTTGCAGCCTGATTGGAAAGATTCATCCAGGAAATGTGGAGCCTGCAGCACAGTGGCCGGCAGCCAACAGACGTTTGCTAAATGAGAGCCCCACTGATAACTGCATGACTCTAGGGATGCCGAGAGCCTTCTCCTACCTGCCCTTTTGGACGTGGGATTCTCATGTACCCCTTTGCTGACCAAACCCCAGTGATGCCCTCACTCCTCACAGAGAGGTCCCAATGTGTCTTATTGTGAACACAGACAATCTTTAGGTCAGGAGGCTGAGCGGAGGTTAGACTGGGAGTCATGTGAATCTTGGTCTAAATCCCAATCTCTGGTACCTGTACTTTCCAGTGGAGGGACCTGGGCCTTGTTTCTGGGCCTCGGTTTTTTTAATTGGTAAATTGGAGACAAGATCTAAGACAACAGGGAACTTGCCTGCCTGTCGAATTCACTGTATCCCTAACCCCAAAAACAGTGCCTGGCATATAGCCCTTGGTGTCTGCTTGTTTAAAAACGAATGAATAAATGAGTGAACAAATATTTACCTTGCAGAATGGTTATGAGGTCACAATGTGTGCAATGTCTGGTATAGTACCTGTCTCACGGTTAATACTCCTCAAAATATGTCCTTCTTTCTCCCCCTTCCTTGTCTTTTCCCTCTTATTGCCTTCCCTGGACTTATGAACATTTCGGACAGTCCTTTGAACCCCATTTCACCTACCAACCACCATGAACCTCCACACCATTTTTCAGACAGCAACCCAACTGTCTTTGGCTCATGGCTCTCCTGGTGGCCAAGTAGAGAACTGCCGGGCCCAATGCTTTCTCCCGCTACCTCCTTCATCCTGTACTCGTCTCCTTTCCCTCCCTGTCTCTCCTGCACTGCAGTTAATTCCGGTTACTGTTCTCCTCAAGCTTCCAGGTTAAAATGGATCTTCCTAATGCCTCTCCATCCATAGAGTGGGAACGGAAAGTGGGTTCAAGGGGGTTAAGCAGGGGGCTGGGGTCTCAGAGCTGTGTCCCACCAGCATCGCCACCAGCAGGTGAGACGGGGTTGTCTGTACCTCTCCCTCTGTTCCTGCCTCAGCTTATTGTTTTTGTCTATCCCACTTTCTGGAAGGGAGGATAGGGACAGCAAAAGGGACAAGCCTTGATGTTGACATCTGGCTACAGCTTCCTTGTCTAGGTTGATACTCAGACCTGGGAGGGGCAAGAGGGACCTGGTCTCCTGGGACCCTGGAGGAGCTCAAGTCCCATCGGCCCCTATTCTGTGGCTGAAAACTCAGGCAACCCCTTTATGTTTTGGGGGCTGGGGGTCTGCAGGCAGCACAGATTGAAATATCCTCCAATAGCCCTACCCCCACCCAGGGGTATAATGGGGGTGACTCTAGGGAGATGATTTGAGGCCATGGATAGGGAAACTGTTGATGTAAGGGCTCCATTCCATCAACACATCTGAAGTGAAGCCCTAAAAGTGCTTGTTAAAAAGCCAGATTCCCAGGAGCCATAGATTTAGCAGAAAGGGGCAGGGGAGGCTGGGGAAGTTGTACTTTTATTAAACTCCCAGGGGAGTCTCAGGATGAGACAAGTTTAGGAAACCAACCTGGGCAAGTCACTTCCCTGAGCAACATTCCTCCTTTGCAAATATCAGTAATATAACCTATCTGGAAGGTTAGTGGGCGAAGGTGAGTCATCACCCGCTGAAACTGTGGGGCCACATGGTTGAGTTCTTCTCTGACGACTGCTACTGTTCCTTACTCCTGGGCTTGGCTCCGCCAGGCCTTGGAGGCAGTCACGGCTCAGAGGTTGCAGGTAATGGGTTCAGGGCCTGGGTCACTCAGGAATGCCAAGGTCCCCGCCAGTTCCCTGGGCTTGGGACACTGGCCTCTAGCGGTTCCGGCTGTAACTGCAGGCCTGGGCTGCCGCCTAGGAGACAGGAGACCGGGGACCCGCCCTGCCCTGCAGCCTGCTGTCCCTCAGTGGGGACCGGGTCAGCCTGAAGAGGGTCACAGTGCTCAGAGTCATTCACCTCTCTCCCCAGGCACTCCAGCTCCACCCTGTCTGTCGCCCTGAGGAGCTTAGAGAGTTTTGTGGCCCTGTGGATTGCCAGCGATGTTTATGGCTTTTAATAGAAACCCTCTGTCTTGCCCTGTCTCACCTGGTGAGAGCAGTCCAGCTGTGGGGCCTGTTTTCATTACTTACCAAGGCGAAGACAGTCAACCTTTGGCCAGGTTCGCTCCAAGGGAGAGGAAGTGGACTTGTTTGCAGTGTGGGGAGAGGGGAAGCATTTGTTAACATCGATTTAGTGGCTGCTAAGAGGAGAATGGGCCTGGGGTGCTTGGGAGGGCGGCCCACCCCTCTCTTATGGAGATGCTGGGTCTAAACCAGCAACCCTGAGATGTTAAATATTAATTACAAACTGATAAGAGCAACACCACCTGGTGCTGTGTCACAGAGAGGGGAGGGAGCGGAGGCGAGACGTATCTGGGTTCAGGGGAAGGAGAACACTACATCCCAAAAAGGTCCCACTGAGGCAGCCGGACTTTGGTCCTGTTTCTCAGAAATGTCCAGATCAGGCTTTGGGACAGGCAGGTGATGGGGGTGCTTGCCCCTCAGGAACCCCACTGGGGCCCTCCCCTCCTTATGTCTCATCTTCCAAGAATCCAAACCAGCATGGAAAGTTCTTTCTCTTGAGGCCAAAAAGCACTAGGTTTGAGCTCTGACCATCATAGGCTCACTGGGGGCCCTTGGGTGGGTCCCTTCTCTCTAGGCCTGCTTTCTCATCACAGGGGTCATCTGAGATGCAAATGACACAAAGGCAGTGCCGGTCCTGGAAGCACAGAGCAAGGGCCCTTTTCCTACAGGGGAGCAGATGTGGGGCAGGAGGGAGTGGAGGCAGGCCTGGGGGCTCCATGCAAAGGGGTCCCCTGAGAATGTCAACACCCCCAAAACAGCTTCTACTTACAACCTTGGGGAGAAGGTCCCACTTGTCTCTGCACCCTGTTTCCAGAAAGCCCTGTAACCTCATTCTCGCTTCCTCCACCTGACAGTCTAGGTCCTCTGACTGGGCCTGGAGCATCCTGAGGAAATCAGGATAATTTGAGAAAATTCCCGGTCTTCAGCTAACCTGAATTGGGGCAGTAAGTTCAGTTTAAAAAAAAATCACAACAGGAAATAGCTGCCATTTATTGGCACTGCCCATGAGCCAGGTGCTATTAAGCACTTTCCAGACGTTGTTTCATTTCACCCTCACCACCACCCTGTGAAGTAGGTGTATCCCCATTTACAAATGAGGGAACTGAGGTTTTGAGCACTGAGTCATTCGCTTTCAGAGGCCTGGCCCTGCCTGTGAAGTCACACAGCTGGTAAATGGTGAGGCTGAAATTTGAACCCAGATGGGCTGAACCCGAGGCTGAGTTTCCAAAGTTGTGAAGTCAGTACTGTTCGTTGGTTGTGTCTCCTTCCGGGGCCCCATGGCCCCATGGCCCCATGTTCCTTTCAAACCCTGCTCTCAGGATGGGGCCTGAAACTCCTTTTCAAGCCGACAGAAAAGGCTTATGTGATCTCCCTCCCTGGTAGACCTGCATTTTGCTTGGGCTACAGCATTTAGTAGAGGAATGAAGTTGAAATGGAGCAACTCCAGGCAGCCGCCTTGGTTGGGAATGAGCCCCAGGCCGCACCCCTCCGTGGAGCCTTGCCATCGCGCTGCCTCTGGCCTTGGCAGAAGTGCAGGTTGTTCTGGTTCTGCCCGGCCTGCTACGAGGCATTCTTTTCCAGGCTCCTTTTCTCACCTGGGGAATCACAGGGGAGGCAGGACCTCGCTCTCCATCGACCTAGATTATGAAACTGGCCTGGAATGGGGCGAGGAGAGTTAGGCTCCTGGAGAAGCTTGTGTCCAGCTTGAGCCCTGGATCTCCGGGAGGTCCCCCTGCATTAACTCCCGCACCCTGACTGTCCCGCCCTGCCCTGCAGAGCTCTGCGTACACACACTCACTGGCACACACGCTCTTGCACATGATGTACTCCAGCATCTCCCGGTCCGGAGTTCTCATCGCATCTCTTGCTCCAGCCATGGCAGGGGCCCAGTGCCCCTGCTTCCTTCCTCTGGTTCTCTCAGCAGCGCCCACCTGAGGCTGGGCTGTGTTCGCAGCACCGTTGGGTTGGGATTGGCCGCAGAGAATAAGAGGTTGGGTTGGGGGTGAAGAGAAAGCCCCAGGCCTGTCCTGCTGCCACTCAGGGCTCCCACTGCACAGTCAGGGCCAGGCCTCTGAAAAGAGAGTCCAGCTCTGTGGGCTGCTCCAGGTCTGAGGCCCGAGGGCCTGTGCTCTTGGCCTCAGTCTCGGACACTGGACCCTCGTCCTTGGAACACATGAGGGACTCCAGCAGGCCCCAGGGACTGGAAACCTGGTCCATGGGAGAACACGAGGGGGAAGGAGTCTCCAAAGGGAGGGACACCGGGTGGCCCTCAATCTGGACAGAGGAGAGGAGGGGCAGCTGGCCCTTCAGGTACCCCTGTGTCCCTGGCTCCCCCTTGTGCAGCACATTAGTGTCAGGTGCTCTGTCCATGTGGACACACAGGTGCTGGTGGAAGGATTTTGCTTCTTGGGGCTCCTCCATAGTCGTGGAGGCCATCCCCTGCAGAGAAAGGTCACCTGTGATGCAGCTGTCAGCTGGTGGCTCTTTCTGGAGCTGGCCCTTAGTCCTGAGGTGTTTGGAACTAGAGAGTGTCCCAGGAGGAGAGTCTTTGCCAGAGCCTTCCATGCACACTCCATAGGAAGGAGGCCAGCTGTCCGGACTGGCCTGAGGGGTGTAGGAAGAGATGGCCTGTGGGGTGTAGGATGGGGCTTTAGCTTTGGGGGTGACTTGAGGTGTGTAGGATGGGGGCCTGACCTCAGGGGCAGCCTGGGGGGCATAGGACAGCGGGGACGGTGTCTGCTGAGGTGGCATCCTGGAGGGTTGGAACACGATGTCCGACTGCTCAAGGTAGGTGATCTTAGATATGTTGTGCAGCGGTGGGGCTCCTGGGGGCTCCCTGGGCCCAGAGACCATGACTTGGGAGTACTGGCCAGGTTGGGCCAGGCTGCCGGGGCCGCTGAGGTCAAGGACAGGAATCAGGACGTGCTCCTGGATGAACCGCAGAGGCTGGAAGGTCAGTACACGCTGGATGTTCTGCACAGGGACAATGACAGCCACCATCAGGGCCCATTCTCAGCTCGCCGGGGGCGCCCAGGGTGAGTGAGGTCCTCCGGGGGGAGGCAGAGGTGTGGGGGAGGCCATCAAGGGCTTTTCATGATGCATATCCCACATGTCCCCTTTGCCTCCCAGAGATCCCTCTAAATGCCGGGGCTCTTGTGAGGGACAGGGCTACCAGCCCTGCAGTTGGGGGCCACTCCCAAGGTCTGGGTTATCCCAGGAAGAGGGATTTCGGCTGCAGTTTCTCCAGGAGGTATATGACTTAGGTTTGGGGTGGCCTTGGGCTATGCTCTAGAGGTGGGGACCCACATTACTGCTTTGGGGCCCCCCCAGACCTCTCCCCCACCCCCCGGCCCAGGCGGGGCTACTCACCAGGGAGTTGGGAGGCGGAGGAGGCTTGGTGACGTATCTGTAGCTCAGGTAGCAGAGCCCCGCGACCAGAAAGCCCATGGCGAACAGGAAGGCCCCTGAGAAGGAGTAGGTCCACGTCGGGTCTGCGTGAGCAAAGGGGCCAGAGCATGGGGGTGAGGCTGGTGCAGGGCTGGGCCCATCCCGAGTGTGGATGCGACACTCTCAGGGCTCCTCCCGCCCCAGGCCAGGCCAGGCCAGGCCAGGGAGCCTCTCCTACTCGAATGTTCGCCGGTCCAGCGAGAGCACAGGGAGAGGGCCCCTCACCATGACTAAATATTCAGAATTTGTCAGTCGCATTTTCACGCTGTAATGCAAATATGCTCTATGCTCCCACCTTGACAAACGCACTTTTCATAACAGCCTGGAAGGCCTGGTTCGAAGCCTGAGGTCTTGGACGCCTTGGGGAGCTGTGCTGACAAGTGGAGGTGCGGGAGAGCCTGCCATAGGCCCCTAGCCCACCTGGCTCCATCTCACAGTGCCAGGGGCCTGGAGCACAGATAAGGACCCCCCAGCCCACGTGGCCAAGCTCATCCATGCCCCCAACAGATAGCCAACTATGGGCCACCCTTTGTGCCGAGGGTCTGCACGGCAACAGAGTGTCTCCCTTCAGGAGAAAGGACTCAAGGGAGGGACCTGCCCAGAGTGGACACAGGCTTGGGGCACCTCTAGAGGGAACTTTGGGGTCTGAGGTACTCAGAGTGTGGTCTAGAAGGGGGATAGGTCACAGGCTCCAGGAGGACTTGTCCACTTGGACCTAAGGACTCTTCATCTTGTTGGGAGGGCCACAAGGCTCTTGTCTGGCACAGAGGACAGCCCTGCCTCCCTGGCAGGGGTGGGAACTGACAATGGGAAGGGCCTGTCCTCCCCACCCCCCTACCAAGGTAAAGGGCTGGGTATCGGGGAAGACCTTGCTCAGAAGGCAGCTGGGAGACACTGCTTTTTCTAAAAGGGACAGGAATGGATACTGAAGCCTTTAGCCGAGCCTTCTCCAGATGGTCCCCTGTCTCTGGGATGGGCACAGCCAGTTCTTGGCATGTCACACTTCCTGTCACCAACCCAAGTGGGACTGGTGAGGGGCTTGGTAAAGAAGAATTAAGTGGATTTTGTTGTTGTTGTTGTTAAAACTGGCAATTTGTATTACCCAGGGGTCTTGACTCTCCAAGTCACCCTCCTATTCCCAGCCCCCGTGTGGCTTCAGCTGGAGGCACTGCTCACCAGCTGCCAATGACCTTGGCAGTTGCTGTGAACGCTGTGGGCCGGGACCTCTGCTTCTAGCCCCCTCCTTGCCCTTCCCCCAGCCCCGTGGCCTCTCTGGGTCAGCTTCCCACCTCAGTGATACCCTGTCCCCTGTCACTCGATACCCCCAGCACGGCTCCAGGGAGAAGACATGACCTGAATGTCTCTACGTGACATAGCTAATGGAAAACCACTGCTCCTTGTACCAAGACAGGACAGGGACATGGAACATTCCCACATGCCATTTCACCCACGAGGAGGCAGGAAGAAATAATAGAAATTACACTAGAGTGTGGGGTATTAGATGTCTGGCTCAGCTCTGATATGCTGAGTGTCCTTCTCTCTGCTGTACAACCCTCTCTGGTCTACCATTTATTAATAACAGTAACGAGCAATTATTGAATTCTTAAAATGTGCCATGCACTGTGTGAGGTGCTCTACTTATGTTATCTTATCAAACACAAAGAGCCAGGGATGCTCCCTTCATATAAATAATGAAGCTGAGTCTCAGGGAGGTTAAGTGACTTGACCAAGGTCACACAGCAATTCGGTGGAAAATCCAGGATTGACATATATAACTCAAAAGCGCATCCTCATAGACCTGACATAAGGATGGCTTGGTTTCCTCATCTGTAAAAATTGGATGTGGGGTGAGATGACCCCTAGAGTACTGTCCAACATCAAGATCCTGGGATGTTGCTCTGTGACCCTCCCAGATATTCTGAGAGGTGGATAAAGTGGAGATTCTGGGCTCTGGGGATAGGACAGACCCCAGGATACTGGGTCAAGGGCAGGACATATCACTCTGAAGTGGCAGTAAGAGGAATAAATGTGCAGTAGAGGCAATTAGCTGTAAACAGAATTGCAAAAGGGTGGTTAGAGCTCAGCCTTCAGGATCAGATGAACCTAACTAGGTTTACTGACCAGCTGTGTGGTCACCTTCAAGTTGCTTACCCTCTCTGAGCCAGAGTTCCTCCTCTGTAAAATGGGGGTGAGACCACTCATCTTGCAGGATTGTTATAAAGATTAAATGGGATAATATAGGTAAAGCATTTAACACAGTGCTTGGCAACAGAGTAGGTATTTAATAAATGGTAAGAATTATCGTTAATACACTTTCTTTTCAAGGATAAGGTGCCTTCTCTATACCAGCAGGAAATAGCCAACAAGAAAGGTGATTTATATAAAAGCAGCTTCAGTCTTAGAAAAAAATGGTATCACATCATGAGCCAGATCATGAAAGAACAAGCCAACAAGCATGTTGTATAAAAGCAGGGTGGGGGAGGGGGGCCAGGAGTGGATGAGATTTGTCTAGTTTGGTACAGGGGAGGGGTCATGAGCCACCTATACGTGCCCAGCTTAGTGCCTGTAACACTGATTTCCTTCCTCTAGCTTTCCTCTTGCCAAGGTCTATTCTGGTCTCCTAGGTGGCCCTGTCCCCAGCAAGGGCATGTCCTGTGCACATGGCCAGCGCCGGCTGTTTCACCAGGCAATCTTCCCCTGAACATCAATGCACTGTGGTGGAGAAATCAGTCTCTTGTGGGCTCCTGGAGCAATGGATGAGCTGAGTTTCTGAACAAAACTGAGGCCTAGAACCTACCTGGTGATGATTCTCCAAGCCACAGTTTTACCCAGGGCCCACCCTTGCAGTCACCCCACCTCGGTTCATCAGAACAGAAATCACCTACTGACACCATTCATCTAAACGAGATGACTACGGGGGAGACTGGCTTTCCAAATCCATCCAGCCCACCATACTGCTTTCATTCTCTGAACATCTGTCTATGAAAATAAACGCTAATAAAAATATCACAGTGCTTATGATGAGAGTTGAGTTTCAGAGTGCCAGAGGACGGGAGTGTGGGACACCGTCTCGCTGAGCCAAGGACTCAAAGCTATTTCTATAGTAGCCCAAGGGTGTGACTGTGGTCTCCAGAATTAGACCCTGTTCTCTTTCTCACCACCTGTGTGACCTCAGGTAAGTTACTCAGCCACTCTGAACTGTCTCCTCATCTGTAAAATGAGGATGGTAATAGGATTGCGTTCAGTAGCGCCTGGTCCCTGGTTGGCGGAAATGCTAGTTGTCATTGCTGTTGTTATTATCTGACTCTGCAAGATACGGAGGGATTTTTTATCTTCTCTGCTCGCCCCCCTGCAGATTATCTCCCAGGATATCTCACCTGGGTTAATATTAAGGTGCAGTTGCTTTGCGGGGGTACACACTAAGCTTGCTAGAGAGAGGAAATCCGGACACAGGCTGGAGCGAGGAGATTAAACATGTGCTGTGATAACTCATAAGCGAACAGGTTTATGGACAAACAAAGATCGACTTTAATAATACGTTAATAACCCCTTCGTTGTTTTTCAGGGCACTGCCCAGCCTCACCTTGGTTACAGGGAGGAAAGCACACAGTCAAGGCTTCGATTCAGGAGTCCCCCCTCCCTCTGGCTTCAGCCAAACTTACCTGGCAGTGTCCTCACACGGCACACATAGGGGGCACTCTCTTTGGACCAGGTTGGAACAAAAATTGTGATGGTCCCAAGGAACTCCGTGTCGGGGGTCAGGCCAAAGAACTCGTATTCTCTCTGCTTTCCTCCAAGGTGCTGGATTTGACAGAGAACCCAGGGTGACTCCTCTTACACACCCTCCACGCGGAGCTCAAGCAAGCCTGCTCACACCCCTGCTGGGTTACGGCGCTTAGTGCAAGGACTCCACCAGCCCCCGAACCAAAACTGGGGGGTCAGTCTGCAGTGCTCCATTCCCGGTCCCCTGCCTTCTGCTTTACCCCCAGTCCAGGCAGTCACCAAGCTCCACGCACCCTCGCTTAGAACAGTGCCTGGTACATAGCAAGCGCTCAATAAACACTAGCTTCCGTCATTGCCACTGCCCCATCAACACCATCATATGCACCACGGCCACCATCACCATCACCACCACCCCCTCAGCCCCACCACCATCACCACTATCACCATCACCACTACCATGACCGCCACCACCACCACGAATTTATTGGAGGCTAGAGTAATCATGAATGTGTATGTGCTTGATAATAGAGTTGCGAATTCAAGGAGAAGTAGACAGTTCCACAGTCACAGCTGGAGGCTGTCACACTCCGAGCAGTTAAAAGGACAAGCAACTCCTCCCGAGTGGGGAAGGGCAGAGGAGGCCTGGCTAACACCCCTCGCCTCCTCCATCTAATTGTTATGTGTGGCTCACTCCACCGAACGACTGCCAGGTACACGTTCCCTTCAAGTGCACATGGAACATTCGCCGGGATAGGCCATGTGCTGAGCCATAGGACAAGTCTCCATGAATTTATAAGGACTGAAATTGCACAGAGTTTTTTCTGACCACAAACTGAATTAAATTATGAATTAATAACATTAAAATATTCAGTAAAACCTCAAATATTTACCCAAAAATAGTTGTGATAAGAACTCTCCCTGCTCAATAATCTCAAATTGCTCCCCCTGACTACTGAGATGATTCCTCCACCCGCCGTCCCGGACCTATGCAGCATGGCCCCAGCCTGTCTTCCTGGGCGTATCTCCCATGGTTCCTCTCCATCTATCAGTGGTTCTCAAACTTCAGTGTGGGCAAGAAGCACTTGGGTGCTCACTAAGATTCAGATCCTAGGGAGCAACTAGAGAATTCGATTAAATAGATTGGAAGGGGGAGCATTTTTTATTTTATTTTATTTTTTGGTTAATCTTCACCCGAGGATATTTTTTGCTTTGATGTTTAGAGAGAGTGAAAGGGAGGGAAAGGGGGGGGGCAGAGAGAGAGAGAGAAAAACATCGATGTGAGAGAGACACATTGATTGGTTGCCTCCTGCACATGCCCCAACTGAGGCCAGGGATCGAACCCGCAATCCTTCGGTACACAGGCTGACACTCTAACCATTGAGCAGCACTGGCCAGGGTGGAAGGGGGAGCATTTTAACAAATGCTGTAGGAGATTCGGATGCCCCTGGCTTGGGACCCTGTTTTGAGAAATTGTTCTGCATGGCCTCTTGCTCCAGGCAAACCGGGCAGTTTTGTGCTTTCCAATAACATCCTAAGTTTTTCTGCTCCTCTCTCTGATCACAGCGGGGCAGTGTAGGCCAGTGGGGACAATGTGGGCTTTGAACAGGGCTGGGTTTGAATCTTGACTAGGCTATTATTTGCTGAACAATCTTGAGCAAGTGACTTAACCTCTCTGAGCCCCTGTTTTCTCATTCAGAAAATAGAGGAGGTAATAGCACCTTCCACACAGGGCTTGGGTGAAGATTAAGTGATATCATAAACATACATTATCTGGGGCACCTCAGAAATCGGCATTGGCACCAGAAAGTTTTCTGTTTCAGAAATCTTTCCCAATTTCTCTGCACTGCCGTCTCCCCTCTCTCTTACTGGCCTCTGCTCTGCCTCACACAATACCCTTATTTCCTTCTACCTATACCTGTTCGAATTAATGTTTAAATTCCCTTCCTACCCACTACATAATAAACTCCTCGAGTGCAGAAACAGTCATTCAATGGAATTATTGATTAATTGCACATGCTGGGGGGAAGGAAATACCACATATTTTCTGAATACAAAAAGAAAGAACTTGTATATTGTTTGACAGTTCATGCCCTTGCTGTTCATCTTTTTCATTATTACTGATATTAAGACCCTGCTTGTATCCAGTTCCTACAAATAGTAGAGACCCAGCAAAAAGAACAGAGGTGGTAGCAATTGATTCCAGCATTTTCTGAAGTAGATATTAATAGAGGTTGTGCACCAGGATGTTGGAAGGCACTAGGCAAAAAATTATGAGAAACAATAAATATTGTGCAAAATAAAAGGTCAAATGCATTTGAGAGAAGTTTGCATTAAACAAATTGGAACTGGAGTCTTGGCTTTGCAGGACTTGTCAGGGACTTTAGCATGCTATTGTGTGTGTGACTCCACTAGGGAGAGGCTGTGGACATGCTTCGGGAAATGCTAACTTATATAACATATCTCCTTCCTACTTAAAGCAACGCAGATCTAGTTGAGAGGGGAATGGATTTCCCAGGCAGGGAAGGACCAGGGCGGCACGTACACTTGCCATTTATTTACCATTTGGTAGGTTTTGTTGACCTGGAGGTCTAAGCGGTAGAACAGGTCATGGAAGATGTCCTCCAGGGTTAGCCGGTGGCCATTCCCTGCGTGGAGGGGCGTGGAGGTGGGATGGACAGTCATCTGGATGGATCTCACCTTGGGGACACAGGTCACATCAGGTGGTTTGATGGTAGCTGGAACAAGGGAGAGAGAAAGGAAAAGAAAAAGATCAGAATTAGCCAGCAGCGGGAAGTGGCTGCTTCCCTACTCCTCCCACTCCAGGCCCAGCTCTGCTTCTCAACGCCTCAGTGAAACAAATAGATGAGAGGAGTTCTGCCAGCGACTGGTGTTTGGGTTTCAGGCTGGCAAAGGGGTGACCAAAAGTGAGTAGGAAGATCTCAGGGAGAGGGACACTGCCCCCCTAGGGGGTCGATTGTGCCCTTGGCCCAGCCCCCACATATCCTGGGCCCTTCACCTCACCTTGAGTCTGCCTGGATCACTTTTCCCCCTAGCCTATTGGCAATGACAGCTTTGGGGACTGATGACAGTTCAGTGACATATCCTAAGTAATGTTTGGGGTGCCCAATATTATTGATTCAGCCTTAATAGCTCAGGCCTAAGAGTTTAGTCTTTCTCCAGATGGAACTTTCTATTTTTATTGTTGTTATTGTTAATCCTCACACAAGGATATTTTTTCCATTAATTTTTAGAGAGAGTAGAAGGGAGGGAGGAGAGAGAAGCATCGATGTGAGAGACACATTGGTTGGTTGCCTCCTGCACGTGCCCCCACCAGGACCTGGGAAGGAACCTGTAACCCGGCTACGTGCCCTTGACGGGGAATCGAACCCGTGACCCTTCAGTGCTCTGGGCGATGCTCTAACCGTTGAACCACGCTGGCCAGGGCCAGATGGAACTTTCTAAATAACCAAATGACTTTGACTGGTTTACAGGCCCCTTTGGGAATTGGATGGATCCTACGGCTCTTCTCTCCTCCAAAATGTACACATACAAAAATCTTGCCCTCAGTTTCAGGGATTCATGAACCTCACTCCCCCTGAAGCTAATTAATAAAAAATGCTCAAGGATCCATTAACTTCCAAGATTAAAAACATCTGCGCCACAAGAACGGTCACTTCAGTGTTGTTTATAAAATTGAGAAACTGAGTTAAATGTCTTCAAAAGTGAGTTAGGGGCGTAAATCAGAGTACCTCTATAGCATGGATCATTTTTAGCAGTGAAGTAGCATGTTACGGAAAAATATTTAATGAGCGTGAGCAAATAAATGTGCAGGACACCACTGTATGAAAAACAAACAGCCGGGTTACAAAGAGTAGATACAGTTGCTAGCAATGGCAGCTACGCTGAAGTGTTCAGATTACGTGGGGCTACTTTTATTTTTCTCTGTGCATTTCTATATTTTCCTGAATTTCTACAATAAACATGTATTCATCGAATGAGACAAGAAAAAATCAAATAGCTTGTTTACTTTAATTTTTAATTTTCTTAAAAAAGACACACATGTGGTTGTCGAGTCAGTTAGTGAACGTCATCATCGGCTTCACTTGTGTGGGGAGTTTGGCAACAAATATTCCTTCCTTTCCCTCCGTTCCTTCCTCCCTCCCTCCCTTCCTTCCCTCCTCAGTGACGTATCGAGCATCTCCCATGTGCCAAGCACCACGCTAAGGGCTGGGGTACAGTGGATTCCACACCACCCACGCCCTCACGGAGCTCAGGTGTCAGCCGGGGAGGCGGAGGACAGCCAGGTAAGCAGACACTAGAACTGCAGGCTGGGATACGAGCTATGGAGACAACGCACAGCTGATGTGACAAAGAATACCAGGCGGTGACCTGGTAACATCAGGTTGGGGCCTGGGAGTGGGGACCCTCACTTAGGAGGTGATGTTGAAGCTGAGACCAGACTCAGGATTGGGAAAGAGCCCAAGTTCGGAGGCCTTGGTCGTAGTGGAGGGAAGATGAAGGGGGTCTGAACTGGGGAGTTTGGGGTGGAGGTGAGGGCGAACCACCACACTGGGGACCCTCTCCATCAGGACGCCTTCCCTAGGAGCCACATCCTGAACAGCACCCCCAGGCCGAAGGCAGAGCCCTCCTGGGCCGTCCTGGCCGCCCCTGTAATGAGGAGGCTCCTACTCACTGTGCTGCAGCGAGCTGAACCGGTCTGTCATCTTGGTGGCGGAGCGGCCTCCCGCGCTGGTGGCCGTGACCCGCGCGTAGTAGAGCTCGGAGACGCTGGCCGTCTCCAGGGTCAGGTTGCAGAATTTCTGGGTGATCCGCTGGCAGCCCTGCTTCGCCAGCCACTCGATCTCTCCGTACCTGCAGGCAAGGGAGGGGCCGGAGCACACCTTCAATGAGCAGGCCTGGTGTCAGGCCTGTGGTTTATTAATAATGATAACGATAGCTAATATTTATTCAGCAGGCCCTGTGTTCCAGGCCTTTTATGTGGATGATTTGTTAGTTCTCGCATTGATCCCCTGAGGCTCAGGCATTATCCTCTCTCCTTTTCAAATAAGGAAGCTGAGGCTTACAAGTAAATTATGCCCAGGTGCTTGAAGCATGCCTTCAGGGAGCCAGGGCTTGAACCCAGCCGGTCCGAAGCCACATTCTGGCCTCATCGTCACCATAACCCTTTGAGGCGGGCACTATTATCCCCACTTTACAGATGAAGGAACCGAGGCTCAGAGATGGGGAGTGACTTGCCGCAGGGTAAAGTGGCAGGACCAGATTTGCAGATTCCTGAGCGCATGCCAACCCTCCTTCTCTGCATGGGAACAGGGACACAGGCTGGATGGCGTGGGCACAACTTTGTGTTGATCTAATCTCACCAGTAATAATAACGATTTGCCAGGCACCGGTGCCAATGACTATCTTATTGACTCCACCTAACGACCTTATGATGAAGGCACGATCTCTATCCTTACTTTATGGACGGGGAAACTGAGGCTTGGTGTGGTTGCCCAATTGCCCCAGGTTATATAGTTGAGAGCTGGCGTTCAAGCCAGAGCCCATACTTCTAACAATTATTTCATGCTCCCTCTGCAAAAGAACCAAAGGAGCAGAGCTATATTGGGGGTATAACAGTAGTCGGGGTGGGGGTCCTGGGGCACCTGGAAGGGGGCATTTTCTTGGAAGGGTTGGTTTCAGAGCAGAGTCAGAAGAGGTCATGTTGGGAGGGAAGCCTACGTCTTATACTCGACACTGTAGACTGTGTCTGGGGCGCTGTCCAGCCCGCTGTCCCAAGTCAGGATGTTTTCGAAGTTGCTGGACTGGAATTTCACGTGCTGAAGGAGATCCGAGGCGTCCTCAGCAATGTGAGCTGCAGGGAGTGGGAGCAGGGTGAGCGGATGGGCTGGTGGACCCCGCCCCCAGCACAGACCGCCCAAGGAGGGGGTGAGACGGCGCACCCACCCGCTCAGCAGGGGCTGTGCTCACTGACCGTCGCTGCTCTCCTTCACTTAGCTTCCTTTTTATCAAGCTAAAATTCACATTCCATGAAAGTACCATTTAAAGCATATATTTCAGTGGGTTTTTAGTATATTCAAAAAATTGTGCAGCTATCACCACTCCTATCTAATGCCAGATCATTTCCCCCCCCCGAAAAGAAACCCTGTGCCCATTAGCCTCCCCTCCCCCGGCCTTAGACGGCCACTCATCTGCTTTCTGTCTCTGTGGATTTGCTTATTGGACTTTTCATGTCAAGAGAGTCATACAGTGTGTGGCCTTTGTGTCTGGCTCCTTTCACTTAGCAGAATGTCTTCAAGGTTCATCCACGTTGTAGCACGAATCAGTGCTTATTTCCTTTTTATGGCTGAATGATATGCCCTTGAATGGATATACCACATTTTGTTTATCCAGCCATCGGTTGATGGACGTGTGTGTTGTTTCCACTCCTTGGTTATTGTGAATGTGCCTGCTGCGAGCATTTATACACACGATCAAGGGGACATATGTCTTCAGTCCTCTTGCGTGTATAGCTAGAAGTGGAATAGCTGGGTCATATGGTAACTTTATATTTAAGTTTTTGAAGAACTGCCAAACTGTCTTCCAAAGTGGCTGCACCACCTTACATTCCCACCAGCAATGCCTGAGTGGTCCAATTAGCCCACATCCTTGCCAACACTGGTTGTCACCTCTCACTCACTTCTGAACACCATTGGAAGCCGGCGTCCTCCCATATAGTTTAGAGAAAGTCAACTAAGATGTCTAAGTAGCTTGCCCAAAGTCAGTAACCTCAATCATGGATGGAGCAGATGTTTGTAAGTCCCTGCCTCTCTGCCGGCCAGACCAGTCCCTGTGCACCCACTATGTGCCTTCTTAGGAAGGCAAAGGCTCTCCTTGAAGTCAGAACTGAACGGTGGCTTCTGGTGGGGTGGTAAGGTCAAGGGCTGGAGAGAGAGAGGTTGGGATTTGAGAGAAGGCCAGGGCCTGTCTGGGGTGGGCCTAGCCTCCCTTAGTGCAGGGTTAGGGTCTGCAGTGGGAAGATTGCTCATTGGGATCGGTATCCTGGGCTATCTGGGTTGAGGGGAGGCAGGGGGCTGAGGCTGGGACATGCTCGGGAGGCAATGGCCCCGGCTGGGCGGAGTCTGGCACCACTGCTCAGGAGGGAGCTGCAGCTGGCTCCCTGAAATGGAGCGGGTGGACCTGGTTGGGCCCCCTCTTTTAGGAGGTATCAGGGCTAGCAAGTTCTCCCCTCTCCTCCCACCCACTCGTTTCTTTTGCTCCTCAAATCCATCCTCCGTTCCTCGGCCCGTGTCCCTTCCACACTTCCCGGATGAAAGTCTGCATTGTGAAATCTGGGAAAACATGTGTTGCGGAGACTGACTGACTATATAGATCTTATAAAAGGAAGTTTGCACATTTTTATGAAAAAACGATTTTATGTCAACCAGATGGGAAGCTGAGGAAAACAAACGAACAAAAACAATTCACCGTGCTCTGGAATCAGCCTAAGAAAGCTGGGGTGAGGGAACCCGGGCTCCCTGAGTGACCTCACCGACTCTTAATCTCCTAGGGTCGGCTTCCCCGGTTCCCCTGTCTCAAAGGGCCAGGGGCCTCCGTGACTCCCAGCCAGAACGCCTGGGGGTCTGAAGGAACATGTCTTGGTGTCTCTTGAGGATGCATCTTCCTAGCTCATCTAAGGCCCAGTGTGTTGGGCCCGGTGTGGTGGCAGGTGGAGAAGAGACCAGAGGGGCCTGGGAAACACCGTGCGTCTAGTCAGCACCAGCCGGTGAAGCTCTGGCCCTTCGTGGGCTCATCCTGTACTTGAACCACAGGGCCCTGCACAGCCATCTCCCCTCTTCAGCAAAAGCTACGCTTTTACTTCCTGAGAAAGCTCTCTGGATTTCATTAAACTTCTCAGGGAGCAGATACAATCTAGTATCTCACTCATCTGCCTGAAATTTCTCCGTCATGATGAATCAAAACATCCCCCAGCCCCGGCGGGTGGCTCAGTTGGTTGGAGCATTGTCCTGTGCACCATGAAAGGTTGAGGGTTCCAGTCCGGGGCAGGGCATGTACCTAGGTTGCGGGTTTGATCCCTGGACGAGGCGCGTGTGGGAGGCAACCGATCAATGTTTCTCTCTCACATTAATCTTTCTCTCTTTCTCTCTCTCTCTCAAATTAATAAAAGCATATCCTTGGGTGAGAATTTTAAAAAAAAATCCACTGAATTGGATTTGAAAACTATGCACTTGGCCCTGTTTTAAAAGGGCCCGGGTGCTTTAGGACGTATTAATGAGGCAAACCTGGCCACGGTGGGAGGAAATACCTTCCAGATCTGTCAAGAAGGGTTAGAAGAGGCCCCCTTGGAGTGTGGAGAGAGGCAGGGGTTTGTCCACCACGTCCCAGCACGCAGCTCAGCCCCAGCAGAGGAGAAACTGAAACTGGTTGTCCTGGGCCAGGCAAGGTGCAGGGAGATGGGCCCGATCACTGGCTCCCAGGGGAGGTGGGGGCCACAGGGCCCTGGGCACTCACCAGCCAGGGATCCCGCAGCCAGGATGGTCAGTAGTGTCCTCATCGGGCCGCCGGGCGCAGAGCCCTCTTCTGGCCTCCACTCCGGGCCGACACTGAGCGAGCGCCGGGAAGGTTTGCCGCCTTGGCAGCTGACTCCACCCGGGCTCAGGGCGGGGAAAGCAGGAGAGGGTGGGACCCGAGCAGTGGGGAGCGGGTACAAAGGTGCCTGGTGTGGGTGCCTGGGAATTCCAGGTCCTGGGTGGGATCCAAGGGAGTTCCTTCTCTAGATGCAGAAAATAGCAATAGTGACATGACAGGCCAGCTTGTTTATCTGGTCCTGTGGCTGATTCATCCCAAGGCTCTTCGGTGGTTATCAGTGAACCGAGAGGCAGAAAAGGCAAAAAGAATCCATAGCACACGGCCTTATCAGAGAGCAATTTGGCACAGGGTATCGAAAGCCTGTAACAGGTGCCCTGGCTGGTTTTGCTCAGTGGTTAGAGCATCGGCCCTCCGACTGAAGGGAACCGGGTTCGATTCCAGCCAAGGGCATGTACCTCGGTTGCAGGCTCGATCCCCGGCCCCAGCCAGGGCACATGAGGGAAGCCACCAACTGATGTGTCTGTCTCACATCAATGTTCCTCTCTCTCTCTCCATTCCATTCTGAAAAAGCAATAGAAAAAAATATCCTCAGGTGAGGATTGAAAAAAAAAAAAAAGAAGAAGAAGCCTATAACACATACATGTTGCTCCAGAAATTCCATTCTCAGGGATTTACCTTGAGGAAAATCACTGGACCAGGGAGCAGAAAATGTATTCCAGAATGTTCCTTGTGCCAAGGGAAAAGCAATGATTCCTTGGCTTTGTTCTGGCAGGAGGAGGCATAGGGTGTCTGCTGTCCCTCCTGTGCCCCATATCAAAGCAGGTCCCCATGCTGGATGATGGGATGCGAATAGTCTCCCTCCTAGAGAGATTGCTGGGGTGAGAAGCCAGGGCACTCTCACCTTGAGCCTTTGGGGTCTGGAATCTGCTAAAGGTTGGGGGGGGGGGCAGATCTCAAACTTCAGTGACTCTATTGTGCTAAAGATGGGGGCAGAATTCATGAATGGGCCTTTAGTTTGGGACAATGAAGGTTCACCCGAGCTATCGTTCTACCAAGTGCTGTCTCCATAGGGATTAACGTGAAGTTCACTGGAATGGGGATTTAGGAAAGAATTTCCTCAATAGCTTAGGAAATATTTTCTCTTTCTCACTGGGAAAACTGAAGGGGCTTGGACTCTGGTTAGGGTAGACATGACCATAGCTCTCTGTCCCTGGGGAGAGTTTGGCTGACACAGCAGGCTGAGGCCAATAGCAGGAGAGCTGGCTCCTAAGCGAGGCTGTGATAACCAGGGACCTGTATTTAAGCTGTTCTTTCCTGTGTTGTAATTGTTTTCTATCAGCCCTCAGTCTTTGGTAAAGTTCGTTTGACAAAACAGCCAAATTTGAGCTGTGCTTTGGGAGAATTTAAGACTGGCCCGTGCCAGTCCTGTAATTACAGGACACTACATTTCCCAGACTCCTTTGTCAGCTGCCTTCTGAGAGGTTTGGCCAATGGGGGGCACTGGAGAAAGAAGGGAGAGGTGAAGGAGGGAAGGCAGGGTATTTCTTCCCCTCTTTCTTTGCTTTGAGTGGCATCCCCAGCAACGGCTGTGTGTCGTCTGGAGCTCTAGCTCCCTGCGGCCAGGCAGCCAGCCACCAACATCTTTCTGTCCGGTGGCCAGCTCCTGGTAACAACATCTCTCTATCTCCTCTCCCCTAGTTTTCCCCTTTAGCTCAAAGGGTGGAGCAGCTTCCTGCTTGGATTATTAGCTCTTCCATCATCTGGGTCGCCAACCACCTGTATTAAAGGCCCTTGCATTGAAAGACTTGAGAGGTTTCTGTGTTCCTGAATGGACCGTGATGGATGCAGGGCCTTTGATGACTTCAGTGACAAGGTGGTGTAGGGAGACCATGGCCAGAGAAACAGGTTACAAAGGGAGAGGAGCAGTTGCCGGAGCCACGTTGGCTGCCTTGCAAGGAGGACTGATCTGTGGGACACGAAACCGTCCTTGGGGACTCTCAGAAGCCCCTGGAGGGAGATACTTGATGGAAGAGCTAGATTTCCCATCGTTCTGAGGGACTGTGGTTATATAGGAATTATGGGAAGGAAGATACCTGAATTGTTAAAGAACTTGGGAACATGCAGATTTCATTTCTAATAGTAAAAAAACAAAAACAGTCTCCACCTCCAACCATAGGGGTTTGGTTAAATGAGTATGGTACGTCCACCCATCGCAAGATGAAAGCAGCCTTCACACTAATGCTGGAGACAATTGTCCTGCGGCCAGCACTTGTTCTGATGGCTTCTTTCCATCAAGTGGAAAGAAGCGCATCATACGCCTTGTAGAGCACAAGCCTGGGTGAAACACATACGCACCCACGTAGAGAAAAACTCTCGAAAGATCTAATATGAAAATATTAATGCAGTTATCTTTGGGTGGTAGTAGAACTGCAGGCGGTTTTTATTTCCTTTCCTTTGCTCATCTGCATTTTCTAGTTTTTCTAGGAAATGCTTTGTATTAAGAAAAGGCAAGGTCAATGAACAAAACAAACAGGCGTGAAAGGAGTGACTTTGCGAAGTGTATGATTGCCTGATCACTGTGCTGTGTGCCTGAGATTAAAACAAAATAATATTGACTGTGAACTGTAATAAAAAAAAGCCGTGCCTTTGTCTGGACTGCACCCTGCTCCTGGAATGCCATGTCCTCTCCCTCAGGCAAACTCCCACTTATTCGAAATCCCCAGAGATGGTTTCTCCTGCTGCGTGATGTTGTGGCAACTCCAGCCCACCACACTTTCACTTTTTAAATCCTTCTAGAGCTCTAGTCTGTGTGCCTTTGGCATTTCCCAGTATTATTCTTCAGTTATGCTCTTGTTTAAGACTGGAAAGGAGAGGCTCAGGTTGGGGCAAGGTGAGACAAGAGGACCAACTTCAAATACCAAAGGGGCTGCCACGTGGAGAAGGGTCTAGTCCCCCTTTGAGTAACTGCCTCTAAACAGGAGAACCAGGAGGCCTGTGAGGGGAGAGGCGAAGAAGGCACATTTCTTTGGATGGAAGGAAATAGCACTTGTTCTGATGGCGTGGCCGAAGATGGGCTGCTCTTGGTTGCTGGGGGTCAATTCCATACGTCAGTGAGAGGCTGTGACCACTGTACATGGTCCCTAGGTCACTTTATTCTCTGGCCTCTAAAAGTCCATGCTTCTTGTCTCCCCAGCAAGAGACAAGATGTTCTGAGTGCAAAGAGCACACCTTGTATTTCTCCGCACCCTCCACGTGATGAACACAGAGAACTGTACAGTGTTGACGTGTGGAATTGACCTTTACAGCAGCAGATCCACCTGCTGGTTCTCTCTGGCCGGGACTACCAGGAAAAGCACCTGTTTTCTCTCTGATAAATGTCTCCAACGCACATTGCATTGTCTTGCCTCTGAGCCTTTGTACAAGCTGTACCAGTTGCCCAGAACACCCTTCCCACCCGCCTTTCCCTGTCTGATTTCTGTTCCTTCTTCAGATCTCTTCTCAAATTCATTTCCTCCAGGAAGCCTTGCTTATGTGAGCCACTGATCTGGGCGGGTTAGGAGCCCCGACTCTGTGCTCCTCCCTCATCTTAGTGTGCATTGCACCATATTATTTTTTCCTTCTGTCATCAGTTATGGGGACCAAGTATGTAACTTGCTTTCTTTGACATCTCAGCATCCACCACGAGCTGGCACAGAGCAGGTACCTGGTAATGTCTGTTGACTGAATGAGTGAGCTGGGTGAACTGGCCAGGGTTTCGATATTGGCCGTGGGACATCCCTAAGCTGTAGAAAAAACATATCCTAGAATGACAAATACTCAGGAATGTGACCTGCTCCTGTCCCTTCTTTCAACACACAGGGACCCCAGGGCCTGTTCTGCAGAAGCAAGAACATTGACAGTGGGGTGTGCTTGGGGGGAAGGGGAGTGCTATGCCGTCTCTGTGGTTGGTGGCACAGCAGTGAGAGAGCCTGATGGGGGTCCCTGATCACTCACGGATGGGGAGGGCAAGGAATGAAGCTTTGGCAACCAGCCCCGGAGCCTCTTCTTAGAGAAAAGCCTGAGAGCCAGACTCACTTTGGAGTCTCCAAGCCTAGGCTGTGTCAGCCAGGGACACGGACTTAGCTGTTCCACGTTGGGATCCTGGCTCTTGCCCTTACCTTGCACCTGACTCCAAATGACCTTGGCTTGGTCTCATCTCCTCTCTGGGCCTCAGTTTTTCTGTCTGTAATGGAGGCTTGGTCTAGAAGTCCCCTAATGGCCCTTGGAACTTGAATGGCTTCTGTTTTTATGTCACTTTGGGGTTGGAAACCTCTCCTGACATTGCAGAATTCCCTTCATGGCTATTGTTGGTGACACAAACACAAATTCAGCTCAGCAGTTATTATTTTTAAATATGCCTTATTGATTTTAGAGAGAGGCAGGGAGAGGGAGAGAGACTGAAACGTCAATGATGAGAGAGTCATTGATCGGCTGCCTCCTGCACGCTCCCCACTGGGGATCGAGCCCACAACCCGGGCATGTGCCCTGACCTGGAAATGGAACCGCGATCTCCAGGTGAGCTCAGCAGTTATTGACTCTGCTTATCATTTCAGCTCTCTCAGAGTAAGGAGTTCTTGAAGCTTATTACACGCTTATAAGACTACGCTTCTTCATAAAATCATTAAGAAGACCCCACGTCTCATGCCAGGATTGGGGGAGCAGTTTCACAGGGGCCCTGGGAGGCAGGCAGTGAACAGGATTGGGCTTTGGGCAGCAGGCCCAGCTTTGAGTCCTGGCTCTGCCACTTGCCCAGGGTGCAGGTTGCTTCACCTCCCCCTCAGCTTTCTCAGCCACAAAAGGGAAGTAATCGTCTCCGCTCCTGGGGTTGCTGGAGGGTTAAAAGCAGCTGATGTCTCCCCAGTTTCTGAGGAGGAGGCTTCCTGCTGCACGTCTCCTCTGTCACAAGACAAGGAACCAAGTCCAAGAGAGGTCCCTTGAAAACTCTGGGGAAACCCCACACTCCTGGGTGTGTCGGGGTGGGGATGGTGGGAGGGGCAATGAGGACAGCGATAAGTGTCCCCTTAGAAGTCTGAGCTGACGTTAGTGCCTGAGGCCAAATCCCAGGGACCAAGGAGTGCGGCCATGGCACCCCGGAGTTTAGGCATTGAGCTTGAATGAGGATTATTTAGAAGAGGGGTGTCCATGAAGGCTCAGACATGGGAGTGGGGGCGGGATGCTGAGCCCCTGCTGAGACCTGGCTTCCCAGACGGTCCATTTAGTGCCCAGAGAAGCTGAGGCTTAGAGTTGGGTGGGGGGAGGCATGCAGTGCAAGACCCAGTGAGACTCACCCTGAAGGCGTCAGCCCCTGGAGGGGCCTCCCACCACCTGCTGAAGGTTGTTCCCACCAGGAGAATATACGCGGGGGCATTCCCACCTCGGGATGCCCAGCTTCTCCTCCTCGCCTACCTAGAGAGGCAGCAAGGGGGAAAAAAGAGTCTTGACAAGCAATAGAAGCTGTCACCTCTGTATCCTGTATCATCACATGCCAAGAGGTGGGGCTCCCTGGGCTGCAGTGGGTCCCGGCGGCAACCAGTAGCTCTTGAGTAACTGACTCATGAATCTGACTCACTCATTAGATAGAGATGTCACTTCTGCCCTGTGTTTTTTTTCTTTTTTTTCTCCCCCTTTTATCACATTGTACACACAGGAATGAGCTCAAGGGAGATGTAAGCAAGCAGCCATCCACCAAGTGCTAAGATGTACGAAAAACAGTTACCGTCAGGGGATCAGGTGCTGTTCTGCTCCCACTTGGGCCCCTCCCTTGCCATTTTCCTCTCTGAGCAGCACTGATGGCCTCACCTCGGGCCAGATGCTGGGCTGAGGAAGAGCAGTCATCCACGTGTGACAAGAATTTGGGATCTGAGATGGTATCCTCTAACGCAAGACCTCTGGCCCTCATAATTCCTGTTAGTCATATAAAAATATAAGTCGGCCACAGCCAGCTCCTTACTGACTCCAATTCGTACATCAATTCATACATCATTCCTTCATTCGCTGATTCAATACCAAGCTTCCACCGTGGGCCAGGTGCTGGTGCCAGGAGCAAAACAGTCCCTTCCCTAAAGGAGTTCTAAGGATGTGACATCCATTACCCCAAACCTCCCCTCTCCCAGCCCCCTGAGCACTGTTCTTGTAAGAACCTGTGTGACCCAGCAGCCCTGCCAACCCACCACTATCTAGAAGCTGCCACCAACAGGCCAAGAGCAGCTCAAAGGTGACCTGGCATCGGAGGGCAGGGTGGGAGGCAGCTGGGGGTCACCTGCAGAGGAAGTTCTGCCCTGTGTTCTGGAAAGGACCTACTGCACACCCATCCAAGGGGGCAGATGCCCAACCTGACCACAAGCTGCCATATGCACATAATGTGGATTGGCAAGGACATTTGGTTGTATGTAATAGGTCCTGGGAGATGGCTTAAAACTGGGCTGCAGGGAAGCTGACAATGACAGGGCTGCCACTGGGCTGCAAGAATGGATCAGAAGCAGGGTTGATCATTTCTCATCTCAGCAGCTTCGTGGCGGCCTCATTCTCGTCTCTTCCGCACACTTGATTTTCCCATTTCTCAGAGTGGAAAGTTGGGCAGTAGTAGGTTGGAACCTGGTCCAGGCTCAGCCAGCCAGGAAGACTTCTGAATTCCAGGGAAAGGGACTTGGGTCAGCTCAGCTTGGGTCTAGTGCCTGCGATGGCATCAGTAAATGGTGACAATCTGGGTGGTTACCAGGTGGCCTGACAGAATCCGTTAGAGATCTACTGGAATGAGTTTGGGTTTGCAAGGCCAGAAGCTGAATATGCTGTATCCTTCCATGAGTTGCAGTAGGGTGAGCTGCCAGGGTGGTGGGCACAGCTCTGGCCTCATTGTAGCAGGTGATGTGGGTGTCCTGCCCCCACCCCCTGGCGCTCACCTTGATGGATTCCAACTGTTAAGTACCTGCAACTCTCTGGGAGGGAGCAGCCCTCTGCACAGGACTGACAAGAGCTGGAAGATCGATTCCCCAGCTCCTGCCCCTGGCAGACAAACCTGGGGGTGTCCAACACTGAACTCCCAATGCTCCTCAGGGGGACAGGGCCCCAGTTGCCCGGGGCAGTGACCTGTTTGATTTTGCACCTAGACTGGCTGTCCTTCCTCTTGTGTGGCTTCCCCTACTGGAACGACTGCGGGGCTTTGTACTCTGAAATCTTGGTCTCTGGGTCAGTGGCTGGGGACCCAACCCCTTGTGGTCTAAACAGCTAGCGGAGTGGTGGGGAGCCTTTGAGAAATAAAAGCACACACTTTTCCATTCAGTTCTGCCTTTTTCTCTAAAAATAGAGCTCTTTATTTGAGACAGGATACCAATGAACATTAAGAAATTATTTAAATATGATATAAACATAGAAAGTTAGAAATAAATACAAAAACCTAATATATAATCTCAGTACAGTTGACCCCTGAACAACATGGGTTTGAACAGCTCGGGTCCATTTATATGCAGATTTTTTTCAATAAATACAGTTGTATGTGAGTTAATTCTTGTATTTTTATTTATTGTATTTGTATTGCCACTGTAAACCTACTTTTGCCCACCCCTGTATACAATCGGCCATTCGCATCCCTGGGTTTTGTATCCACAGATTCAACCAAACGCTGATGGAAAAATGGTATTTTTGATCCCTGGCTTGGAATTCACGGATGCGGAGGGCCGAACTGTATGCACTGGTCTATTCCATTTATTATTAGGGGCTTGAACATGCATGGATTTTGGTATCCGCAGGGGGGACTGGTCCTGGAACTAATCCCCCCGCGGATTCTGAGGTATGATTGAAGTTTTCGGTGGATTTGAAAGTTGTCTGTGAATTTTCCACTGTGTGTGGGGGTCAGCGCCCCTCACCTCTTCCGAGTCAACTGTGCTCAGAATTATGAGGCTGCTTTAACCTGAGGCGTCAGGCATCTTTACCTGCTGTCCCTTGGGTGTGGCCCTGGACTGTGTATATGACAGGGCTTTGCAAACAGTTAATGCTGAGCACACCCGACAGGTTATTATATTGGTTATCATGCTCTTTCCTAATGTTTCCTACAGTTTTTAAATGATTTAATGACTATAAAGGAGCTGGAATTCAGAATTACTAAAAAGCTCAGATTGTCTCTGAAATTAAACTTTGGGGGGGGGAGCTTAAAAAAAATCCCAAGGTTTAATCATAGAGATAAAGTGATAAGACTTTTAGTTTAAAAAAAAACAAACACACACATGAAGTTTACCTTCAGAAAGTAGCCCGGCTGGGTCCCAGAAAGAACTTCAGCCTTAGTCTGGGCATTTGCCTGGGAACTGGCCCGGAGCCCAGGAGGCCAATTCCCTGCCAGTTGCTGCCTCACCCCCAACAAGTCAGACCCCCTGGAAGATGGGTCATTTGTTTTTTTACTGGAAAAAGGAAGTGGGACCAAGGTCCCCCTTGGCTGAGTTCTGGCTTCTGAGAACCCCGTTTTCTGACCAGGAGGTGGAGACAGCAAAGGTAGAAGACATGAGGTAGATGAGGGGACACAAGCTAAGAGGTGAATGCTTCCAGGTGCTCTGAGTTCAAGGGTCACAGGTGTGAGATGCCCAGAGGTCTCCACAGAGCCTGGGCAGACGGAGGGTCCTACCAGCCACCACGTCACATGCCTCTTTCTCCCAGGACTCGCCCCACACCCCAGCTGGGAGCTGCAGATGAGGAAACCCAGGTACAGAGAAGGAAAGCGGTTTACCCAAGGTCACAAGGCCTGGATACGGCAGAGCTGGGACCTGGACCCAGGCCTGCCTGAGAGTAACCCTGTGCAATTCACGACTGGAGGCTGGGGTTTGAATGACGGCCGCCCCTCCCCTTCTCCTCCAACACCCTCTGCCAACTAGATATTTCCTCACTGGGCCCACCCCAGGGACTCGTGAATCAGGATGCCAAGGCCTGGGGAGGAGCATGTTGGAGAAAGGCAGGAGGCTCTAATACAGCTCTGCCCCCAAATGTCCTCCCCCCAACCCAGATGGCCCCTTGTGGTGTCAGCCCTTGATGTCCACTGTGACCCGGCCTCACCTGTTCCATGTTGTCCAGGGACAGTGGGGTGGTCGGACCTCAGCCCATCCTATTCTCTAGTCCTCTTGGAGCTCAGCCCATAGCTGGTGGGTCAGAGGACGGGGTGACGTCTCACTGCTCACCCCGGCCAACAAACAGCCTCCAGCCGGGGCTCTGGGAGCGCTGCGAGAACACTCGGCCGCCCCAGCACGATGCTCCCAGGCCTTCGAGTCTCGGCATCATCTTGGGCCCTCAGGAAGCTCAGTAGCACCAGACTCGGCAGGAAGCTGGGGGACAGCTCACCTGGCCATGTAATGCCCCAGTGTCCTACTCCAGGCTTCGGTCCCCCAGCTGCCGGCACCACCGTCCTCAGTGTCTGATTCCCTCCCACTCTCCTCCCCCTCCTCCTCCCCGTCCTCCCCCTCCCCCTCCCCCTCTGTGTTGCTGTCCCAGAACTTCAGTGTCCGAAGAGAAACTGGAGGCTCCCCAGGGACCAGATCCAGCCTTGGTGAAGAGGAGCCCCAGTTGGCCCAGGAGATGTCCTCTCTCTGGAGCTCCTCCAGGGAACCCAAGTCCTTGGAGAAGTCTAGGAGTGGGAGAGGCTCCTGACACCTGCTCCAACCCTTGTTGGCCAAACAGCCAGAGGACCCAGCCTCATCCAGGAGGGAGGAGCCGACGGTGCTGGCCCAGCTTCCGTCTGAGGCACCCCAAGCAGGACAGCCTTCGCCGGCCTGGAGCCCTGCCTCGGGGTGCCCCGGGCTCTGCTGCTCCTGCTCCAGGAAACAGGAGGCCGTCAGGTAGGGCTGGAGACTGATGTTGTCGTCTGTGTCCTCCCCTGGTCCTGCCAGGATGGTGGCTGGGGCCCTGCCTCTAGGGCTCAGTCTGACCCTTCTGGTCCATTTCTTTTGGGGACAGAGGGTCAAGTCATCCAGGGACTCTGGAACACTCGGCTGAAAGGTTGCCACGGGGTGTCTGTGTCCAGAAAAGTCCTGATTGGGGGAGGGGAGACAAGAACAGAAAGTTCAGGCTTCCCCCCAGGCATGACTGTTCTCTAATTGGGGTTCCCCTGAGACAGTGATGCAAATATAAATGGTTTCTTTGGGAAGTGGTCCCAGGAAAGGCCAAGAAGGGAGTGAGCAAATGAGACCGGGGGGGTGGGTGGGGGGGTGGCCACTAAGATGGGTGTTATCAGGCAAGTTACTTCTAAGGCAGCTCCAGCTTAACCCTGCTGGAGACTCAGGGAGCCACTGCAGTGCCCATATCTCAGAGCACCATCAGGCGAGGGGAGGGAGGAGTGGAAGCAGTGCCACCTCCCTGGCACTTGTAGCCTGCCACGTGCACAGGCCGAGTGGACGCCAGAGGCCAGAGACAGCCCCCAGGATGCAGGTGCCGGCTGCTGGAAGGAACTTTAAAAATAAAGTTTTAAAAATAAAGGTTAAGCATCGACCTAGGATCTAGGAGATCATGGTTTGATTCCCGGTCAGGGCACATGCCCGGGTTGTGGGCTCGATCTCCAGCAGGGGTGTGCAGGGAGCAGCAGATCAATCATGACTCTCTCATCATTCATGTTTTCTCTCTCTCTCCCTCCCTCTCTCTGAAATCAATAAAGATATATATATATATTTTTATATTTTTTAAATACTCCTTCCCACGTACAGAGACACTCAGAATCTATCCTCAAAGCCCCCACCCAGCCCAAGAGCCCACTGAGCCTCACTATGGCCCAGCCTCCCTCACCAGGCCCTCATCTGAACAAGTCTGACCCACCCGACCTCCCCAGGCTTCCCTGCCCCAGCTGGCCTCCGCATTCTAAGGGAGTGAGCCAGCAGACAAGTGAGGAAATTCCAGGGTCAGCTGAGGCAAGATTCACCCTGGGGTAGACTGTGAACTAAGTGTTGGGACCCTTCTAAGACTTCCCCTTTTGACATCTCTCCCTTCCCCTTTTGAGCATCTCTCCTGAGTCCCAAGGGTGGGGGCTCTGCTCTTGGCGCCTGACAAATCCTTAGCAGAGATGTACTTAACTAACAGGGACTTAAGGCACTTCTCCCTCCCAGGTATTTGAATTTGATGCCAAAGGAATGAATTACTAATAGTGGAAATTTAGACACAAAGAAAGGAGAAGTCTTGCAGTTTGGGCCATCTCAACCCCCCCCCCCCCCCCCCCCCAATGCACATCCCCAGATTTGCCATACTAGAGCCTGTGGCATCTTTGTCCGCTGCAGCCAGGGGTTCCTTGCAAAGCTCTTCCAGATCACATGCCCTGTGGCAATAACCAACAGCAGGGGCAGCAGAAGTGGGAGCAGCACCAGGAATGCCCAGTTGACTCCTAGGCAAAAATAATAATAATTACTGAAACAACAACAATGGCTCCTATCTAGCAACTGCATATGTCCCGAGGACCTCACATGTGTACATCATCCTATTTAATCCTCATAAGAATAAACCCATGCTACAGATTGTGGAAACTAAGAATCAGAAGGGTTATGTAAGCTGCCCAAAGGTGCACAGTGAGTGTGGTAGAGCCAGGATTTTAATCGAGGTGAGCCTGTCTCCAGACTCATGCTCTTAACTACCACATTATGAAGATCCTGACGCTCAGGGAAAAAGTCCTCGATTCTGTACCACTTTACACCCACCTGGGGTCTCCAGGGAGAAGCAGGTGGGCTTGGAGAACTCGCTGTATTTAGGGTCACCGAAGGTGTAGATGGTTCTGGCGCTGATGCAGTGGTGTCCACCGGTATCCAGCTGGAGGGGGATCTGGACTGGCTGGCCATGCAGGGTGGCTGGAAATCGGGTCTGTTGGAGTAAGAAGCAGAGGTGAGCAGGCTGCTGTGGGAACCGGCTCTGTACAGCCAGGACGGGGTGGGGCTGGCAGGCAGGATCCAGCATCTTCTTTTCCTACAGTCAAGTTCAAATGTTAAGGCAGCTTTTCACAGCACCATCTGGTTTCCTTTCTGCTGAATTTTGAGGTAGAGATGGTCAGGGTTCAAAAGCACCCCTGCCATTCTGGGTCACTCCCTGCCCCATGCCCAGGGCCTGCTGGTCTTCCCTTTGAGAGACATATTCCTCAGGCTTCCTACGCTAAGGGCCTCCCAATGTACTTGGGGGAGAGGGGGACATCACTCAGCCATCGCTGCCAGAAAACTCTAGGGCTGCCTGTCCAATACAGTGACAACTGGCCACACGTGGCTCCTGAGCACTAGTCCAAACTAGGATGGACTCTGAGTATAAAATACATGCCGGCTTTCAAAGACTAAGTAAAAAAGAATGTCAAATATCTCAATAATTTTTATATTAATTATATGTTAAAATGATAACATTATGTTGGATGAAATAAATTACAAAAATTAAATTCACCTGTTTCTCTTTACTTAATTTACAAGGAAACTTAAAATTACATATGTGGTTTGCATTTCTTTTTTTTAAAAATATTTTTATGGATTTTTCAGAGAGAAAGGGAGAGAGAGAGAAACATCAATGCAAGAGTGGAACACAGATTGGCTGCCTCCTGCATGCCCCCTTCCGGGCATGTGCCTGACTGGAAATTGAACTGGCAGCCTTTACGTGCATGGGATGACGCCCAGCCAACTGAGCCACACCAGCCAGGGCTGCATTACATTTCGATTGGACAGCGCCGGTCTAGAATATTTGTAAGGTTCCAGAAGGCATGGACCACATCAGGTGAAGGTCCTAGGATCCAGAGGATGCAGGGGGTCAGGAGTGTAAATGTTGGTTCAATGAAAGAAAAAATAAAATAGGATGGGATCAGTCAACCATACAGCCTGTGGGCAAATCTGGCTGCCAGCTTTTTTGGCAACAGTTTCGTTGGAAAACACCTAAGCCTGTGCATTTACATAGTGTCTCTGGTTCCTTTTGTGTTGCAGATGCAGAGTTGAGTAGCTGTGACAGACCATATGATCTGCAAAGCCACAAATACTTACTATCTGGTCCTTTACAGAAAAAGTTTGCCAATCCTACCATAAATACATACAGACATACACACATGCGCCCATAGAAAACAAGTCTAGATAGACACCAAAGACTTATTTGTGGTCATCTCTGATACTTTTGGTTTTCCCCATAGAGTTTATGTGTATTTTCTGATTTTTCTATAATGAATCTGGTGGCTTGGTAAGCAGACCTCCTATAGCTTGCCATACTTCAATCAGATTTTATTTTTTTTAAAAAGGTTTCATAATTTTAAAAAATATCAGGTAGAAGACTGCTGTGCTGTTACCACCTGTAACAGGGACAAAATGCCCTGTCCTTGGCCTCTTAGGAGAAGAAGGGCGGCGGGGGGAGCCCACAGGCCATTCACACTATGCAGAGTCAGAGGTATGCTAAGAGTGAGGGGTATATAGGGAAGGCTTCCTGGAGGAGGTGTGCAGGTAGTAGGCTGGGAGGGTGAGGAGCACTGGGGTTGGTGGGGGAAGGGGGAACAGCAAGGGAGCAGAAAAGGGGCTTCCCACCTTGTTCCCAGTCCCCTCCTTCCAGAAATCCACCTCATACTTCAGATTCGATGAGGGCATGCAGGGGGGCAGCTGGTATGTAGCATTGACCTTCAGGATCTCCTCTGCCCGAGTAACTACCAGGATGGGCGGGGCCGGCTCCACTGGCAGAAACAGAACAGGACTTGTCAGTACCCTCTGGGGCCACAGTGCACCCACGCCCCTGCCTCCAGGTGAGCCTGCTCCTCACCTAGCCCAGGGAGCTCTCCTGGGAAGGGGAACATGGCACCACTGTTTGTCTAGCACCTACTATGCATCAGGAGCCTCCCAGCCATTTTATTTAAGCCCTGCAGTGTCCATGGGAGATAGTCCCATTTTAAAGAAGGGGAAACTGAGGCTTAAAGAGGTCAAGGTCACAGTTAACCTACCTTTATTCACGTTGTCCCTTCTACCTGAGTACCCTTCGCATACCACTGGTCTGCCAGAATCCTGCCCTTGTGTATCAGTTTTCTACAGCTGCTCTAACACAAACTTAGTGGCTTAAAACAACACAAGTTTATTATCTCACAGGGCTACAGGTCAGAGTCCAGGGGATACTGACTATGTATTAAGCTCTGAGCAAGGAGCTGAGGGTAATGGGGAGATGAGGCCTCTATGGATCCTGACCTGCAGGAACTGAAAGAAATTAGGGGGAAATGAAATATGCAAACTGCCAAAACTCAAGAGAGAAAGTGACCAGGGCCACAGTGGAGGGCAGAAAAAGGCAGGAAGGCTCATTCAGGCTTAGGGTGTGCTGTGGGAGAATCAGGAGAGCTTCAGGGAGGAGGCGGCAAAAAATTTAATTTACAAAGGTCATCTCCTCTCTGCATCTTTCCCTCCATTTCTATCTTGTTCCTACCTATCCAACCATTCCAGAGGTTCATCCATCCTTCTTCTGGCCGGCAGCCCGTCTTCCTGCCTTCCCACCCTTCCTTTCCAACCAATATTCCTTCCTCCTATCCATCCTTTCTAGCCAATCAGCCTACTTTTCTACTCACCCATCTATTCTTCTTTCCTTTCCATATATCTTTCCTCCTTGCCTTTCCTTCCTCCGTTTGTTCTTGCCTCTTTTGCCTCCGCCCGCCCTTCCCAGGCCGCCAGCCTTGCTTCTCTGCTCTCTAACCACTGATCCGCCCAGCTGCCTTGCCTTCCTATCCATCTCTCCATCCATACTTGCTTCCTTCCTAGTATAAGTGCCTTTTGAGCTCATGACACCAAAGTTGTGCTCAATAGAAGATCATAAATATCACAGCAGGACGGGTAAGCTGAGCTGCTGGCAGTGTGGCACTCCCCTAACTCCCTGCCACGAAGGCAGGCTGTGGCCCATGGTGGCTGCCCCACAGGGCTGGTCTCCGCTTTGGGGAAGTGGGAGACAGATGGTTGCACAGCAGTGCCTGCCTCTGAACCAAGTTCTTGCACAGAAAGCCTCCCACTCGGTCCCTTACCTGTACACCTACCTTCAAAAAGGTACTCCAGGTACTTGGACTCCACCCAGGGGGACTTGGTGCTGGCTGAAACCACGCGCACGCGCCCCTTGAACTTGTTGTATAGGTCCTGATTCTTCAGGCACATCAGAGAACATGTCAGCTCTTTGGTTCCTGCACACCTGTCCACTTTCCGCCACCGTTTGGAGGTTGTTGCAGAGCTGAGGGAGGAAAGAGAAGAGCCTGGGCCGTGGACTCAGCCTCCTGGGGCAAAGGAACTTAGAGAACACGGGATCACTCGTCCCTCCATTCCGCCTGGTCCATTCACTCATCTACCCATCTGTCCTCCATCCGTCCATCTGTCCAAGAAGCCAGCCTTTGGTTGCGACAGAACGAGAACAGTCCAGTGAGGAGCTCAGGCTCCAAGGACACACACGTGGCGGGAATTGTGGCTCCGGTCCTGACCAGCGCGGGGACCCTCTGCAGGTAACCAGCCCTGGGCCCAGGCTCCTCACCTGCCATGGGTCACGGTGGCTGCTACTGCCAGTGCTAGTGACAATTCTCCACATGTTTATTCATTCAGGCATTTATGCAATGACCACCTGCTGTGTGCCGGCCACCCTGCTGGGGGCTGTGTGGATGTCACAGGGGGACACACTAGCAAGGAGACTAGTGTGGCCGAAACCCAGTGGACAAGGGAGGGAGGAGTTGTGCACAGATGGGGTGAAGATGGGTAGAGCGGGTGGGCTTCACCATCTTGGTAAGGAATTTGGATTTTATTCCAAGTGTGACAGGAAGCCACGGGAAGGTTCTGAATAGGGGACTGATCTAATTTATGTTTTTAAAAGATCACTGATGAGCCAGCTAGGAGGCTGCAGCAATGATCCCAGAGAGAATGGCAGTAGACTTGGGAGAAGGGGTTGAATTCAGGATATATTTTGGAGCAAAAGTAGACAAACTACAGGAAGAAACAGAAAACCCATAATTATAACGAGAAAAATTTTAATACAACTGACTCAATAATTGACAACTGAACAAAGAAAAAGAATAAAAAATATGTAAAAAATGAACAACATAATTATCGAAGTTGGTCTAATGAACACATATAGAACAAACTGAACAAACTGGTTAAGCCACACATGAACATTAATAACATATTAAAAATATTAACAAGTATTAACAAAAATAAAACAACTCTCAAGAAATTTCAAAGAATAGTTATCTCATAAACGGTTTCCTCTGTTTGCAAATAATACAGCTAAAAGTCACTAAAGCAAAGAAAACTAAAGAAAGGTTGAAAATTTTTAAATGTTTTTAAATAACTCATGGATCAAAGAAAGAATTATAATGGAAATTAGTAAATATCTAAAACTAAACGATTACAAATATAATATAAATAAGAATCTGAGATATAGCTAAATAATACTTAGAGGGTAAATACAGCTCTAAATATGCATAAAATAAGAAAGGATAGAAATTAATAAGCTAATGAGCAATCAGCTGAAGAAGTCAGGAAATACATGCAAAAAACCCCCAAAACCACAACACCCATACATGAACAGATCAAAGCTGTAACCTACTCCTTCAAAATGGTCCGAAAGACACTAAAAAATGATACAACACATGAAAGAACAACATAAAAGAGAGGCTTAGAAAAAAATGACATTTTTAAAAAAACCTCATTTCAGAAATGAATAAACTAGAATAAAAGAGCAAGTTAATACAACAGATACTGTCTTAAAAGAAACAGAAAGTAAAAAGAAGAAAAGCTTTTTTAAAAAAGAACAGAAATGTAAATGCTAAAAATATAAAACTATCTTCATGACCATGAGTCGGGCAAGTATTTCTATGGACACTGAAAGCCTTTACCCTGAAAAAAAGAAACCTGATGAATTAGTCAGTTTCGGCTGCCGTGATAATACCAGACTAGGTAGCTAAAGAACAGAAAGTTATTTCTCACGGTTCTGAATCTAGAAGCCCAAGATCAAGGTGTCTGCAAGTTTGCTTCCTCCTGAGGCCTCTCTCCTTGGCTTGCAGGTGGCTTTCTTTCTCTCTGTGTCCTTACAGGGCCTTTTCTCTGTGTGTGAGCATCCCTGTTTTCCCTTTGTCTTCTTATAAAGACACTAATCCTATTGGGTTAGGGCCCCACCCTTATGACCAAATTTAATCTTAATTATCTCTTTAAAAGCCCTATTCCAAATACAGTCACATAGAGCTTTAACATATAATTATAATTATATATATATGGGGATGAAGGGAAATAATTCAGTCCATAAGAGGGCTATTGTGAATTCAGCAGCTATGAACATTCATGTGTAAGTCTCTACATGGACATTTTTATTTCTCTTGGGTAAAGATCTGGGAGTAGAAACTGGGAGATTTGATAAACTGAATGTGTAACTATAAGAAACTGTCAAGCTGTTTTCCAAATGACTGTACCTTTGTACATTCCCATCAACAATGTCTGAGAGTTCCAGTTACTCCACATGCTTGACAGCACTTAGTATTGTCAGTCCTTTTAATTTCACCATTCTAGTGGGTGCGTAGCAGTGTCTCATTGTAGCTTTAATTTACATTTTCCTAAAGACTAATGATACTGAACATTTTTTTATGTGCTTACTGGCCATTCATATATCTTCTTTTGTGAAGTGACTTTTCAAATCTTTTTCGGTGATTTGTCTTCTTATGGAGATGTGGGGGTTCTTTATTTTGGATACAAGTCCTTTGTCAGTGTGTATATTGTGAGTATTTTTCCTCAGTTGCTGGTTTTTTCATTTTCCTCAGGCTTTTTTTGAAGAGCAAAAGTTTTAAATTTAATGAAATCCAGTTTATTAGGTACTAAATTGTGTTCCCTCCATATTTGTATACTGAAGCCCTAACCCCTAATGTGACTGTATAGCAGTCCCCTGTTATTTGAGGGGGACATGTTCCAAGACCCCCCTGAAACTGCTAATAGTATCAAACCCTATATATATGTTTTTTCCTATACATGCATATCTATGATAACGTTTAATTTATAAATGAGGCACAGTGAGAGTAACAATAATAATAAAACAGAACTATAACAATATACTGTAATAAAAGTTAGTGAATGTGGTCTTTCTGTCTCTGATAACCAAACTAATAATCATGATGGCTACTAACTGACTGACAGGTGGATAGCGCATACAGCATGGACATGCTAGACCAAGGGATGATTCACGTCCCAGAATGGAGCTGGACAGTGCCACGTTTCATCACGCTACTCAGAATGGCATGCAATTTAACACTTATGAATTATTTATTCCTGGAATTTTCCATTTAATATTTTTCAAACACGATTGGCCTCAGGTAACTGAAACCACCAGAAAGCCAAACCATGGATAAGGTTTGACTACTGTATTTGGAGACAGGGCCTTTAAAAATGTAATTAATATTAAATTCGGTCGTAAGGGTGGGGCCCTAAACCAGTAAGACTGGTATTCTTATAAGAGGAGGAAGGGCCACCAGGGATGCTTACACACAGAGAAAAGGCCAGGTGAGGAGGTGGTCATCTGCAAGCCAAGGAGAGAGGCCTCAGGAGAAAGCAAACGTGCCAACACCTTGATCTTGGACGGCCAGCCTCCAGAACTGTGAGAAATGAATTTCTGTCATGTAAGCCTCAGTCTACAATGTTTCGTTATGGCAGCCCTAGCAAACTAGATTAAAAGGACTCAGCTTTTTGTACCACAGTGGGGAGCTAATGTAACAAACAGCTAAAAATGTGGAAGTGGTTTTGCAACCAGGTCATGGGTAGAGGCTGGAAGAGTTTTGAGGCGCATGCTGGAAAAAGTCTAGACTGCCTCGAAGAGACTGTTGGCAGGAACATGGAAGTTCAAGGTGATTCTGGGGAGATCTCAGGTGGAAAGGAGGAATGTCTTACTGGAAACTGAAGGAAAGGTGATCATTGGTACAAAGAGGCAAAGAACATGGGTGAATCTTTTTCTAGTGTTTTGCGGAAAGTAGAAGCTAAAAGTGACGACCTTGGGCATTTAGCTGAGGAGATTTCTCAGCAAAGTGTTAAAGATGTAACCTGGTTTCTCCTTACTGCCTATATAGTAAAATGAGAGAGGACCGCAATAAGTTGAAGAAACTACTGCTAAGCAAAAATTGAGTATTTGAAAAATTCTCAGCTTATGTATATTGCAAAAGATGAGAAAGCACATTCTGGAAACAATGCCAAGGGCGTGGCTCAAAAATTTTTTGATAAAGAGAGCTTGGTTGTGACTTGTAGATTTAATCAGCCATCTCCAGGAAAAGCCAGGAAAAGATCTAAAAGCAACAGCTAAGTAGTGATCAGTATAACAAGCACACAGACTGCTCTTTTTAAAAAAAAAAAAAATTTATTTGTTGAATTCAGAGAGAGGAAGGGAGAGGGAGAGAGAGAGATAGAAACATCAATAATGAGAGTCACTGATTAACTGCCTCCTGCACGCCCCCTACTGGGGGTCAAGCCCATAACCCGGGCATGTGCCCTGACCGGGAATCAAACCCCGATCTCCTGGATCCTAGGTCGATGCTCAACCGCTGAGCCACGCCGTCCGGGCAGACTGTGCTCTGTAAAACTATTCCCTACTAAGTGGAGAAATGGCTGATTCTAGGTTTTAGGTTAGGAATTGTGCGAAAGAGCCTGGAACATCTTGTTATGAAAATAAAGATATCAAAGACTACCAGGGTCAAGTGGGAAGGACTCAGGAGCCAATCTGAAGAGCCTTTCGCTGGCCAAAGATGGGACAACTCAAGCTTCATTGAGTAGAGTAAGTTGCAACAGATTGAAACCATCAGATGCGTTTAAATGCTTGAGTTCATAATGATAATAAAAAGAAACATGAATCCACCACCATTGGGAGATGATAGGGGACCAATTCATTATCTAGAAAACTGGTAAATAAGAGGAAAAAAATTAAGCATTTATTCTGTCTGGCCTATTTGAAAAGAACCTCTGAAGATCAGATACTACATAGGGAAAGCATCCCTTTATAAAATAATTCCAACTACAAAATGAAAACTAACAACTAGAATGTTACCATTTGGCGATTGTCACAGGTGTTTAAGGAGTGTAAGAGAGACGGAGAACATTGCAAGGGGCCTTTGAGCTCTTTAATCAATTTACCCCAGCCCCACTCTTCCCGGCAGTGCGGCTCTGAGCAAAACACACTCCTGGTGCTTCAATTTCCCCAACTGCAGAGTGCAGCTACTGCATCCTTCCTCAGAGGACTGTGTGAGATTAAATACGATTAATGTATTGCCTCAGTGTTGACCTAACAGCAAACGCACACTCCATAGGACGTGTGTTCTGCCTCCTGATACAGTTTTATACAGTTCTTTCTTTGGGAAGCTCTCTTGCAGTCTGTCCTCCAAGCCAGGCCCCCATCACTCGCATCTGGGTGCTTTGGGTAGAGGGACAATGATGGAACGGGAGGAGCACAAGCTTTGGGGTCAGACAGACTTGAGATTTTTTTCTGGCTCCATCACCGGTGTCCTCGGGCAAACCCTGGCACCTCTCTGAGCCCAGTTTCCTCACCTCTAATATGGGGGAGGTGCAGTGCCTGCCTGCCTACCTGCCTGCCTGGCGATGCTGGGAGGGAGTGAAATATTCATGCAACGCCCTTAGCACTCAGTTGGCACATGGTAGGTCCTGAGGACATGGCATTGTCCTCCCCTTCCAGCTTCCCCCTCCCTCCTCACCAGTTCTAGATCAATCTTCCTGAGTATCTGCTTTTCTCATCTTATTCTCCTACTAGAGAACCTCACATGATTCCCACCTATGTGCAAGGATGGTGAAGCTGTTCACATTCTGAGATACCTCTGGGTGAGTAGTGGCTGTCTGGCCTGCCAAGTTGGGAGGGACCCCAAGTCTCTGTGTGGGTTCTCTGGGGAAAAGGGTGACACCTAGTGATGCCCAACACAGGCTCTGCAGGAGACCCATTCGCCCTCCCTTATCTGCTGAAACAACTTCAAGCGCTGAATCCAGGCCGCCACAAATCCCCTCACGGGGCCTTCATAGCTTGACCCAAACCCTGCTTTGAATTTTCTCAAAGATCCACCCTCACCCCTGGAAGGTCTGTCACCTGTGCACTGTTCTTCATTCAACCTCAATCCCACCTCCAGACCTTTATCAAGCGCCCTCTCCAAGTACCTGCCACATGCCATATCCCGAGGTACCTAGAAATCCAGCAAATGCCGCCCACACTGAAACACCAGAGACACCCCTCCTACCCCCGCCTACCTCCTCAGTCTTCCCACCCACCAGCCTGGAGGCTCCTCGTTACCTATGATAGGCCACAAGATAGGTCACATTCTGGGGGTTGCCAGGCCCTGGGAGCCACGTCAGGTATACACTGAAGTTCCGGGAGAGCAGCGTCACGTTCTGGGGAGGGGCCAGATGGGGTCTCCCTAGGGGGGAAAAAAGAGGTCATGAAGCCTGGAGCTCCTGCTGGTCTTGACTTCAGTCATTCTGAGCTGAAGAGTCGCATGTCAGGCAGTCACGCACTCAATGGGTTTGAGGAACCAGGAGCCATCTGGGGTGGCTGAAGCGTGGGGGACGGGGGAGGCGGGGAACCTGAGGGTCAGGATCCCCATGACAGCCACGCCATGACCGGCTGTACTGCAGCCCCACACCCCCCCCAGGCCTCAGCAGCCCACGTGTGCCTTAAGAGGAAGCTCCTGCTCACTCTGACACCTGAGGGTCCCAGCAGACCACAGAGCAGGACCCATCTAACAGACTCCTGGGTCTCCTGGACTACAGGAGGGAACAGCCCCAAGGGTCTCAATGAGCAGGTGCTCTGTCTGGTTCTCAGCCATGTCCCCAGAGCCTGCCTGCAATGGTCCCTGCACATAGTAGATGCACAGTCAATACCTGTTGCGTGAATGAACAAATACTGTGATAACTTGGATTATTCCAAAGGCCTTCTACCTGGTCTTCCTGTTTCCAACCTTGTCTCCTCAGTCCGTTTTCCAAACAATAGCACAAGTTAAGATGCAAGTCAGATCATGCCACTCTTTCTGCTTTACCCCCTCTAAGGGCTCCCATTTCACTCAAGGTAAAATCTAGTCTTTACAATCACCCACACAACTCTATTCGAGCCGACCCACTAACTTCCCCCTTGCTCCCTCGTCTCCGGCCACACTGGCTTTTTTCCCTTCCTCAAGAATGCCAGGCATGCTTTGGGAACTGCAAGTGAACAGCAGGTATCACTGTGTCGGCGACACTTTTCCTGACCACCTTTATTTCCCCTCCCTGGCTCCTCCTCTCTGCTAACTCTTCTGAAATATGCATCTGATTACACAACTGCCCAGTTTCACGCCCTTCCCTTGCCTTCGGAATAAAGTCCACAGTCCTTATCCAGGTCCACGAGGCCCTGCCTAGCTTGGCCTGGTCAGGCCACCTGGCCAACCTCTCCCCACAGGTTCATTAGGCTTCGCCAATCTACTTTCTTGACCTTCTCCAACCACCGCATTCTTTTGGGAGCCTTTGCACCCAGGTGGCTTTGACTATCTGGTGTTCATCATCTAACCTTTTAATGACTCGATTTGGATGTCACTTCCTCCATCTCTGACATCTCTAAGAAGTGACAATGATGACGATGATGATAGCAGCTAACGTGTATTGTGTCCCAACTACTACGTGCCAGGCACCATGTTAAGTACATTGCCTGCATTTTCTCTTTAACCCTCCCCACTCCCTAGGAGGTAGGTACTAATTCTGATCATCACATTATAGATGAGGAAACGGAGGCCCTCACGGCTAATAAGTTGTAGAATCAGCCCTGGCCAGTGTTGATCAGTGGTTAGAGTGTCAGCCCACACACCAAAGGGTCATGGGTCTGATTCCCCGTCAAGGGCACTTACCTGGGTTGCAGGTTCGATCCTCGGTCCTGGTCAGGGTGCATGAGGGAGGCAATCAATTGATGTGTCTCTCTCATATCAATGTTTCTCTTTCTCCCTCTCTCTCTCCTTCCCTCCTTCCCTCCTTCCCTCTCTCCTTCCCTCTCATTGTCTCTAAAAATCAATATCCCTGGGTGAGGATTATCAATAAATAAGTAAATAAATAAATAAATAAATAAATAAATAAGATGTAGAATTAGAATTCAGATCGAGGCCTAGCCAACTCCAAAGTCTGAGCTCCTGACTACACAGCCTCCTCGAGGTTCTCATGAGGCCTGTCCAGCTTTATTCTTCCAACATCAGTGGACTTATTGGTCAACAACTTCTATTACCAGAGGTTTCAAAGAAGAATACAGCTCCATTCCTGCCCTCTATGAGCTCATGGTGTCATGGAGAATTCAGTCCCACCCGGACCATGACAGAAATCCATACAGGTTACAGAACGGCATTAGGGAGAGAGGGGTCAGTTCTACTGATGGCTCTCAGCTGGGCTCCCTACCCCTGGCCTTTAAAGAAAAAAAATAAAATAAAAAAATATATATAGCTTTATTGATTTGAGAGAGAGGAAGAAAGAGAGAAAGATAGAAACATCAATGATGAGAGTCATTGATCAGCTGCCTCCTGCACGCCCCCTACTGGGGATGGAGCCCACAACCCAGGCATGTGCCCTGACAGGGAATCAAACCGCAATCTCCTGGATCCTAGGTTGACGCTCAACAGCTGAGCCACACTGGTTGGGGTACCCTTGGCCTTTTAGGCGCAAATGCGGGTGTCTGTTTTCATCGTATCCTTGTGCTTAAGCTGGAAATGGATCACTGGGATGCTGGTGCTGTCACTGCTCCCAGCTTCTGGGTTTTCTCCCAGTTTGTGTTGCACAAATTAAAAATCCCTCAGGCAAAGTACAGTTAGGTCTAGACAAGAAAGGTACCGAGTTTGTCAGTGAAACTGGGGGTCAGAGGACCCCTCCTCCCCTCCCTCATACTGTCCCTCATCAGCTGCAAAAACACTCACTGCTGGGTGGAACCAGGGGCTGGGGCATCCCTGAGCTGACCTAGGTGGGGACAGCCCTGTGCCAGCTACCCACCCCACAGTCTAAGCTGGCCATGCTTGCTCCAGCTTGTCTTCTCTATGGTGTCTCGCCTCTGCCTTCCTTGTTAGGCAATTCCCTGAAGTGCTCTGAGCCTTAGTTTCTAAGGAGAAGAAGAAGATAAGGAGAAGATAATATCTACGTGATGGGATGGCTGGGCTGTGAAGCTTAAATAGAGTAATGTGGCGCCTGGCACAAAGGAGTTGCTCAGTGAAAGTTGCCTTTAAATATAATTATTAGATTATGTCCAAGGGCCCTTCTAAGCTCTTAAATTGTAAGTCTAAAACTAGGAAGGTATCCTGGGGAAAATTTCAGGGTCGTCTCCCTGGATTGGTTGGGACTTGGTGATCTGATCCTATCCCAAGGTATTTTGTACCCCGCTACCTTATTTATGGGGGGGCGGGGGGGGGGCGGGGGGGGCTCAGCAAACAGGTGGCTGGACAGAATCACAGCAGGGCACAGGCTGAGGCAGATCCTCTCCCCCAGGCCAGGTGGCCCACCTGACACCCCAGCTGCAGGAAGGGGAAGGGACTGCGGGGCGGGGGGCACTTCTGTCTGACACCCCAACTAGCGAGGGTCTTAATGCAGAAGCCAGAGCTTTCTGGGGACCTTCCAATGCACTTTCCACATGCAGCTACTTTACAAGCTGCGTCTTGTTTCCTGCTCCCCTGGGGCTGAACGGGCTGGCATTCGGAAACTGGCACCGTTTTCTCCCGCAAAAGGGATTTCAAAGCCTCGAATCCGTTTGATTCTCCGAAGAAACCTGGGTCAGCGAGTGGGCGGGGTGGCTACGCTCCGCGGCCGTGGCAGCCGGAAGGCTCGGTCCGCGCCCCTCCCTCCTCCGGGCTCCGGGTCCCAGGGTGGGCGCCCCGCGGCCCCCCACCCTCCCCGCACCCTCCCCGCACCCTCCCCGCGCCCTTACCTCCAGCGGACAGCGGCAGGCTCAGGAGCAGGAGGGCCCAGAGCCCCGCCCGGGTCATGTCAGCGGCTCTCCCGCCGGCCCGGAGGGGCCAGTCCCGCCTCCTCGCTCGCCGGGCTCATGTGACGCGACCGGCAGCCAATGGGAGGCCGAGGCTCGGGCCCGCCCCTCGTGGGCGGGGACTCGGAGGGGGCTTCTCGCGGAGGCGCCGCGCTGCCCCCGGAGACCCGCTCCCCGCTCCCCGCTCCCCGCTCCCCGCTCCCCGCTCCCCGCTCCCCGCTCCCCGCTGCCCGCTCCCCGCTCCCAGCTCCCGCGTCCCACCTCCCCGCTGCCCGCTCCCCGCTCCCAGCTCCCAGCTCCCAGGTCCCAGGTCCCACCTCCCACGTCCCACCTCCCACGTCCCACCTCCCAGGTCCCACCTCCCACGTCCCACCTCCCACGTCCCACCTCTCACCTCCCACCTCCCCGCTGCCCGCTCTCCGCTCCCCGCTCCCAGGTCCCAGGTCCCACCTCCCACGTCCCACCTCCCACGTCCCACCTCTCACCTCCCACCTCCCCGCTGCCCGCTCCCCGCTCCCAGCTCCCAGGTCCCAGGTCCCACCTCCCACGTCCCACCTCCCACGTCCCACCTCCCAGGTCCCACCTCTTACCTCTCACCTCCCCGCTCCCCGCTCCCAGCTCCCAGCTCCCAGCTCCCAGCTCCCCGCTCCCAGCTCCCACCTCCCACGTCCCACCTCCCAGGTCCCACCTCTCACCTCCCCGCTGCCCGCTCCCCGCTCCCCGCTCCCAGGTCCCACCTCCCACCTCCCCGCTCCCCGCTCCCAGCCTCCAGCTCCCCGCGCCCCGCGCCCCGCTCCCAGTGCCCGCCCTGCTCCGAGCTCCCCAGCAGCCTGCGCTCGGTTCGTTTTGCCCAATCCCGGGGTGGGGGTGGAGGTGGGAGTGGGGGAACAATAAACCCGTGTAGGGGGGAAGAAATGGCAGGAAAACTGTTTATTATTAATAACCACAGTTGGGGATTCCGAGACGGGACTTTTTGCAGGACCAAGAAGAGTTCAAGGCCAGTTCAAAAACAAAGCCCTGATCAGGCGCAGCTGCGGGATCTGAGCTGTTTTATGCGCCAGATACGGAGCCAAGCACTTTAACACGCCATCTACTTTAATCTCCCCCCGCCCCCCATCCACCTGCCCGGAGAATCCAGGGGTTTGGTCCTGTTAGTTTCTGTATTTTTCACACGGGAGCGGGGGGGGGGGGGGGGGGGGGGGGGGGGAGGGGGGCACCTCCAGGGCTTAATGGGCTTTTCCTGGGAAAGCTGGTCCCCCGACGCCAAAGCCTGTGGTGTGTTACCCCTCACTTCAGTAACTGCTTCCAAATCATGGAGCCAGCCTCACTGCAGAATGGTCTGCAGTTGTTTAAAAGGCTGCTGCCCCAGTGTGTGCAGAGTGGTCTCAGGGGCGTGCACAATACATTCACTCAGGAGCAGGAAAGAAGCACCAAAACATGGGCCCGTTAAAAAAATGTGTGTCTGGAGGCATGGGTAACAGATTTGAGAGGCTATACATGTATATGTTAGTGGCTGTTATCTCTGGGTGGTGAGGTGTTTGGGTTTTTTGGTTTGTGTGTGTTTTTTTAAATATATCTTTTTTGATTTCAGAGAGAGGAAAGGAGAGGGAGAGAGAGAGATGGAAACATCAATGGAGAGAGTCATTGATTGAGCCCTCAACCGGGGCATGTGCCCTGACGGGGAATCGAACCCCGATGGCCTGGATCCTAGGTCCACGCTCAACCGCTGAGCCACGCCCAGCCAGGCTGTTGTTTTTTTTAAATTTCTTCTTTCTGTTCATGTTTACTTTCTAAGTTTTTCAATAATCTGTGTTGCTTTTCCAACAAGAAAGGTCACTTTTATTCTAAAAATGATCATCACTCTCCTTTATTAAATATGTTCTGTTCTGTCCTTTCCACAACCCTTAAAAGGAGGTAATTGCCTCTTCTTTACAGGCGAGGAAACTGCCATTCTGAGAACCCAGAGAGCCTGTGCAGGTGCTGGATTCTGGATTCAGCCCCAGGCCTGTCGCATTCCTCACTGCCTCTGATACAGGCCTGGTGACCGCTGTGCAGCTGTGACCAAGCCCATGAACTGGGACCAGACATGCGGGTAGCAGAGAGAAATATCTGTCGCAGATGCTGGCTCTAGCTTGGATCCCAGCAGTTCTTGGGAGAGAGAATGCATTTTCAAAGAACTTAGTGGATCCCAAAGTTGCCCTGAGTTTGGCCCTGGGTGCAGACATTCAGAAATTTCAGGATAGTTCTGGGATTGGCCACATGCCTTCAGCTCAATCAGGCCTTCTCACGGGGGCTCACAGTGGCCATGCTTGGACCTCACACACAAGGAAGATGGAAGTGTGGGAGGCACACTTAAGTATCTTGGAATTTCCTGACACTGTGACTTTGTAATAGAATAAAATTATCCGACTTTCTGACTCTATGTTGCTTGAGCTTGCCCAGTTCCCTTAACATGTCAGTTGGTAACTTCTGCTTAATCCTGCAGGTAGGTATGCTAATCACTGAAGGATTCTAACCTGCAGCCTAGGAATTCCTGAAACAACTTCCCTGCTTGAAACTATGTCCCAAAGGAGATAAGGAAGGTATGTAGAAAAACAGATTGTTTATTTAAAGATTTATAGGAACCTTGTGACGTGGCAGCCAGAGTTTGTTGACCAATACAAAGAAGTTTCACAATCCTCTTGGACCTTACCTAAGGTCCAGATGTCTGTGGTCACCAATGACCTCCTGACCTCAAGCCCCTCCCATTTTCCCCCTTCCCCTGATGGAAAAGAAGCTTAAATTCTGTACTTTCTCAGGATGGTTCTTTAGGACTCTAGCGTGCCGTCTTCTTGGCTTGCCGGCTTTTTAAATGAAGTCGCTTTCCTTGCCCTAACTCCATGCCACTCTGCTTATGACTGTCAAGCAGCCATAAGAATCCCTCTGAACTGGGAGCAGTTCTTCAGTGGGGACAGGTTTGCCTTCATGTGCCACCTGCTGCACCTGCCCTGCTGGTGTGACGTTAGTCCGAATGTGGCACCCACTCTTTTTGCTTGTTTTCCCCTGCGTCCTATCCCTCCACCCCATCATTTCAAGTTAGGAAATTGAGTGTCTGGGTGCCTTGGTACATCAATACAGGGTGGGGCAAAAGTAGGTTTACACAAAAGTTGTGAGTATGCAAAACACAGTGTATTCTTGTATTATTATTTATTAATTATTGTATTATTTTCTATATGAACAGTTATGAACCTGCTTTTGCCCCATCCACAAACTTGGGCAAGTTGCATCTCTCAAAACCTTGAAAAAAAGCCACCTTGGATGCAGGTCAGAAAATCTCAGCCAGTTACCAGGACATAGGCGCTACATATGTCCTCAGTGTGCTGCTTCAGTTTCTCAAATACTGATAAAAAGTCCATTCTTCAATAAGATGGGCACGTCTCTCTTGAAATCTCTTTATCTAAAACAGCATTCAATAGCATTAATATTTATTGAGTCTTTGTAGTGCAGCAGGCACTCCAGTTTACCTGTAGGACAGCATTTAATACTCCCAACAATCCCTTGAGGTGGGTATTAAAAGCCCCTTTTAACAAGTGAAACTCTGGGAAGTAGCATTGTTTGCCTAAGGTCCCACAGTTGATGAGTGACGGGGCTGGGTTTCAGACCTCAATCTAGCTGTCCTCAAAACCTGTGGGTTTAAAACAACTGCTACTCAGCCTCCAGATGGTTATGGTCAGACAAAAATAAAATCCCCGCAGCCCCTTTCACTTCTTGATTTGCAAAGATCACAGCATGAAGCTCTCATGAGTGGCGAGGTGTGTGCCCGAGTGCCAGCTTCCTCTTTGGACGAGATTATTAGGTGGAAACGGTGGTGTTGGTAAATGTTTCTCAGGGAGCCTTCCTTAACTCCAACTTTGTTTCCAATCCCCATATAAGACTCCTTGGTAGTACTTAATCACTATTTCCTAGAAATCATTTTTGTGCCTTAATATCTCTCTTTCCTGGATACACCCTCAGGGCCTGGCACATAGCAGGTACTCAGTGAAGAGTAACAGACCTTCAGTGTCTGGGGCTCAGTCAAACACAAATCCAGATGCCCCCAAACAACTCAGCCACTCACTAAATGTGTACCAAGCTGAACTTGGCATGTGACTTGTGGTTGAAAGACCTCAGTATCTTCTGAAAGTATGATTTCACAGTCATGCCTCTCTCCACAGATGGGATTTTACAGTCATGCCTCTTCCATTGACCCTGAAAATAACATCTATAAAACCACATTACTGTATGAGGATTCACAGCCTCCTCCTGTCCTGCCTGGGCGGGCGAAGGGCCCAGCAAGGTTGTGTCGATGGACACTGGAAAAAGCTAAGAGCTAACTGGGGTTTGGGTGTTTGAAAGGAGCAAGCTGAGGGGCCAGCTGCTGTGAATCTGAGCTGCATGGAGAGGTGGAGATAATGGATTTTAAAACTTTTTTGCTTGGTATTAGGACTGGAATCCCTTCTGGCATTTTTTTCAAGAGTCTCAAGTAAAGATTAAGTGGTTTGAAACTATTGTAGCTTTGCCTGTTGTTTTCCTTGCTGTTGTTTAAATGCAATGCTGGAGGGAGGCAGGCCCTCATACAAGAACAAGGAGACCTACTTTGATAGAGTGATGGTATTTAGGATTTCATTATTAGCAAGGACAGGAACCCCCAAACTAGCTTAAGCAAAAAAAAGAATTCTTCAGTCTTATCAAGTTGGAAAATTTAAGGGTGGGTGTGGATATGAACCGGCTCCAGCAGAAACAGATTCTGATTGGCCTGCTTTGGATCACATGCCATTCCTTGAACCAATCAGTGTGGTCGGGAGATTGGGATACTCTAATTAGCCTGGATTGTATGCCCTCCCCTGGGGTAGGAGGGGCGAATGGAGCACTCTGATTGACAGCCCTTCCAAACACTGGAGCAGAAAAAGGGTGGCTCCTCAAAGAATGGATGCTGTTGAGACAATAGCCCACATCCACTACGGAAGGTTACATATGAGGAGCCCCCTGAGATCACCCACACCAATTCCTCCCCTGAAAGTCTCCCCTCTCCAACATCCTGGAAAGGTGGGCCTCCAGATGCTGCTTGGAATCTTCTCGTGATGAGCTCTCACTACACTTTGGGGCTGCCAATTCTGTTTCTGAACAATTCCAGTTAGAAATACCTTCCTTAAATTAACCTACCTTCCTGTAACTTCCCTCAATCATTTAGCTCTTCCTTTGGGGCCTCACAAAGTAAAACAAGGCCCTCCACTCCATGTGAGCCTTTCAAATGTTAAGGTTTCTGGAGCCTTCTTATCAGCCATTCTATAAGGTATCAATACTAATGCTTTGCCAATGGGAAACAGGTTCAGAGAGGTTAAGAAATGGAGTTCCTATGGTGCAGCTGCTCTAGAAAACTGTTGGCAGTTCCTCAAAAAGTTAAATACCAAGTTACCATATGACCCAGCAATTCCGCTCCTAGGTATGTACCCAAGAGAACTGAAAACATGTCCACTCAAAAACTGTACCTGAATGTTTCTTACAGCATTATTCATAGCAGTTAAAAAGTGGAAACAACTCAGCTTTCCATCAACTGATAAAGGTGGTACATCCACACAGTGGAATACTCTTCAGCAGTAAAAGGAATGACATCCTGATACATGTTACTGGAAAGAAGCCAGTCACAAAAGACCGTATATTCTATTATTCCATTTATAGGAAATGTCCAGAATACTCAGGTCTATAGACATTAAGTGCATGGTCGTTGCCAGGAGCTTGGGGAAGGAAAGAAAACGGAGGCCTGACTGCTGGTGGGTATGGGGTTTCTTTTCCTAGGTGATGAAGTTGCTCTGGAGTTAGGCAGTGATGATGATTGCATGACTTTGTCTATTCGATATATTTTTTAAACACTGTACACGTCAAAAGAGTGGATTTTATGGTAAGTAGATTATATCTCAACTAAGGAGGGTTGCGAGGAAATTCCTAAGGGCACAAAGAGAGAGAGGGAGCTGGGATTTCAACCCAGGGGCAGAGCCTCCTGGAAAGAGCCCACCGTGATGACCTATCTTCCCTTCTGGCTTCAGCTTCCCCTGCTGCTCCTATGAAGTGGGGATGCTGCCCTTAGGGTGGGGGGCTCCTAGAGGAGGGGTGGGGCCTCTGTTATCTGAGAACCAAGTCTCTGTCTCTAGTAAGAACAGCCTGGCTCTTTCCAAACCTGCCTTTAACGGCTCCTTTCAGGCCTGGAAGGCCCCCAGGCACTTGACAGTGGTTCCCAGGTGTGCTGGCCGCTGGGCAGGGGTGCAGGGACAGAGTCCCCGTGCCAAGACCCTGAGACCTGGCTCGGGGCCAGGAGGCTGGCTGGCTACTTCTGGGAAAGCAGAGGGGGTGGTGCTCGAACCTGAGACTGGCAACCTTGTCCCTGCAGCGGAGCCACTGCTCCCTGCTTCCCTGCTGGCTTTTTCCATCTCAGTGGGGTCACCGTTCCTGTCTGCCTGTCCTTGTGGGCCTGTGTGCTACATCTTCCTGGGGGGCTCCTCCTTCCCTCCCTCCCTCTCCCTTCTGGCTTTTTATTCTTTCTTTTTCGTTTTAATAATTAGCACAGATCCCCCTCCCCCCTCCCCGGTAACTGTTATTGTTAGGTTTGGACAAAAGCTTAATGTTCCTGAGGGCTCAGCCCTCCCCTGCATGAGAGAGTAACTTTCAGAGGAACTCAGACAGCAACCTGTTCAGTTATGCTTGGCCCCGTTCCCTGCCTGCCTGAGAGCCTGTTCCTAACGCTCAGTAACTGTCTATCGGCCCAGAAAAACCGCCCGAGTGCCAGAAAGTTCCCTGCCTGTGAAGTCTAGCACGTAGGGCGCTCCCATCTTCTACCCTGACAATCGCCACTTTGAAGATAAGCGGGAGCAGCAAAATGCTTTAGAAACAATGACCCCTTCCCCTCCCCGGCCCTTTGTAAACTTCGTCAAAGGTTTCCGCCTGTGAAACTTCCAGGGAATAGTTAACCAAGAAGGTTGATTAGCACTTATCTTAGCTTCTGTCTGCCGCTTCCCTCGTCCTCCCCCCTCCCGCCCCCCTTAGCCAAATAGAATGTGGGTTTTGCCTTTATAGTCCCCCTGCGAAGACTGTTGGGGGTTGCGAGTTTTGTTTTGGGCAGGAGCCTGCTCACAGTCCCGGGCTAATAAATCTCCAAACGGTCAATTTGGTCTCTGCGTGAGTTCATCTTGCGTGAGGCGGTTCCGACACCTACACCCTACAGAGCCTGCCTCCCAGCCTCTGGGCGCTCCTGCCGTGTGGAGCTCAGCACATCCGAATCCAGGTGCTTTAGCCACCCGGATGCAGGTGTCCTCATAAAATTGCCTTTACCCTTCTCATCGGGCCTTGTGTTGCTCCGTTTGGTGGTGATTTTTTGCCATGTCTTTTTTTTTTTTTTTTTTTAATATATCTTTATTGATTTCAGAGAGAGAAAGGGAGAGGGGGAGAGAGAGAAACATCAATGATGAGAGAGTCATTGATTGGCTGCTTCCTGCACACCCCAGACTGGGGATTGAGCCCCCAACCCGGGCATGTGCCCTGACCAGGAATCGAACCTTGATCTCCTGGATCCTAGGTCAGTGCTCTGCCTTTGAGCCACACCTGGCTGGGCAGCCAAATCTTTTTTTTTGTAGACCCATAGGAAATCTATGATACTGTGTGTCTCTCTGTGTGGTTCTTACATAAATTGTTTCACGTGCTATCATTCTGCAACCTGCTTCTGGCATTTTCCAGTAGGTGGAGACTTTTTTCTCTCACTGCTCCAAGTAGTCCACAGTTCAGATGTACCAGGTTTTATTTAACCGCTCTCCAGTGCATAGATATTTAGATTGTTTTAAATTTTTCATGATGAGAGAATGTTGCCGTGATCACCTCTGTACACCATGTACACTGGGCCGGAGGTTTCTGGGGCAGACAACGCAGAGACGTGAGTGCTTTCAGAAAAGCTGCACTGATTTGGTCTCCCTCAAGAAGACATGGCTGGGTGCAAGCTTTGAAAGGAGCAGCAGGGCCCTCACCTACCTGGACACACTTGGTCTCTGAGGGATGGAAGGCCTAGGCTGGGAGGGAGCTCCTCTGAGAGGGTGATCGGAGTCTCCAGGCACCTCCTTCACCCTTAAAGCCCAACCCCTCCCCCAAAAGCTTTCTTAGACCATCGGCTGCATTTCATAAGAGTGAACACCAGAGGGCACCACGCACCAAAGGAAAGTGACCGTGACTGTGAGAAGCTGCCTTGGAGGAAGCCCTTTCCCAGCTACTCCAAGGCGGAGAGAAGAGATCTCTCTTGGCTTCCTTGATGTCTTCCTTCCCTGACCTCCTGCAGCCTGTGGGGGTCAGGGGGTGGAGGGGAGAGCGTCAGATGGGCCCACAGGAAGCTCTGGGGATCGGAGGGGCATGTCTGGAGGGGCCAAGGCAGTGCACAGCATCGTGGTTAGAGCCCTGGACTGCAGCTTCCCTGTTTGGACCAATTACATCACTGTGCTGAGCCACGATTTTTCTCATCTGTCAAATGGGGGTGACAATTCCTTGCCCTTCTTTACCGTGTGTGTGTGTGTGTGTGTGTGTGTGTTACATGCAAAAGGACTTTGAAAACCAGGCACATCTACGGACCCTGCTTGCAGCATGGAGCCTAGACGTGGAGGGAAGGGCATCTATAGCCAGGCTGGTTAGGTGGTTGCTGCGTCAGTCCGGGGAAGCTGACGGTGGTGGCAGCGGTGGAGGTGATGAGCAGTAGCTGGATTCTGGATATATTTCAAAGGTAGGACCAATGAGATTTGTTGAAATATTGCACGTGGGGGGTGAGAGGAAGAGGGGCTGAAGGGTGATACCAAGGCTTTAGGCTTGAGCGAACAGAGGCCAGTGATGCCTTGTGCTTAGCTGGGGAAGACAGCCGGAGCACAGCTTGGGAAGCGTTCATATTTGGACATGAGAAGTTGGAGGTGCCTTTTAGGTCACTGAGTGAGTGAAGATAGGGGTCAGGGGATCGACCTCGATTCCTTTCTCCGGGTGCCGTCAAGCACACACTAGACGGTAGGTTGGACTAGGTCACACATGAAAACATACCTGACGTACACACTGCCGTAGCCCAGCACCCCGATGGATGGCATCGTTAATTCATCATGGCGTTCAGAATCCTCAATCCGAACTTCTAGGCAGCCACCGCCAGCCAAGTGGAGACGGCACAAAGATAAAAACTTTCCCTCATCCCCAGACTTGACAGAGGCCCAAGAATGTAGTTAAAATCATGGGCTTTTGAGTCAGAGAGACCTGCGCTGGAAAGCTAATCTTGCTACAAACTAATTTGAGACCTCAAAAAAACGAATGGATCTTCGTCTCAGTTTTCTCACCTGAAAAATGAGTTTAATAATAGTTCCTATCTCACAGGGTTGTTATGAAGATTAAATGAGACAATCCAAGGAAAGCACTTAGCACGGAGCCTGGGACGCAGTACATTCTTAACCAATAAAAGCAGCAGCAGCAGCAGTAATAATGTTACTCCAGCTGGAGCATTCTGGAACATATCCCCCTTCCTTGCTGTTTCTGACCTCTAGGACAGACATAGCACAATGTTAGGACTGTCCAGCAGGAGGCACTGTTGCCATTACTACATCTTTATTGCCCACAGAGATTTGGGAAGTGGGGAGCAGTTTTCCCTGGAGTAGTGTCCTCCAGTGACTGTCCTGGCAGCCACCTAGACCCCTTTTTTCATAGGTACAATAAACCTAGCTCTTGGCTTCTCCCAAACAACAGTGTCTCAGCTTTCTTCACTGGATCTGGTCCTGTCTTCTCAGATAGGGCTCCCGGCCTCCTGCTTACAGACTCAAGCCAAGCCGCTGAACCTGGCATCCCAGGCCCCCGGCCAACCTCTCCTGACTGTCCAGCCTCCCAGCTACTGCCAGGTTCCCCAAAGAGAGCAGGCGCGTGCCTGCGACCTTCCCTTGCATGTTGTGCCCATTTGGAATATGTGTCCCACGTGGCACGGTCTCTCTTCTTCGTCACCTCTGTAGAAGCCCTTTTTCCTAGTCAGCTCTTCAGAGCAGGAAGGAGCTGGAGGTGGGTTCTACCCACCCCACTGTGCAGACGGAACACGTTCCACACGGTTCCTAGGCCCGGGGCCCGGGCAAGCTCGGGGAAACCAGACGGGGGTCTCCGAGCCTCAGGCCTGGGTGAGTCACCCGCCACGCAGACCTCCTGCATCTTCAGACCTGGGCGTTCATTCGGCGTTTGCTGGCCACCTGTGATTTGCCAGGCACTGTGCCCAGCGCTGGGCTAGACGGACATGGCCTCAAGGGGCACCCCCTCCCCGGAGGGTGACACGGCACTCAGATGGGTGATGACAGTGTAGAGCTAATGGGGAAGGATGGGTAACCGCGGTGCTGGTCGGGAGGCTGACTTCTGGGTGCCTGTGGGAACCCTCAAAACCACAGCTTCCCTGAAGCCCTTGCCTTTTCTAAAAGGTCCATCTCGAGTCTATCTTTCCCCACAACCAACGTCCAATGTGGACGACTCCTCAGCCTCCATTTCCCTTTGTTGGCCAAATATCACCTCTTCCCTGCCTCCCCCAGAACCCCCCCCCCCCTACACACACACTGCTGCTTAAAATACGATGGCCTCGTGGGAAGACCCGGGCAGAGGGCCCTCAGCTGGGAGGTGGGCTCTGAGCCGCTCCCTTTCTTCCCCACTCCTCCTGCTCCACTGCCCACCACCCCCTCCCACGGACCCCTCCCTTCATGCCCCCTCTCGGTTTGGCATCCAAGGCCTAGAGAATATCTGTCCCCAACCTTTATCACTCTCCAGTCACAACCCTGGTCTTGTGCACAGGAGCTGCCAGGACTTACCGCCTGATAAACTACAGCGTGCCTTTTCCGCCCACCCTCCCTCCCTCCTGTGTATGAAATCTGCCATCTTTGGCATGTGTTTGTTTTACACAGAATGCCACCAGGAGGTCATCAGCTGTCACTGTGAACGAACAAGAAAAACAAAACAAAAAGCAGGCTGCTTCTCGGGGCTCTGGTGCCCCAAACTTCGATGACATGTTTTCGGTGGAAGGTGCCATGGGGTCAGGCCACGCACTGGCTCAGGAATGTCACATGAGTCAGTGGAGGTGGGTTGTAGTTATTATTTAAGTTGATAAAAATCATCTCTTTTTTTTTTTCTTCTTCACAGAAAAAGCAATGTACATTAGCTGGAGAAAAATTAGGAACTAGAAATGTTTAGACATAACAAACGAAAAGCAAAGGCGTACCTGTTCCCCACCACCGCCACCCAGAAACGGTCACCGGGAATGCCGTGGGAGGGCGCACCAGGCCACACGCCTTCCTTTCTTCTCTTACACAATGAGCTCATACTGTGCATATGGCTCAGAACCTGCCTTTTTATTTATTTACTTTTAACCCTCACCAGACTCGGGTCACGGGCAAGCTAAGGGAGACCAGAGCCTGGGTCTCCCCAGCCTCAGGCCTGGGTGAGTCACCTGCCACACAGGTGATTCTAGAAAGAGAGGAAAGGAGAGAGGGAGAGGGAAGCATCGATCAGCTGCCTGACGCATGCACCTAACCTGGGATGGAACCAGTGACCCTTAGATGCACAGGACGATGCTCTAACCACTGAACCACACCGGCCAGGGCATCCTTTTTATTGGACAATATACTGTGAGCCAAAATATCTAATGCTTATTGAGACTTCCTCTGTGCCGGGCGAGCACTTTGCATGCAGGATCTCATGTAGGCAACCCTGTGAGATTGATTATCCACTGTCCCCATTTTACAGATGAGGAAGCCGAAGGTCGAGTGTCCTCTTGACCCTAAGAGGTGGTAGGAGACAGGCAGAGTCCTGGCCTGGGAGGCGGGAGGCTGGGCTCCAGCTCATCTTCTCCCCCATTCAGGGGCTCAGTCTTCCCTCACCTGTGAAATGGGGGAGGGGGCCGGGCCAGAATGACCTTCTCCACAGAAGGGGGCTGCAGACCCCTTCCCCACTTACAGAGGCTGTGCCCGCTGAGGCCTCACTTCGCCCCCATTCTCAGGCTGACAATAATCACTAATGATCACTGAGCAGCGAGCCAGGCTGTTCATTTAATCTTCCCCAAACCCTAACGAGGTAGGGTGATTTCTATCCCTCTTTACAGGTAAGGAAACTGAAGCAGAGAGAGCTAAAGTAACTTGCCCAACGTCACTCCATTAGTAAGGGACAGAGTCAAGATTCAAGCCCAGGTCCATCCAGTCCCACGGCCTGTGCTGTTACCAGCGGCTTTCCCACGCTTCCCTCCCCGCGGTAGGGAACACTCTCACATCCTGACTCTAAGCACACATGCATCAATAATTAATTGGAATAAAAATGTCATGAGCTGAAAACACCCCTGTGCTACACAGAGGACAGGTCCCACTGGGTCACCCAGAGAGCACTGGGACTATGACCTAGAGGCAGGCTGCGGGCGGCCCCGGGCACAGCTGGCCTTCGTGAAGGGCGCCCCAGTCACCCAGGGCCTTTACGGAGCATCTGCTCTTTGCAGCGTGTCCCATACCTCACAGCACAAGGTTTAGGTCGGTTCATCTCTGCAGCAGCCCAGGCAGCGGGGAGGTGGGAGCCCCTTGTTACAGCAGAGGCAGCGAGGCTCAGAGGCTTGGGACTTGGCCAAGGCCACATAGCCTACAAGGAGCCCGGTCTGCTTTGGGTCCCCAGTGTGTTCACAGAACCAAGCCTGGGGCCTGAACCATAACAGGTGCTCAGTAAACAGGCCGCCTGGCTGAGCCAGAGCCCTCTGCCCTTGCCCTGTGATGCCCCTTAGGCCCCTTGCTGGGAAGCACAGTTCTGGGGCAGGGAAGGCTCCAGGGTAGTTCCGGGCTTGCTGAGGTTGTTCCGGGGATCAGGGTCCCCGGGGGTGAGTCCTCTGAGCTGAGTTTCGGTCCCAGGTCCCTGCATGCTCGCAGGGCCCTGCCCTGTCAGCTGAGAGGGAGAGAGGGAGGGATCCAGACCGCTCCCCTGGGCTGGGGCGGAGGAGCCTGGCCGGGGCCTGTGCTCAGCGGGCCTTTCCCACCCCTCGCCGCTCCCCGCTCCACGCTCCCCACTCCCCGCTCACTCTGCCTGGGCTCTGGGGCCTCTGGTGGGGCCAGAGGACTCTGGTCTTGCCTCCAGCCTGATTCAGGTTCCTATTCCTGGGTCTCCCTCAGCTCAAGGCCCTCGATTCCTGTGCATTTCCACTGGGCAAGTGCTTGGGGTGAGAGGGCTGAGCCTCAGCTTTAGCCCCGGCTGAGGTCCTGCTTCCCTGGTGGAGAGGAGCCGATGCAGAGCCCTGCAGTCTATTGCTTTCAGGCTGTGCACTGTCCCTGCCCCAGAGGAAAGGCCGAGGGCACCCTGGGATCCTAAAGCTAGTGTCCCTTCCTTCAACAGAAAGGGGTCTGACACCCCCAGCAGGAAGAAAAGAGCTGACTCAGGAGATGGTTCTGGAACCGGGAGGGGAGGAGGGGAAGGAAGGAGGGCTGCAAGCCAGGGCAGAGAGCCAACAGCTGGCTATGACAGGGCGATGCTTGGCTTGGAAGGTGCCAAATGTTCCAGGGGTGTGGCATTTTCACCTCCACCCTCTTCCCTGCCCATCTGGGCCCACCCCTCCTAAGCAGGGCTCAACACTCCCTTCCTCCAGGAAGCCTTCCCGGGTTGACCCACACTACACTGTCCAGCATCACTTTTCATCCTCTGTGAGGAAAGGAGGTGAGACTAAGATCAGGCATGATATAAACTCAGTTGTGGGCTCACATATGGCAGAAATGAGCTTATACATTGCCCGAGGCTTGACCCTTCTTCCAACCCATAATCAAATGTTGGGGCCCTCTTTGGAAATGGCCCTCAGAATCAGCTTTCAGGTACACACACTCACACACACTCACACACACACACACACACACACAGTCATTACCTGATCATCTTATCTTATTTGGGGCCAGGAACAGTAGATGCTTCCAAAGTGAATTCTGAAAGATACCCATCAATGTGTTCCCATCCATGTGACTCTCCCACCAGAGCAAGGGAGTCCTATGGTCAATAGATTTGGGACCATGGGGCTTAGGAGTTAAACAATACTAATGTAATTCCTGTATTGCAGGCCTTCTCAGATCCTTTACTAGTTAGCACACACTATGAATCTGCAAGCATCTGCACTTTCCCAAATTTACTTGACCTCAGAAGTTTTTATAGCGGAGCATCTCATGAACCTAGTGTGTTACCGAGCTCCCTTCAAGAAATGCTGGGATGCAGAATATTCTAGAAAAGCACAGAGCCAGCTTAGTGATGAATTATAACAGCGCAACGCACAGGCAGGTGCTGCCTCTGAAGGAACAGTTCGTTGCAATGACTTATAACAATACAACATACATTCAGCCGCTCAGAATTTAACAATGGACTGTCTTTTTGGGGTCAAGGAAGTGGTGGGAGTGATGGGGTGTCAAGAATGGTGTTCACAGTGGAAGTGGTGAAGGTGGTGGTGCTGGTGGTGGTGCTGCTGGGGGGGGCAGGTAATGAGAGTGGGATGGTGGTGATAGTGGGAGGGAGATAATAAGGCCTTGTCATTTGTAGCATCTAATATTTTAAAAGAAACATCTGTTTTTCTTAAAAATACATATTCATGGTAAAATATAATTCAAACAATACAGAGAAAGTGAGAAATCTCCCTTTATTCTTTTACTTCGGAGATTGCCACTGGTTTAATGAGGGGCAGTCTCTCATCCTCTCTGTGAAAACAGAAACACCAGGAGGGTATAAACTTTAAAAGTAGATGGTTTGATAACGTACATTCTGCTTTGTAACCTGCTTCTTTCACCTACATTGTACTGCGTCTGATTTTCTCCACCAGCAAAGGTGAACCGAATTCATTCCTCTTTTCCAGCTGCATAGTATTGCACCGCGTGGCCCTGTCTCTTACTGAACAAGCCCCCTATTAGTGCCCCTTCGAGTTGTTTCAAATTCTTACTCTTTTAAGCAGTGATAAAACGAACGTCTGTCCATGGGTTCGCCTTTGAACTTTCGTGCCAGCATTTCAGTAGAATTCATTTGGAGAAACAGAGCTGCTTGATTGAGGAGCCTACACATTTACTAGTTGGCTGCAGTGGCCCCTCATGACCCTCCTGAACGCAGCGCAGCCAGGTCCTCCCCCCACCTCGGCATCGTCAGCTGCTGCTAAAACGTGTGCGTTAGCTTTTCAACTGTCTTCCCACTTTCCCCCGCCCCCACCTCCCAGTATTCCTCCCTTTATGCCAGGGTTGGCTTTTCAAAATACAAACCTGATCACATCATTACCCCCCACCTCCCGAAAAAATCCTTTTGAAGTCACACCGCCCATGAGATTAAGACAGAATCCTGCCCATGGCCACAGGGCCGTGCAGGATCTGGCCCCTGCCAGCTCCTTCTGGTGCATGTTTTATGCAGCTACACCAGTTCTCTTTGTCTCTTGCATTCTCTGTGCTCTTTCCCACCTCAGGGCCTTTGCATGAGCTGTATCCTCTGCCTGGAATACCCTTTCCAGCCCTCATTCCACCCCTTCACCTAGCGAACTCCTGCTTATCCTTCTCAGCCCAAATGGCACCTCCTCGGGGAAGCCCTCCCTGACCCATCCCCACACTAGGCTCTCAGAGGACGCCACTCCCCCTTCGGCACACTCCTCACTCTGGGTGAGTACACTATGTGATTATCCCCCTTCTTGAAGGCAAGGGCTGCTCCCCATAGCACCCCCAAGCCCCAGCACAATGTCTGGCTCCCAGACACTCAGTACAGGTTTGTTGAATGTTTTTTATTTTCTTATTTTTATCATGCACTTGTTCATAAAATCCTGACCTTCCCTGTGATCTTGCAAAGGAAGCAGGACTTGGAGTTTTGTACCCATTTTACAGAGGAACAAACCAAGGCCAGGGTGCAGGGCTCGAACCCACCTCTCCTAATTGCAGCTCTCCCACCAACACTCCACACACCTGAACTCTCCTGGGGTTTCCAATCCTTCCTGTACTATCCGCAGGAAATTCCATCTTTATCATTTTTTTCTTTTGCATCTATTGCTAAATCTTCCATCCGGCCTCTTATGGTTCTGAACAATAAGAGAGTCACAGACAATACCAGGTGGGAGGGCCTAGTTTTACACCTGGGAGCAGAGAGTGCCCCCAACTTGCTCATGGTGACCCCTGCAAACCATATGCACTCACCTAGTGAACAAATATGCATTGAGCCCCTGCTGTGTGCTGGCCGGTGCTCTCGGTGCTGGGTGCTGACGTTGCTGACATTCTACAGGGGAATGAAAATAAATAAACCTGATACTTTCAGAATATGATATGTTTTATAAAAGAAATCTTTCTAAAAAGGACAGGGAGTGATTGACCATGGTGGTCAGAGAGGGCCTCTCTGAGAGGACACTTGAGCTGAGACATGAATGATGGGAAAAGGGAGCCATGGGAAGTTTGGGGGGAGAGCATTCCAGGGAGAGGAGACAATTAAAGCAGAAGGCGCAGACAACAGGCCCAAGTGCCTAGTGCACAGTGGGCAAGGGTGACAGTGGAGGCTGATGGGGAAGGAGTGGGGCAGAGACCAGGTCAGACAGGATCTTGAGGTCATGGTGAGAAGACTGGCTTTTACTCCTGGCGTGATAGGAAGTCAGTGGGAAGTTCTGAGCAGGGAGGCCGCTCAATCTGATTTACATTCCTCAAATACCACCCTGGCCACCACGTGCAGATGGACGGTGGAAGGGCAAGGGTGGACGGAATAGCAGGTTAGAAGTGACCGGTGGCTCGGCCCAGGCTGGCGGGGTGGCGAGAAGTAATCAGATGTGGGGTACACCTTGAGAGCAGATCCACAGGCGGTGCTGATGGATAGGAAGTGGGGTGTGAGGGAAAGAAGGGGAACCCAGGATCTGAGCACCTTTTACTGGGCTGGGAGCTTGGGGAATAAGCAGGGATACAGGGTAGTGATCAGAGCGTGATTTAGGGACATTTTAATTTTGAGATTTAACAACACATCCAGGTGGCCCAGTGGAGGGACCGGGGGATATATGATTCCAGCCTGGGTGGGGCACTGGGGGGCACACATTTGGAAATTGTCAGCATAGAAATGGGACTAGGGAGTCTCCTGCTTCCTGACTCGCAGTCCAGTGCTTTTCCCATCTTTTTTCTCTCTGTCAGGCCCTTTCTTGCTCTCTTAGCTCTCTGGCAGATCCTCCCAGTCATGGGCAGATAAGGTGGGCCTCTGGGGTGGTGCAGAGCCCTGCCCTCCACTTTCCCCACCTGCCCTGGCCCTAGCTCCCTTGGCAAACAGCCCCGGGCCCTCTAGGCTGCTGTATTTCAGAAAAGTGTTCCAGTTTGGCAAAGCAAATAGAGCCAAGCCGAAAGGTAACACCTTGCAAAACAGCCCCAGGCCCCCCAAAGGAGATTTTTCTTGGTCTTTTCTTTAACTTTCTCCACTGGCCTCCAGCCAAGAATGTGTCCAGTATTTTTTTCCTTGGGCCCTCCTCACCGCCCACCCCATCCCTAGTGTCTGCGATTCCCAGAGTGTTAATCTCCCATTGCAAGAGTGGGAAACCTCAGAAATGGCCTGGAGGTGCACAGCTGTCCGGAGCCCTCCTCTTCCCTCCCACAAAGCCGTGGGCTTCCAGGGTACCGGTGGGAAAGGGCGTGAGCTCTGGAGCGGGACTGCCTGCATTTGCATCCTAGCTTGGCAGCTGTGTGACCTTAGGCACGTTACTTCCCTCTCTGTGCCTCAGTCTCCTAATCTGTAAAATGGGGGTGATAATAGCACTACCTGACAGGTTTGTCATGAAGACTGAGTGAGTTATATGCATGAAGCTTAGAATGGTGCCTGGTGAATAGTAAGTGCTCAGTAAGTAATAGCATTTGTTATGATTTCCCTGGGCTTGACCAGATAAAGAGCACAGGCCCCAGAGGGACACTGCCTGAGTTCCAGTACCAACTCTATGATCTACCTCTTAACCCCTGGGTGCCTCGGCCTCTCGTGTATCGTAGAACCACCCTCACAGGCTGTGGGGCTTGGGGAGCTGATGCAGGTGAAGCGCCCACCAGAGCCCGGCACAGTCCCGTCCTGAGTGCCCTATGGATGCTGACCGGTGGGAGAGCAGTGCACTTCCTAACCCGAGCTTCCGAAATCAGCAGGCCCCTGACCTCAGCCCAGGCTGAGCATCGCCCACTGGCAGACTTCTCTGCCCAGACTCATCCTGATGATGCCTGAAGTTCCACCATTATTGCTTCACTTCTTTGGCTTAACACTTTGCCATTGTTAAAATACAGATAGCCCAGGAAAGACTCATCGGTTCCGTCTTCTGTCACTTAACCCTCTGTGTGGAGGCGTTTATCAGCTGTTTCCCTGAGAGGAATTTGGGAAGGGAAAGAGTGCTCTCCTATCATGCCCCTGCCCTGGGCTTGCTCCCCCAGGCCTTCCTGTCGCCTGCTGTTCCTTGACCTGGCTCTCCAGCCCACCTCTCACTGTACACGCCCTGCAAACCCCCTTGGCGAACCTGAACTTCTAACCGACAGCTGGGCTCTCTGACTCAGTGCCCTTGTTCCTCCGAGTCCCATTACCAAAATTATATTCCTCCCTCCCCCCCCACACTGTTCTTCGCCTCTTTCAGATGGCCTGTGTCATTGTCTCTCAGCCTCTGCACTCCTGACATTGGGGCAGAGTCATCCTTTGTTGTGGAGACTGTCTGCACACTGTAGGATGTTTAGGCACATCCCTGACTTCTGGAAGCCATTTGCCCCTCTCCGCTTGTGACAGCCAAAACTGTCCCCCAGGGTGGGGGACATTGAGAACCACCGGTATATAATACATGGCACAGGGTTTGGGGTTTGAAGTTGGCCGGACCTGGGGTTCACACCTGGCTCTGCTCCTGCTACCTGTGGGGCTGGGCAGGAACTACCTGAGCCTCAGTTTGCTCAGCTGCAGAGTGGGCACAAGAGGCCTGTCTCTCAGATGACATTTTACAATGAGAACTGTTGTAAGGTCCATAATAGGTGCTTGAAAATTTGAGGCTAAAACTCAAACGACAACAAACATCTGACTCAAACCGAATTCTTCCTCCCAGTTTCCTCATTTCAGGAAATAACACCTGTTCCTCCACTCAGTTCAGTCAAGCCCCAAACTCTGGGGTCTTCTTTGGTTTCGACACCCCACAAACCCAACCATTCTCCCTACTTCCACTTCTCTTACCCCAAATCTCCCCTGTGGACATCATGGCCTCCTCACTGGCCTCCCAACTCCACTCGCCCATCTAAGCCACCCAGCAGCCAGAGGGGTCTTCTGACAATGAATTTGGATCAACTGCCAACACCGTTACCAGGGCCTCTACAGCCTCGCTGCCCTGGCCCTGCCTGCCGCTCCCCTTGCCCAGCAGAGGGGAGGGAGGGAGGTGGCTCGCCTGACTCCCCATCTACAACATCCTCCCCCACCCCAGTTTCTCTCGGTCCCTTTATCCCACTTTATTTTTGTCACAGCCTTTATCACGATCAGAAACTATGCTCTTTATTTATTCACAGTGTTGCCTATTAATAGTCTTCCCCAACCAGACTGGTTAGCTTCTCGGGAGAGGGGCCCGTCCTGGGCACTGCTCATTCCTAGGGCCCAAAACAGCAGGCGTCTAATAAATGCTCGATGAGCATGTAGATCCAGTTGCAAAGTGTTGTCCATCTTTAAATGTGGCTCAGATGCCATCTGCCCTCACCCTTTCCCCAGATGGAAGCCGTATTTCTCTCCTCTGAGCCTCCGAAGTATCTGTATCTCTTTCTTGGCTGAGTCACTTGGCCCCGTGACTTAATTCTTTAAGGGACGTGGCCCATGTTCCCAGACCTGCAGTACACTCCTGGGGGGCAGGGACCAGGGCTCCCTTATTTCTGTATCCCCTACAGAGCACAGTACAAAGAAGGTTCTGAACAAACGTCTATGGGGACAGCGGGTGCCTAGGGAGGGATAAGAAGGACCCTGTGATTTACTGGTTGTCTCAGGGGCTTGGAAGATGAATTTTAACTCCACACTGCAGCAGATTAAGGATGGCTGCAAATCCTCTGACATTCCCCCAAAAGGGAGGCCAGGTCTAGGTCCCCTCACCTAGAACCCTGGTGGCCTGTGACTGCTTTGACCAACAGAATACAGACTCGGCCTTGAGCAGGAGTCTGAAGCTGTGACAGGGCCAGGGGTGGAGGGTTCTGTGATCCACTAGTGATGTCTGCCATGGGTACAGGAGGGAGGCTTGGGTGTTGTCTGTGCTGTACTTTTCATATTCCTGGTGTATTATATATTGAATGCAATAAGACTTGATTTCTTTTCATCCTTACAGGTGGGGCTTATCGTCCTCATTTTATAAATGGGGAGACTGAGGAACAGAAAGGTTATGTAGCCTGCCCAAGGTTACTCAGCTCATAGGGGGCAGAGTAGGTTCTGTGGCTCCAAAGTGCACATTTCCCCCACTAAACAAGGCAGGAGCACAGCCCTTTCCCCAGAGGCAAATGGCTTTCAGCACAGGTCTTCCAATTTGCCCTCTGTTCTGACTGATGGCTCATCCCTCATCCTACCTTCTGTTTGCCAGCCCTCGGTCCTCACAGCCAGGCCTGGCTTGACTCCAGGGTTGGGGACAGCTGGCACTAGGCCAGCGTCACCACGGCCCCAGAACTGCTGGGTTTCCCCTTCTGTCATGGGAGGCTGGCGCTTAGGTATCTCTCAAGGGTGGAACCACGTACGTTTGTAAAGAGCTTAATGAAATTACGCGTTTCACGGCTTCCACAGGTAGGCAAAGTCAAGCGCTCTGTGCGAGGTTTTTAGCAGTTACACAGCTTTCTGGGGGGAGTCGGAACCCCTGGGTGGGGGAGCGAGGAGAGGGGCTCTAAGGGAGAAAGGGAAGAAGGGGGGTTAGAGCTCAGGCCCAGCTCTACCCCATCCTGGAGGTGTGATCTTGAACTAGCGACTTCATTCTGACTCAGTTTTTTCATCTGTCAAGTGGAGATTATTAGTCTTACCTTTCACAGTAATTTTAAAGTTTAAGGATTTAATGTGACTGGATTTAGAACAATGCTTGACACACATTGGTGCTTATTAAATATTTCTTGATGAATGAATGAATGGTTGGATAAGCCTTGGCCATGGTGAAGTGTGTACTCAGTTCTGGATCCTGTGCTGGCTGGCTGGCTCTCTGAACCCACTGTGCCTGGCACAGAGCAGGTGCCTAATGTGTATTTGCCAAAATAATTCTTCTAAGGCCAATCTATGGAAGTCATTTCCCGTCTCAATAAAAAATCCCACGATACATTCCAAAGCAGATAGAATGTATTCGGGTGATGACAACATCTGATGAGATGCTCTTCGGACCCCATATCTGGCAGCCTCATCTGGGGACCAGGAAGTAAACAGAAAAGGCCTCTGAACACACGAAACCAGCGGAATAAAGTTCAGGCATTGATACCAACGGCTTTTCTCCCAGAAGCACCCTTGGGTCCTCATTTTTAACCTGGTTACTCTTGGTTTGCAAACAGATCCAACAGGGATTATCTGATGGTTTTGAAGCCCACCTCAGGCTGGAAGCAGCAGAGGACATTGTGCCAGGACATCCCCACCCCTGTCTCAGGGTCAGGGGGAGCTGGTTCTCCCTGCAAAGGGGTCACCTGTCTGGAGCTGGTCTCCTAGGCAGGTCCAGGATCAGGGAGACGGGACTTCAGAAGGGGGGCCTTCACCAAGGGAAGCGACAGGTTGACGTGCTGCAGGCATAGAGGTTGTTCACTGGTGCCTGTCCTCGTCTCCAGGGAAGCCTATCACCCCACAGGCTCTCGGCCCCACCCTGGAAGTTCGGATCCCGTTGGTGGGAGGTGGGACTGGGACTTAACATGAGGCCTGGGGCTCTGAGACCCAGCCAGGTCTGGGACCATAGCTGTAGGTGTCAGAGGAAGGAATGCTTAGCTGGTTAGAGGGTAGGGAAGGAAGAAATAGTCTGAAAAAGAGATAGAGCCTGAACAGGGTATTGAAGGATGAATAGGAGTTGAAAGTGAAGGAACAGAGGACATTCCAGGTGGAGGGACAGTGCATATGAAGGCAGAGTGCCTTTAAGGAGCTCGGGGAAGCCACAAGGATATTGGTGTAGTCAGGTTCAAGGATTTTCCTTTTCTTTTCTTGAACACTGACTAGTGGCCATGCTCAGTGCTAAGGATTTAACATGCTTTATATCACTGAGTCCTCACAGCAACCTTATGAGGTCAGTATTATTATCATTCCCATTTTGCAGATGAGGGGACTGAGGCTCAGAAGGGCTGAGTGACTCCCCCCAAATCACACAGCTATATTAAGATGAAGCTGAGGTTGGAATCCATTGTGTCCAAAGCCCATGCAGTTGGCATTGCTGGGAGAAGAGGCTGAAGGAGCAGGTAGGGATCTGCAAGGGACCTGTGTGCACGTAGAATGGCATCCAGGAGGCTTTGGTGTCATGGGTTCGAACCTGCTACTACTGGCTCTGTGGCTTTGGGCAAGTTAATTAACCTTTCTGTGCATTGTTTTCTTCATTTGTAAAGTGAGGTAATAATGCCCACCTTAGGAAGGTGATGAGATTAAATGAGTTACTTAAAGCACCTAGCACGGTGCCCTGTCTGTAGCAAGCGCACAGTAATTGGAAACTGTTATTACTCATGTAAACGTGTTGGGACTTCAACTTGAAGAAAATGGAGAACCGAGAAGGTTTTAAGCTAGAAGATTGCAAATACCCCTAGAAGGCCTACCACAGAGCAAAGCCCTAAGTGAAAGGAATGCCACTCAGACGGTGAGCTTTCAGGCACTAGCCAGGGGTCCAGAAGACCTTTAGGACGGGTCTGAATCGTGGAGGCACCTGGCTTTGTGGGTACTCTGAAGTCTCACCATGTGATCAATCACCCACCTTCAGGCCATCAGCAGCTTAAGTTATTCTGGAAAATCTTGGGAGGGGCTTCCTGGCAGAGCCAGGGGAGAAAGCCACCTCACCGTGCCCATTGCTATAATGTCTGGGCCACAACTTTATAAAGGCTCAGATCCCTAAATATTAGGACAAGCACCAAAATGTGACACGTACTTGTCCCTTGGAGGGTGGAATAACTGAGAATTCCTTCTCACCTTCTTGTGCTTTTACATATTTTCCACTTGAGTTTGCACTGATTTCTGCTCTTTTGAAAAAGCAAAATAAATGACATTTAAAAGGAAAAAAAATTAGTCCCCTCCCCCTGGGAGGCTGGCTCGGGCCTCGCACAGCAACCCAGTGAGAAAGACCGTGCACCCCTCCGTGGGAACAGGACGGTCAAAACCACCCGGGGCTGGCAACACCCTGGTTTTCATCTGCAAGTCCCCAGATGGCGTGTGTGTCGTTAGGGCGCTGGTCCTCAACGCTCTCAGTCTCAGGCCCACTTTCCACTCTTAAAGCTATTAAGGGGTTTGGGGGGGTTATATCTATTGCTAATGTTCATTTTAGAAAATGAACCTGAGAAATTTTAGTAATATACATTTATTAATTCATTCAAAGCAGTGGTTCTCAACCAGGGGCGATTTTGCATACCAGGGGACACTTGGCAATGTCTGGGACATTTTTGTTTGTCACAACTGGGGCTTGGGAGGTGCTCCTGGCATCTAGTGGGTAGAGGCCAGCAATGCTGCCAACATCCTACACTGCCCAGGACAGCCCCACAGCAGAGAATCACTTGGCCCAGAATGCCAACAGTGCCAAGGTGGAGAAACCCTGATTTAAAGTAAGGATAATGAACTCATTACATACTGACATGAAAATATGTTTTATAAAAAATAGCAATGTTTTCGAAATAAAAAAAACTGAGAAGAGTGACACTGTTTTCGAGGATAGCTAGATCTTGTATCCACCACGCCATTCAGGCTTTGCAATATCATGTGCCACATAGCTTCTGGAAAACTCCAGAGAAAGAGAGTGAAAATGCCAATAACATCTTAATACAATTATGAAAATAGTTTGCCCTGGCTGGTGTGCCTCACTTGGCTGGGCGTTGTTTTGTGCATCAAAATGTTGCCGGTTCGATTCCCCGGTCAGGACACATGCCCAGGTTTCAGGCTCCATCCTTGGTGGGGGGCGTGCAGGAGTCGATCGATGTTTGGCTCCCACATCGATGCTTCCCTCTTTCTTTCCCTCTCCCTTCCTCTCTCTCTAAAAATCAAATAAATAAATAAAAGAAAATAGTTTTGACCCTATGGATCCTTCAAAAGGTCTCTGGGACCCAAGGACTCCACAGGCCACCTTTTGGGAACTGCTGCTGTAGGAGGACACTCCCAGACTATTTCCAGAAACAACCAATGTGTTTTGGGTGCAGACACATCTGGGGGAGGGCAGTGGGGTAAGAAATTGGTGAAAAGCCAAACGTGTGTTGGTGCCCGGAGCCCAGGCCCCTTCTCCCTGCAGAGCGTCTGTCAGCTGCTAGACAATGGCGGTAATTTCTGATGACAGATCTCACGTTTCACCTGGGTGAGAAAACACCAGGCCAGACAAGTGGGGATAAAAGGAAAGAGGAGAAGGGGGGACTTCCCTGGCAGCTCTGGGAGGGGGGAGGGGGGGCTCTCAGCTGCTTTGGGGTCCCAGCAGGGTGTGGGTGTGCGTGGAGGGCCCACACCTGGCCTTGCCCATGAGCCCTGCCCTGGGAGCAGCAGCAATCAAGGAGGCCCGCCTTGCCTCTGAGTCACCCACCTGAGTTTCACAGGATGTGATAGGCTAATTTTTGGCTGGGAGAGAGGGAGCCCCAGCTTTGGAGGCCCAGGAGGGTGAGCCAGGAGGGGTGAGCCCTTCTCTCAGAAGGAGCCAGAGGAGCCGTGAATCCAGGTCAGGAGGCCTGCCACTCAGGAGGCCTGGCTCCCTGGGTCCCCCTCCGGGTGGCACCCTTCATGGTCCCCACGCCCCTGAGGGGGTGGAGGATTCCAGCTGCCACTCTCTGGGGCCCGAGGAAACAGGAGCAGGGAGGGCATTTATGGAGCGTTTACTGTGTGCAGCGGGCTCTGAACTAATTCCTTCCAGTGCATGTTGCATTTATCCCTCCCGGCAACCTGCATTGTAGAAACTGTTATTATTCCCCTTTTTATCCAGAATAAGGCCTGAGGAGGAAATCACTTGTCCACAGTCCAAGCCAGGGACTGGAGCTGAGACTCGATCTAGGTTTGCCTGGACTGGTAACCTCTCCCTTAAAAGTTGTACTAAGAGTCAGGCATTTACTAAAATACCAGACTACTAAGGGGCCACTCTGAACCCTGTGCTGGATGCCCAAGATACAGGCAGATAAAACATGCTCCCTGCCCTCCTCCCAGCTCTTGGTCCACTTGGCGGGGAGGTTCAGGGGGAGTGTAGAGTTGAGCAAGCAAACCAGCAATGACAATTGACTATGCGGGGTGCTGTGATGGGGTGAGCAGGGTGTGGAAGAAGCCAGAGGAGGCCCCTGACTCAGACTGGGGAGAAGGTAGTCAAGGAGGGCTTCCTGAAGGAGGTGACACATAAGCTAGAGACAAGTCAGGGTGCCCCAAGCAAGGAGGAGGTTGAGCATCCCAGCTGGAGGAACAGCATCTTAGGGGTACACACCCAGTGACCCTCCTGCCCCTTTCGACTACTTCTAGCCCAGGAGGCTAGCTCCAGCGTTTCTATCGGAAGCCCCACCTCCATTCACATGTTATTTCTCGGGTGAGACTCGGACTCAGCTGGGAGAGTAACAGCAGCCCCTTCCCCTATATGGAAGCTGGGCCAGTGGTGGCAGATAGGCCCTCAGGGTGGCCTCCAGGCCCCAGGGATAGGAGGCAAGGGGCTTTTACAAACAGATATTTACACATTGAGCACTCTTTCTATGCGGGGCACTAACCTAGGCACTGGACGCAAATATCTCGGAATTTTACAATCTCATGAGATTCGGGATGAAATCACTTTATGTGGGAATCCTTTTGCTGAAGACCTTACGTAATTCCAAACTCACACGGTGCAAGGTGTAGCCTGACAGAGGCCTCTCACGTCTTTGGTTACCAGCCAAAGCGGTACAGTCATGTGGCTGTGGCGTGAAGACATTGCACTGCGCTTGCTTGGCCTGCTGTGGATCTGTGGGCTTTGAGAAGTTTCTCATTTAGGGAGGGGGAAAGTATGCTCTTTCGTATTTTGTGTGACGTTTTATTAATACGTCTTTCTATAACTGCATAACCTCCTTCTCGGTACCGTCACTAGACCATTTTGCGGATGATGAAACTGAGGCTTGGAGAGGTTAAGGAACCAGCCTGGGGTAAATAGTGGGTCTGGACTTGGAGCTCACGCAGCCTGATGTCAGAGCCCAGCCTTTCCGTCTTCACCCCACTTCCCTTGTGCTAGAAAAGCTCCTGAGTCTGCGACGCCCCCTCCCTCCAGTCTGCCTGAGCCTGACTCTTTCAACCCTTTCTCTCCCCCAGGAGACTGCAGCCGTGGGAGAGGCAGTGAAGTGTCCAGAGTGTGTGTTTAAGGTTTTCCCAAGTGACTCAGAGGCTGGGCCCCAAAAGGAAGGCGGCCTGAGCATGCCTGGGCAAGCCCCCTGTCTTGGCTCCCCCCTTTCCCCAGATAAGACTATGAGTGTGGGGCCACTTGGGGAGACAGGGGCTGCGAGGGGGTGCCAGTGTGGGGTAGAATAAAAAGATCTTAAAACTGATCAACAGGAGGGAAGTGGGTTCTTAGTGCTTCAAAATACCATCTCTCTGTTCCAAAAGTAATAAAGAAAACAAGAACTCTTGATAAATCCAAAGAAGAAAGTGTAAAAACCCAAAGTCCCGTCGCTCCTATATAAACTGTTAGTTTTTTGGGTGTGGCTCCTTCCAGTCTGCTCATCTATATATATATTTATATTTATAATAATAAGTGTATTCATAATAACATTTTATTATTGCCAAAATAACATATGTGCACTGTAGAGCATTTGGAGAGTAGAAATGAACAAAAGAGGAAAGTGAAAAATGATCCTCCTGGGTCGTGTGACTGTCTGGGCTTTCCTAACTTTACTTGTGAATTGTGTCATAATGAATATATCAATACAAACCCTCGCGCTCCCGCCTGCTGGGGTCTTCAGCACGTGGCCGGGCTTCCTGAGATCATTTCTCCAAACAAACGGAATTTCAAAATGAAACCCAGTGGTGGGCTTTCACTCCTTTCAGGGCACAGAGCCTCTGAGGATCTGGGGAGGGCCACGGACACACAAAAATGAGAATGTAAATGCCTTCCCGTAATGTGAGGGGTTCCGCGGGTCGTCCTGCACCGGAGCCGCGGGCCCGGGTAGCCACCCCCAGGTGCTGGTGGCTCGTCAAGTGCGGAAGGGCCGAGGGGAAGTCACACCCGCGGCCTCCGCTGCCCTCGCTGCCCTCCTCTCCCGGAATATTTTTGTGGGGGCCTTCAGGTTTGCTGGCAGTGTAGGAGGGGTTTCTACTGGTTTAGTATTTCATTTCTGGGGAAAAAATCATTACTGTTCTTATTCCATTTTGTTTTTAAATATTAAGTTTTAAAATTTTGATGTTGCCCAGCCGGGCGTGGCTCAGCGGTTGAGCGTCGACCTAGGATCCAGGCGATCGGGGTTCGATGCCCGGTCAGGGCACAGGCCCGGGCTGCGGGCTCCATCCCCAGTGGGGGGCGTGCACGAGGCAGCCGATCAGTGACTCTCTCATCATGGATGTTTCTATCTCTCTCTCTCTCCCTCTCCTTCCCTCTCTCTGAAATCAATAAAGATATATTTAAAATAAAATAAAATAAAAATTTGATGTAATTTTAGGCCTCTGTACCTGTTTTTTGCCTGATTTTGAACAAGGACTTAAATGAAATGACTTTATAGTAAGTGCATCACTGCAGTACAGCCCTGTCCTTCTCTGCCTGTTGTCAGGTGTATAATCCTCGGGGGCAAGGCTTTTTGTTATTCACCCTAATCACTCCCCCAACAGCACTGGCCACGCACAGGCACATTTACTGAGCACCAACTACACGCCAGACACTGTGCTGAAATCTCCGTGTGTGTCGCCCCTCCACTTCTCACAGCAACCCTGTGAGTGGGCTCCATTAGCCCCACTTTACAGATGTGGCAACTGAGAATCAGAACTTTGAAATGACTCAGTTAAAGTCACCCAATGAGGAAGAAGCAGCACCAGGTTCTGACCCGGGTCTGACGGATTCTGGAGCCCACGTGGTGACCACTGTGCTATCCGACCTCCCTCGGAAGTTGTCACCCTGATGAATGGGGGATGACTTGTGCAGTTGAGTTAGGCGGCAGCCAGCGTGGCATGGGATTAGGCACCCATGCTTCCTTAACCCCACTGGGGTCTGAATGAGGCCTTTTTCTAGCCAAATTCTCTTTCAGTACGGCCTGGAGTCAGGCCACTTTCATGGGGCCAACCCTCCTCTCCCAGCCTCGCATGGCCCTGGTGAGGGCAGAGGGCTTGACACTGTGCTGAGCCCATAGCGGGCACTCCAGTCACCCTGTCACCTGACAGATAGAGCCATTGGATGATGCCTAGAGTCCATGGGACACAGCCCTCGTTGTGAAACCACTCTTGGTTCCGGAGCAGGGAAAATTCCTTCCTGCCCACTTTGGGAGGGATGGGCTGCCCAAGGGCCAAGCCCCCTCCTGGGACTGAGGGGGTTATGGGAGCAGATGCTGGCATGGTGGGTGGTCATGGCATTTTCCAGTTCCCTCCCCTTCCTAGTCCTGTGGCTGTGTCCACAGCCAGCCTAACAACCATGCTAAGCGTTGGCGTTCACAACACGCTTTCACATACATGAGCCCGTTCCAGAGCCTTGCAGGTAGGAGGGGTGGGGGCAGCTTGGCCTGGTGATGAAAGCCGGGTTGTCAAGTCATCAGACCTGGCTCAGATCCCAGCTCCACCACTTCCTAGCCTTGTGACTTTGGGACATTTCCTACACCTCTCTGAATCTGGGCTATGGGGATAAACATAGTCCCTTCACCATAGGTGTTGTGGGAATTAGATGGTAAATGTCACATTTGGAAGAAGTAAAAAAATTGTATTAAAAAATTAGGTATGCCTTACATAATTATGATAGAGTCTGTTGCCCATTGGATACACGACTTACCCAAGGTCACTCAATTCTCCTGGCCCTGGTTCAGGGACAGTACCAGCAGGTGCTGATTATACAGGGTGTCCCCCTCAAATGTATACACACACTTTGAACAATTATAAAGGCAGTTTTATTAAAATACATTTCATTTTCAAAATTGAGCTATCAGCCGTTAAAGCGTATGTACGTTTTTGGGGGGACACCCTATATAGTCCAGCCAACCTGAATAGGGTTGGAGGCAGGATTCGGGCTCCTTCGCTTCCCTGGGTTCTTACCCTGCTTCTCAGGGATGAGAGTGGGTGTCAAGCTGGGGAGCAGGCCAGTGCTCAGCAGCAGCGGGGTGGGAGCGGGGTGGGATGGAAGGAAATAGTCCCTGTGATGGAGCCCCCTGCCCAAGGCCTCCTCCCTGCCGGTGTGCTGCCTGTTGCTGTAACTTTCCAGCGTCTTGGTGATTTCTCAAGATGAACGCACCACACCTCAAATAAGCTGTTTGCTTAAATGATGGGATGCTCTTGGTTCATCCAATGACTGAATATTTATGAAGTCTCTACAAGGCAGACAACCCTGTAATCAGGGCTGGAGGGTGGAGGTGCTGGACCAAAAAAGATACGGGCCCGCAAGGAGCTTCTGATATAGGTAACAGTGGACCCAGGGAGCAGCACTGGGTGCATGTGTTCCTGTCCCCTCCACCTACTTCCCGGCTTGCACGCAATGGGGTTCTTTTAAAATCTGTGTCGGTGGCTCCGTTTGACTCTGCACGCAGTGGGTGGAGTCGGCTTCTTTCAGTCCCCCAGGGCTGTCTGGCTGGGTGGGTTTAGAGAGAGCCAAGAGCAGACAGCTATTTAACATTCCCTGGAAGAGGCAGGGGTGAGTCACGGATTGTCTTGGGCAATGGGTGCCAACTGGCCCTGTCTCTAATCAATACCCAGGAAGGGCAGCCTCCATGTCCCTGGCTCTCAGGCCCTGTCTGGAAGGCACCCGGTGTCTGGGAGGGCAAGGTGTCAGGTAGAAGCTAGGATGCTGTTGACCTCATATTGGATTCTTTTGCTGAGCCTAGGGCCTCCTTTGTCCCAGGTTATTACCTGTACAGGATGTGACAAATTTGGGAATGTGCTAATTCCCAGGCGTCTTTAGCCCACTTTTTTTTCTTCCCCCTTTTACCCTTAAAAAGGAACAAGTCTTATTTTATTATGAAGAGGGTAACATACACCTAAACAATTTGGGAAAAGGGAAATGTAGCAAGAATTTTTAAAACCATATTTAGACCCACCACCCAAAGTCAGTAACATATTTTGGTCTATTTTACATGAATGCTTTTTACAATATAGTTTTAAAACTACTCTGACATTATGCCAACTGAAATAAGGCAATTACAAAATGAGAGATACTGCATAATTCCACTTATATGAGGTATCTAAAGTAATCAAACTCATAGAAACAGAAAGTAGACCAGTGGTTGCCAGGAGGGGCTGGAGGGAGGGAGAAATGGGGAGTTGTTCAATGACTTACAGAGTTTCACTTGTGCAAGATGCAAAGGTTCTGGAGGCCTGTTGCACAACAGAGCTCAGAGAGTTAACAATCCATACTGTACCCTTAACAGAGGGTAAATTTATGTTATGTGGTTTTTGCCATAATAAAAAAAATACTTGGTTTTTATGTGACTACTCTACTACATATGTAGTTTTGTATCCTGCCTGTTGACTTAATAATGTAAAACATTAAAGTAAACCCAAATTATTTATTACCATTATTATTATTAATAATAATATTGTTATTGTCATTATTTTTAAATGCTTTGGGTTCACAGTGAGGAGTCAGCCCTTGACAAAAGAACCTGGCCCTTTGGTCAATTTTCTCACCCAAGGACATGCTTAGAGGGAGGGAGGGGAAGAGAGGGAGAGAGAGAGAAACATCGATCAGCTGCCTTCCATATGCTCCCTGACAGGAGATCAAACTCTCCACCCAGGCATGTGCCCGACCGGGAATCGAACTGGCAACCTTTCGGTGCTCGGGACAACACTCAACCAACTGAGCCGCTCTGGCCGGGCTACCATTATTTTTAAGGCTACATAATATTTACTAGGTAGAGATACCAAAAGTTACCTAACATTCCCCCTTTGCACATTTAGGTCGTTACTTTATTGAATAGACAAAGATGCAGTCGGGCATCTTATATATAAACATTTCTTGATTACGATTCCCTGGGCTAGAGAGAAGGCCCAGGATGGAAAGATGAAAACATACCAAGGCTTTTGATGTACATTGACAAATTGTTTCCCAAAGGGCTGTACCCATTTCCACTCCTACCAGCCATGAACGAGAGAGCCTGTTTCACCACACCTGGGCGTTGTCATTTTCTCAAATCTGGGCTGATTTGTAGGCAAACATTTGCATCTTATTTTCATTTTCGTTCCTTTGATAACTAACAAGGAGGAACACCTCTCCACGTGCTTGTGAATTATTCATTCCTGTTTTCTAACCATTCCTTTCCTTCATCCCTTTAACTCTGAGAGTCTTCAGAGTTTTTCTTATGGAGTAGCACAAAGTTTCCCGGGACCTAGCTTTTTAAAAATTATTTTATTTTATTTTATTGATTTTTAGAGAGACAGGAAGGGAGAGGGACAGAGAGAGAAACATTGATGTGAAAGCGGGACATCGATCCAGTGCCTCCTGCATGCCCACCACCCGGGATCAAGCTCACAACCCCCTGGTGCGCAGGATGACACCCAGCCAACTGAGCCACACAGGCCAGGGCAGGACTGAGTTTTTGATCCATGATATAATTCCCTGCTGTGGCCTTAAATTGGCCTCTCCCAACTTCTGCACACTCAAGGCCCAGGGAAGGCTCCACTTTCTCTTTGGAGCCCACCCTGCCAGCCCCAGTCTCCATTTCTCGCTTCCCTTCCACCTCATTTAGCACAATCAGGTACCTCATGATGTGGTTCGTTTTCAGAATCATTTGGGTGGATCTCTAATGTTTTACTGCGTCTCACCTCCCCAGGGAGCGTGGGTCTCCCCTGTACTAGTGCAACAAGGCTGGGCACATTAAAACTGTGCAAAGAAATGCACATTGAATGGGCTTGGCGGAGACCTGCCAGCTCTAAAACTCCCAGACTCCCTCTGGCAGACCCAGCGTCCCTTTGGGAAAAGCGTGGTGGTTTGGTGACGAGAGGACTTGAGTTCAAATCCCAGCTCCCCCACCGGCTTAACGTGACTAAATGACTTCGCTTGCTGGCTCCCTGGCCTCTCGGCTGGCAAATGGGATCATGGTTTTCACCTCACTTGGGGATATGAGGGTTGAATGAGATCATTTGAAACAAGGGTTTTGAACACTGCTTGGTACCAAATAAACACTCTTAGAAAAGAGCTGTTATTACTTCTCCCTCACAGTTCATGTCTCCTTTCTTGCTTTGTCTCATATTCCAAGAGCATCACTTCAATCTCCACTTCTGTCCTGGGCCCACAAGACCATCTTTCCATCTCAAGCTCCTTAACTTAATCACACCGACAAGGTCCCTTTTACCAGGGAGGGTAACATATTCACAACTCCTGGACATTTCAGGGGGCCCTTATGCCTCCTGGATTTGGCCACCCGCACCCCTGTGCACTGGCCACGTCTCATTTCTCCAGGAAGCGACTAGAAAGGAAAATGAACGATTACTGAGCGAGCCCTGGGGCAGGCGCCCTGATTCACCTGCGGATAAGAGACTCTTATACTTGCACCAGGAAATCAAGGCTCAGAGAGGCTTAGTGCTTGCCCAAGATCACGCAGACAACACCAGGCACAGCCAGGGTTCGAGTCCTCCCCGGCTGCCGGGCTCCAGAGCCCAGCCCCAACGCTGCCTCTCTTTGAGGCTGCTCTCTATTCATCTAGATTCCGTTCAACAAGCAAGTCTTGAGTGCCTGTCTTGAGCAAGATGACATGGTTTTCTGTAATTTCATGTAAAGGTAGTTATCTGACCTTCGGCAAGTCACTTGACTTTTCCAACCTTAGTTTCCTCGTGTGCGAAAGGAGGCTCTGAGCAAGCTTTCTTAGAAAAGGAAGCCAAGTGGCCAAGAAATGCATGGAAAGACGCTTAACCTCACTAACAATCAAGAAAATGCAAATGTAAACAGTGGGAAGCTCCACAGCTCTGCCTCACCAGGGAGAGTTTGACCTTTGAGATGATATGGGCTCTGGCTTTCGACCCTCCATGGGCCCTATGTATCCTGAACCAGGTGTGTGTTCCACAAACTCTGTTCCCGGATGATCTCAGAAAATGCCCGAGAGCTGATATTGCAAATTCACTTAAACCGGGGGTGGGGAAGCTTTTCTCTACCAAGGACCATTTGGATATTTATAACATCATTCGCGAGCCATACAAAATTATCAACTTAAAAGTTAGTCTGCTGTATTTGGTCAAACGTTTAATGAACTCGCCCCTAATGTGATGGCTGGAACTGCTTCTCTTTGGTGAGGCCTTGGCAGGGCCAGACCAAATGATTTCAAGGGCCAGGCCCTTGGGCCAGCCGTTCCCCACCCCTGATTTAAACCAATATTTTCAACGTGTATGGAGGGGGTGGAGGGATGAAATGCTGGTAAGGAAATGAAGTCATCTCTGGCCAGTTCCCCCTCTTTCCAAGGGAAACCTTGTTCTGAAGACAGGGACCCTGTACCTAACAACTGACTTCTTTACTTATCTGTTCACTCATTTATCATTTATTCACTTGCAATCTCTGTAAGGACAGGGACCTCCGCTGTCTTGTTTACCATAGTCACTATATTGCCAGGTACCTAGCTGGTGGTCAAGAAATATTGGTCAAATTGAATGAACGATTTGCTTCCCTCTGGATTTGGTTTTCTTATAGGGAAAGTGATGGGGCCAAACTTAATGACTGATTGATTCACCTATTCATTAAAAAAATAATGTTGATCAGCTCTCACCGGTTTGGCTCAGTGGTTGGAGCATTGGTCTGTGTACTGAAGGGTCCCGGGTTTGAATCCAGCCAATGGCACATACCTCGGTTGCAGGCTTGATCCCAGGCCCCAGTCAGGGCATGAGCAGGAGGCAGCCAATCAATGTGTCCCTCACATCGATGTTCCTCTCTCACTCTCTCTCTCCCTTCCACTCTCTCTCTGAAAAGCAATGGGAAAAAATATCCTCAGTTGAGGATTAAAAAAAAAAGTTGATTAAGCCCTTCTGTGCCAGTCCCTTTCTAGATGCCAGGTATATAGTACTGAATAAAACAGATGACAGGCCCTGCCACCCTGGAGCTTACCTTAAACCATGGAGAGACATTCACTACTTTTACGCAATTAATTTTAAAGGAACAGTTGTGGTAAGTGCTCCAAAGGAAAAATGCAGAGTTCTGCGAGAGAATTTACTAAGGGAGGCCTCTAAATTTTAAAAATCCAACCACCTATTGTCAGAACTGTCGATCCTCAAATATAACTGTTTGCTTGATGCTCAAACAATAGAGATTGCCATGGTCAAGAGCTCTAGGCCAATTGAAGCAGCTCACGTCCCGAGAGCTCAGTGGTCTCCTGGACCCACCCAGAACTCCTTTCAAGGGGCTGCACCAGCTCCACCATCATAGGACAAGACTCGCCTCCATTAAAATGCCTTCAACAGCTCACCATTCTTACAGGATAGCATCCAAACTCCTTGGACCAGGCCTTTCAGGATCTGACCCAGCCCTTTTGGACAGCCTGGACTGTCCCACATGGTGTCCAGGGATACTAGGCCGACCCCAGTGCTGTACGCTACACTGTGTAGCCTGGGCTAGACACCGCTCCACTCGTGGCCTCAGTTTTGTTACCTATGAGATGATGGGTTTGGAATAAAATAATCTTCATGTTTTAGAAATGGCATGGTTCTCAGATTACTCTCCAAGTACACTGTTCTCTTCCCTACTTCAAGTGTTTGCCAACGCTGTGCTCTCCGTCTGGAGGGTCCATGATTACCACCTGCAGTTTCTATGTGATGAGTTCTATCTAGATCTGCTTCCTTCAAGATGGAGCTCAACTACCACTCTGTCCAAGAAAACCAAAGAAATTCATCCTCTGTTTCCAGAATAATATGCTTGAACCTTTATAAGGGTACTTATTACCTTCTTTAATGTATAGCTATATACAGACACTATAGCCTAGTGTTTGAGTGTGGGCTCTGAAGTAACATAAACCAGGGTTCGAATCCCAGCTTTGCCTTAAAACCTCATCAAGTCACTTTAACTCTCTGAGCCTCAGTTTTCTCATCTGTGAAATGGGGATCATAAACCTTCCCACATAGTGCTGTACTAACTAAATGTGAAAATAAACAGAAAGCATTTCACAGTGTCTACCAAGCAGTAAGGGCTAAGGACCTGTCCATGCTCCTCTACTACGCTCTAAGTCCCTTTATGAGAGAAACTAGATCTTATCCACCCCTGTACCCCAGAGAACTCAAAGAAGAAACGGGAAATGAAATAACCAATGATTACACTTCTCCCATGTGCCAGCATTGTGCTGTATACACACATTTTTTTCAGTCCTCACAACTGTGTAAAGTAGGTATTATAATTATCTCCATCTTACAGATGAGGGAATTGAGGCTCAGAGAAGTGCAGTGACTTACCCAAGGCCATGGAGATAATAATTGGCAGAGCTGGGATCTGAGCCCAGGCTGTGCGCTTTTAGAGGCCAAACTGGTTCTGAGTAATTCAACCAGAGCTGTTCAGCATGGCTTAGGAGGTCCCCTAGGAAGTACCCTCAAAGTGTATGGTAGTTGTCAGTTTACTTCTGTTCTCTTATTAGACTGTAAGCTCCTTGAGAGCAGGGTCTGTGTCTTACCCCTCTTTGTATCTCTGATACCCCCAAATATCTACAGGTGTGCCTTGAATATGGACATTTGCTGGATGGATGAGCGGTGGATGGATGGATGGATGGATGGATGGATGGATGGATGGATGGATGGATGGATGGATGGATGGATGGGTGGATGGATGGATGGAAGGAAGGAAGGATTGATGGATGGATGGATAGATGGACAGGCAGATGAGCCAATGAATAGATGAACAGGAGAGTCCTCAGATGAAGTCCTTACATGCCAACAATTCCTCTTTAATAGCTCTCTGCCCCCTTCCCCAGGGACAGCCTTAGGGGTAGGCTCAGACTGGATCAGATTGTGGGACACAAGTAGGGGAAGAAAACACACCTCACATGACCACCAAGCCTCTCTCAAAGTGTCATAATGGTGGATGCAACCTTGGTCAGATTCCACACACAACAATCATGCCATCCTCTTGGATGCCACGGGAGTGAGGCAGATTTCCCGAGCACCCATTAAGCATGGGGCCAGAGCCTGATTCACGCTTCATTCAGCTCTTTCCACCCCCTTTCCCTCGGCCAGGATGCACGGCCCCGCCCCGATTCTTAGAATGGCCATCTGGAGAGAGGCCTTAGGTCAGATTTTGCCACTGGAACCACCAAACCCCCAGAGAGGGCGAGGTCCTGGGGCTGGCTCTGGCCCAGGAAGTGGGTCAAAAGCTACAGTCTCATTATCAAAATAGTAGCAAAGGCCCGAGATGCTTAATCACCAAGCCAAGCTGATAGTATCTCTGCCTCCCCAGATAGATAAGCTGGGAGGAAGGGAGGGGCCAGGGCGACGTGAATGTCTCCAGCCCACACTCACTGGGAGGGATAAAGGACATGGTGCCCTCAAAGCGCTTAGCTTAGCGCAGGGCCAGGCCCACGGTTAGCGCTCAATAAACGAGAGATGCAATCATTAGTGTTATCAATTCTCACGACAGGCAATTAACTGCTACCGAGGTGGCCCTTCACTCTGGCTACATCTAAAAAGGATCTGAAGCCCATGGTTTCAAATCCAAGTCCATGTCACATCCCCGGTGCAGTGAAAATAAAGATAAAAAGAAAAGACTGGGTTTAGCGCTAAGCAATCAGTAAAGCAGAGTTCCCGGCAGCTGTTAAAACCCTGCCTGGAGCCGTAGTTATTGCCGGTGTTTTGCCTGCAGCGCTTAAGTGTCCAGGTGTGAAGTGAGGGGAACCTGTGAGCTTAGATGAGTTGCTTATATTCCAGAGCCTCAGTTTCCCACTCTGTAAAGCAAATGCAAAAAGTCCCACCTGCGGACCTGTTGAATGAGTAATGTGTGCTGGTGTCCTCAGTGTTGGCGGCGAATGAGACTCCCAGGAACAAAGATGCGAATCCACATTCCAGTGCTCCCAGCAAGCCCCTCAGGCAGCTCCAACGCAGTGAACCACACACCTGCTTTGGGGAACCACAGAGTTACAGCGTGTGAATGGGCTCAGCCCAGTTCTTGGCATTAGTAAGTGCTCAGTCAAGAACTATGGCTGCTACCAAAAGCCTCTGAGCTGTCCTTGAACCCCTGATTCCTTACCTCTTACATCTGTTGCTTTACCTCAAAATTAAGTCTAAATTCGTCCAGTGCTCACCATGTCCACTGTTATAACTCTTGTGCTGCCACCTAGATTCCTGCAATTGGTGTCCTCCCTTCCACTCTTGGTCCCCCCATAGTCTAGTCCCCATCAAGCAGCCATAGTAATCTTATTTTTTTCAAATGGCTAAATCAGATCATGACACTTAAAATCCAAACCCTTCCCCATGATTTGCAAGATCTGGCTCCTGTGTGTCTCTCCAGCTGTAGTTTGATCTCTCGCTCAGCTCCAGCCACACTAGCCTTATTGCCATTCCTAAAATAGACGAAACTTGTTCTCACCCCAGGACCTTTGCACTTGCTGTTTCCTCTTCCTGGCCTCAGCTTGAATGTCACCTCCTCAAAGAAGGCTTTTATGACCACCCCTTTCAAATGTTGCCCTCAGCATAGTGCAATACCAACTGAAATGAACATTTTAATTTATTTTACTTTTAGTGGTTTATGGCCTGGTAATTCCAGTGATGGGGAGACCTTCTCTATTTTGTTCATTTCTATATTCTCAGTGCTGAGAGAAAGGGCTTAGAAAATCCTTATGGATATCATATTTTGCTGAATAAATAAAGTTATTACTATTGTTGTTGTTAACATTCAAATGCCTACAGTAGACTACAAAAAAAAGGTAGGCTTCAACATAGTATGTCATTTCTTCTTCCTTTTTTAAAATTTTGTTTCCAAAACCATAAACCACATACACACAAAATACATACCCAAATATATATATCAAAGTCTACAAGGGGGATATATCAATAAGCTGAATTTTGGGGTTTGGTCAAGATACACTTATTTTAAAATCAGAAATAATTTATAAAACAATTTTTATTTTGAAAAAGCATTATTATAAACCTTTTTTAAAATCTTCATCTGAGGATATATTTATTGATTTGAGAGAGAGAGAGAGAGAGAGAGAGAGAGAGAGACATTAATGTGAGAGAGAAACATCTATTGGTTGCCTCCTGCACACACCCCGACCGGGGACTGAATCTGTAGCCTAAGTATGTGCCCTGATCAGGGATCGAACCTGCAACCTCTTGGAGAAACCTTTTTTTTTTAAACAAAGGAAACAATCAACAGAAAAAAAGCCCTACAACCTGGGCTTAGGCCAATGAACATCACATTTCATTTCCTTTCAAATTTATGACAGCCAAGGGGATGTTGGGCACCCCCGAGGCAGCAGGGGCGCTGGGCCCGCGAGCCCGGGGAGGAGCAGCCCGGGAATCTGGAGACCAGGGCCTTGTGCAACCCGGTAAATAACATCCTCAGCTTCGCCAGCGACACCGACAGGCGCATTCTTCCGTGGCTGCTTGTCACAGCCACCCTCTATAAAAACCGAGGTGTACCATTAAATCATAACTCAGCAAAGGTATTTTTGCATGTAGCAAAACCGAAGTCCCTTGGGTACATTGCCCAACCTGTGGCACCTCAGGCACTCCGGCAACGCCGACGGCGCGGCGGGCTGTGTTCGAAGCACTTGACATGCGTGAACTGCTGTATCCTCACAGGAACCCTGCGAGACAGATGCTGTGACACTGCTGTGATCCTCCCCAGCTTACTGAAAAGTTCGGCAACGCGCTTAAGGTCGCCCAGCTAGTGAATGGGAAGCTAAAATTTGAACCCAGGTGGGCTGGCTTTGGCACTCTGAGCTCTTTACCCCTAAACAATACTGTCCCCAAAGAATTAAAGGCCTCTGGGGACAGTTACACAACCCTTTTGACTCACCCAGCTCTTCTCTTCCTGTCTGCCCAGATATTTTCCTGCCCCACCGCTTTAATCAGCCCAGCCAGGTATAATCTATATGGTCCTGCTCTTCATTTAAGCGTAGCTGCAGGTGACTGGGACAGTGGGGTGCAAGGATAGGAGTGTGGGTTTGGGGGACAGTCTGCCTCGGGCTTGCACCCCAGCTCTAGCACTTTTAGCTGTATCACAGGTTACTTAACTGCTCTGAACCTCAGCATCTCCATTTAGAAAATGGGAGAACTCCCACCTGCCTCTTGCTGGGGTTATGAGATTAAATGAGATCATCAATGTGAACGTGCCTGTCCCAATGCTCGGCTCTGTTGAGAGGGCTCTTGATGAAAGTTAGTTCATTTCGGGACAAAAGGCCAGCAGCCATTCACTCAGCTTCCTGTTCCGTGAAATGGAAAATAATCGTAATGCCTCCTTCATAAGGCAGTTCTAGTGATTTACTAGAATAATGTATGCATGGACAATGCTTAGCACGGTACCTGGTACACCGTCGGTACTTAATAATTGTTCGGTATTATCATTGTCATCTTTGTGCTAGCAAAACAAGGCAGGGGCTTTCCAGAGTCACTCCACCTGGATTCTGGGGCGCATTACTTCACCTCTCTAGCCTCAGTTTCTTCATCTGAGACATGGGATAATCATAGTACCAAATGTAACAATGTGGGCAATGCTTTGACACACTGCCTTGCAATGAGGCCCTCAGCTACTACATGCTCTCTAATGTGTGTTTACCGTTTGCCCGCCCCGTCCTAAGCACCCATTCCTCTGGGGCAGGAGTTGGGCTGATTCTCCATTTGAAGGTCCTTGGCTTGCAGACAGACGACCTGGTCCATGGCAGCTACGCACTGCACAATAGACTGTCCCCAGCGAGCCAGCCGGGGCCCTGGCCGAGTGGGCGGGTGGGAGAGAAGCTGGCCTGCTGCTCAGGAACGAGCACGTCCTGATGAGCCTGCACTTGGCAGCCGCCTTTGGAAAGCTCAGGCCCACCTTCAGGGCCGGGTCCTGGCCCGAGGCCCAGAGGAAGCCCTTGGTCTTGCCGGTGCCCTGGGCACTCACTGGCTTTGAGCCTGAACAGAGCTTCCTTTGTGTGGTGACAGTGGCAGGTAACTGCTCCTGGGTGGCAAATAACTCACCGAAGGGCGGCCATTAACTTAATAACTGGAGAAGGTTGAAGGTTCGATCCCCTGTCCCCGTTGGGGTGTGTGTAGGAGGCAACCAATCCATATGTCTCTCTCACATTGATATTTCTCTCTCTCTGTCTCCCCCCTCCTTCCCTCCCTCTCTCCCACTCTCTCTAAAAAAATCAATGGAAAAAATATCTACGGGTGGGGATTAACAACAACAAAAATCAATTTTATTAAATTATAAATTCAATTTAAATGTTTATTTACTTTAATTAAATGTAATTAATTTAATCTATTCAATTAAATTTATTTACTTAAATTGAATTAAAATTAACTCACTTTAATTATTCATAATTAAATTATAAATAAAACATAATTAAATTATAAATAAAATTATGTATTCAGGGGTGGGCAAAAGTAGGTTTACAGTTGTCAAGAAATTGATGACAATAAAGAACTCTGAGCCGAAGTGCTCTTGAGGGTAGCAAGTAGACTACAAGAACATGTAAGTAAGGGGGCCGGCAATTTGAGCACTTACGAGATGGAACCTCAGCATATGGGCCATTGTGACATTCTGTTGAGTTAATAAAGCTGTTGTAATAATCACAACCTGCATGTCTTTCTCCACACGCACAACCCTAACCCCACTTTTGCCCACCCATGTACACACAGAAAAGAGCGATAACCATGATAGAAAAGTATACCAATCGTGAATTTTTCACAAACTGCACACTCGCATCAGCACCTAGAGGAAGGAGCAGAACCTCCCCCTGACTCAGACCCTGACATGCCTCACGTCCTGAGCTCTAGGCTGATGGCTAATCTCATCCTTTGAGTGAGTCAGTTTTGTTCCTTAGCTACATAAAATCACACACCTGAGTTCTTTTGTCAGACACAGCATCCTTCCCTGCCACCTTATGTTTGTGACTAGCAGGTGTGTTTTTCAACATTTACTTGGGAAATGCTCAAAAAGAGCCAAGTTGAAAGAGTTTTGCAGTGAACTCCCACAAATCTACCATCTAGATTCCATTATGAACGTTTGCTTTTCTTTCATATAAAGCCATCCCTCCATCCATGAATATGTCTATTTTATTATGTGTATTAAGTAAATTGCAGACATTAGTACACTTCCCCTAAATATTTCAGCATGCTTGTCATTGAGGAGTTTTTTATTCACAATTTTGGTCCTTTTGATGTATAACTTATATATGATGAAACGCTCAAGTCCTAAGTACACAGTTAAGTTTCGATGAGTGCATACACATGTATAATCAAACCCTATCAAAGTTCAGAACTTTCCCATCACCCTAGAAAGTTCCTTCATGCCCCTTGCAAGTCAATACTTGTGCTCACCACTTCTCACTCTCTCACCCCACACCCAGAGCAGTCACTGCTTTGATATGTTTCTGTAATAGATAGCTTTCCTACTCTAGAAGCTCCTATAAATGAACTCGTACAGTATATACCCTTCTGTGTAAGGGATTTTTCAAATGTCTCCAGGGCCCTCCACCCCCTCAGCCCTGGAGAAAGGAGAGTGGATGAGTGCCCATTCCTGGAGCTGGACTCACCTGAGTCCTTTGGACCAGACATCCCTGCTGCTGATCCCTCCCCAGAGGTCACTGTGCCACAGGCAAGGTGGGCGTGGACTCACCTGGACATGGATTCACCTGGACAAATGGGGAATGCACCAATTGCCTCTGCAGCTGGGTGGCTCATACCTAGTTATCCAATGCTCACCCAGCTAGGTGCGTTTACCTGGGGACAGGTGAGCGCCTTGGCCTCACTACCACTCGGAGGCCCCAATCACAGTCATCCTGTCCCTGCTGGGAAAGCCATTTAGAGCTTCCTCAAAAAACGACATCACCTTCCCCAGCCCAGGAGGTCAAACTGTGGTTCACCATGGGACGGAGGACAGCTTACTGGACTTTTAAATAAACGTGGAGCAAGTCACAGCGAGTGACCCTCACCTCACTTAGGCCTCCATCAGGAACTGCCAGGGCCGCCTTCTGCTTACTCCCCAGGAGCCCAGTCTCACTGGTGTCTTCCTGGCCTCCGCGAGCTAACCTCGTTCAACAACACAGGGGAAATCAGATGTGATTAATTAAACTCAAATGGCAAGATACGCTGTTTTGTCTGGAGACTCCAAGAGGAGGGACTGGGCCACGGGCCTAGCTTATTTACTTACATACACATCTGGCCTGCTTTGCATTGTGATTCACTTCAGCAGAGGGGATCAGATGGGACAGCATCCAGTGAGGAACTGGGCTGGAAAGGGAGGTTTGAGTCCCGGAATCACCTTCCCGGTAACCTCGGAAGCAGGACTCTCCCTTTCCCCATTCACACGCTCTCTCCTTCATGACGACGGTCCTCCCCAGAAACCTCACGAACCCGGAGACTTTTTTGAACGTTTTCCAAAGGTAAATGGGACTGGTCTTTTGGAGGGATGCGTGACTCAGGCTGAGTCCCCAGGAAAACCCCACGTGCTCAGGATGCAACTGTAGAACCCAGGGCAGGTTACCTAACCTCCTCGAGCCCCACTTTCCTCATCTGCAAAACAAGGAGTTTCCTCTGGGGCGTTGCAAAGTTTCAGTGGAATGAACTGAGTATCGGGCTTGCTTCTGGGCCTTTGCACATGCTGTTCCCTCCCCTGAGACACAGTTCTCTACAGGCCACTGCCGCAGCCCCTCCACCTGTTGACAACGCAATCCTCCTGGCTGTAGCTTAAATACTATTCGTTCAGAGAACACCTCAGCCTAGTTCGGGCCCCGGGTAAGGAGCACTCACAGTTCCTCATACTTTTCCGCCTCAAACTCATCACAGCTGGGATTTAAGCAGCTCTTTGTTGTCTAACCTCCGCCCTCGGGAGCTCCACCGAGGGCCAGGCCCCGCCCAGCTCCTCCCGCAGGCCTGACCCTCAGCTGGCACTCAGGGAACATCAGAGTCCCTCTCAGAAACATGGCCCGTGGATCTGAAACCTCCGACACCCACATGACGCCCTTGGACTTGGGATCTTGTGGGATAAAGTTTGGGCCAAGGCCAAGGAGACTGTGGCAGAAGGCTTTCGGAGTTCAGGCTGGGGTGCTTCGTGGCTCTGGGCCCCAGGCTGAGCTCCCCTAGAATCTGGGGTTCAGTCAGTTCCCTGATTCTGTGGTCAGATTAGGGGTGGGCAGGCCCAGACAGGCCGACGGGGCAGGCAAACCCTGAGCCTCACCCACGCTGCCTGGTATCCAGCACACATGCAGGCTGCTACACGCCCAGCAAAACGTGGGGGCAGCTCCCCCCCACTTACACCCCGTCTCCATCTTGAGAGAAAGGAAGCCCTGACGCAGAGTGTGGCCCCATCGGGCCCCTGTGCTGAAGGGCAAACACACAGACACACACGCTAATAAACACACGTATGCCTGCACACGCTCCTCGCGGAGACAAGCTCTGGGCAAGGCCCAGTCAGCCCTCCGCTGCGGTTTCTCATGGGCCCACTCAGTTCTCTTTCTCGGTTATGAGCTGAGGACGGTGGGAACCCTGAAAACCATGACCCAGGGCCACGGGGACCTGGCTGTCAGTATGTCTGGGGAGTTACTGAGAATGACAATGCCCACAGCAGCCAGTGCTGCCGAAGCTGCCTTTTATCAGACCTACTCTGCGCCGGGCACTGCATGAGGCTCCTGGGACACAGCAAGAGCAAGAGGTCAGGGGCTTTGCTCTCATGCAGCTGTGGTTGGGGAAGACAGAGACAAATGAAATAAAATAAGTAGCCTATATAGCACGTTAGGAGGTGACCGGTGCCATGGAGGAAAGTAAGATAGGAAAGAAATGTGGGGCTGGGCAGGGGGATGCTGTGATTCAAAATGGCATTATCAGGAGAAGCCCCCCAGTGCAGGAGAATGACCCTGCATTGTCTCATGTACCTGCTTGACAAGCTCTTAAAGTTATTACTATTATCATCCCATTTTATATATGAGGGATCTGAAGCTCTCAGAGAGAATGAATTTGCTCAAGGGCTCCCAGCCTGCGAGGGCGGAAGTGGGATTGGAACCCAGGCCTCTCCAATGTCAAAGTGTGAACCTGCCGTGGGATGCTGCCTCCTGGCATCTCGGCCACAGCCTACCATGCCCCTGGGAGTGCAGGCCTGCAGAACCCTGAGCTGTGTTCAAAATTCCACCTGCTGGGTTACCTAGAGCGGGCAGCTCCCTAGGGCCTGGCATTCCTGCTGGGCATGTGGCTCCAAGTCAGACCTGTTTGGGCTGGACAGCCTGGCCCCTGAAAAAGTTCTTTTGTGCTTTCTCAAAGGGCCTCACAAGAGGGTTAAACGCCCTCACATTAGCGCTAATTTGGGGCTGACTTTCCCATTCAGCCAGTGACAAAGCCAGGTGTTTGCACAAGGGCCTGAGGAATGGGACCACACGCACTGCCAGGGAGCGAGGCTCCGTGCCCGTCGCCTGCCGCCTGCCTGCCCTGCCCTCCCAGGCACCTGTTCCTCTCACACGTAATCAGAGCTCCTTGGAGGTTCCCAGTGCCCTGGCCCTTGCTCTGCCCCGCATCTGAATGAACCTTCACCCCAGTCTCTCCCCGTGATGGTCATTCGGGAAAGAAGGAACCTTGATTCAGGTATGAAGCCCTATTGTCATGCACACAAAAAACTGATTCAGGTATGAGGCCCTGTCATCATGCACTCAAAAAATGATTGTAAGAATGAAAAAAGGAAACAACCTAAATGTCCATGCAAGGGGGAAATGGTTAAATCAATGAGAAAACACTGACGCTACACAGATAGTTAGAGAGAGTGAGGCAGGCCTGCGGGGACTAAAACGCAGAAAATGCTGCAGAACCTGCTCTTGCATGAAAAAAGCAAACTGCAAAGTGACATAGATAGTAGGATCCCACTGAGGGTACTTAAAACAACCCCAAGTAGGTGTACATGTCCCTTGATATGACAGTGAACACATATAAGAGTTTGATTAAGATTAAGAAATCATGGCACTTTGATAGGGAAAGTACTAAGTATACAGTATTTTTTTTTTTAAGACTCTGAAAAGAAACTATAAAACCGTTAATGGGGAGGGTAATTGGCTTGGGGTGAGGATGGGGCAATGAAGGCAGACTTTCAATGCTTTGTATTTTCTTCTGAATTATTTTAGAAACTTTTTAAATAATGGGAATATATGTGTGTGTATATATATGTATTTATGGATGTATGTACCTGTGTGTGCGAGAGAGAAGTACCTTTGATGAAAAATGTATATTTTGTTCTATACACCTGCCAATTCTCATTATTTGCTGTAGTTACTATGTTCTGTCTAAAAAGTCGCCACAGACACTGAATTATCCAATGCTGACCTGCTGCTCCCAGGGAAACACTCGGTTAGGTTCCTGTGAGCCTCTGATCTCATGTTCATGAACCGATCAACACATAACTTTCTTTTATGTGTTTCTGTTAATGTGCCTTATTTAATACAAATTATTGACTCGTTAACCTTGACCTAGCAGCCCGCAGCACTGGAACTCATGACTAAATGAAGCTGATCTGACTCAACATGTGTTTTCTCTGGAAGGCACATCCCAGCCTTCTTTTGCTTCGGACTGTGGGACACCACTTCGGCACTAAGCTTAGGGATCCATTTTAAACAGTGAAATCACCCCAAGAACAAGCAGAAAGATCTGAAAAGCAGGCCCCTTAAATAGTCCACGAAAAAGACCCTTGTTTGCAGTGTGAGAGCTGCACCAAGAAGGCAGAGGGTCACCTTTCGGCCTCAGCTGGGAATGCGTGGGCCGGGCGACTCGACGTTTTCACCACTTGTGCGTGTCAGAGAGTGACGGCAGAAGCACCTCGAGCATTGATTTTTGGGATTACAAATAAATTTTTGCAAGTAGGCAAATTCACAAATGTAGAATCTGCGAATACCGAGCATTGACTGGTTATACCTGAGCCTTCCATCCGCTCCCAGGATAATTCTCATCTTGTGTTTTAAGGTTCAGGTCGGCATTGGGCAAGCTTGCTGGCGCCACACCAGACCACTGGCAGGCTGTGTGACCTTGGAGGTGTCACTATCTGAGTTCGGTTTCCCTTCTCTTGCGGAGCTGAGAATCAATACCTAGCACAGAGCCTGACACAGAGGCTCAGAGCTCCAGGCTGGCGGCCTTTTCATCTGTTCTTTATCCCATCCTTCCCCTCTTCTGGCTGTACCTAAAAACCATGCAACAATCTGAATGTTGAAAATTGCAGTCAATGAAATGACTTCGTGATACCAAGCCAAATCAGGACTTTTCCCCTTTGAAATGACGGCCCTCTCCTCCCGTCTCCTGTCACCTCTCGTGTAGCCCTTGGGCTCCACTCTCTCCTTGGAACTCCCATGAGACTGCTCAGCATGGAAGTCACTGGTCACGAGCCTCAGGCTCAGGGCCACGATGGCAGCTCACCCGGGGCAGGGCTGCAGCTTACGCATAACCATGCTCAGCACGGGGCCCAGCACAGATCAGTGCCCCTGGAAATGGCTGAGTTGAAAAATTAGGGACCACAAGTGAACTGAGCTGCTCACCCCAAACCTCACCCAACACCAAGTAGAAGGCAACGAACATGTGAAGGGTAGATACAATATAGTGTTTGTCACCAGTGCGTGTTTAATAGGTGGTATCTCATGCTATTGATATTTTCAGCTTTGTAGGGTGCGTCTATACTTCCTAAGTGGCCAAATACATTTTTTTCACTCTAATAAAACTATGAATAAATAGGCTGAGAGAATAATGGGAACTTAAAATTTTAATTGTGGAAACTTTTTTTAAAAAAAGAAGGAAGCTGTGAACAGAGTTAGTACTCAACACATATTTGTGGAGGGGGCAGGAAAAGGGAGGAAGTGGAATGCTGGACCAGACTATCAGATGAACCAGCACATGCATGGGACCCTCGAGGCTCCCCGCCTCTGACCCGCGCTGGGAGGGGAGGGCTGAAATGAGCCGGTGGATCTATAACAGGCACTAGCACAGCAGGTGTTCTTGCTCTGTGACTGGCTCTGTGCTGTGCCTATTTCATTCTCATACCAATCCTAGGAGATAAGTATTATTGCCCCCATCCTACAGATGAGCAAACTGAGGCCCCAGAGGAGCAAAGTAACTTGTAGAAGGTCACAGGGCTAGTTAGCAGAGCAGCTGGACCTGAACCCACACAACTGGCTCCAGAAGCTGCCCTCCTAGCCGCTGCGAGACACTGTTCCTCTGGGCTATGATTGTTTCGTCCCTCAGAGGCACTCCAGAGGGCGGACACCCCGCAGGGTGGTGGTAACATGAGGGCGGGGTTGTGCCCAGATCCCACTGCCCAAATCCCTAGGTCTGGGCGCCTCTTTTCTCCTCAGTGTGTTCCGACAGAACTTTCCAGCCTTATTTCCTTCCACTTACTCTTCTGCACCTAACGCAGCTCCCAGCCCAGCCCAGCTGCTTGCCGTTCCCGGTCACACCCGCGCACCCCTCCAGGCCCTTCCCGCAGCTGTTCCTCCCTGGGCCCGGCGTGTGTTACCCCATCCCCGCCTATTGCAGTCCGCCCCTCCCCCCCGGAGCCAAACCTCGATGCCACCTTGAAGCCCTCTCTGGCTGTCCCTGCTAGACTGCATCGCCCCTGGCCCGCTGTGGGCTTCCATTCATTACCCCGGACCCCTACCTCCCACCCCCACATCCCACCCTAAGAAATTCTCATTGACCAGCAGCCAGGGCTACTTAACCTCTTTGAGCCACTGTTTCCCTATCTCTAAAAAGGGGGTAATAATAGTTCTCACCCCGTAGGATTGGCTAAATCAATACACATGAAGTGCTTAGGATGGTGCCCAGGACAGAGTAACTGTTACAGACAGACGAGCAGCTGACACCGCGCCACAAGGCTGTTAGGAGGATTAATCGGTTCATAGCTACAATGCGCCCGGCCCAGAGCCTGGTATATGGTAAGAGTTCAACTGACAGGAGCTGTTATTTCATATGAATTTAGTGCAAATTCAGCACATTACACATGAGCCCTTGGAGAAAAACAAAAGAAAAACAGAACCTGGGCAGAAACTGCAGGGCTCTCGATCTCACCCTGTAATCTCCTGGGAAAGGGGCAGCGGCAGCTCTGCGTTGGGGTGGGTGCCCCACGGCGTGGTTCTGGGTGTGTCCTGCTGCCTGACTCAGAAAAGCGCCGGCCCGCCTGCTCCCCACCCGCCTCCCGCGGCACCCTGTGTCTGCCCGGCCCTGCGATGATCAGCCCCGACCCTGGAGAACTGCGAAGATCCTATCACTGCCCCGGGGCCAGGGGTGGCAGGAGGGGTTATAATTATGGGTTTCGTCGAAATTGTGGATCTGAGGGCACCGCTTTCTGCGGCTCCTCTCAGGCCTCTGCCTGGGCCTCCCCGGCCCCTCCCGTCTGGGTGCCCCCAGAAGCCGGCACTCGCAGTCCAGTGACTGACAACTTACACGTGTGCTAAGTGCTTCACGTGAGGTATCTCATTTAATTCCTCACCAAGGGCTTTATTTTTCCCATTTTACAGATGAGGAAACTGAGGCTCAGGAAGGCAAAGTGACTCACTCTAGAGGAAGTGACCAAGAAGGATCCAAGGACTTTCTCGCTCCATAGCCCTGGATCTTAACCTCCATCCCAGTTTCTATCCCAAACAATCAGGAACCTGGGCTCTGGAACTCAACAGCCCTGGGCTTGAGTCTTGACTCTGATACTGTGTGATCCTGGACAACTCCATCACCTCGCTGAGCCTGGGTTTCCTCCGGGTTTGTTGTGAGGACTAGATGAGAAAATTGTCTAAATGTGCCTGGGACAGATACGGGTACAGTAAGGGTCGGTGCCACTCAGGGACCGTTGTTATCGGTAGGCTTTAATCCTGAAATCACTGACCACGAAGACACAGTCACCAGGACGTTAGGAAACCTCTTGATATTGGACGTGCCTCGTGTGACATTTCCAACTTCGTCTAGATCCTGAGTCATGAAAATGTGGCCTGAGTCATGGGGTTTCCTTTAAGTCATCAAATTGTGGGGTCTACAGCAAGCAGCAGGATGGATCCTTAATGGGAAGCAAATGAAACCCATTCCCCGATTCGCTGTGTGAGTGGAATTCAGTCAATGAACCTGCTGTTCCCGAGCCTCTCTAGTCGAACGTGTTGATCTTTGCTGCAGTGCAGAGCCTGGGGCTCTCAGAGGGACAGGGACTTTAGAAGCCCAGGTAGTCCCGCCCCTGTTTCCCACCTCTCCCTTATTTCCCGTGATAAATGACGGGGAGGGCAGGGTGTGCAACTGGGAGAAGGAAAGGGAGGGGGCTGTTATTTACTGATCTGGGAGCACCTCTCCAAGGCAAAGCAGGAGTTCTAATCATCTGGGTGACCCACTTCCATCCGTGGCCCAGAGCAAGTATCACTCTGATTTGGGGTGACTATGCCATGATTGCCTCCCTCAAACTTACTCACCTGTCCCAGGGAGGCAGGAAGGAAACACCGTGCCTGCCATTGCGCAATCCCAAGACCAGGCGGGTTCCATTAACCCCAGAAATGAACTCGGGCTCCATCTGCCCGGCCCCACCCTCAGCTCAGCCTGGGCTTCGCGGCTAATTTATGAGCTTCTCCACTTTGCCTGTTACTATGCTCCCTCTCGTTAATGAGCATGCTTAGGAGATTCAGGATTTCCTTAATTACTGTTTCCTTCTTCCTGAGCCTTCTGTCATGGGATTTTTATAGGTCGTTTATAGCCTTCCAAAGTTTGACGTTGTACCAGGCAATTTGGTTTCTTCTCTGGAAAGGACTAGGGGCAGGTTGACGGACAGAAATGCCCAGCTCATGCCAGGGACAGAGAGGAGCTATTTCAGCTGAGGCCAAGGGGGGCTCTTTCTCACCAAGGGCCATGGGTTCCCCATTTCCTGGCCCCAGAGGCAAACGCAACACATACAACTATGATGGAACTGGGGAAATTTTATACATACACTTCTTTTCCAGTTTGGAGGCCTGGACATTGGCCTCCACACACTATCCGCTGCTTCTCTTGAGCGTCCCAGTTTCGGAGGCAGGTCCATGCTGTCACTGAGTGCTTGTCCCTCAGCCTCCAGCTGTTAGGCTGAGGCGGGCGGTGAGGGGACACTGTCCTAGTCCACAAGAAAGCCTCTCTTTTCATTCTGAGGCGTTGGACACACAGGCACGCTTAATAAAACAGGTGGCAGGCGGGCGACTGCAGAGTGCTGACTCGGCCAGGCCACGTCCCTTTCATCTCAGGCCCTGACGGTTTAACAGCCAGGCTGCACAAGAAGAGATGGGGGAGTTTATCTCCTTAATAAGCCACTCGAGGTTGCTGTGCTTAATCATGTCCATCTCCCAGGAGGCTGAGGGATCATTTCTGGTTATATTAATAATTTACCTGCTGTGACTAGGAACTATGGATATGGGCATTTAAAAGAATAACAAAGAAAAACCATTGAAACCGTTTTATTATTTTTTTAAAAGCAGGTCTAGAAAACACAGTATCTTGTGTACAATTCTATTTTTGTGGAAAAACCCCACTTATGGGCAGAAAAAATAGTTTGGAAGGTTTAAAATATTAGCATTGAAGATTTATTATGGTGATTACATTGTATGGAATATAAATGTCAAATCACTATGTTGTACACCTGAAACTCATATAATACTGTATGTCAACTATGCTTTAATAAAAAATTAGCACTGAATGGTGGAATCATGTAGTTTTTAAATTGCTGGTTATTTATTTGCCCTTGGCAATTAAGCTAAGTTCAAGCTTAGCTTAAACTGTCTCTTAGATTCAGGCCAAGGCAAAATCTATTTATTTTTGGTCCTTTATACCACCTTCCGCAATTTAGGCCCACCTCCCCCCAGGCCCAGGGAGTTGAAGCTGAAGAGAAATTACCACTCATCATTTGTGTTGGGCTCTGTAGCACTTTTTTGTTTTTCGGTCCTGGCCCCCTCCCACGATGTGAGCTGGCACAGAAGTAAGTACACAGGAGCTGGAGTAGCTGCCTTTCCACAGCCCTAAAATGTTTGCTTTCCCCTTGCCTTTGCTTTATCCTGAAAGGCCGGGGATTAGAATTACTGTAGAGTTCTCAGCTGGGCTTTGTTTATAAAAATTTGCTGGTTGAACTTGGTTGAGGCGACCTGAACTTCGGGTGTGGTACCAGCCTTCTCTTTCTGGGGCCGAATTCTCAGCAGGACCCGCAGATAATCGAGGCCTCGGAGGGAATCTTGTTACTATAATCTCTTCAGCTTCCTCGGAATGGCCTGGCCCCTCCTCACCTGAAGTGAAAGCTGGAAAGTCTTGGCATCATCCCACTTTGAGGAAGGAGAGGGGTTTATGAAAAAGATCTAGAAGATCTGGGAGATGACAATAGGTCTCTGGGGAGTAAAACAACATTTTTGGCTCATGAAGCCTGAACACTGGTTTTGAAACCCCAGACAGTAGCTTCCCATGGGAAGGGGAGAAACCTCCCACCGACCGGGCAGGAGTCAGCTGGCTCCCTCCTGCTGGGCCTCCAGGGCCTTCCGAGTGGCCCGGCGCAGATGGTCTTAGAAAAGCCATAAAGAATGTGGACTTCGGAGCTGGTGGGTCTGGATTCACCCCCGTGCTGCCACTAGGAGCTGCGTGGCCTTGAGCAAAGGGAGCTGAAGACCCACTACATAGGGTCATCCGAGGGCTTCAGTAAGAAATCTCACCTGCAGAGCAGAGCAGGGGCCTGGTAAGTGCCGGGCAGTCAAAAAACAAAAGCGTAAGACAATAGTGGGCAGCGGGAGGGAACCTGGGAGCGGTGGGCTGTCTGGATCTCGTTCGCATTAGAGGACATACGCATCATGCATTTGTCAAAACCTCCAGCCGTACTCCACAGATTGTACTTTATGTGAATTTTTGAAAATGGGTTATGTCAGTTCCTTCTGATTTTGACAGTCTATGGATTTCCTCACCTGTAGAGTTGTCGTTGGAAAGGAATGATGAAATTGGTATGATTTTGCATCGTGGTAGGAAAACAAGGGGTGGGTTCGTAGCTTCATTCATTCACCTCAGTGTCCTACTACCAATCTGCCTCCCGTCCTTCGGGATTTACCGAGGGAGTGGCCAAGGATGGCCGGTCAGAACCTCATTTGGTACCTGGAGCAGCGATACCTCGGAGCTGCATTGCCTGATCCGGTAGCCATTGGTCACGTGTGGCTATTGAGATGAACTGTGGGGCTGGTGTGACAGACAACAGGATTTTAAAAGTTTATTTAATCTTAGCTAGTTTACATTTAAATTTGGAAACTGAGTCAGTATAAAACACTTTCCTATTAAAGACAGCTTTATTGTTTTGGTAGGAATACATTTTATTTTTAATATATTTTATCATTAATTTTATTGAGATATAATTTATATACCATTAACTTGACCATTTTAATGTATACAACTCAGTAGCTGTTAGTATATTCACAAGGTTATGCAACCATCGCCACCAATTCCAGAACATGTCATTACCCCAAAGAGAAACCCCATACCTATTAGCAGCCCCTCCACATCCCTCACCGACCCCCAGTCCCTGGCAACCATAATCCACTCTCTGTCTCTGTGGATTTGCTTATTCTAGACATTTCCACATAAATGGAATCATTCAGGGTATGGCCTTTTGTGCCTAGCTTCTTTCACTTAGCATGTTTCCAAGGCTGCCTCCACGTTGTACTTTATTTTTTTTACTGCTGAGTAATATTCCATTGCATGGATACACCAGCTCTGGTTTAGCTATTCATCTGTTGATGGACATTTGGGTTGTTTCCACTTTTTGGCCACTAGCCCCTGAAAACGTAGCATCCAAATTGAGATGTGTTGGAGGTGTAAAATACGTACCAGATTTCAAAGACATGTACAAAAAAATAATATAAAATACCTCATTAATAGTTTGTATTAATTACACATTGAAATAATAATTTTATATATTGGGTTAAATAAAAGATATCATTAAGAAAAAAAGATTAGCCTTAAAACAAGGCAGGGCAGGTATGAGCTGAGCTGGGGGGAGGGGTGGCAGGGACCTCTCCCCCCAGGGTCTCATCCTGCAGCTTGCCCTGCCCAGTAGTGGACCTGAGTGAGGAACAGGGTCGGGCCTGGCCACAGAAGCAGCCACTTCTGGAGCCACCCTGCCTTGGCAGCGAGGGGAGCTGTAGAGAGGATAGGTCCAGGCAGGAGGTGGTAGACAATATCCCCCTGGGAGGAGGCTGGGGACTGGAATTTTTGGACAAAAGGATTAACCAGAGTGGCCAATGACAAAAGTGGCTTCCCCTGGCACCTGGCCTGAGCTGGGCTGCAGAGTTGCTCAAGTCCCCACAGGCTGCTGGGCTCCTCTCCCTGGCCCAGTGAGCGGCTTCCTTCCCTCTGGGCACCAGGAGGCTGGCATAATAAATCCTTGATAAATGTTACAAGGGAGAGGAAGGCAGAACCCCACGATTGTTAAAATACCTCTGGTGGGAACACTATAAAGCTCCCCCAATAAATAGATGGGGACACCAAGCCCCAAAGGATGAAATGACGTGTCCTGAGCCACTGCCAAAATGGTGACAGTGCAGAACCCGAGCGTCCTGGCTCAGACTCCCCTAAGTATTTGAAACTAGTGTGGATATCAGGTTACACATGCAGATCCTGTCAGATACGTGGCCCCAGCCCAGGCTGATCTCAGAACATATCACTGGCTGATGAATGAATGAATAGCGTCAGCGCAGTGCTTTTGGCAATGCCTTTGCCTCGCTCGGTGCACGGTCTCTGGATTTCACCAGGCACAATTCTTCGTTTTTGCATTTTGCACCGAATAAGAATTGGCTGTCCAGGGTACTTAAATGTCACTCTTGGCTTCTGAGACTCAGTTCGGATATTTCTTGAGCGTTTCCCGTGGGCAGAGCACGCACTGGGCACAGGAACCACACGGAGATGGAGGAGCTACACTCTCGTCCTGCCCTCCGGGAGTTCCCAGTTGAATCAGACAGACAGAATAAATCCCCTTGCTCAAGAATAATTGTTTAAAGATGGACAAAACTGATAAAAGCCAGTGCTGGTGAAACAGTCACTTTCATCCCTCGCTGGTGGGAAAGGAACCTGGCAGAACCTTTCTGGAGGGCAGTTTGGTACAGGTATCAAGTCACACAATTGTCTGTACCCTTAAAACCCTGCAATCGACCCTTTGAACCTGGCCCCAAGGAAATCATTACGGCTGGGCACAAAGAGTGAGCCATCGCTGTGTTCACGCAGCGTTGTTTATAACAATGAAACGGGATAGAACCTGAATGCCCATCCGTGGGAATTGGAAAATGAGGCCAGGTCTTCCATCCGAAGGTCATTCTAGAATGTTTAACGCTGGAGATTCACGCTGTTGCCTAGTGCGAGGAAACGGGCAGGTTACAAACAGTATCTATGGTGTGATGGCACTTTTGGAGGGAGGAATATATATATTTGCTAGAGTGAGAGCTAACTGAGTCATTTTAAAGCATTATTTCAACTCAATATCATAGATGCTCTTTTATTTTCATTTTACAATTGAGGAAATAAGGCTGAGAGAGTTTCCACGTCTAGCTCACACGCGCAGCGAGCATTAGAGTGCTGCCGGCAGAGCCTGTGCATTCGGTCCCGGGGTGACGGCCTTCCCCTGAGCAGAGAAAAACGCAGGGGAGAGCAACGGTGGTTCCCTTTGGATGGAAAATTATCATCAGTGTTGAATTTTTTTCTTCATTATATTTATCAGCATTTTTTTGGAGTGTTTTTTTCCTGTCAATGAGCATGGGTTGCTTCTGTACCAATAAGAAATATCATTATTTTATTTCAAATCACACTTGCCTGTTGAAGTCTCCAAATTAAGAAGAACAAAGCTTCAACTGTCAAGGGGGGCTTTCCCTGGCAAGCTCTCCACCTGACAGAGGGTTGTTTCAGGCTGAGGGCAGGAAACCCTAAGGTCTGGTCTTCAGAACTACAATGGGGGTGGGGGGGGAACCTCATCTCCAGCCAGCCCCCTCAGGCAGAATCCCAGAGGGCTAGGTTCCGGCAAGCCAGTTCCCATCTTCCCATCAACCCCTGAATTCCCGGGCCTAGGCTTCACCTGCAATTCAAAGGTGGGCACTCAGGTCACAGTGGCCCCATTCATGGTGTCGTTAAGGCTTCCAACCACCTCATTTCAGCATGAGTTAGGCAAGGAGAAAGCCCAAAACAGGCGGCAAAGATTAATTAAAAATATAAGGAAAGGTCCCCCCAGATCATCTAGGGATCCCCTAGAGTGACCACCCAGCAGGAAGTCAGCTGACTCCTTTCCCTCCCTGGCCTGGCTGGGTGCTGTGATAAGTGTTCACTATGAAACTGCTTGTCACGACTCCTCAAGGGCTATATCCTGGGTTTCTACCCTCTGAGGAAAGGGAGGGGTTGGGAGCAGGCCAAAGAACTGTTGGGGGTGGGAGGAGGAGGTGGAGGAGGCCAGGGAGTTGTCATCATAGTAAAAATAGTGAAGTAATAATAATAAACTCAACAAACATTTACTGAGAACTTACACGTGCTGAGAGGTTTATGTGCATGATCTCATAGATTCCTCCCTCGAACAGCCATGAGGCAGGCACTGTTGTTAAGACCGTCTTGAAGGTGGGATGACCCAGGCTGGGTGATATTAAATAACTTCCCAAGGTGGCATGACACAGCTGACACATGGTGCAGTTTGGATTATAAACCCAGCCCTCCTCTCCCTGGAGCCATGGAAGCTCTAAACAGCCCTTTTCTCTTCTCAGAGATGCACAGTGCGTGCACATGCGCGCGCGCGCACGCACACACACACACACACACACACACACACACACTCTCTCTTCATTTCCAGGGAAACTGCTGTGTTTAGGTCTCTTGGCCAGAGAGGTCTCACGGCACCCCCTCCGGATCCGTGGGATGCGTCTCTGGAGGCAGTGCAGCTTCTGACGGAGGTCAGCCGTCCTGGGTTTGCATCTCCTTCTAGCACCACGGTTCTGTGACCATGGGCCTCAGTTTTCTCAACGTAAAACAGAGGTCGGTGATAATACATTCATACACACGCGCACACAATCGCACAGGGACCATAAAGTTTGGAAACAAAGACACTATTATTTTGCCTATATGATAATATAATATAGCTAAATCACTCATATTTGTTAGGCATATTTGCCTGTTTTCACACTTAATGGCTACTCTGTATTTATCACATGGGGATTATATATGTGTGTGTGTGTGTGTGTGTGTGTGTGTGTACATATCTGTGTATGTATATACCTGTATGTATAAACACACGCATTTATATAATTAAATATGTGTGAAAGGAACTTAGCATACAGCCTGGCACACAGTGGCTACTTAACACATGATAGCTGTTGCCCTTTATTTTTATGAATCTGGGCTCACTCAGTCTCACGTTTGTTAAACGCCTGCTGGGTGAGGGCTGAGGGGGCAGCCCGTGTGCAGCAGGGGAAGAGATCAGACGTGGACATGAGTAATTCTCACAGACGTCGGCCCGCGTAAGTGATGTGCTGCCAGCGCAGACAAAGCGCGTTGAGTGGGTGAGTAATGGACAAAGGGGTGAATCCTTGCCAGGGAGACCTAAGCGGTAAGATTTTTATTTTAGATTAAATTTACAATACAGAGAAATGCACAGGTCTTAAATGGACAATTCGGTGTATTTTCTTTAATCTTCACCCGAGGATATGTTTATTGATGTTAGAGAGAGAAGGAAAGAGGGAGGGAGAGAGAGAAACATCATTCAGCCAGTCTCCCAACTTTTTGACCAGATAGTCTGTTCATTCCATTCATTCACCCGAAAAGTATCTGCCTCACACTGGGCTCTGGACTTTACTCCCCATTACACTCCATCCCTAGGGTGAAAGCAAATGAAAGTGTGAAGCAAATAAAAGCTTGGTGAACCCTGGTTGTTTCAATTCTACTCCCCCTTCCCAAATTCTGGAAAACCCTTGATCTTTTCTAATAGTATCCTCATTAAGTCTCATTAAGAAAATCTTCATTGCTGCTGAGTATATTTTTCTTGAAGACCCTACTGAGCAGGCATCCCCTTAGGTCATTTGTATGTGAGATTAGCCCAGAGAAACAGGAAGGTTTAATTCAAGGAAGGTCAACTCCATACTTTGGTAGAGGGCTTGGGGGCAGCACTTCCCAAAGTGTGCTCCATAGTGGATCCTTGGGCATACGGGTTGCTATAGACATTGGTGAGGGTGTGGGAGATGATTTCATGGTCATCTCTGTTTGGGAAACTCTGGGTTAAAAACACAAACAAAACAGGTTTCCTGACTGCAGGACTTTCCAGAGACTTGACTGTGCATTGTTAACTTCAAGGAGGAGGCCTGGTGTGAAGCTTTTCCCAAATGTTTTGATCCCAGAACCTTTTCCGCCTGGCGCATGCTTGGGCCTTCTTGTGTCATCCAGAATGCACTTGTGGGATTCGCTGACATGACTTTGGGAATTCAGAAATGGTCCGGGGCCAGGGGGATTAAGGAGCAAGCTGCCCAAGGAGGCTGAGACAAAGCAGGGAGAGCCTAAAGCTGTGAAGAGGGAGCTACTTCCTCAGGAAGATACAGGGAAAGGAGGGGAAGGAAGTGGCCTTGAGTTGAGTCTGGCAGTTGCAAGAAAGTAAGAAGAGGAAAGAAACTTCCAAGCTAAAAAGGGAACTGGCTCGGGGCTGGATGGACTGGGGCCTAGAAAGGATATCCACATTGCAGAATTCCTACGGAAACTTTATGTTCAAGACTGGCTGCATCTAGACCCTGCAATTGCTGGACAGAAGGAAAAAAAGGGAGAAGTTCACGGTTACTGGCCATTGGACACGATGGTGACTGGGAAATGGGGCCCTGCATCACAATCTTACCCCTACGCTGGCCTCTTTCCTACAGGCAGGAGTGAAGACCACTGAGCTCTGCCTCCTTCACATGTGGCCCAGACACGTCCCCTCCCCTCACCATGCTTCAGGTCCCCAGAGGGAACTGAAGGCTGGGAGACGATCAGGTGGGTCTCCAGAAAGTGGAGTCTGAGCTTCATGACAGGTGGGCAGAGCTGTGTCTCCTCACAGTCTGGGCAAAGCTCCATCAACAAGGCTTCAGTCTAGTCTGTGCACGAAGCCATGGCTGCAGCTGATACTCTGGAGTAACATGGGCCCCAGGTTCAAGCCCTACCACTTACCTTGAGCAAATCACTTCACTTCTCTGGGCCTCAGTTTTCCTGCCTAAAAAATGAAAATCATAGTAATTTTTAAAATAATCAGTTAATGGGTATAAAATATTTGGCGCGGTTTGGACACTAAGGGCTTCATAAAAGGTACCTGTGCTTGTTCGTTAACACCAATAAATTTCTCCAAACCCCACTATCTCTGTAAAGGGAAATGTGTTACATTAAAATGGTTAAGTGATGTTTTACTGCAGGGGGTCAAAACTGGTAAAACTAGTTGAAACCAATTCTTTTTTATTTTCTGTAAGTCCCACCCATATTATCCCCGAGTTCAAACCAGGCATAAAAATAGCTCAGTGGGACTCTGCCTAAACGGAGACTCTTAGCGGGAAGGCGTCTCATTCTTAGGGATACTGGACGCCTCCTCCATTCCCAGCATTGGTCTCCTGCTGGGGGTTACTCAGGCTGCTTGGTGGGCCACAAAGGGGGTGGTCAGAGGTCGCTAGGCAAAAAAAAAAAAAAAAAGTTCTATTTCCCTGGTGGGTCTGTTTACAACAGATCAGAACATTCTCAGGTTCCAGAAGAAACATCCCTTGCCATAAACTAATCCATTCTGCTGAAGTGGGGGTGACGCTTGCCCAAGGCACCAAAGGGTGAGATCCCTGTTTGGGACTGGCCGGTTCATTGTGATGCATGCAGGCTTGCTTTCCAGCCTCACCCCTTCCCTGAGGCTTCCGTGTGGCTCCAGAAAGCCTCTTGGGGTCTTGCAAACAGTTTGTGGGGTTGGGAAGGATCTGCCTAGAAGCTTCAGGATGGGGCTTTCAGAAGGTGGCGTCAAGGCCCTGGGGTTTGTGAAATGTGATCTTGGCAAATAAAGGCATCAGGTCCTGATCCTTTTTAACTTCTGTTTTCTTTTTTTTTTTTTGCAGGGGAGGGCACCTTCAAAGTCATAGATCTTAGATAGCTGGAAAGAACCTGAGTGACCTTCAAACCCAAACCTTTCATTTCACAGTTGAAGGACACAAGGTCAGAGAAGGCAGTTAACCTGCCTGAAGTCAGGTCACACGGCCAAAGAGCAGCAGAGCTGCCACAAACCCAGCCTCTTGACTCTTGGTCCGGTGCCCTCTCTCCCACTGCATCAGGATAGTACTGGTTACAGCTCTGTCCCAGGCACTGTATTAAGCACTCCACCTGCATTAAATCCTCACAACCTATAAAGGAAATACTATTATCCCCATTTTACAGATGGGGAAACAGACTCAGAGAAACAGATGATAAAGTTCAGGGTCACGGCAAACAAAAAGCTGAGCCGGGTGTCAAACCTAGGTCTGTCTAGAACCCTGAAGCCTGTAACACTAAACTATCCAACGCACATTAAGCCTTTTAACTTGAGGGCCTTAACTTTCAACATCCCCAAATCACCTCACAGGCTTTAAGGAACCCCCAGGGACTGGAGCAGAGGAGTGAAACAAAAGGCTTCCAGACCTGTCCCATCCAGGTGGGGCTGTGTCTGAGTCGGCACTTAGTCCAAGGGCAGCCAAATGAAATACTGTGACCCAATACCGGGTCATCAGTCAATTCAGAGGCTACTAGTAGTTTTGAAATATGGCCAAACAGCCAAAGCCACCTGCTAGAGAGTCAAGTCACTGTCATCTGCCTATCAGGGCTCTTACGTTCTTGGAGGTTTCCCCAAGGCCCTGCCATGGGTAATATTAGGGTGTCTGCGTGTGACCTCAATATGCAGGAGCGTGCGAATAACAGCTTATTGTGAAAGGGGAGAGGAGGGTTGAGGCTCTTTAGGGAGAGTAGTGGAGTCATGACTCAGATTTCGAAGGAGGCTGGGCAGAGAGGGCACTCATGTTCGCCTCCCCCTGAAGCTGAGGAACCTGGTGACTAACCTCCATCACCAGGCACATCTGCCCTGGGCCAGGTGTCCTGGGTCACAAAGGAAGAGACAAGGAACTCACTGTTTCGCTGGGGAGGCAAGATATGCCCATCCCTAGTGATAACAACAGTAGCTGACACTATCCGGACTTAGTGAGCAAGAGGAGTGTGAATGCTTTGCATGTGTTACTTCATTTAATCTTTGCAAAAACCCTACAAGGTAGAAGCTATGCTTACTTTAAAGATGAGTAAACTGAGGTTCAGAGAGATCAAAGGACCTGCCCAAGGTCACACAAGCAGTAAATGGTAGAGCCAAGATTTGAACTCAAGTAGTTCAGTCCAGAATCCAAGCTCTCAACTAGAAGAGCGTGTGTGTGTGTGTGTGTGTGCGCGCGTGCATGGGCACGTGTGTGTTGGGGCAGGAGCTCTGCACTACAAGTTCCTGCATCGCCTGGAGGGTGAGATTAGAGAACTCTCGTGGAATCCTCCAACACGAGAATCTGTGACATTTGAAAATGAAATGAATTTTTCAGAAATCCAGTCGCAGGTGAAGGAGGAAAGCTTTTCCAGACTAGAGGGGTTGACCCAGGCGCCCCCACCAGGCTTCCTTGTGGGCAGAAATATGCCCTATTCGTTTCTGCAGCCTGTGCTACAGACACTTGACCAGGGCAGGTCCTGTTTACTGACCAGCTGCTTGTTGAGGAAACATAAAGTGAATCCCGGGGTGAATCCCAGCTTGCCCCGACCAGGTTCTCTAGCCTCTCAGCTTCAGTTTCCACATTTGTAAAACAGGTGGTGAGTGGAACCTAAATCCTCAGGCAGCTGTAAGGATTGACTGGAACAGGACAGGTCAAGTACGGAGTCTTGGCACAGAGTCTGGTACACAGTTAAATGCTCAAAAAAGAGAGCTCCCGTTATAATTGTTAACAATTAACAACTCTCTCCATTGGTGAGTGAGGAAGTGAACAGTGAGGACACATGGACAGCTGGGTCTTGAGGTGGAGGAGATCCCAGGGCGACTGCAGAGTGAAAGGTGGGGGTGACGCAACCAAATAAATGGGAGGGAAAGCTACCCAGTGTGGCATGTGTCCGGGCAGTGTGGCAGCCTGTCCAGAGCACCGTCTGAAAGGGTGAGCAGGGGCACGGAAGGGTGGTAAACTGGTGGTGACTTCTGAGTGGCTGCCTTCCTGGGAGGAGAGCCAGAGGGGCCTCATCTTGGTGCAAAACACGGTTCTTCCAGGCCAGCTTCTGAGTTCGCCCCTTCTCATTTCCATGGCTCAACCACCTGCCCCCAAACTTAAGGCCTTAAAAATCTTTCTAGCGGCCCAGCCGTGGATTTAGAGAAACCCTCACCTGAATGTCCGAGGTGCAAGGTCGAGCACTTAACCTCTGACCACAGGACCTCTGCCTTCCTGAGGTGTGTGGCCCAGAGGCCCTAGCAAATCTCTCCCTTCCAGTGAGATCAGATCTAAACAAACATCGGGGGCAACCTTTGAAGGAACAGGAAAGGACTTTATGGGTTAATTGTGCCTACTTGAGCCTCTCTGAGCCTGGAGCAGGCCCCACCCAGCCCTGCCCTCCCCCACTCTGCCCTACCCCACCTTGCTCTAACCTAGGAAGGCAGCTGACCCCAGACACTTCACTCCTCCTGTTCAGCACTGGGGCACCAGGTCCCTCCCTGTCCAGGATAGGCATTGGGCACTTTTCCTCTGTAGTTCCTCATGGAAACCCTCATTCGAACCCTCCAAGCCCCCAGTTTGTCCCCTACAGATAGATGAAAGGGGGGAAATGTGTTTTTAGCGTTGTTTGCCATGGTAGTGTTGGGGGATAAGTAAGTTTTCCTCAGTGAAGCCCTCTTGTATTTGGAAGTGGGCAGTATCTCATTTACTGGCCCTTTTAAGATACAGACCGGTGATGGCCCACAACAGTGGGTGGGCTAGGGTCCCAGGCCGGGTCCCTGGGAGGAGCGGGCCTCTGGGGCTCAGCCGGCTGCACTCTCTTCTCTCCAGGGGGCCCTCTCCTCCCGAGGTTGAGGCTGCATTCTTCCTGGCAGTCCTCTCTCTGGCTGCCTCCTGCTCTGGCTGGTTCCTGGCAACAGAGAAAGAGTCTCCAGACAGCACTGTGGCTGCTCGTGCCTTCCCAGCTCAGGACTAAGCCTTCCCTGATTTGTTACTGTTTCATAACCGTAAGCGGTTTCTTTTTTCCTAGTAACAGAAGAAAGAGTGTCCACAGATAAGCAAAAATAATAAAGTGTAAATCCACCACCACCCCACCCCCCCCCAGCCCCGGCCCCATTATCCATGATATTCTGGTGCATGTCTTTCCCGTACCTTCTCTAGTCACATAAATGGGTTTTTTAAATAGGAATGGACCAATTTACCGAAGGTGAATTGGCGAAAGACGTAAAGGTAGGGAATCAGACCCAGGTTCAAGATACAACTCAGAGACTCCCTGGAAATAGCCATGGGTCACCAGTTTGTCTTCCGGGCCCCACCTTTCTCATTGAGAATAAGGCTAATCGTACTTCCCCTGCAGGGTCGCTGCGGAGGAAATGAAATTAAGCACTGAGCCCAATGCCTCACACACAGTAAGGACCCATAAATGCTTCTTGACTGTGCTGGAAACTCGGGAAACAACTCCCATGGCGCCGAGGGGCCGTCCGTGGCATCCTTTTAAACTGTGGCTCATTGTGCAGCTACATTCAGGTATCCTAACTTATCTTGCTGAGCCTCTGCTAAAGGGTATTTATATTAATTCTAACTTTTTGGGAGGGATTATAGACAGTGTTCTGAGGCACAGCCTTGCAGATAACTCTCTGCACACAGAGACTCTTTGCTTAGACTGAATTCCTGTGAGTGAAGTTGCTGGATCCAAGGAGGAGCTATAAATCTGAAGCCCAAGTTTGGGCTGATTCACACTCCCTCCAGCAAGGAGCGCGGTTTCCACTCACCCGCCCCAGCACTGGGGTTTAGCGTTTTCTTTCATCCTTATTATCTTGATTTAAAATGAAAAAGCTGCTTGTTTCCAGGGTATTGGGAGACTCTTTTTTTTTTTTTTAAGGGAGCTTTTAGGACGACTTTAGACCCCATAACATCCAGGAACCTCTGGAAGGAATGTAGGTGGTGTTATTGGCAGGACTCTGATAAAAATCTAAAGTACAGAATGTAAAAGGGCCCAGAGGCTGCCCACTCCTTGTCCTGACCCTCCACAAGCACAGCTTCCAGGCCCTTCCACGCCTTACATGAGGGCCATATTCTCTATGTGGGGTGTGTGGCCTCTCCCTCCACTTAAGTGCAGTGACAGGGGAGAGATGCCAATGAAATATTTACAGAGCTTTAGGTGTGCACCCAGGATGGTTCTTCTTGGACCCAATAGGATCTGTAATGGTATCTAGGGTGATGCTTTATCTAAAACTGACGGTCCTGATCCAAACTCCTTTGCTTAAGTAGGGATGCTTTCTCTGAACCCGCTTATCAATCAAATGGGGCCAACAATACATCCCCCCCACCCCTGCCAGATAAAGCATAGGGAACACTTTACACACAGAAGGGGCTGTTTTGTAAGGGAGCTCCAGTGCTGAGTGCCGTGAACTAAGCTGTGTATTGAGGCTGGAACAGGTGATGGCTGAGGCCCCCTAAGCTTGGTGCTCACCTATAACGCCAGCTGTCTTTTACTGTGCTCCTGTTACTTGCCATTGGCTTTCCATCGAGATCGTATTTAATCTAATCCTCAAGCCAACCCACCGAGGGATGATGGGAATTGTACTGAAACATACAAAACTGAGTTGCTGGGCCAAATGCATGCAGTAATTACAGGGAGAGGAGGAATTCAAAGTACCGGTAGGAGGTCTTCCCTGGGGGGTGCGGTTAGAAGGCAACAGCTGATTTGCCTAGAATGTCAATTATCTTGTGTAAATTCTATGCATTCCTTCATTTTTCATTTCTTCAACATGTATTTATTGAACACTTATTACACTGAGACCTGGGACAAGTGCCATGGGAAACTTATTTTTCCTTGTGCAGTTTCTACAGTGCAGAAGCTTACAAATCCTTCCTACCTTACCAATCCTGTCAACAACCTACTTTTCTTTTTTCCTTTCTCCTTCCCTCTTCCCTTCTATCCCCCCATCCATCCTAGGCTTTGTTCCAAAAAGGAATCCAGGAGGCTTGAAGGACTATAGCCATGGCTTGGTGGTGAGGCACACCTTGGTTTGACTTTCTCTATAGCCAGGTGACCAGTTGCCTCACCTCTCTGAGTCTGTTTCTCAACTTTAAAATGGAGATTATGACAACTTCTTCATAAGATGCAAGAGAATTCCACGATCTTAAAGCACCTGTAACTGTGCCTGGCACATACTAAGGACATTGTGTTGTCATCTCCTTCACTTCTCATAACAATCATTTCTCTAAGGGGGGGACTTAGGCACCAAGGTAGTGAAGTTGCTTGTCCAAGGCCTTAGGCACTCACCTCCAGAGCCACATCCTTCAGTAACTTAGCCAACACTCCAGGAGGCAAGTCCATCTGGGTGAATAATGTGACCCTATTTTACAGAGAGAAATGAGATAAAGTACCTAAAGCAAGTATCATAGAGTAAGTGCTCAACAAATGATTGTTTTAATTAAGTCAAGATCAGACCTGGTCCCTGAACCCACCCCTTAGACCCTGCAGGCTGGGCAGCCTCCATTCTTTGTTCATGTGCTTCATGGGGAAGCTCTGAGCCAGGGACCTGGATCTTGACTATCTCTATCTGCACCTGTGTTCCAGGAAAAATAGGGACACGATGACCATTTAGTCAATAGACATTTATTTTGGTTTAATGACATTTAAGCTGGGGTTTTGTATAGAATTTCTCATTACAAAAGCAATACAAGACTGATGTAGAAAACATGGTAGGGGAGAGGAATAGGAAAAAATCTACATTCTGTCATTTTGGTACCCAGAGAAGCACCAATGACGTTTGGGTATTTGTCGTTCAGCAGTTTCATATAGCTCAGTGGATCCTCATTACGTTTTGGATAATCAGAAAACCTTACAGTGTTAGAGAAGGAAGGGCTGTTAGCAGGGCCATTGTGTCCAATAGTGCAAGTCCCGCACTATCGATGGCACCGTGACTGTGCAGTGCACAACCCTCACAGACAAGTACAACAGCCCTGGCTCTTAGCACTTACTTTCCTTCGTGGTCCTAACCTTTACTCCTTCCCAATAGGCCAGGGGTATCGCACTCCTTTCGAACAGTGGCTCACGGGCAGCCATAGTCTTGGGAAGGAGAGGGAGGGCTGAAGGACTGTGCCACCCTTTAGGGGAGCAGACCATGATGTCTGGAGGAAGAACGTTTCTTTTCCAGAAGTAATCTAGAAAAGAAAACATGCAAATCCGCCCTTATAGTGATTCACTAATCTTGTTTTACATCATATAGAGGGAAAAGGAGGCTCCAAGAGAAAAGATTTACCCAGTCACGAGGCTAGCAAGTGGCCAGTGGTCAGGCAGAACTTGAACCCGGGACAATCCTTACCTTGGTCTAGCCCTACAAGAATGGAGGCAGAAAGATGGGGTTCAAATCTCAACTCTTTCACTTATTAGCCTTTGACTTTAAACAAATCATTTAATCTCTCCGAGTCTCAGTTTCTTCATCTGTAAAATGGGGTAACCACTTCCTTGTTAGGCTTAAATGAGAATTAAATGAGAAAAAACAACTTTCCTAAAAATTATTAGGTGCTCTGTGTCAGGCACTGCACAATGCAACTTATATCCTTTATCTCATTTACTCTCAATAACCCTATGAGAAAGATACTATTTTTATATCCATTTTTACAGCTCAAAAAGACTTGTCATCTGCCCAACATCACATAGCAGTTGAGCTGGGATTTAAACCCAGGTCTGTCAGTTTCAGAGCAATACTCTCAGATAACATAGGTAACTTCCAGTACAGTGCTTATACTGTACAAACACGAAATAACAGTAGCCATCACTATTTACTGTTATTATTGTGACATGTGATTGGCTGGTCTCTGTTTTCAATCTTCTTGGCCAAAAATCCGAGAACTGAGCCGATCCAAGAAGGGGAAGAGGTGCAAACCCAGCCTAGTCCTACCCAAAACCACTAGTCCCTCCATCCCATCCAGGGCGCTTTCTGGAGCATTCCTGCATGTGGAGACACAGAAACCCTCTGCCCCGTGATTTGGGCCTCTGCTGATCTCTGCAGATGGGTGCAGGCAGTTAAAGAGGCAAGATCCAGAGGTAGAGGGAGAGGACCCATTTTTAAAAGCCCAGCGAGCACAGACACGCCACCTGAATCCGTCTCCACCTGAGCCCAGCCAGCATGAGTCACCCCCACAGCCCTGTACCTGTGAATTGCAACATGGCTGACAGAAACTCCACAGCCTTCCAGGAGGTGGGCGGACAGGTACACAGACAAGTGTGCCATCCTTCGGGCTGCAGGAAGCTTTGCAGTTACAGTTAGCACCAAATGGCCCTCCTGCCACCAATAACCTCTATGAACACCCAGGCTCTGCTCTCGGATCACATCCCGGCTCTAGCTCTACCACCTCCAGGCTCTGCAGCTTGAGGAATTTATTCAATCACCTTGCACTTCATTTTCCTCACCTCTAAAACAAAGATAATAAAAGTCCCTATCTCAAAGGGTTGTTGTAAGGATTAAGTGAGACGAAATATGTAAAGGGTTGGCACAGGATGGTATAATCAGCATCTACTGCATGCCAGACAGTGCAGTAGGCACTGGAGATTCAACAGTGAACACGACGGACAAGGTCCTCGCTCTTATGGAGCGTACATTACAGAAGAGAAAACAGACAATAAATAATTAGAAAACTATCAAAAAGTCCCATGGGCTTTGCAGAGAACCAAAATAAAGTGGTGCGATACAATGACTAAGTGTCTACTTTAATCAGGGCAGGTGGAGAGGCTGGCTCTGAGGAGGTAGGTGGCTTTATTAGCAATTATCATTACTCTTTACTATTATTTGTCAGGCCCCCGTAGGCTGCCCCCAACACAGCCCCCAGTGAGGAACCTACCTCTGACAGTTCTCAGACCTAGTACCCACTTTCTGTAGGCCTGACCCCACCCCAAGAGGGCTCCTTTGGATTCTGACTTTACCCGGAACACCTCTGTCAAATTGGCAGGAGTACCTGAAACCCCGCCTTTCCCCGAGAGAAAGGAGTGGGCCAAGGTAAGGCTCCCAGGAAGGCAAAGCAAAGAAATAATTTGCCAAAAGGAGGAGGGATGGGGGTAGGGGAACAGAAGGAGAGAAGGGGGGGGGGGGGGAAGATGCCAAGATCTTTGGCTTAGATTTAACTTCAAATTAATCCTGGTGTAAGCTCTATAAAAAGCTCTAGCATTCTCCTGTTTGTGTTTGTGGATCTTCTAGGTTTACCAACCTTGTTCTTTACAGAGACAGCTCATGGCAATTATTCCACAGTTACTTAGTCTAACAGGCGCCTGATTTCTCCTGTTTCCAATGCGGAAGACAGCACTTAGAGCTTGTGAAACAACTAGCTTGCTAAGGCTTTGGAGGTGGCTGACTTCAACTTTTCCATCCCTTCTGCTCTGGCCAGAGGTATGTGGTTTGCTTACATCTCATTCAGATCTGTATCACAGCAAATAAAAGGTTGCCTCCCACCCTACTCCCCCACCCCATGCCACCAACACATACGCACACCCCGGATCGTAAACTCCTCCACAGCAGTCATCCTGCCTCTTTGGCCTCTGTCTCCCCAGAACCCAGAGTAGGGCATGGCACACAGTAGGTGCTCAGTGAATGTCTGTTGAACTTAGGCCACTGAGTACAGCTCAAAGGGACAGCCAGACTTGGAGTGAGGTGACTGAAGATTCAGATCTGGGCTTTGACACTCACTAGCCTGTGCCCTTGGGCAAGTCACTTTACCTCCCTGGCCTCCATTTCCTCACCTGTTAAGGTGATAATATCTGAAAATAAAGAAAGGGAATTTATACAGAGACCCACCAGGGAGAAGATCGCTCTCCTTTAATTCTCCAGTGGCTGTGTGTGATGCTGGGTGGGGGGGGGGGGCAAAAGAATTTGGGGGTAAGTTCCTGGGTATCCAGAACACTAACTAGAAACAGGAACTGAGATTTCCTTCAGCCAAGTATCTGTTTGTCCCTGTACTTTTCCTCTAGCTATCTTCTTTCCAACATTTTTCCCCTCCTTCTCTCCTCCCTCATCTCCACCCCCCACCCCCTCACCAAGGAAGGAATTGGCCAGCTCCACCCGCCCGCCCCCATGGCTCCGCCCCCAGCTCGGCAGGCCAAGAGTTAACTGCTGCACCTGTTGAGGTATACGTGCTGTCCCGGCACCTGTACCTGTAGCCAATCAGCACCAGCGCTGCCAGGAACCTACCTGTCAGCAAAATCCCGACACTCAAACCTCAACATAAATCAAACACTTCCCTGGGCAGGGAATGTCTGTGTCAGGCAAGGAATAGAGTCAAGCGCAGTGAGCAGAGTCTCGGTGCTGGTGCCTGTCGTTGGAGCCTGGGAGCAGGAAGATGTCGAATGAACTTGAGTGAGTAAACATCGGTGGATGCCTGGCGCTCTCAGAGCGTGGAGGCTGGATGGGATTTCCAGAAGGGGAAAGAGCAGGGAGGCCGGCGCCAGGATTCACAGAGCAATTTGTAAGGGTAAATGAATGGGCTGAGGATCTCACTTTGGCGTGTAGAGGCAAGCACTGTCTCAAGTGAGAGCTGAGTGTTTCCCTGGGAAAATAGTTTTGTTTTGTTTTTTTTTCTTTCCCTCTCGGCTGAGCAGTTTCGAACCAGGTAGGGAAACACAGGACTAAAACTGACGGCTTTCAGTACCACGTTCTGATACTCTGAAGGGGCCTTGGAAATCAGAGATAGCACCAATTCCATCTAGGCTTTCTATCTTCCTGCCAAAAGAAACTTTCTCTGAGGTGGTTCTAAGAGCTGTCTTAGGCAGAGTTGGGTTTCTCCAAAGGGACTTGTTTTTTGGGTTGGAATAGTCTCAAGTGGGAAGGTTACAATGTTATGGTTAAACATACACACTCTGTAGTCTGCTTGACCTATGTTCAAATCCAGGCTCTGCTCCTCATGGGTTGTGTGATTTCGGATAAGTCATTCAACTTATCTGAGCTTCATTTTCCTCATCTGAAAAATGGGTACAATAATGCTTTGTTGAATTCTTAAGAGTTAAATGTGATACAGGCTGTAAAATGCTTAGCAAAGAGTCAAGGTCTAAAGATGCATTCGATAAAATGTGGTTGATTTTATTCAAAGGCAGTTCTAAGGCTGAGGACACTGAGATGTGGTTTTTCAGTGAAGTCATCCTTACTGCCTGGCAGGATTCAGGTGCCTTCCTGCCCACATACGGAATTTAGAATTTCCTACTGGCTGAGGCTGACCTTTATCTGGGCCCCCTGCTTGGGGTCCAGACCTCAGAACAGGTGGGATGAGGCTAGGATTCTGGGCTGCTTTAGCCTGGCTTCAGGGAGCTGGCAGAAACCAGACTTCTAAAACACACCTCTTCCTGCCACCCTCAGAGGTGAGTGGGCAGAGACAAAGTTTGAACAATCTTTTTGTCTAGCTACTCAATAGATTTTTTTTAAAACTTTAAGACCTAAGGGCAGAACAGTTGGTGGGTCCTGATCGCAGACAGAGTTCTATGATACCAGCTAGCTCTTGGGTTCTCCTGGGTTTGCCAACTATGTTCATAGTACGATCCTAGGCATCAGATTTCTCTTGAATGAATTCCCTGGAGTTGACAATGTGTTGACAACTGGAATTAGAGCGGGGGAACTAGAACCAATGCCTGGGTTCAAGTCCCAGCTCTGCCACTACTTAGCTGTCTGACCTTGGGCAAATCACTTCTGAGTCTCAGTTCCCTCACCTGTAAATTGTGTACCACCTCGTGGAATTGTTGGGGAAATCCAACAACTTTTAAAAAGTGATCAATTTAAAACGTGGTAAGGAGCAAGCTAATCATACTCTTGGTACTTCATATATAACTAACCTGTCAATGAACATTTCTGAACCTCTTTCTATTTATCCACACTTTGGGGGGGGGGGAATTGTGATGACTCTAGTCCACTTAGATCTGCTGCTTAAAACTGCAGAGGCTGCAGAAGAATCTATTCATTGATGCCCCTTAGGGGGTAAGTGTCCTGAAGCTGGGTTACTGCAATGGAAAGGTTTCTTGCTTTTCTCCTTAATGATTTGAGTTTGAAGTCAGCTCTGCTGACAGTTGAGGCTTCTCCATTTGGGGTGGGGTGAGGGGACCTGTGCCTGCAGAGTAATTGCAGACCGGCTCTGAAGCCACCATTTAAGATTACAATGACAGAGCCTCAGTGCCTGGGGGCTCAGCTGCCCTCACTGGGGGGTGTGTGTGGGGGGGGGGACACTCAGGGCATCAAGTGCTTGGTTTGCAAGTTTGAGTGGCTACTGCTGGTGCTGCTGTGGCCACATTCTTGCTGCTACCACATTCCCCTAAAATACGTGGAGTGAAGAAGACTGGCCCTGGAGTCCATCTCGAACCCAACCCCGACAGAAAGCAGGATCTGCATATGACTCTAGATTCTGCCACTTACCAAATGCCGGCTCCTGGTGAATTTGTTTCTCCCTCCTCCCTGACCCTCAGTTTCCTCCTCTGTCCGATAGGGACTATAGACACCTACCTGGCAGGGGAACAATGAGCTCCCATGTGTGGGCCACTCGGCCCGTAGTAGGAGCTCCATAAACGCGAGCCGATTACTAGGCCTCCAATGGGAGGCCCACATCCAAGGCCAAGTCTTGAGGAGCATGGAGGCCAGGGCGGTGTAGTGAGAACTCCGCTCCAGGCAGCTGGCGGGTGGAGCGCAGGGGCCTTTCATGTGGCCGGGCCCAGCCCGCTGGGAAGCCCAGTGTCCGCCAGCCTCCAGCCCTCCGCCAGCACAAACCACTGCCTGCAGCCCAGCCATTGCCTCCAGCCGGGGCCTTCCGCAGCCCGGAGGAGAGAGCGCGTCGCAAGGGATCTTGGGGTAGAGGGAGCACCGGAAGTTGCCGCCGGAAGTCGCCGCCGGAAGTCTTCCTTTCGAGGGGAAAAGGGTGGGCGCGTGCGCGCTGCCGGTCTGTTGGGGCTACTTGAGCGACTGCCTTAGCCGGGGCCTTAGCCGGGGCGTCACGGGGCCCTCCCGGACCCTAGGGAGTCTTGTGTGTAATGTGTCCGCGCCTCTCATCCTGCCCCTCGAGGAAGCGAAGTTACGAGATTCAGTGATGAGCACATAGTAGGTCCACCGGATGGAGAGGGACGTGAGCGAGGCCCACCAGAATTCGCCTCTACAAGATCCCCGGGTCGGTCCCCTGTCTGCCCCCCCCCACCACCACCACCCGGCCACCTGGAGTCTTCTCCTTCCCCAGAGCCTCGGAGAGACGCAACTGCGGGTGGGAGGGGGGCCGGGACCGGCCCGTCAGCGACCGCGGGCCTCCCTCGGGCGAGACTCCATCAGATTTCCAGGAGCGCCGGGCTCCAGACTGCCTGGAGCGCTGAAAGAGTTAACCAGGAACGCCTCCCCGCTGTGGTTTTGTGGTCGAAACCGTGATTGCCAGGAGCAAATTTTTGTCGTGCACAAGGTGTGTTATTAAAAGTCGGAGTTACGCTGGTGGTGAATGAAAAGTTAAAAGCCCTCATTAAGCTCGGGCTGTAAAACAGGCGGACGGGCGGAGAGGCTGGGACAACCCTAACGGCGCTGGCGACCCCGGCGCGCGGGGACACTCCGGAGGCTTCTGCTGCCCGAGGATCGTTCTCACCCAGTGAGGGCCCGGGGGCCGGTGCCTTGTGCCCAGAGGGTCTTCAGGGCCCACACAAGAAAAGGAGGGGGAGGAAGGGCCGCAGGGCTGAAGCGCAGTTAGCATACTCGGAGCTCTACCTTGGTTAAAACAAAAGTAACAGTCGACCATTTATTGAGCGTGAACTCCACAGCAGACAGTGTCCAGCGCCTGATAAATACATTATCTCCTTTAACCACGCCAACAATCCGAGGGATGGGGAGTATAAACGCAATTTTGCAAAGAAGGGGATTTAGGCTTGCCTCAAGCTTGCCCAGGATTTTAGGAACAGCTGTGATCTTAACCCAGGGGCCATAAGGATGCTCCACACCAATATACCACCCTGCTTCCTATCGGCACAGGAGTTGGAAAAAAGAGAAGATATGCCAGACTGTTAGCAGTGGTTATCTCTGAGTGGAGGAATACAGGTGAATTCTAGTGTCTACCTCCAGTTTTTCTGTTCCACATTTTATACATTGTGTTTTACAAACCTGTGTTACTTTTGAAATGAGAAGGGGGAGGAGAGGGAGTAATTTTTAAAAGAGAAAATGACTGGTTCACCTAAAAACAGTATTCTCAAAGTGTGGTCCCTGGACCATCATCATCATCACCTGGGAACTTGTTAGAAATGCAAATTCTCAGCTCCACCCTAGACCAACTGAATCAGAAACTCTGGGTGTAAGACTCAGCAATATGTGTTTTAACTGGCCCTCCAGGTGATTCTGATGCATGTTCAAGTTTAAGAACCATTAGTCTAGAAGACCTGGCAGAGAATTGGGAGTTAGGAGGTTCCCAGATCCACCGCTGACCTGCAGTGTAGTTGCTGAGTCAGCAGGCTGAGAACTTGGCTACTGGGTTTGAGCCCAGCTCTGCCACTTATAGACTGGGTGACTTTTGGATGAACTCCTTAACCTCTTGAAGTGTCAGTTTCTGCATTTGTAAAATGACAGTAATAGCACCCAGCTCCCATGGGCATGTATGATGATGAAAAGGCACAGGGCCTGACACTGTTAAATAATGTTCCTTTTCCTTCCCTTGTCTTCCCTTCCCTCTCTGAAATTCAGCTTTTCCATTTGTAAAATGGAGCAAATAATCTTAGCTGGCTGCCTCCCTCTCTCTATTCCTTTTGCCTCCTCAAAGGGTCAGAGCAAATAATCTAGTGAAGGTTCTGAAGGGAAATTGTCTCCCCAATATTCGGGGTTAGTTCACTGGGCCTTCGTAGGAGGTCAGCAAGAATTGGGAACTTTTGAGGGCAGAGACAGTGTGGCATTTACCTTTGTGTCCCAGTTCCCAGCACAGGGCCTGTTACAGAGTAACCCTCAGTGAATGTTTTGAAATGAATCAGTGAGTGAATGAGTGAAAGGATGTGGCATCCTGGGTTTAGAGGTAGATTTCAACGCCTTTCACAACTTTACTGAACAATAGAGAAAAAAATAGGAAAATTGGACAGAAAACCAAGAGGAAAATAGAGCACAAAAGAAAAATTCCCATAGAAAGATTTTTTCAAAAGGAAAATGAGTTTCTTGTATAATTAGAAAATGGCACATAATTAATCTACATGCAACTAGAAGCGTTGACTGGAGCCTGACCGCCGTCAACTTGCCCACCTGGATCCAGATGATGAAGCTGGCAGTGCTTGCCCCTCTTATCTAGGAATCTCCAAGCATCAGGTCTCCTGCCACTAGGAAGAGATGATCCCATTTATAGGTGGGAGAAAGTGAGGCAGCGAGTTGCCATGCAATATGCTGGGGGCTACCCCACAAAGTATTCGTAATAATAATAATAGTTCACATTATTATGTGCTGGCACTATGCTGATTACCTGCATTATCTCATTGCATTTTCCAAGCGATACCTCACAGAGTTGTTGTAAAGATTAAATAAAACAATGACTAGAAATTGTTGAGCCAGCACCTGGCACTTGGTAAACCCTCAATGAACAGTAGCTATCATAATAATTCTATGACGTTAGTACTCTCATCTTTCCCCATTTTACAGGTAAAAAACAACAACTGAGGCACAGAGAGATCAAGTTGCACAGTCACACAGCTAGTAATAGCAAAGTGGGACCCTGGGGCTGTGTAGCTCTGGGCTGCCCCCCATAACCATGAATTGATACCATCTCATTCAAACTGGAATCACTGCACAGCCATGCTCTATGCTTCGCCATTTCCTCACTGAAGACCCCACATGAGCCCCTAGCATGTAACAAGGCACATTTCACAACCTGTGCACCCAGAAACCAGATGGGCCAGAGAACCCTGGAGCACTCCTGTCATGCTCAGGGAACACCTTGCATGGGGCTGACTGAAAAATGATTCCTCTTTGAGCAGTTGTGCCAGGGCCTCCCTGTGGGTAATTAGTGAGTGTGATTGATCACTGCTGATGAGACTGGGTGGCTCACAACAGGGTTTGGCAAGTCATTGGGTGTATCTGTGTGTCAACACCCAGCTCAGGTGACCCCTGGAACTCTTCCTCCTCAGGTTGGAGGGCGGTGGGGTCCAACTTGCTGGATTTGTCCTATCCCAGGACCTCCTTGGGTGGGGCTTGAGGCCACCCCCTTGGTGGTGAGTTTTCTTCCTCCTCCTGCAAAATTGAGTAAGAGTCTTTCCTTTTCCATCTCTGAATCATTGAGATGGCTTTGAGATACAGCAGTGATTGAACTAAGTACTTGGATAGGAAGCTAAGAGACTTGAGAACCAATCCTGTTATATCCTTAGGCAAGTCACACCTTCTCTCTGAGATGAGATTTCTAAGGTCTCTCGGTTCCCTAAATTGCTAGGATTCTAACAAAAGGAAATGAAACCAAAAGGCCTCAACTAATGGCTGAGACATTTACTTAGTCTTACTGGGAGTTTTAAGTGACTCAGCCAGAAAGCAGTGGGCATTTAGAATCCAAAGGGACTTGTTGGGATGAAACCCCACTTCACCATGTAGGTGACCTTTGGTGCTTAGATTGATGCATGTTGGAGTCTGAGACTAAGAGTATGACTGGACATGGACCACACGCCTCCAGTGCTGTGGGTCCGGAATGAACTTCAGGGGGGAAAGAGGCTGCATCCACATTAGAGCCCCTGCTTGGGCAGTTTGCACATTTTCACAAGCTGAAGCTAGGAGGCCTCAGGAAGTGAGGCCTGTCCGGTAGATGGCCACGCTCCTCTCTCTTGATTTTGTATTCAACCCTCTCTTGGAAGAGAAGCCAGACCAGGGACAATCTGAGGAAGTAGCCTGTGAAGGTTCTCGGGCTGGAAGCCAGAGACCTCTGTTCTAGGCTTGATGCCATGAGATACCAGCTGGGTGACCTTAGGCAAGCCAGTGGCCTCTGTGTGGCTCAGTCTTTCCTACTATCAAATGGAGGTAGTCATACCTTCCCTCCCTACCTTACAGGGGCATTGCAGGATCAGAGGTGATGACAGATGTATGAGAAACACATTGAAAAATATAACATGCTATGCAAATGTGAGGGATTATCAAATCTCAGACTTGGGTTTCCTCCTCAGTGGGCTGGCCTGCCTTGAAACAAGGCAACATATGCAAAGGACCTGGCTCACACCTGACACATAATAGGCGAATAAGCTCTGGGAGCTGTCCAGGCCTATGCCTTTGATCTTGCCTTTCCTCTCATCTGGAAGATCCAAAGTCCTCCCCACTCACCTCCATGCTCCCTCTTCCCCTCTAGCCATTTTTTCTTTTTCTTTTTTTTAAAAAATATATCTTTATTGATTTCAAAGAGAGGAAAGGAGAGGGAGAGAGAGAGATAGAAACATCAGTGATGAGAGAGTCATTGATCAAGCCCACAACCCGGGCATGTGCCCTGACCGGGAATGAACCCTGATTGCCTGGATCCTAGGTTGATGCTCAACCACTGAGCCATGCCTGGCCGGGCCCCTCTTGCCATTTTCTCAACCAATATCCAGTCACTCCCCAGAGTTCAGGGAGTCAGAAGTCCTCCTGTTACTTTTTCTTCATAGCTTTCTTCACCTATCTGATATTAGTTGTTTGTTTTTGTGGTCATGTCTGTCATGTTGCCACTAAAATGCAATATCTGTGACTGCAGGAATGGCTTTATTGTCTTGTTCACCTAGGACAAGACCTGGCACATAGTAGTAACTTGATAACTGTTTGTTAAAAGTGAGGGATGGGTGGTTAGATTAATGGATGCCTACCAGAATTATTATTTTTTTCCTCTCTTCTACATCCGTTCTTGGAAACTAGTGGTTTGATGGAAAAGTGTCTAGTCATGGAGTTATTTCCCAGGCCAGGACCCAGGAGGTTTGGCCTTATAACTCATTGGCCAGTACCCTGGAACAGGTGACCTGTTGTCTATTTCCTGGTCTATAAAATAGAGATAATAATACATCATGCATGTTGAGAGGCTCCACAAGATAATGAATGTGAAAGTCAAGGCAAGGGGTTATTACATGTCTCTTTTGTTTTTCACACACAACCTGGTTCACAGGAGGCTTGGGGAAGATGTTAATTTAAGAACCTCAGGCAGAGTCTCCCCTTTACTCCCATTTGGGGGTTCTGAGATGATGATGGTGGTGACGATAGCTATTATTTACTGAGCGATTATTCTCGGGCAGGCTCTAGGCTAAGCACATTTCTTACGTTAATGCACTTAATTCTCCTAACAACCCCTGAGATTAGCCCCACTCTAAAGTAGCCAGTCCTGGTGACTCCATCATATGACTGTGTGCTAATTTTCTTCACAACACTTATCACTGACTAAAATTAACTTACTTACCTACTTGTTATGGTCTGTCTTCCCAATTAGACTAAGTTTCGTGGGAGCAGAGCCTTATCTGTCTTGTTCTTGGCTGCTTCCCCAGTGCCTAGAGGAGTCCCTGACTGGCCCACAGAAGACACTCTATAGACCCATTTAACAGATGGAAAAATGGCTCACAGAGGGGCTAAGTGCCTTACCCGAGGACACACAGTTACCTGGGTCTGTCAGGCTATGACTCTAGTCCCACTTCCTCCCATGGTGCTGTGCCCTGCTAGAGATCTGATGTCAAGAAGGTTGCCCAGGGCCAAGTCCTCTCCCCATCCCCTCTACCTCATTCCCTTTTTACCTTCTGATAGCTGAGGAGTTCTGCCTTGGACAGGGACACCAACAGAGAATTTGTGGAGGCCGCATAGAATGGGAGTTATCTGGTTTCCCCTCTTTGTTCTGGCTCTGTCACCCATGAGTAGGTCTCACTCCTTAGAACCCTTTTCATGGCTCTTACCCACTGGGCCCTCAACCCTTAATTCCAACTTTTAAGAGAACAGGTTCTTGGATTTCAGGATTTGGCACATAAGGCAATGTTAACCTTATCCATAGCCAAGACTTTCTAGAAGTCAGTGATTAATCTTTGAACATAAAGTTGATTGGTGGCATGAGCAGGCACTGGGGCCAGGACACTTCAGCTTCAGCTTCTGGCCAGCAACTCTCGCTTTCTCACTTAGTCCCTCCAGCCCTATATGGTTGGGAAATCCCTTTTATGCAGTAGAGGATTGGTTCAGTGTATTCAGAGGAGGGGAATTTCCACAATAGGAAAGGCATCTAGAAAGATGTTTGGGGTTAAGAGCTGCATCTTAAAATCCAACAGATCCAGGTTCAATTTAGCCTCCACCACTTACTAGCTGAGTGACCCTGAGCAGATAATATCACCTGTTTGGGTCTCCGTGTCCCTAATAGCTATCTCTCAGGACTATTGTGCAGTGTGGAAGAGATGACACAGGAAAACAGTTGACACCATGTCTGCATGTGGTAAATGCTTAAGGCATGGCAGCTGCTGTGTATCAAGGAATCAGACTCTGGGATCATGACAGGGTATACAGGAGACTCCTATAGGCCCGTAAAGCCTCCCAAGCAAACAATAAACATTGTCTGTTCTTTTGTTTCTGATGTGACTTTATCATTGTCTTTAAAATTTAACTTTTAAATACGATAAGATAACCAGTAGCTCATCAAAGTTGATAATAATCATTCTACTAGAGTCAGCAAATTGGGGATCTAGGCCCAGATCTGCCACTGACTTGCAGGGTGGTCGTGTCTTGTAGCACTTTTCAGCATCTTGATGTCTAGCTCTAAGCTGGGCCCAGAGCACAGTAATGGCTCAAATGTATTAAGCACTTGTTATGTGCCAGAAACAGTTCTAAGCATTTTTCATGTGGCGGTGCTCTCAATCCTCATAACTCTACAGGGTAGGTGCTTTTATTAGACTCATTTTACAAACAAAGAGCAATGCTTAGCACTGCGGGTCCCAACTGACCAAGAGGGTGGGGTCAACAAGGCCTTTCACTGTTTCCCCATGCCCCTCTGGTTTGGGTGCTCCCTTTAGCCTGGGGCTCGGAGGGATGGTGGCAGCCACCCTGGGTTTGCTCTGTAAGTTCCTCTAAACCCAGGCCCAGGAGGCAGCTAGGAGGGGCCTCTTCTCACCTCTCCATCTTGAGGCCCTTGATTTATAGCAGCATAAACTCGGGGTGTGCCTCCTTCTCCACACCCCTAGAGCAGGCAGGTTTCTGTCATTTCTCTTTTTTGTGTGACAGCTGCCTCTCCCTCCCTGCCTCTCAAAGCCCAAGGGCCCGCACCCTGGGGCCCAGTGGGATGGGAGACGTCCCCTGGATGAAGCCCATGGGAGAGCTGCTGCCCACGGCCTGCCTGGGTGGAGCCTGGCTGCTGCTCCCACTCTGTGTCTGAGAATGTAGGCCTGAGCTGCAGGGCAACAGGAAGGTACTTCCTGTGACAGGATTTGCCCACCTCCCAGTCTGCCAGAGTGCCTGAAATCCCACCACTAAAGCGTTTTTCTGCTGTGGTAAGAACTGCCCTCTCATATTATGGTAAAGCGGTGTGGCTTAGTGGAAAGTATGTGGCTTCGGTACTAGACAAGCCTGGGATTAAATCCAGGCTGTGTCATGGACTAGCAGAGTGATCTTGGGCATTTTCTTATCTTCTCCAAGTCTCTGTTTTCTTCATCTATAAAATAAAGCAAATGGTCCTTACCTTGTAGTGTTCTTGTAAGGAACACAGTTAATGAATGGAGACCATTCAGTAAATAGCGGCTGATGTTGCTCCCACGTCCCTAACATGAGTGAGTCTACCAGGCTCACTAGAAAGGGGAGCACTGGAGACCAGGAGAACAGTCAGTGGCCACTTCATCTCTGGGGCCCATTTTCCTGGCCTGGCTGTCCCCATCTTCTCACTTACCACTGTCCTTTACATACTCTTTGCTCTAAAATAAACACAAACAGAACTTTCCCACCTCGATGCCTTTGCTCACAAATAAGAGCATGTTCTATAACAGCGATTCTCAAAGTATGGCTCCCAGACTACACGCATCAGCAATACCAGGGAACTTGTTAGAAAAGCAAGTTCTCAGCCACTCCAGACCTACTGAATCAGAAACTCTAAGTGTAGGGCCCAGAAATCCGTATTTTAACAAGCCTTCCAGGTTATTCTGATGTGACTGAAGTTCGAGACCACTATTCTGTATTACAGCATCATCCTACTCCAGCTTGGTATTGGCCCAAAACATCTAGCTCCAGAATTCAGGTGCATTCTACTGCTCCCAAACTGCCTAAAGTGGTAGAAGGAGTTTCATGTTTTCAAGGCTGGTTACTCCCTGAATTCTTGGGCTTTGGCCTGAGGCTGACATTCATGCACCTTCTTATGGGACAGCCTAATTTGACCCTCCTTGCTTGCCTTCCAGTTTCAGGTCTGTGAGGCTCCTAAAGAATGACCCTGTCAACTTCCAGAAGTTCCCTTACACTAATGAGGACGAGGCCTGGAAGACCTACCTGGAAAACCCCTTGACGGCCGCCACAAAAGCCATGATGAGGGTCAACGGGGATGACGATGGCGTGGCAGCCCTGAGCTTCCTCTATGACTACTACATGGTGCGTCAGCCCCCGGGCATGCCCTGCTCTGAAGGGACGTGCACTCTCACTTTCAGGCCTACGGCTCCATGGCCTGTGACACCCGAAACCATCACCATGTTCTTTCTCACCCTCGGCCTTTGCACATGCTGCTCCCTATGCCTGGCACCCTCCGTTTTCCCGTGGCTAAACCCTGCTCTCAACTTCAGGTCTCAGCCTCAATGCCCTCTCATTCATTCATGAAATGGGGGTAGGCTTTCTTGGGTCTCCCATTCTGAGCCTTCTCTGGACACCTTCAGCAACTACAGTCATCATCCATGACTCTGTGTTTAGGACCTTGCTATTTGTGCAATTATTTCTTCATCTGCCCCATGAAGGTCCTGGAGGTCAGGAACTATGTTGTGATCATTACTGAATCCCCAGCTCCACATACTGCCTGCCACACAGTTCTCAGTACATACTGATGGAATGGATCAGTGCCTCAGCCACACTCACTCTGTCACAGCAACACCCCCAACCTGCCATCTTCTTTCTGCCTGCCCTTGTCCCTTAGTTCATCCCAGTTGCCCTGTCAGCCCCACCTGCCTATTTGAATCCCACTGCCAAAAACATGCCTTCTGCTCTTGAACCCATTCCCTTCCTTCAGGGCCCCTCCCAAGGCCCACCTCCTCTTGGAAGCAATCCTGCCACATCACCTCTGCCTCTCCTGCCTTACTGTCCTCATACCCTTGCTGCCATTATATGCACTGCAATACCTTCTGACAGACTATCTTTTATTACCAATCTCTGATAGTTTCCAGGGCCTCGGCCTTGACTCTGGGAAAGTGTCAGTTACTGAGAACAAGAATTGGGCCCTCCCAGTTCTGATAAGTGGGCTCGAACCAGCTAGCAATCACAAATATATAACACATATGACATCACCCCCACCCTGTCCACCACCAGTTCCAGACATTGCTAGAGGACTGCAGCCTGCATTCCCACTGAGGTACATGAAGCCACAGAATCTTTTTATTTATTTGTTTGTTTGTTTGTTTTTATACTTTGCAGCTTTTCCAAGTTTTTTTAAAATTAGTTTAAAAAATTTATCTTTATTGTTGAAAGTATTACAGATGTCTCCTTTTCCCCCCCATCGATCCCCTCCACTTGACATCTGTTCCAACCCCCACCACAGAATCTTTTTAAACCCAGGCAACCCCTATCCAGTTTTCTGAGTTGTCACATGACAGCAAACTTTCTTGCTATCCCTGAGCTGGGCAATTGCTCCAAGAGACTTTCCCAAATTTGAGGATGGGGGATATGAATAGCTAGTTGTTGAGATAACTGGCTCTGAATTTAAAGATTTAAAGCCATCTTATAATTAAGTCCTCAAATTCGCTGACCCAAGCAGTATTTTATCTACCCTCCCACAAGAAGTAAGGCAAATTGTAACTTTAGATGCCAAGGGGAGAAATGGTCCCAGATATGAGAAGGCCCCAAATGATCTCTCTGGCTTTGGTTCTCATCCTGCACCTTACCTTGTCCCCAGCCGACCAATAGCATCCTGATAGCATCTAGCCCAGGCTGATGGAAAAGAAATTTGAATTGGTCGCCTCAGCTGGAGACATGATAGGAGACGGAATTCTACGTCTGGGTTTAAACATCAGTCTGGTATTTACAGCTTAAGGTTAAACCATAAAATAAAATCCAGCACCACCTCCCATGGGTGATAGGCCATTCCCAGGGCCAGAATGGGGGTACAGACTCTGAAGGTGACATGTGGAGTGGTTTATTGAAATATAGTGTCCTGGTGAGACATAACCACCCCTGCCATTGCATCCCAGAGCACTGTGGATGCAGAGCAGTCCTATGGATAGTCTAACAGTGTGGAAAGAGCACCAAGTTGGGAGTCTGAGATCTGGTTCTGCAATGTGGCTTTGGGCAACATAGTCCTAAAGGCTGCCACTTACCGTTTCTTCCTGGTTGCCAGGCACTATGCCAGGCGCCTTCCCTCATGCTCTCCATGGAGTGTGATTAAGGGCCAGGTGTTGGAGTAACTAGACTGGGTTGCAGACCTGGTTCTGGCTTTATTAGCCTTAGGGAGAAGTGACCTGGATGCTCTAAGATACAACAATATTATAATTAGAATCATGAAAGGTAACATTTATGTAGTACTCTCCGTGTGCTAGGTGCTGGTCTAAGCACTCTCATCAATCCCTGAGGCTGGTATTACTGTTATTATCCCTGTTTTACAGATGACAGTCAGCTACAAAGAGGTTAAGGGACTTTCCCAAGGTCACACAGCCAGTATGTAGCAGGTCTAGGAATCAAACCCAAGAAATCTGGATTCAAAGTCCATGTAGGTGTTATAACACCCATTTGACATATGAAGAAACTGAGTCTCAGGAAGATGCAGTTGTTTATCCAAAACACAAAGCATGTCAAAGTGATAAAGCTAGGACTTGAGCCAAGCCTGCCTGACCCCCACATTCCAAGATTTCTAACTGCTAACCTTGGGGTGCGTCTCCCACTCCAACATGGGGCACTTCCCCCACTCTAACTTGGGGCTCAAACTAAGTGATGGCTAGGGCTCCTGCCAAGTCAGAGTCCTGGCGACTTTCTCCCAGGGACCAAGGTTGCTGCCCTGCCTGACCAAGTGTGCAGGAACAGACTGAGGTTCCTAACAGCAAGATCTTACCCAAGAGCCAGGCATAATCCTTCCTTCCTCTCCTCTCAGGGTCCCAAGGAGAAGCGGATACTGTCCTCCGGCACGGGGGGCCGCAACGACCAAGGAAAGAGGTGAGGTTCACTCATACCACCATCTCTGCCACTCTGCCCTTCCCACCTTCACTCCATCTTAGACACTGGGCGCAGACGGCACAGTGCTTAGGGGCCCACAAAAGTATTTATTTATTTTTCAATCCTCATCCGAGGATATGTTTATTGATTTATTGAAGGGAGAGAGAGAGAGAGAGAGAGAAACATCAATGTGAGAGAAACATGGATCAGTTGCCTCCTGTCCCTGCCCCAACCAGGGATCGAACCTGCAACCCAGGTATGTACCCTGACCGGAAATCAGACCTGCAACCTTTTTGGTGCACAGGACGACGCTCCAACCAACTGAACCACCCAGCCGGGCACCCACAAAAGTATTTAATGCCTTTTAAAATCAAAAGGAAAAAATATATAATCCAACCCGGGTTATATTTATTTTTATACCACTGCAAGTGTAAAAGATTTTTTAAGGAAAAGGGGACCTGTGAAGGCAAGATAGACTAGGGCTGACAAAAATCAAGAGGCCCTATTTCTCTCTCTCTCACGCACGCACGCCTGCCTGCAGGGCTTGTGGGCTGGAGTTTACTGAAAACAAACTTCAAAGCCATAGCAGTGGAAAAGCCCTGAAGGCAGCTTTTCCCAAAACCTTCTGCCAGGAAGCCTCTTGGGGAGGGGACCCCGGGCTCTTGTACTTCTTTCCCCTGGCTCTCTTGGGCCTCTGCCTGGCATTAGGGCCTCAGGGCATGGATGTTCTGTGGGTATGGCCAGGTAGGCACTGGAAGCTCCCTGCTGGTCCTCTGGTGGGAAACCCAGGTTCCTCTCTGCCTTCAAAAAAATCCAAACTGCGGAGGCTCCAGCAGCTGGCACAGTGCCCCTCCACTGCTAGGAATAGTGGGCTTTGGTGCATGGGAACTTTTCTCAAAATGAACTTTTATAAGTGTTGTTAGCTTTCCTGATTATAAAAGTGATACTTGCTTGTTGTAAAATATTCCAACTCTATAGAAATGTAAAAAGTAAAAGTTTCCTGTCATCCTGCTTCTCTGCCTCCCTTAAAGTTTGGGATCTATCCTTCCAGACCTTTTCCTCAGCACACATTAACTGTACTCACAGATGCGTACTCCCGCACACACCCAGGGGATGACACAGTGGCTGTTTCAAAGTGGGGACATTTAACCCTGGCTAAGAAATAAATGAACTTTCAGCTTTTAAAATCACCAAGCACTGTAATGGATAAAGCAGCCCTGAGCCTGTACTTGGTTCCATTTTTGACCCCCTCCTCCCTGCTCATCCCTATGACAAATTGGCCTCCTCCATGTCTTTTTTCATGCAAGGACCTAAACATTACATCGGACTAAAGAAGGTCATTGTGCCAGTGTGAGGGTCACCCTCCAATCCCACTGTGGACCCCCTGCCCCCTCAGAAAGAAGAGGTGCACTCACTCTGCCTCCTCTCTTTCCCCAGATACTACCATGGCATGGACTATGAGATGGACCTCACCCCCCTTGAAAGTCCCACACACCTCATGAAATTCCTGACAGAGAACGTGTCTGGAAGCCCAGAGTACCCAGATGTGCTCAAGAAGAATAACCTGATGAGCTTGGAGGTGGCCATGCCCTCCCCCAGCAAGGCAGCTCCCCTCCCTGCCGGCCCCAGCAAGCTGGAAGCTGGCTCTGTGGACAGCTACCTGCTGCCCACCAGTGATGTATACGATAACGGCTCCCTCAACTCCCTGTTTGACAGCATCCATGGGGTACCGCCCACACAGCGCTGGCAGCCAGACAGTACCTTCAAGGATGACCCGCAGGAGGTGAGGGCCCACCCCTCTGCCCCTCAGTGTCTCTCCGGAAACATGCACACGTGCAGAAGGCGAAGAGATGGTGGGGAAGTCAGAGCTCTGGAGTCCTTTGGCGAGGGTCCTGGAGCTGAGGCAGGGTTGCTGTGTCCTGTTGTTCCGGCTGTGCGCTGCACACCTGCACAGCTGCATGCAGCAGCCTTGGCTGAGGCCCCAACAGCCCAAACATGCTCATCTATTCCCTTTGACTGTGTTTCTCTGCAGTCGCTGCTCTTCCCAGATATCCTGAAAACGTCCCCGGAACCCCCGTGTCCAGAAGACTATCCCAGCCCCAAGAGGTAACTCAGTCCCTGTGAACCCTTGGCCACCTGGGCAGTGGGCAGGGGGCTGAAGACAGAGCCTCACACTGTTCCAAGCAGGCAAATCAATGAATGAAGATTGGAGAGTGAAGCTATACGATAGAAAAGGCATAAAGAGAATGGCTTCTACCTCCCTTTCCTGGGCTCAGATCTCAGCACCCTGTTAGAAAACCAGGGCTCTGTTGCCCCTAGTGTACCCTGTGGCCTTGTCACCCCTCAGAGGTTTCTCTGGGTTCCAGTATTTATTATTCAGCAGGACTGGGGCTCAACAAAGCCATTAACTAGAACCCCCAAAATTATGGAAACCAAGACTCAGGGAAGTAAGGTGATTTACCAAGGACACACAGCAAGTCCGCAGCAGAACCTCAGGCTTCCTGTCCCACTGGCCTCTGGGATGCTTTTGCCTGGGAGCCCAGTCTCACTGTCCTCTCCCTCCTCCTCACAGTGACTTTGAGTATACCCTGGGCTCCCCCAAAGCCATCCACATCAAGTCAGGCGAGTCACCCATGGCCTACCTCAACAAGGGCCAGTTCTACCCCATCACCCTACGGACCCCAGCGGGAGGCAAAGGCCTTGCCTTGTCCTCCAACAAAGTCAAGGTGCGTTGGCCCTGGAGCAGCTTGGGAAGGGGAAGGGAATGGTCAGGTCAGCCCTGCCTGCCAGGGGCCCAGGGAGAGTGTTCAGTTGGATAACTGCCCATTGCAATGGAGTGGGGGAAACTGAGGCAAAAGGGCAGGGCCACTGGAGCCAGGCTCAGGGAAGGAACCCACATGGGGGCCTTTCCCAAGGCTGGGCGTCACAGCAACCATTGTGCTTACAGAGTGTGGTGATGGTTGTCTTTGACAATGAGAAGGTCCCGGTAGAGCAGCTGCGGTTCTGGAAGCACTGGCATTCCCGGCAGCCCACTGCCAAGCAGCGGGTCATCGACGTTGGTGAGAGCCCGCCCAAGCCCCGTCCTAGCCTCCCTCCCTCCCCTTACTCTCTCTCCCACCCACACACACCCCGTAGTCAGGCCTTTCTTGCTGTGTCCCTTTCCCCAGCCCCCTCTGACCTCTGAAGGACTTAGTTCTGACCCTGGTTGCCTGCCTGGTCCTGTCTCCCAGTCAAAGTCTGTGGAGTTTGCAGGGATTTGCATCTGCTGTCTGGAAGCAGTGGTCTCTTTTCTGTGTTGCTTTGGGATGAACAGGGCTTTGGGGATCCCAGCTGTGTCAGATAAATAGGCCCCTGGGATGCAGGCCTGCTCTCTCCATCAGGGGCCTTAGAGGACTGAGACACAGATGTCTAAGATAACAGTGCAGGCTGCTGGGATGCAGGCTTTGCCAGAAGGTGGGGGGCAGGAGCAGGCCCTGTGTGTGCCACCTTGTCCCTATCCCAGGCCCTGAGATGGGTGGGAGAAACAGGCCATGTTCAGGTCTCCAGGTTCTGGCTCTGTCACTCTCTTCCTGGTGTGTGGTCTGTTACCTCTCCTTCCTAAGCCTCAGTTTCTTCAACTGTCAAATGGAACAAGGCCAGCTGCCCTGCCTGCCCACAGTGTTGCTCTGCCTTGGAGCAATGTATACTGGAGACCATGATACAGACAGGGACGATTCTTATCTGAGAGGCTAGAGCGCAGAGTGGTTAGGAGCCTGGGTTCAAGAGCCAGACAAAGCTGAGCTCCGCTCCTTGCTTTGCCTTTTATTAGTTGTGTGACTCAGAGCAAGTGACTAAACTTCTCGGAGCTTCATTTTCCTCATGTGTAAGTTGAATATTCATAGTGTCATTCGTGAGGATTAACTAAGGCCTTGCCATATTGTATGTGTTCCTAAATGGTAGTAATACTACCATTTGTTCGATAGTAATAGTTCAGTGGTTCAGAATTTGTAGTACTGGTACCACTGCTATTAGTACCACTATTACTACTACTGCTGCTGTTACTACTGCCTTAGCTGAGCAATCTCCTAAATCACAGTCTCAATGAAAGTATAACCTTCACCCAAAACAATGAAGGCCTTGGCCTACTTGGCAAAGTTAGGGATTCCCTCCGGGGTCTAGGCAAATCTGCTACCCAGGCTGGACCTCAGTTTCCCCACCTGTAATCCAGGGCACAATAACCAGTTTCCTCTCTGGATTGAAGCCTGGTTCTTGGAGGAGAGGATGCAAGTCCCTGTCAAGAATGGGGTCCAGCTCCTAAATGCCTCCTCCCCATGGTCCCCAAATCCCTTCCCTCCTGACTCTCCTTCTGGTCTCCTATGGTTTCAGCTGACTGCAAAGAGAACTTCAACACCGTGCAACACATTGAGGAGGTGGCCTATAATGCACTGTCCTTCGTGTGGAATGTCAACGAGGAGGCCAAGGTCAGTGCTGGGGCATGGCTAGGATGGGGCTTGTGGCAGCTGCTCCTATGAGGGTACCAATGGAGGAGGCAGGATAGAGAGCAATGAAGACCAGGCTCTGAAGCCAGAAAGGCTGGGCCCATATCCCAGCTCTGTGATCTTGGACCAGTGCTATGGCTTTAAAACTGGGATGTAATCATAGCACCAGCTGTTCGGCTGACATGAGGATCATGGGGGATAAGTAAAATGTAGAGAATAGCCTGGCACATAAGTGGCTGTTGTTATTAACCCAGTCCACCCATTTACCAGATAGGAAAACAGCCTTGTGCAAGGTCACATAGCAAGCTGCCATGACACCAGGTTTCCTGACTTTCAGGCCATTGTAGAGTGTGGCAGGAGAAGTGCTGTGTAGTTCTCTAGATGAGGACTGAAATCCCAGCTCCCTCCTTTCTTGAGCCCATAGAAAGGAAACAATAATCTGCCTTCTGGGGTTGTGGTGAAGATTCCACGAGATCATGCATGTCTAAGAGACCGGCACAGTGCCAAGCCCATCAGGGAGGCCTGAGAAATGGAGCCTCTGGTGATTTTTTTTCATACCAGCAATTAAGCCATTTAATGCTTAAGGCCAGCCTTGAACTTGTGTGTGCTTCTGGGCCTGTGTCTTGGTTTTTTGTTTAGAGAGCTGGCATCATGGAAAGGGCACTGGACTGAGAGTCAGGGGCTGGGTGACCTGTGTGTCCTTTCCCCTCCCTGGCCTCGGCTCACTCCATCAGAGCAGGCCATGGCAGGAGTATTTCTGGCCTTGGACAGACTGGGAACTAATCCCTGTCTCCCTTCCTGTCCAGGGATCCCAGAGAAAATGGAGGTGAGGGGCTCTGAAAACACAAAGGGAGGCACAAAAGAAGGGATTATTATTATTCAAACAGAAGACGCCAGGGGCAGGAGGAGGAGCTGGGGCCTCCAGTTCAGGGAGGTGGGGAAAGAGTTTCGTGGGAAGGGAGAGGTGGGTTTCGGTTGGGATTTTCTCACAGCCTCTTAAGCCCCCAGGCTTGGGTCTTTCTCAGGTGTGAGCTGGGTGGGGGCTGCATTAGGGCTGAGCTGGCTGAGGGGGAGGTATGTCTGGCATGTGCCCAGGGCCCCCTCAGCCTGGGAACGAAGGGGGTCTGCTCAGGCACCACATCCCACCCCCATTGTTCAGGTCAGGTCATTTTCAAGGGAAATGTCCCCAAGAGCAGGAGCCAGCCTGGAGTGGGGTCTGGCCCTGGCACTCCATGGAGGAGTAAGCTTGCCAGGGACTGCCCAGCTGAGACTGGCCCAGGCTGCCCTCAGTTGGGCATAGGCTCTGGGGTGAGACTCCTGCTGTCCACTGACAACAGTTACACATGTCCAGCATCACTACATGCCAAGGCCGCTGGGTGATCCTCACAGCCCCAGAGCCCCACAAGATAGGGTTAATTGTCCCCATTTGCAGATAAGGAAACAGCTCCATGTGGTTAAAGCACTTGTCCAAAGTCACATGGGTAGCAGAGCCGAGCTTCCCACCCCAGGTCTGGGTGGTCCCACGTCTAGGCTCATTCCGCTATGCCACCCTCCCTCACTGCCTGTGGAAACATCAACTCAGAGCTTCTATTTCCTCAGCTGTAAAATGGAGGTGACTGGTTCGGTGTTGGCTAGAGCTGGTGGCTGGGGTGCTGAGGGGCAGTGTCTCACTCTGTGACCCAGGCCCAGCAGGACAGTGGTCTTCTGAAACTGGGGGCTTGGCGTGGGAAGAGAGGTGATGTTTGCCTTCAGGGCAGTGTGAGATTAAGGGCACTCACCGGGTACACAGTAGGCTCAATAAAGGGGATTGAGGGATAGCAGGGCTGGGGACTTGGGCAGGCTGTTTATTCAGCTCCCCTGTCTGTCCCCAGGTGTTCATTGGTGTCAACTGCCTCAGCACAGACTTCTCCTCGCAGAAGGGGGTAAAGGGTGTTCCCCTGAATCTGCAGATTGATACCTATGACTGTGGCCTGGGCACTGAGCGCCTGGTGCACCGTGCTGTCTGCCAGATCAAGATCTTCTGTGACAAGGTGACGAGGGCAGACAGACCCTCTGCTGGGCCCGGGGAGGGAGAAAGGGAGCCCCTCTGAGTGTGCCTGTCTCTCTCTGTATCTGTGCTTGTCATCTGTCTGGCCTGGTCTCTCTGTATATTTCCTCTGTCTCTCTGCATTCCTGTCTCCTCTGTTTCTGAAGACCTCTTTCCAGATCTCTATAAATGTCTCTCCATGTCTCTTTCTTTCCTCCTCTCCCTCTGACTCCATTTCTCCTCTCCCCCTCCCACTCCTCTCTGTACTTTCCTATCTCCTGGTCTCACTCTGGGAAGAAAGCAGCATCAGAAAGCTGGCCATATTTAAGACGCAAAGCAGCCATCCCCCCCCCCCCAAGACACTCGGTGACCCCCTTCCCCTTCTCCCTCACAGGGGGCTGAGAGGAAGATGCGGGACGATGAGCGGAAGCAGTTCCGGAGGAAAGTCAAATGCCCTGACTCCAGCAACAACGGTTAGTGGGGAGAGTCAGGGGGGACTGGGCCAGGTTGGGGTGAAGGGGGAAAAGAGAGTAGAGGGTAGAGGTTAGGGGCATGGATGGAGGGACCTCAGGTCACAATGCCTCTCTTTTCCCAGCAGGCATCAAGGGCTGCCTGCTGTCCGGCTTCAGGGGCAATGAGACCACCTACCTGAGGCCTGAGGCTGACCTGGAGACCCCACCGGTGCTGTTCATCCCCAACGTGCACTTCTCTGGTCTACAGCGTCCCGGAGGGGTAAGGCCTTGGGCTGAGAGAGGGTCTTGGCCCCTGGGTGGGGCCTGCCTTAGCACAGACCAGTGGGGAGCAACCTGCCACTCAGTCAATCCAGGCCCATTTAGATGTTTATGGGTCCTAATATTTTTTATATCAAAATGAAAATACCTTCATTGAATCCCAGGAAATTGTTTTAAATGTGTATATATATGGTCACATAACTTCTGTGAGTTTTTCTACTCAAGAGAAGAATGTTAATAAGGAAATGGACTCTATAGCCATCAGAATATTTGTGGTTGGCACACACACAGGGGGTTTCTGATATCTGAGCCCCAGATTCAGTTGTAGCGTCCTCCAAGCAAGGTGGGTAATAATCATCACAGAGGCACTGTGAGCACGCATCGTGCACCAGGCTTGGTGCTTTCCATGCATCACCGCCTCTGACCCTCACTACACAACTGTGAAGTGGTAATACTATTCTTCCGGATTTGTGGGGTAGAAATTGAGACACAGAGACCTCCCAAAATTACACAGGAAGTGGCCAGGCAACTTGTCTCCAGAAACGGTCCCTATACCATTGACTTCACCACTGCTGAAGCCCTGAGCCAGTTACTGAGCTCCTGGGACATCCCAGGCACGTGGGACATCCCAGGCACGTGGGCCCGGCCCTTTGCCATGCTGTCTCTTTCCCCATCACAGCCATCCTTTGAGGCAGAGACTGGTCATCCTGTTTTCCAGACAAGGTCCCACAACAAGTTAGCGGCAGAATCAAGGCCCCAGAGCCTGTCTGCTAGTCTGCTTCCATATTAAACACTTGGAAGGCTTCCTTCCTTTGAGGCCGTAGCTCACCACTGTTTAGGTGGGAGTGTCTTCAAAGCAGCCTTTAGATAGGTCACGGGGCTGGAAGAGCAGCCAGTGCTGGTGTCGCCCTGGGCACACTTTAAAGCCCTTTCTGTGTCGGCCACCTTCCCTTCGCTGCTCCAGAGCACCGGCTGCTGCATTAATCCACTCTTTTCCCCCAGCAAGAGGTGAAGGAGGAAGATGATTAAGGCCCCTGCGGCCAGTTTAACAGCTAATTTGGGGGGGGGGGGAAGGGAGGGAACACTCCGCACATGTGGCCTGAAAAGGAGACGCCGGGGAAGCAGAAAGAGTGGAGAACCTGAGTTAGGAGTCCGAATCTGGACTGCATCCTGCTGGATGTCACCCAGGGGCTCTCTGCCCTCTCTGGGCCTCAGTGTCTCCTCGAATAGGACTGGCGATGACTTCGCCAGATAGCAGTGCCAGGCGCACAGGAGGGGCAGAGGGAGTGCTCTTTCCCTCACCGCCTCTGCCTCGGCTCCCACACCTAGTCACCTGCTGCAGGACAGTCTGGGCGTGCTGGGGCTCAGGTGGGACTCCCTGATCCTGCCAACACTTCTCTAGCACCTCCTGTGTGTCATTGAGTCCCTGACTCATCCCACGTGGGCGGGATGCTTCCTTTCAACTCGAGATCTCTCACTTAAGGGTTGTTATCTGAGCAGAATGGGCAGGAGAGGCACTGAAACTGCATCTCCCTTCTCTCCCCAGCTAAAAGCTGTCCCTGCCAGGAATCCTCCAGCAGCCAGGGGCTCCTCTCATCTTCTTGCATGTGATGGAAAATGTCTTTTCTCTTTATTGCAGGCAGTATCCTCGGCAGGACAGGGCAGCTCCAACAGGTACGGAGACAAGCAGCCCAGGGCCTACCTCCCTACCTGTCCTCCCTTCCCTGCTCTCCCTGCCCCCCAAGCCAAGGGCTGGGCCCAGAGGAAGCAGCCATGGGACTCTGTCCCCAACCCCCAAGCTCCTAGATTCATGCTCCTTTCTCACTGAAACTGCCTGAGTTTTTATGGGTTTGTTTTATGTGAAAAGCTGGCGAATCTCTGGCGAGACATCTGCTTGTAAAAAGGGAAAGAAAAAGCCTCAGAGATGGTGGTGCAGATTTGTAGAGTGAGGAGGGAAGCTGTGCTGGAGGACTTGGGGGATCAGAGCCTCTCCTCCCCTCAGCCCTTCAATCTAGGGCCTCCGCCCTCTGTCAGCCACAACCCCTTCACGTCCCTCAGCCTCAGCCTAGAAATCTGTCAGAAGAGAAGAATGACCTATGGGGATGAGGCTGCTAGGAGAGGGCGGAGTATAAATGGAATCTTTGTGAATGGGAAGCCCTTTAGAAGATCGTTTGTCAATATCAGTAAATATTTTCCCTGTAAACAAGAGGTACTTTTTATAAGGTGCTTAGCCACCAAATTATGTCACATATCCCTCACAGCAGCCCCAGTGAGGCAGACAAGCAGGGGTTATCGCTCTGCTTATGGAAGGGGAAACTGAGGCTCAGAGAAGTGAAGTGACTTGCCTGAGGTCACACAGCTGTTAAGTAACAGAGGCAGGATGGAAATCCCACCTTACTCCAAATGCCACAACCCTTCCTCCTCCCACTGACTCACATCCAACCTGACTCTTTCAAAAAATAATAATGATGATAAAACAATAGTCCACATTTATTAAGGCCCTACTGTGGGTCACACACTGTTCAACAGTAGTGTGCATCATCTCCAGCCTCACAACCTTATGAAATATTGTTATTACTTTATTGTCATCCCATTTTACAGATGGGAACCCTGAGAGGCTGAGACTCCCCCCTAGTCACCCAGGCAGTCCAGCTCCAAAACTTGCTACTCTAACCACTGCTCCACTGCTTTTGTGCATACCCTCATGGGGTCTCTTTCACCTCTGAGGCCTCTGGAGGATCAGTGGGGCCCTTTGGACTCTGGGATCCCCTGGGTTCCTGATGAGCCTTTCTCTGCCATTCCCACAGGCTGCCTCTGAAGCGTGCCTGCTTGCCCTTTGCTGAGGAGTTTGAGCCTCTGCCCTCCAAACAGGCCAAGGAAGACGATCTGCAGAGAGGTAGCCTCATACCCACCCCATTTGTTGTTTGAGCCCACCTCGCCCCAGCACCCCATGAGGGCTCCCCAAAGCCTCAATCACTGATCCTGCCCCAAGGAGCCTGGGCAGCACCCATCCCAGCAGAGGTTGTGGAGGGAGGGGTAGGGGTAAGGTGGGGCTCCCATAGCTGGCTTTCTCACTTGGGCACTCTAAATCAGTGATTTCCTGGGAGAGAAGGACATGCCCGAGCCTCTGGGGCTGTAGTTGACCAGCAGCGAGACACCAGCCAGCAGCAAAGATCCAAAGTTCCTGCAACCATGAATTAGCCTTGCCCTGCAGTTGGTGTTGCCAAATGTCATATGGTGAATTCCCATAGCAACTCTGTGCAATAGGGGTGGATCCACCTCCATTTTCCATTTGGATAAAATGAGACTCAGTAATGTTAGAAGAACCTCTTCAGGTCACATAGCTGGCAGGTGGGAGAGGGGGATTCACACCCACCAAGATCAGCACAGTCCAAGCAGGTGCCCAGGACCTGCAGAGCCCGGGGGTTCAGCCCCTCAGCAAGGGTTGTTTTTTTCTGCCAAAATCAATCTTATGTTAAGAAAGGAAGTAATCCTTTTTAAGATTCCCCTACCCCCGAGGTACTCCACAGCCCATTCATCCCCCTCACAACACTGAAAGCCACCCCCTTTGCTTCTCAGTTCTGTTGTATGTGCGGAGGGAGACTGAGGAGGTGTTCGACGCCCTCATGTTGAAGACCCCGGACCTGAAGGGGCTGAGGAACGCGGTAAGAGCTCCCTTTGTGCTCCTGTGCACATACTTTACTCTGCACCACACAGTCCTGACTTCCCACAGGAGGCTCTGGGAAGGAATGTACTGGAGCCTCAGAGCAGCGGTTGTCCACCTGTCACCCCATTGGGAGGGCCCGCTGGGCCGGGCGGGGTGGGGGGGAAGCCTCTGTGATATTATCTTGCGGCCAGAACCCTGGCTCCACCCTGGGAGTCGCACACACCATAAATCCTCCTTAATCTGATGGCTGCTGTCTGACAGGCCAGAGCTTTTTGTTGGCTTTGTAAACCTGTTTCTATTTTAATGGGAATGAAACCCAAAAAGGCCAGGCCCCAGAGACACTTTTTTCCGTCCCAGGATCCTCATTCCTGTACCTTGTGGTTGGCGGGGGACGGGGGGGGGGGGGGGGGGGGGCGCGCGGGGAGCGGGGGGAGGATGGGGCACTGGCCAGGGAGGCTGGAGGTGTGTCTGGGCAAGGAGAACTCCCCCAACCCCCCCCAAACCACCAGAGAGCAGGTGAAACAGCCCCGAACAAAACCCACAGCAGCTTTGTGGCTCAGCTAAAAACTGCACAAACAGCCTCACGGGGCCAGCTGTGCTTAAAGGTCAGCCCACTCCGAAAAGCCACGTGGTTCCAAGATCTTGGGCTGTGGAATCAGGTCCTAACTTTGTGTACCTTTTGAAGACCTACTATGTGCCAGGCATCTTGTCAGGCACACTGCATTTGCTACTCACCACATTCCCAACAACCCTGAAAAATGGGTACTGTTATCTCCTCATTTCCCACAAGGAGACAGCCTCCCAGTCAGAGTTCAGGTGACTTTTCAAGGTTACAGGAAGTGACAGAGCTGGGATTCCGGCCCAAGCTCTCTCCACTCTGCTCTGCTCTCCTGTTCTCTTCACGTATCTTCAGCCCTGCTTGGCATCAGCCCCAGGAAGTTGGGCTCACAAAAGACCATTAAATGTCATTTGAATACAGACTGAATCTTTGGGTTGGATAGACCCTTACAGGGCCAGCTCCCCATCTAGTGCTTGAGCTGTCCCCCCAGTAGCTCTTCCAAGTGCATGCCCACTCTTAACCTGGTATACTTCAGGGCTGGAGAGCTCATTACCTAATGGGGCAGCCTATGCTGTCTTTGTGGTCAGAAAGTTCCTAAGTTCTTGCTTACGTTGACTTGAGTTCCTCTTGATAGCTTCCAGTCACATCACCACTAAGATAAATAGTCTGAGAATTTTTCTTGCCTGGAGGGATCCCTGTCAGAGCAGAGAATAACTGAGAGCTGAACCAGACCCTCCTCTTGAAAGGCTCAGTGAGGACAGCTTCCACCAGAAGCCCTTGGCCTGAGGTTCGCTGCCACTTTGACAGTCAGTAACACTAACCTGTAGCATTTGACTGAGCCCTCCCAGGGGACAGGCACTGGGCTGGGCCCTTTCCATCATTGTCTCTGTTCATGTGCAGAACAACCCTGTTGTGTACATCCCATCCCATTATTACACCCATTTTACAAATGAGGAAACTGAGACTCAGCAAAGTAAGAGTTCTGCAACTCCAGGTGGCAGAGCTGGGACCAGACTAGCTGTATCTGCCCAAAGGAAACTTGAATTCTGGGGAGAAATGGCTGCCTGGCTGTGTGAGTGCAGGCAGGTTTGCTCAAGCCTCTGAGCTGCACTTGCCCCATCTGTAGAATCAGTGTTCTGGAGTGTGGTAGGGGCAGGAAACCTGCGTCCTAGGCTAGGCTTTGGGTACCTTATCTTCTTCGAGCTCAGCATCCACACCCATCAAATGGAGTTAATAATCCCTGCTTAAAGGGGGAAATGTTTGGGGTACCACCTTACCCAACAGGGTAAGAGCCTCCTTATCGCTCCACTTCTAAACTAACAACAATGACCATTTCAAGTATTGACCATTTATTCAGTACATACCATGAACTGTCCTAAGTGTTTTATGTGAACCAATTCATTTAATTCTTCCAGCAACCGAATGAGCTAGGCTCTGTAACTGTCTCCATGAGTAGTTTGCACAAAATTGGCCAGCTGGTGGAGGGGATCCTTCAGCACTGGAACAATCCAACTATCTGATGTTAGGCAGGGGCTGAGGGGAGCGGTGATGCCCTTCGGGATATTTTATAGTCACAAACCATGATATTTGTCAAGGGTTTGCTGTGATGTAGGAAGGCTTATAATATACAATGATAAGTAAAACTATCTATGTGGAATATAAAAATACCCGTATACATGGCCAAATGATGGGAAGGAATACACCCAGATGTTAATGGTGTTTATCTCTGGGAAACAGGATTATGGGTGATTGCAATTTTCTTCTTTGTATCTTTCCACAATCTGGACATAGATTACTTTTTTTTTAAATCTTCACCTGAGGATGTGTGTGTATGTATGTGTTTTTTAAACTGATTTTAGAGAGAGAGGGGGAGAGAGAGAAACATCAATCAGTTGCCTCCTGCATGCACCCCGACTGGGTATCAAACCCACAAACTAGGCATGTGCCCTGACTGGGAAGAGAACCTGAGACCTTTCGGTGGACAGGATGACGCTCCACCCAACCGAGCCACAACAGCCAGGGCTGGACATATACTCCTTTTATAATTAGGAAATTTAAAGTCATGATATAAAAGAATGTTATGCATCCACTTTGGGCAGCAGACAATGAATCCCCTACCGCTGTCTTCCAGATCTCTGAGAAGTATGGGTTTCCCGAAGAGAACATTTACAAAGTCTACAAGAAATGCAAGCGGGGGTAAGTGCCCAGGACAGCTCTCCCTCCCCATTCTCCCCACTCTGCCCCTTTCCCTCTAAAATGTTGGCTCAGGGAGCTCCCAGCAGATCTACTCTGACCAGCATAGGCCTGCTGCTCAGTGCTGAGTGGTGTGTGTTCTTGGCTTTGTGGAGAGGACTAGATGTGGAGTTGGGCAGAGAGCCCCTGGTCAGGCCAAGGCCACCTGCAAAGACCAGACAGTGATCACTATTGGGAAGGAAAGGAGTGGGAGGTTGGGGAAGTGGAAGTGCAGGGCCACGTGTCAGAAGACTCAAGTTCAAGTCCCAAGGCCACTGGATAATCAAGTCACTTGATTGTGATGATGATGATAGTGACTACCATTCACTTGACCACCTACTATGTGTCTGATAGTGTGCTAAGTATCTCATTTAACCCTCACAGTGACACTATGAGGTGGATGCCATTACCTACACTTCACAAATAGGGAAACTGAGATTCAGAGGTGATAAGCAGTGTTCAGGGGCAGGAGCAGCAGAGTCAAGTCTCAGAGGCAGAAGGGCCCAGCAGCAGTGCTACCTGCTGAGTCAGGGTGCCCAGAGGGAGTGGCTGGCCTTGCGCCTGGAAAGGGGACTGTAATGGGTGTGGTTTTGAGGGAGCCGCACCAGGGATGCTCCCAGGCCCCCTCCATCTTTAGGTTGGCATGAGGCATGAGGGGAGTAAAGCTTTACCCTCCAGGAGGCCAGACAGTGCCTGTGGCCTACCTGGGTTCCTGGGGATTCTTGTTAAGGACTGCAACACTCTCTGCTATCTTCCCAGGAGATCCCTTGGTAGGGGGAAGGTGGAGGACCACATGGTGACTGCCCACCAAGGCTTCAGTCTCCGGGTCAGAGCCCATGAGCTGGGCCTCTGCAGCCCTTGGTAACTAGGTCACCTCACCAGGTCGCACAGGGTCCCCAGGCAGTGAGGAATTGCCATTGACCAGGGCTCTGGGAAATACTCCCAGCCCCACTGCCCATAGCTCCAACTGTTCCTCCTGCCCTGGGCAGTCTAACTCCAGCCTCACTCACTGGCCACCCCTGGAAGTATGCAGGCATTGTCCCCCGGCTATGTCTGTGGCTTGTCCTCTTTAGAAGACTGCAAAGTGAGGCAGGTTCTGGACTCAGGCTGAGGCCCCATCCAGTTAGGCCCAGGGGTAGCCGCCTTCCTCACAGGCCCAGCCCTGCCTCCCTCCCCCCTTCCTCGGTTTCTACCCAGCTTCCCATAGAAGGGCGGAGTAGGGGAAGGTGTTCAGCCCTGCCGCCCCTGGGAAAGGATCCATTTGGTTTTGGTTGTATGAGTGTCTAGGGTTTTTGTGTGTATTTTTTTCTTCCAAGTTTCGGTTTCAAACTGGGGCTCACACACTCTGGAGCAGAATCCAGCTCACAGCAGAGGGCAGGCTCTGCTTTGCCCAGACAAGTCCAGCCCCACTTCCCCTTTCAGTTCCAGTGCCCACACCCCTGGCTGCAGCCCCACCTGCGGCCAGCCTCCCTCACAGATCCCACCACAGCTGGGCTGGGGCTGGGAGGTACCTTTGTGCATGATTTGGGGTTGGGGGTAATGCTTATAAGGCTGCCCCAGCCCCTAGCCTCACTGGATGAATTGCAAGACTTTCCCTTAAGCCCAGCCAGCTAGTTAAACCATAATTATTATAACTTCCATTTGTGGAGCACTTTGTACATGTCAGGTGCTGGGCTATATAACTCAGAGGATCATCTCTTTGACCCTTTGAGTTTGGGTGATCATCTCTATTTCTACAGAGGAGGAAACTGAGGTTCTGAATAGTCCCAGGGTCCCAGAGTTAGTAATTGGCAGAAAGAATCCTGGCCTGGGCACACGTCCACTATTTTATCTTGCCTCCTGCTTTTTCCTCTAACCACTAAGCAATGAGCAAATACAGGCTGTGGCCAGGCCAGCCCCATAGCCCAGGGCATCGTTCAGCGGCCCTTCAGACGCATTCCACACCCTACACACCCCGAACCATGGAAACCTCAGGTCTAAGATTGCCCGTGATGCCCAATGAGAAGAGTCCCCAAAAAAACTCTTGGGAGAGGCCAGGCTCATTTATCACCTCCCTAAGAGTTGAACTCTCCTCATCTGAGGAACAGGAAATTCTAATCAGTGGCCTAGTTTATTTTCACAGAACCCTCCTGAAAGTCCTCTGGACAAAGGTAGATACAATCAGCTTTACAAGCCCCACTGAACGCCTGAGAGATTAACAAATACATTGTTTTTGCTGGCAGCTGGCCAGGGGTTTCATGCGAACCAGGACAGAAGACAGCTAGAAGCTAGCAAGTGATGAGAGGCCCATGTTCTGGGACAGCAGCGTTTAATATCCCCTGCCTCTAGGGCCAGATGCCATTGTCCTCTGAGGGGAAGGGGTCCATAGGCCCGTCTGGGATCCCTGTGCACAGGTGTGCGCCTGGTCCACCAGGAGGCCCTGCCTGGGAGCTGGAGGGAGGCATCTCTAATTTGAGCACATACACAGTGCTCGGCACCTAGACGCACCCAATAAATGCCTCCGTATGAAAGAAATAAAACCCCGCTGCTGACAAAGTGCCCACCCCTCCACCCCGGCCCTGGCCTCCTGCTATCCCCGAAGAGCCCCCTGTAAAATAAAGGAACTGCAAGCAGGACCTGAGGAAGTGGGAGCCTGTCATTAGACACAGGCAGTCAGCACCAGGCCCCAGCCTGAGCCCAGACCTTCCAAAAAGCAGCAGCTCCCTGATGCTGCTGCAGGGACAACTGGACATAGGCTGTAGGCTTCGGCTCACTGCCGTCTCCATTGCCCCTCTGGACCTGGAGATGGTGGGGACAAGGCAACTGCCCTCGGGAAGGGAGACAGCTACATGCCAGGAACGTGGTCTGGGATTCTCACCTCCCCCTCTCCTGCCCCTCTTAAACTAATCTTACCCTCATCTGAACTCTCCCCCAGCCCTGGATTTTGCCTTCCTTATATATGCCACTTTCTAACTTGTATTTATAGGGGTTTTTTGGTGTGTTTAAAAGATGCAGTGGAAAGAGACAAAAGTCTGGGCTCAAATCTCAGCTGGACCATCTGTTGCCTGTGTGGCCTGAGGCAAATGACTTGACTTCTCTGAGCCTCAGTTTCCCATCCTGAACTAGAGTTATAGGCTTACAAGGCTTCATTCTCCCGGGCCTGCCTGCTAGATTCTAAACTGGAGGACAGGATCTCAGGTCTCTGTGTGGCCCTTGTTTTTGTTTGGAGCAAGGCCCTGCATGTGGAAAGACCTCAGTGGATGAGGTGGGACAGATGGATGAATGGGTGGATGGATGGATGGATGGATGGATGGAGGATGGATGGACGGGTGAACATACTCAGTTCCATTACAAAGGAAAAGCTGAGAGGACCAGGTTGGCACGTCTCCCGGGTCCTTCACTAGGCAAGCAGCTCCTAGAGGGTGCCCTTTGGCCCATGCTCTGGCTTTCAACCCTGCAGAGAGCCCAGCCATGGAGGCTTTGTCCTCAGGTTGGCCCAGGTCCTTGCCTGAGGCCTGTGGGGAGAGAGAAGGCCGAGCTCCTCGAGCCTACTGTACCATCCCTGAGATTTCAGCTCCATGGTGACAGGACTTAGAGCGGGCTCGTGTGGTACTCACCTCTGGCTCTGAGTGACACGTCGCAGTCTCCTGTTGAGCCTAAACCATGCTGGTCTTCCCCACAACTCCTGCACTTGAACCCACACTCTGTGTCAGAGGCCTCAGCCTGGCCTGGTGACTAAGGAGCACTGTATCTTCCCCAAGTCTACCTGTTAGTTGCTCAAAAGTGTCCATGCTTGTGTATTGAGAGAGGCACCGACACAGCAGGAGGCATGGTAATGGCAGGCCTAGTTTGAGTTGTGGCTCGGTCACTTGGGCATCGTGCCCTCCCCTGTAAAGTGGGACAGGGAATACCCCCTTGCAGGTTGTTATGAGGGTGAGAGAGAAAGTCCGTGAGCTGCTTGAAATGTTGTGGGTACCCCACGTGTGGGAACCGTCACCATCACCCTTGTCACTCATAGGGGGCCCCAAGAACAAGGCGCGTCCCACAGCCTAGCTGCATCTCTTCTCTTGCAGGATCTTGGTCAACATGGACAACAACATCATTCAGCACTACAGCAACCATGTCGCCTTCCTGCTGGACATGGGGGAGCTCGACGGCAAGATTCAGATCACCCTGAAGGAGCTGTGAGCTCCCCTTGGGGTGAGCTCCAGGCAAGGAGCCAGCTGAAGTGGCTCCAAGCCGCACACAACCTCTCCTCATGCCTCAGTGCTGTTACTTGAACGCCTTCCCAGAGGGAAGAGGCCCCTGAGTCCCAGACGTCAGGGCCAGGAAGGGACCTGGGAGGTGTCCTGATCTGAACCCCCACCTCATGCTTGAATCTACTCTGCACTCCTGCCAGTGCCTGCTCAGCCAGAGACAGTGTCGTCTTGGTTAGCATACCCGACAGACTGTGTCTTCCGCAGTCGCTCTGCAGGCTGCCTGTCCGGATGGCGGAGGTGGACCCATGCTCCCCAAGCTGACTTGACCACTGTCCGCTCCCATTCTTGGTTATTCCATCAACTCCAGACCAAGGATTTCTCGCCCTTCGGTCAGTTAACTTGCACACACTTGATTTTCAGTGCAAATGACTTCTAAAGGACACTATGGTGGAAGCACCTCTTTCTCGTGGACTTCCTCCGTGCCTGATGTAAATAAGAGAGCTGATCGGCCAGAACCAAGTGGCTGCTCCGTGAACGACCACCATGCCTGCTCGCTGTTGTACACATTTCCCGGTTACAGTTTTCATTTATGTTATATACATATATATAAGTATATATTGTATATATATGCAACATTTTATATTTTTCATGGATACATTTTTATCATTTCAAAAAATGTGTATTTCACATTTCTTGGACTATTTTTTTAGTTGTTCAATTATGCATTTTGTATACTCATATAGTATTTAGTAATAAAATTCTGCCTATGTATTATTTCAAATGCCACACCTGGTCCTTTTGTGAAAGTCTGCCCGGAAGAGAGGGTGAAGGGGACAAGGCCTCGCTCCTCCTCATCCTGTGAGCCGTTTGCCCTGGACTTGAAGGGCAGCGGTAAGTGCTGGGCGCTGGGAAAGCAGGCGGCCGCACCCGGAGGGCAGCAGAATCCTGACGCCCAGGTCTCTGTCCTGCGTGGGCCCACAGGCTGGATGTTATGACCTTAGGCTCACTGACTGGACATGAAGAAGTCCTGGGAAGGGTCAGGATGACCTTGCTGAGGACCTTGTAGCTGGGGCCAGTGGGCAGAGCCCAGGGCTAGGAGCCATGTGACCTGAGTTCTTGGGCCAACTCTGCCCCTGTGCTCTTAGCTAAAGTCATTTTCCCTGGAGCCGGCTCCTACCAGCCCAATGGCCTGCTAAGGTCCCCCAGGGTCAGAGGGACCTAAACACCAAGGCCCTGGGGTCTGGCCCCATTGTCAAGAGCCTGGGATCAAAGAAAGGTACGGCTCTAAATGTCAGCTTTGAAAGCATCTTTCAGGGTTTCTAGCACCCAAGTAGACAACTGATGGCTTACAGAAGAGTTTCCTTTAGCCCAAACAAAAAACTTTAAATTGAAATATGGCTGTAAACATCTCAAATCAAGAGATTGTCCATTTTAAAGATTTCCCAGATTCTGTTGAAAAATCTGCAGGCCTGGCAACAATTTGCTGGACCGTATTGGATGCCCCTTTAGACAGGCGGCAGCCTCAGCTCCCAGACCCCCAGACCCCTAGACCCCCATCCCAGCATCACCTCTTTTGCTCCATGCATTGCTCACCCACCCCTGGAAGTCCTTGACCGTGAGCCCCCAAATTCTGGTCCCACTTTTCAATGACCTGCGAGGAGGGGAACACAGGGCTGCCTTTAGCTCCAGACCTCTGCTGCTCCTCACTTAGTGCTCTAGCCACCTCACATGCACCCCAAAGCAATGGGGCACCGGCAGGAATCTGAGGGTCGCATAAAGGCCAGCTTTTGTGAGAAGCAAGAATTCAGTTTAATTGGATGTTATTCCATCCTTCCAACCCCTCCTGAAACGGAGAGCCAATCAGCGGCCAGTTCTGACAGGAAGGCCCAGGATGTAACATTCACAGAGAAGAGTCAAAGGAGGGAGCAAAAGTGAAGTGAGAGGCCTCGTCTGCACTGGGCATCGGAGGGCAGAAGCGTGGGAGAGTTCCACTGACAAAGCGAAAGACAGCGCCAGTATCTGGGGAAGGAGGGAGGTGTGGTTACTTCTGTTTCTTCCTGCTGCTTCGGGAATCGTCTCCTCTGGTCCAGGGGAAATGATTTGACAGGCCGGGAAAGATACATCAACGATTGTGTCAAACTTGAGCAAGAGGTCAGGAAGGAGAAAGGTCGGGTGAAAGAAAGGACCTGCAGGCTCAGGGTGTTACGTGGCTTCCGTGCGCCCCAGCACTTCTGTTTCCAGGGCTCTGGCTCCAGCAGGGTCCTGCCCCCCGTGCTGTTGAATACAGGTTGGATGTCGCAGCCTCTCCTCAAAGTGGGTGAGGAGCACAGGTGACCACGGGGACTGGCTGCCACACTCTTCCTGAAGGTGAGATGCAAAGGCTTAGCCAGGGGCAAGGGGCCCAGGCAAGCCCTTCACGTCTCTGTCACAAGCACCTCTGAGCCTTCCCGGCTCCTAGAGCTGCAGGAGAAGTCTGGAAGCCAAGGCCAGAAGGATGCTCTGTCCGCCCTGCAGATGCACTCGGGGCCCAGATCCCTGGTCAGCACAGGGTGCTAGCTGCTAGGCAGGGCATCTGCCCTCGGCCGCCTGCTCCCTGGAGTCCGAGCTTCAGGAGTCCCTTGCGTCGGAGGGGAGGCGTGCAGAAGCCACGCTGGGCAGGTGCGTGACGAGGTAACTGAGGGAGGCTCTGTCTGCTCATTGCTTCTCAGAAACCAAGGGCTCAGTGGGAGTGGGGGCCCAACCTCCGGGAGGCAGCTCGAGATCAAGACAAATGCAGCAGCCCAGCTGTAACGCCAGGCCCAGTGGCAGAGCTGCCCCCTGCCCCCATCATCAGCCCTGGGGAAGCTGGGTGGGGCAGCTGGTGGCCAGGGCTTTCCCGTGCCCGTGCGGTCGCTACAGCACCGGAATCCACTTGTTGTCCTCGTTGTAGAGAAAGGACTGCTTTCCAGGGAATTCCGGCTTGTACGTGGCTGTGAGGGGAGAGGGGGACAGCAGTAAGAGAGCAAAGGCCAGTAGCTAGAGTCCCTTTCCTTTTTTTTTTTTTTAATATATTTTTTTGATTTCAGAGGGAGGAAGGGAGAGGGAGAGAGAGAAAAACATAAATGAGAGAGTCTCGATTGATCGGCTGCCCCCTGCCCACCCCCTGCCAGAGATCTAGCCCACAGCCCAGGCACGTGCCCTGACTGGGAATCGAACCGCGATCTCCTGGATCCTAGGTCCATGCTCAACCACTGAGCCACACCTGGCCAGGCTGGAGTCCCTTTCCTTTTACATCAGAGCTGGCAAGGCCAGGGGGACTCCTGTCTCAGACCCTGCACCATATATGTCAGGCAACAGACAGTGGAAGGGACTGGCCCAAGGTGATTGGCTCTTAACAGGCTGAGGCAAGACTTGAACTCTGGCTTCCTACCTTCTTTAGCTCCTTTTAACTTCAACAGCAGAAAATTAACAAAAGATCTTTCTATGAAATTTGAGGGGAAAAAAAGTTTGAGTAAAGTGATACTCAAAGAAGCAAGGTGTCAGCTTGGTGGGGCTTTGTTTTGATTTAGTTCCAAAATTTCCAGAAAAGCAAAAGCCATGACCCTGCTGTTCTCTACGGAACCAGCAACTGGGACCACAGGGCTTGGGAACCACAGCCGGGGTGACAGGAAACTCTCACACTGATGCCGGTTTGGTTAACGGGGGCCATGTGCGGCCTCTGTCGGTAACTGGAAGCTGCTGAGGGGGGCATGTGGCAGTCCCAGCAGGTCTGCACCCCCTGGAAGCCAAGGAGGCAGGTGTTTGCGTGTGCTCATGCCCAGAGGCCCCTCAGGGGAGCCCACTGGGCACAGATGATCACAGCAGCAGGCACTGGCCTGACCCGTGTGCCAGGTGTCTCACACCATGCACAGCACAGAGAAGACGCTGAGAGAAAGCTCCTAGGTGGACTGGGCCAAACAGGGCCAGGCCAGGGTCTTTGCAGGCCCCTAGGCCCCCTAAGACCACCCACCAGAGCTCAGGACTTACATGGAGCATTAGTGCATCTGCTGAACCAAACTGAGCTCCGCCTGGTCTGACCAGACAACTTTAAGTTCAAACCTCTGCAGTCCTGTTGGCTTGATGGCATTTCCAAGGCCAAAGTTATGGGAATGGCTTTCTCCTTGACCTGCCTTACAGTTTACTCACCTGTGTCTAGAAGGGAAGGTGTCTCCCCCACCAGACTGATACCTCTGGGGGCAAGCACAGGACTTAAGTCACCTTTGCCTCCCCAGGGTGGGAGCACCATCTGTGCTCACTGAAAGACTGAATTTAACTAGGCCTGGCAGCCACCTCAGCTCCGCCTTCTTCCTCCCACACCACCTGCCCACGTGCACACCTGTCAGTCCCCCAGGCCACCAGGTCTGGTAAGTAGCTAAGGGGCTACAAATAGGTTGGGGGGTGCAGAGCCCACCCACCAGAGTGAGTCCCTCTTGCTGTTATCCCACAGATAGATCCCAGAGGTCACAGGGTATCACTGCTTAAGCTCACCCGTGAAAAGGGAACAGAACAAGGTGGCTTAAAGGAGCTGTTCCAGGGAACAGTCCCTGAGCTGTTCCATGACAAACCAGGCACAGAGGGGGACGGCCTGGGTTCTGCCCCACCCCTCACTCCCTGAGGCCTGTGGACACCTTGCTCTCTAGGCTTCCCCGTCTATGGAGTGACTTGGCCAGACTACGTCTTTAAACATTTTTAAGAACATGGACTCTTTGACAACCTGACAAAAGCTATGGCCCCTTTGCCCAGAAGAGAATGTCTGCAGACAAGGTCAGAGTCGCAGACCCCCAAGAGCCTGCCTCGGAGCCTCTCGATGTTCACGGTCCTTGGTTATGAATCCCTGGCCTGGGTCATCTCTAGGAGCCCTTTCACTTTAAAAAAAAATAATAATAACAAAGAAAACTTTTCATACTCTGAAAGTATAAGCTGAAAAGTCTCCTAAATCCACTCTAACCCCTATAACCTGTTTGGCAAACAGCCTATAAATCAGTGGCATTTGATGGCCCAGGAATGACAAACAATTCCAGATTCAGTTTTTACAATCATTTCAAACAGTCCTCTGACCTGGGCCGGGCAGATCTGGCTGGGTCGGCGCCGCTGTCCACCGTCTGGTGTTGGACACGAACGATGCACTGGAGATTAAATGCTTGGGGGGCCCAGTGTAGTCCACGATCTCGTACTGACCAGGGCCTGGGAGAGGTGGCTTCAGGGGCTGAGACAAAGGCTGAGTAGAGAAGTTCAGAATGGGGTGTCTCCTTTAGAAAAGACAAAATGTGAAGGTATCACTAAAGCAGTCTATCGGGGAAATGGTACTTTTTAGACGTAGCCAAGACCCGCCCAGCACCAAGCCGTCTGCAAGAGGACTGGACATGCACTGGGAGACCCGTTTCCTCCTGTGGACCCACTGCTAGTGACCTGGGGGCGGGACCTCAGCTTCCTCATCTGCCAACGGTAATCATAATAGTACCTACCTTGCAGGCCTGTTGTCAGGGTTCAATGAGATGGTACGTAAAACACAGACACAGCCCAGCACCAAGTGAGAGCTCAGTTCGCCTTGTTGCAGTGAAGTGACTGAGCTAATCAGGAATGGCAGACAGCACTGATCTCACTGTCACCTCTGCTCAGTTGGTAGTGCCTGGCTGGAGCTCTGTGTAAAGAACTGAGGCTTCCCTGGGCTTTCTCGGAAGAGCATTGGTGATCTACTTGTGATGTCTGCCATGGCCAGGGAAAGAAAACAGGCAACCTGAATTCTGGGGACTTGCTATCCTGAGACTAGTAGGTCCTCTAGAAGCCATCCCAGAATCCTACCACATATCTTCCTGTCAAGGCAGGACGTGGGAGTAGAAAAATACTGGGTTAGAAATTAAAGGACCTCTGAAGCATAACACTCACCACTTCCATTGCAATTGTCTGTTTTCAGGTCTGTCTCCCCCTCCTTCAGAAAAGGGAGTATTTCATGAATGAAAGAGGAACGGAACCTGTACTTAAGCCCTAGCTCAGACACTAATTCACTCTGGGCCTCAGTCTCCCCATCTGGAAAATGAGGCAGGGTGGACATGACCTCTGTGATCCCTTCTAGCTGTGACGTTCCATCAAGCCTTGATTCAGGGAGGCTCCACTGAGTTGCCCAGGGAATTCTGGAATTGTTAAGGGAATCATACTACTTTCCCGGCCATACAATAGAAGGGCTGCCTGCTCCTGCCTCACACTGAAGCTTCTCCTAAGGTCTCTCACCAAAAGAGAAAGTCCTCAGAGCCCTGTACAACCACAGGAGACGCCCAGCTGGAAGCCAACCCACTGGACCAGAGGAGGGAACTGGGATTTTTGGCCACTAAAACTCTGCCGCCCTCTGGACAACACCTTCTGAAACAGAGGTGCTCTTAAACTCAGAGAGCACATGGGCACCTTGCAGAGTCATATCCAACCTCTGTATTTTGCTAAAGAAACTAGTGCCCAGAGAAAACAAGTTGCCCACAGTGCAGAGCACATTAGTGGCAATGTGGGTGCCAGAACCCAAGTCTCAAATGTCTAACAATTAGGGGAAGGCATCAGGGCAGAGGGGAATTGTTGAATCTTCGAGTCACACAGACCTGGGTCTGAATTCTGGTCATGCCACTCACTGGCTGTAAGACCTCAGGCAAGTCCCCTGACCTGTCCACCTGCAGCAAGGTGCAATACTACCCATTATATAAAGGAGTTGATGGAGGAAAGGCATGTAAGGCGCCTGACATAGTGCCAGCACACAGTAAGTGCTTAATAAACGTAGTCATTGTTATTATTATGGTCCCTACTTGGTCTCAGAGGAGCAACCGAGCCTCAGCAAAGGGAGGCAGAGTCACCCAGAGGGTGGACACTCCCACCGTCAAGGGAGGTCGTTGAAAGCCACAGTAAACCTTCCTGAGGCTCAAACCACTGGCTTTGATGATTATATTTAGAACAAAGGTGCCCATAGGAAAAGGGGGGAAACACAGCCTCCTTTTTCCCCTCCAGCTGGCATGGAAGAACTGGTTATATTGTGTGATCAACCACCTCTCCCCTTATAAATAAAAGCTGTCTGCTCCTTGTTCTGGCTTCGGTCACCCCTTCAAAGAACTCCCAGAAATTTGATGAGTGTGTGACTGGCCTCATTGAGAAACAGGCTTGATTCCTGGACATTAGGTCTGAAATGAACCAACCGTTGTATGAGGTCACCACACTGTCTGGGTCATCCCCAAGCCCGATTCTTTGAGATGACCATGAGGTGTCTACTTTCCCATCCAGGCTGCAGGAGGCTAAGCAGGCCAGGTCAGTGTCTCGTCAGCATTCTTGGCGAAAATGGGTGAGAGAGGTCCGTCAACCTCTACTCCGCCCACATGCCCAGGAATGGCCCAGCTCTGCCAGCTCAGCTCCCCAGGTCCTTAGAGAGCATCAGCCACGTGTGCGGCTGTGCAGTGGGCATTCTGGGGAGTCTGGGCTTTTCTGTGCTAAGACACAGACCCCAAATACTCCTGAGGGCTTGGCAGTCCACTGCCAGTGGCAATCATGCTGGTGACAATTGAAGGCAGTAAGGCTTTGCACTCAGACCAATGTCCCCAGTCACTAGCTGTGTGTCCTTAGAAAAGTCTCTCCACCTCCCCATGCCCGTTTCTTCTTCTATAAAATGATGAATAATAATACCTGCCACCCAGGGTTGCTATGAAAATTAGCTAGTGCTTTACTTGCATTATTATTTTGAAAATATGAAATGTGAGACTAGAGATAAAAACTACATTGAGCCCAGACGGTGTGGCTCAGTGGCTGAGCACTGACCCATGATCCAGGAGATCCCGGTTTGATTCCCAGTCAGGGCACATGCCCGGGTTGTGGGCTCGATCCCTGGTAGGGGGCGTGTAGGAGGCAGCTGATCAATGACTCTCTCTCATCATTGATGTTTCTGTCTCTCTCTCTCACTTACTCTCTCTGAAATCAATTTAAAAATTAAAAAATAAATTAAAAAAAACAAAATTGAGAGTGCAGAGAGAGAGACAGAGGCTAATTCCAAAGGAGTGAATTCAGAAATCTACCCCAGGAGAGAGAGGACTTGCCCTGAAAGGTGCCCAGGAACCCTTCGGGTAGAAATGGGGGCATTTCCAGCAGAGGAGAGAGCAGGGCAACCCACGTGACAGGAACTGGGTTGTAAGGCGACAAAGGGTGAGCCACCTTGACTGCTTCAAACCTCAATCCAGCCATGATTTCTGGGTTGTTGGCTTGTTTCTGACCCTGCTGAGAAGCTGAAGGAAAACCTTGTGTTTATGGGCTCTCAGTCCAGCCTAACGCCCCGTGCCACCTTCCGGAAACACCCACCGCACCACACTGTCCGGCAGCTTTGCACCTGTGCCACGCTGTTTCTCCCGCAGGAGCACCTGCTTTCCCCGCAAACGGATTCAGCCTCCGCTTCTCCACCGCAGCAGGGAAAGTGCTCTAGCCACAGCCCCCCCCTCCCGGGGAGCCCGGGTTCTGGAGCCTGAGGGGCCTGGACTCCACTCCCCGCTCCAGCCAGCACCCTGGCGAGTCTGCAGGTCACCTGCGGAGGCTCCGTACAGAACTGCCCCGTAGGACGGGGAGGCATGACACAGATAACGTCGGTGTGGCCGGGCCCGTGCATCCTGGACGTTCTGCCCCCCGAGAACATGCTGCGTGCTCTGTGCTCACCTGCCCGGCTCTTTAGGGGAGGGGGGTATGTCTGGTTCATTCTGAGGCCCCATCCCTATTGCTGCCGGGACATTTGCTGAAAGGCAGAGAAGAGCAGAGGGTTTGAAGCAAGTGGGGGAGCCCAGACATCTGAGTGCCCCCCCAATCCCCTAGATATTTTTATCATGGTCCAGATCTGGGCGGGGCTGGGCAAATGGCAAAGGTCAGGCTGGATCAAACCCAGGGCAGCCCTCGGTGCTTTGTGGCAGGGCTTTTATGAGCCTCATTGCTCGGTTATAAAAGCCAACGCGGTCCTGCCCCGTGGAAAGAAAACATCTATCAAAGGCTCTGCGTTGGCCACAGCTGATTACGTGTGTTTGCGGCTTCCAACGTGAGCTGTTTGCAAGTCGTGGGGAATAATGAATGTGTCGGAGGACTCAGCAGGTCACTGGGGGCCAGGACAGCATCGGAGACCCTCGGGACACTCCCAGGCACAGACTCACTCTGCCTCGGGGGTTCCCAGGGTCTAGAGGACAAAGGGGCAATTTTTTCTCTTCATTAAAGGGCAGCCGATGCCCCGGGGGCGGAACGCGGTGTCTGTCTAACAGGGTAGCAGGTGACAGATTACAGCGTTCGGGAAGCCGCAGCCGTATCTAACTGAAAATCCCAGGGGAACTTTAGGTGGGTCCCTCGTAATTACCTAAATTGAAGCGGGGCAGGCGGGCTTGATTCTTGGGCCCTGGCTGGGACAGGACAGCGTGTGGCTGCGAAGCCAGAGGCTTAGAGCCCCTGGAAGCGGGCCTGGGTCAGGGAAATGTCAGTGGAGCTGCACCTCCTTGCGGGCGAGCAGGAGTTGGAAGGCAGAGCAAGGAGGAACTGTTTTGATCTCCAAAAGCCCATATCCCGACTCACCCTGACTGATGGAGTCATCACTGTGACGAATGCTCAGGCCTGAAGAAGGGAAACTTTGACTGACACTTCTCTGCGCTTCTAAAGCCGCCTGGAAGCTGGTAAATCTGCTTAGCTTCTGAGTCAGCAGAGTGGCCAGAGCAGACACCTGTGCCCTGCTCTCCAACTAAGGAGCCCAGAAAGGGCGCGCTCACCACCTGCCAGCCCCTCGAGCAGCACCCACCCTGCAGGGGCCCCTCAAGAAACACCAGTCGGTGTAAAGGACCGTCTTCAACATATATAAAAGCTTACCGTGCACCGTACTTGGTGAGCTTTGTGGCTTATCTTATTTCATTACTGGAAGCACCTAATGAAGTGTTTGTCCCAATTCACAGAGGATGAATTTGAATTTCCCAGGAATTCAGTGACCCAATGCCCCCAAATTTAAGAGACACTGGGCTTAACAGGTTCCTTTACTGCAGGCCTTCTCAGAGCCTTTAATAAGCCCATGCTCACTGTGATGCTCCTAGGGGCAGAGGGTTTGTAAGCAGTGTTTCCAAGGCTTATTAACCAAGGATCCATTATTCACAACGCATCACAGAGAGCCAGGGAGTCCTGGATACCCCCAGACATGCCAGAAGCAGCCCACTGCCCAGCTGGAGAGACTGCCATAGGCTGCCTCCTGTATCCTAATATGCCTGTAGGATATGGAATAAGAGCTGCTATAATAGTAACAGCTATTTCCAAGCCCTTTCTCATCTAGTCCCTACAGAATCCCAATGAGATCAGGTTCTTATCTCCACCTAAAAATGTGGAAACTGAGGCTCAGGGAGGAGAAGTGTCCTCAAGGGATGGAGTCAGGACTCACACTCAGGTCTGCTAAGCTGCTCTTTTTGCTGGCAGAGTAGGGGAAAGGTGGTGTGCAGCAGTGCCCTAAGCCAACCTGGAGGCGGGAAGTCTCTGATGTTTAGAGAGAGCCTGTTCCTGGAGACTGTCCTGCCCTAGTCCTGAGCCCCGGAGCCTGTGAAGGGTCAACGTGCAGAACCCAGAACCAGAGGGCAGAAGCAGCTTACCCTGCGGACTCCACCTGAGGCCTGAACCCCTTGTCTAGATGCTGAGCTGCGTTTGTCACCGTGTCTTGCTCATCTCTCCAACTCCCCTCCCCTTGCCCTGGACCGACGGAGTATGCCCAACATTGCCAGCCTCCCTGGGCTGCCCAGGCTTCTGACCTACTGTGGCTCTGAGCCCAATTGCCTGCTCTGAGATGCCCAGGTGCCGGTATGCTCAGTCCCAGCCCCTCTGGTCAGCCCTCCCAGCCAGTCCTGCCTGGAGACTATAAAGGGGTGAGGTCTTAAGATGGTACTGACCTTAACTGCAGTTAGTTTTATAAGTCCTAGAACCATTTGAGGAATAAATAAGCGCTGTGAGGTTTTTTTTAGCCTCTTAGGTGAAAGTAACATTCAATGTACCTGTCTTCTTTTTTAAAATGTGTGTTAATATTGTCATCATTTGCACCTCCTATACACATGCAAAATCTATATTTTTAAATATGCAAACAACACTGTGAGGTGTAAATTACCCCCACTTTACAGACACGGGGGCACAGAGGCTCCTAGGGGTTAGTACAGTGGCCAAGGTCACGACACAGGAAAACAGCAGAGCTGAAGTTTCAGTCCAGTGGGTCTGACCAACTTCAGGGTCTAGGTCTTTAACTATGAGGGCTCCACTGCTCCTGCATGCCCTGCACCCCAGCGGAGGCTTTATGTTATAAAACAGAATAAAGTCAGCACCAGGAGAGCACGACATCATGGGGGACGTGGGAAGGTCCCCACAATGCTAAGCCTGACTCCCAGCAGCACCTTAAGGCAGCTGTGTGGAACTTAGGCAAATGGCTCAGTCTCACGGAAACCCGGCTTCCTCCTCCAGGAAGAATAATTCTTACAACAGGGTAATTATGATAATTGAGTGAGACGTTAAGTTCCTGGTACACAGTAGTTGCTCAATAAATATTATGCACTTGGTAAGTATTTAGTGAGCACCTATACTATGTGTCAACAAGGGACCTGGCACTGTCCTGACAAGCAGCGACACCCCTTCCTCTTCCGCCCACGTTGGGGTCCTTCCCAGAATCACCTCTCAAAAGAAAGATCGGAATAGCCCGGACTCACGGGATAAGAGTCTTTTTCGGAATTTTGATGTGCTCATTCAGGTTGTAAGAGCCGGGCCCCGGGCCTATTGATGTCAGTTTTAGTCCACGGCCAGTTTTCGACCTAAAACAGGACACTAATATCTTCGGTGACTGCTTCACAAGGGACTCGTTGATATTGTAATACCCTAAACAGAAAAAAAAATTTTAAACAGAGTAAGAAACTCTTCTCAAATACATCAAAAGCCATACCTTACACCTAAGAATATATTTAATGACTGCAAGACAGTATCACTCCAAGACAAATGCAAGGGCTGCCTGATAGCTAAAAACAATACTCACCATCGAGAGAACCCGGGCCCACGCATCAAGTACCTGGCTCGGTTAATGCTCCCGGCATCCCGGCAATATGGGCGTATCGCCTCCATTCTAAATGCGTGGAATCTGAGACTCAGAGACATTGAATAACTGGCCCAAAGACGTCCATCTAACCAGGGACTAAGCCCGGCTTCCTTCTCTATGCAGGAAGAAGATGAATTCTCCCAACAACAGGGTGGGTATAATAGTTGAATAACATTTTAGGTTCCTGGCACATAGTTGTTGTTTCATAGCTATTTTGCAATCAACAAATATTTATTGAACACCTACTGCGTGGGCCCAGGGCCACCTGTCTCCAAAGCCCATGCTTTCTCACCAGGCCCTGTCTCAGGAAACTGTGTCAGAATAAAACTAATGTGACTGTGCACAAGGCTTCGAGGGAGAACAGAATGATCTGAGCTGGAGAGAAGAGGGAGCAGTCTCACCCCTAACTTGTCGTAGCCCTGTCAATGGGCGCAGGCGGTCTGTAGTACTAGCAGCAGTCTAGGCAAAAGCCTGAGGGTGTCTGCACACCCAGGCTTCCCAGCACTCAGAAACTAAGAAAATGATTCGACATAATGGAAAAACTCTAATCATAAAGATGTACAGCACAGCGGTCACTGCACTGTGGGAGAGAGTAGCCTACATGCCTGCAGCCCCATCTGGTGCATCAGCCCTGAACATGACAGATATGAGGACCACACGGCCACACGACCGTGTTTCTGAAAAGAAAGTAGAGCAAAGCCTGAAAGTCTCTTTGTACTATGATGACATGTAGCTATGAATGCATATGTCTGGATGAAAACAGGTGGGAGCCCAGGAGAGTGGAAGTAATTACATTAGGGGTCACATTCCGGGTGGGAAAAATATTCCAGATTCCCTAAATATTGTAGAGTGGATTCTGTTTTAAAGAAAACGTACTTTTCCATTGCAAAAGTACTGAAAACAACACTACTACTTGATTAGCAAGATTTTACTTAAATGGTCATGCCCAGTGCTGGCAAGGGCAAGGACAAGGGCAAGGGCAAGGGCAAGGGCAAGGGGAAAGGGCCTTGTAGAAGCAGGAGGACACATTGTCCCTGCACTGAGGGCAATTCGATCAAAAAGAGCAAAAACCTTAGTTTACATACCTTCTGACTTAGCAATTTCACTTTCAGCAATTGATGTAAGGAAATGCTCTTGATTGTACACTAAGTTGTGAACTAAACAGGATGTTTGCTGCCATTGCATTTATATTAGTGATCAGTTTAAAACTTTAATTTCCAACAAGGGCATTTGTTCCTTAACTTATGGTACCACCATACAATGGGCTACTATACATCCGTGTAAAAAATGATGTTAGTTTGGCTGGTGTTGGTCAGTGGTTGAGCATCGACCTGGGATCCAGGAGATGGGGGTTCGATTCTCGGTCAGGGCACATGCCCTGGTTTTGGGCTCAATTCCCAGCAGGGGGCTCTAATCATAAAGATGCACAGCAGAGCGGTCACTGCACCGTGAGAAAGAGCAGCCTACATGTCTACAGACCGATCTGTGCGGGAGGCAGCGGATCAATGACTCTCTCATCATTGATGTCTCTCTCTCCCTCTCCCTTCCTCTCTTTGAAATCAATAAAGACATATTTTTTTTAAAATGATGTTCTAGGAGGATTTTTAATAACTTGAAAAGATGTTCTCAATATATGGTTAAGTTAAAAAAAAAAAAAGGCAGATGTCCAGTTAGCAGCATTTATAATATTGGTATATATCTATCACCTTTCTGTTTCTTTTTCTCTCTCATTTACTGCTGCCAGAAAAGGTTAAAGCAATACTTGATTATAAAATGCTGAAAAGCAGAAGAAAAGGGCCTGCATTTTCCCATGGCCCCGAGAACCCAGGGTTACACTGGTTCCTGGGCGTCTGGACTCTGCTTCAGGATGTTGAGCTCACAGGGCGGATTCAATTCTGTACACTCATTTTTCAAGTGACACTTTAACACAGGTCTTTCCCCATGTTCTAATAGCTTTTTTTTTTTTTTTTAAGGAAAAATAGAGGGGGACATTGGTGATGTGGTTGGTACATCTAAACTTTAGAAAATCCAACCAGGCCCAGCCGGGCGTGCCTCAGCAGTTGAGCATCGACCTAGGATCCAGGCAATAGGGGTTCGATTCCCGGTCAGGGCACATGCCCGGGGTGTGGGCTGCAGCCGATCAATGACTCTCTCATCATTGATGTTTCTATCTCTCTCTCTCCCTCTCCTTTCCTCTCTCTGAAATCAATAAAGATATATTTTTTTAAAAAAGAAAAAGAAGAAAATCCAACCAGCAAATGGGTAAAGGTGAGCATTCTGCCCAGCGTTGAAGGCGGGGCAGGCTGGACCCGGCTCCCCTGCTCCCAGGCCCTGAGGTGGGCACACAGCAGCAGGACACAGCAAGGATGCCAATCACCCTCCACAGCAGGTTTTCTACCCCCAAAGGGAAGCAGAAGCCACAGCCTTACTTCCCAGAGGTGAAAGGTCAAAGCAGATTGTTTCTGGAGGAGGGGCAGGTTCCCCGGCCCTGGCCCCTGGCCAGTGGAGGTGGGGGAGGTGTCTGAGGCACCCAGCAGGCATCAAGCCCAATGGGCCTGGATTCAAATCCGATGGGACCCTGGTCTTGTTGCCTGCTTTCTAAGTATCATTTTCACCTGTAAACAAGCTAAAATAATACTATCAGCTCACACCTGAGCATATGATCATGGGCTGGGCAAATGTTCTGTGGGGCTTTGAGAGCACTCGGTAATGAATGGAAAGCCTCTGGCACTCAGTAGGAGTTAACTGAGGCTGGTGGCCCCCTCCCCCTCCTGTTCTCTGTGATATGGGGATCCCCCCCCAGACCTTCCTGCGGGGAGTGGGCACCTGTGGCTCGCTTAGAGGGTGCCACATCAGGGCCTCACTGGTGCGGCCTCTGGCCAAACCCCAGGGATGCCGGCTTTGTTTTCCTGTATAAACAAACAAGGTGGGGCTTTGCCCAGGATGATGCAAGGCAGGGGAGCTTTAGCCCGGGCTTAGCCTCCTAATTAAGGCTCATTTTGTTATTCAGCCTCAGACTAATCTCAACTTTAATCTGGATTTGCCTAAATCTGACATGCGCTGCAGTTTTATTCACACCCCCTCCTAGAGGCATGATGGCAGAGGCAAACCCTGCTCCTCCTATGGGCTCCGCGGCGGCTACCTAAGGGGTCTTCAGTCCCCTTAGGGAAGGCCTAATGGAATGAGTGCTCCTGCAATATGGCCCTCTCTGGAAACTTTTCTCTAGGACCCCAGGGTAGGGGAGGAGGTCCGAGGGCACAGGAGGGCACATCCCAGCGGGAGGACACTTGCAGGCCAGCCCTGTGTGTTCCTGAATGCTGGCGATTTCAGAAGTCACAACGGAATGGCAAGGCAGCAGTCCCCTCAGTCAGGCACCTCTGGGCTTAGGTCTGCCCTGTGGCGCCTGGCAAGTAACTTCAGCTCTCTGAGCCTCCATTTCCTCACCTGGAACACAGGAGCAGGAGTGCGGACCTGTGAGGACAGATGTGTGTGGACTGCATGGGAAACCCTCAGCAGGGAGCAGGAGCTCAGTAATCGGAGCTATTTTCCATCGTTTGCTGACGGGAGGAGTGGCCTCCAGGCTTAGGAGGGAAGGAATACTGCAGCTGAGAGTCAGGGCATTGTGTATTGTGTGCCCCCAGCGGCCTGTGGTGGCTCCTGGGCTGTGGGAACGTGCACACTTCTGAGGTGAGAAGTCACTGCCCCTCCAACAGGGCTGCTTTGGGGACATTTCCAAAGCCAGCCACTCTTCCCCAAAGGAGGACAGCTGGCCTTTTCCTCACCCTTCTCTCTATTCAATACCTGCCTCCACTCCCACCTCCCCAAAACCTAAGTCCTTCCAGGGACGCCCGGTGGAGGAATGGGTGCCCTCAGATCAGATCTAGACATGAACCCTTACGTCAAGGCCAGTGCAAGGCGCTGCTTACCTGGGGCAGGTCCATTTTCAGTGTTAATGAAAACTCCTCTCTGGGTTTTGGACAGAAACCCGGCTCGGGCACTGACGTTGTTTCTCTGCTCGCAGCAAGAGGCGGAGGCCTAGGGAGAGAAACTCAGCATGCTGTGCCTAGCGCCTTCCCTTTCTTTGTCATTGTGCCTGGACAAGGGTCACATCTGGGTACAAAATCAAATTTAAACTTGTCCTTCTCAGAAAATGAACTGACGTGAGCGGGAAAGGTCACCCAATGGTGCCTTCACTGTCACCCCAGCTGGAGCAGTCTGTGAGCTCGGGACCACCAGCAAGCGTCTGGCACAGAGGACAGTGTCCTAGAGAGACAGCCTGCACCCCAGGCATGTGATCCCGCACAAGTGGTTTCACTTCCCTGAACTTGAGTTTTCTGGCCTGTAAAATGGCTCAGATAATCCCTAATCTACTTGACTGAGTGGGGTTGGGGGCAGGAGGTCAATGGAAATCATCTATAGTGAAGTGTTATTTAAAAAAACCATGTAGCCCGGCCAGGCGTGGCTCAGCGGTTGAGCATCAACCTAGGATCCAGGTGATCGGGGTTCGATTCCCGGTCAGGGCACATGCCCGGTTGCGGGCTTGATCAATGACTCTCATCATTGATGTTTCTATCTCTCTCTCTCCCTCTCCTTTCCTCTCTATGTAATCAATAAAGATATATTTTAAAACAAAATTTTTAAATAAAAAAACCATGTAATGCTGTACATGCAAATTATTTTCATTATTTTTCCTGCATTTTTATTCTTTTCAGATCAGAACACTAGGTCCTACGCATCCCCACCTGATACCTGGCTGCTCAAACGGTCCTGCTATAAACACGGGACTTGGGGCGTAAAGAGGCATCATGTACTTTAAGATCACAATCACGTTTGTAAGCACTCTCTTGTCTTGATTTTTCTGGACGGACCAAAAATTAAGAATTTTGGTCGATCCACACCATATACATTTGAGAGTGTCCAGTGTGTTGGGAACTCTAAAAATAACAGAGAAGGAAAGAAAGAACCCCAAGATCACTCCCATGTCACACGTGAATCATACATATTTTAAATGCCAGTTTGCAGCCAGCCTCCTGCATTCATTAGATAAAAGATGCATAAACACTGTACATGGGAAGGCTGGGGATATTTACTGAATGAGTGAAAATATTTGCTGGGGTCAGGATGGTTTGATTTTTCTGTGATACTCCTTTGTCAGAAAAATGTTTCTCAAGAAATGCAGATGGCATTTTGATTTCGTGTTGACAAAGGTGGAGGAATTTAGCTTTTCCCAGGGTCCTAATGGCGAGGCTGCCTGCCGAGACGGCAAACAAAAAGATCAGATGGAACAGGCTAATTACTGGACACAGAGAGAGGAGCCAGGTTGCCGGAGAGGAAGTAATAACATGGGACCAAGGAAAAGGGTTCGAATGGAGAAGCGGGGATCGTGGTGAGCAAAGCAAAGAAAGGCCCGGGCAGACCTCGGTGCAGTGTGGCTAACAGGATTATCGCATTTCTGCTCCTCGCAGGTTGACTCAGCCATTGTTCCCCAGGCCTGAGAAAAGCCACCTGTAGACAAAACACTACTGCAGCTTTATTCGTCACCCAGACGGAAAAGCTACTGAAAAGAGGGCATTTCTGTACACGCTGAGTGCGCGTCCCCGGAAGATTTCACCGTCACGCTAGGAAAATAACTCCATGGGCAGGTCAGAAGAGAATGAAGCCGATTAATTGTATTGCATGGGGAGAAAAACCCAAGATACAGTTAAGTAGAAAATGCACGTGCACCGTGGACAACGTAATCCTCGTACCGGAGGGAGGGCCCGAGAGAGGAAGAGAGTAGGGAAGAAACTGCACCTGGTGTTTGATGGTGGTTTGCTGTGGGGAGCAGAATTGTAAAAGTCTTCCACTCTCTGGTTGGTGGGTTTCTATAATGCTTGAATATGTCTTATGACAAACTTGTATTATTTTCAGAGCCACATTAAAACAATAATGAACAAAAGCAAGCACCTAAAATTGATCTGTTAGCAGAAGGACAGAGCTCTGGCTTGGGAAACGGTCTTTTCTAGATTAAGAACTGTATGCTGATTACTGGGGAGTTACTCCTTTGACAGCATCAACGTTTATTGCATGCTCGCTGAATACCAGGACCTGTGCTGGGCACTGGAGAGGTGAAGCTGGGTGAAGGAGCACATGGTGGGCGGGAGACAGACATACAGAAACACTACCTCTGAGGAATGGGGAAGACGCAATGACTGAGAATCTTCCATATTACTTTCCTGGCCTGGGCCTCAACCTCTCTCCTGTTAACATAAACAGCTTCCTAACTGGTTTTCCAAAACCCACCCTTTTTGCCCACACTGCAGTCCATACAGCTGCTGGAGGGAAAGTCTTTAAAAAGTACATCAGATGACATCACCCCATACCTCCCATCCCCCTCAAGGGCTTCCCAGTACACAGAGAACAAAATTCAAATTCCCTCCCAGAGTCTTCAGAGCCCTGACAGGCAGGCCTCTGATCCCCTTTATCCCCTCTCCTTCCAGCCAATGCTGCTTATCTTATTGTAGTTCCCCATGGGCTAAGCTGTTAGCTGTCCCAGGACCTTTGCATATGTTGTTCCCCCAACTCTGGCTCTCCTTCAATCCTTGGGTCTCAGCCTCAGAGCCTTTTCTGACCTCCCAGTGTACAGTACATGTTACTGCCCGCCCTACACATATTCTCTCTTTCTCAGGCTCCACTGTTTTTCTCTCTCAAAGCTGGCCACAGTTGGCCATTACTGTTTGTCTGTTTACCAGTTCTTGTCTTGAGTTCCCCACTGGAATCTCAGCTGTGTCACTGGCAGGACTGGAACACGGTGACTCTGCTCACTCTCCAGCTGTATACCTCAGTCACCTGCCTGTGCTTACTGATGTGCAAATGGTCCCTTCAAGCTGGGCAACTTTGGGCAAGTCCCTTTACCTCTCTGAGCATCAGTTTCCTCTTCTGTAAACTAAGAATAAAATAACCCACTTCATGGATTCTTGTGAATATGAAATAAGATGAATACATAACTCTTAGGCCATGAAAAGTGCTTCATCATCATCACCGGCATTACTGTCAGGCTCTGATTATCTCAGGGAAAGACTATGTAGAGTCGTGCTGTCCAATGCAGCAGCCACTGGCTACATGTAGCTGTCGAGCACTGGAAATGTGGCTGCTCCAGATTAAGATGTGTTGCCATAGGGTGTCATGACATAGGGTGTTATGATATAGACTTATCATAAGTTATATAAATGTCTAACCACTATGCTGTACACCTGAAACAAATATAATACTGTGTGTCAACTGTAATTAAAAACAAATGTTTTTTTAAAAGATGTGCTTTGAAAATAAAATATACACTGAATTTGAAAGACTTAGTATAATGGAAAGAATATAAAATATCTAATTAACAATAATTTTATATTGATTAGATATGATATTTTGAATATACTGGGTTAAACAGAATATATTATTATTTTTTTAATATATCTTTATTGATTTCAGAGAGAGGAAAGGAGAGGGAGAGAGAGAGATAGAAACATCAATGATGAGAGAGCCATTGATCGAGCCCACAACCTGGGCATGTGCCCTGACTGGGAATCGAACCCCAATCGCCTGGATCCTAGGTCAACACTCAACCACTGAGCCAAGCCAGGCCGGGCCCCAGAATATATTATTAAAATTAATTTCCCATTATATTTCTCTTGGACAGTGTTGGCCGAGCAGGCACTTATATTACTTTGAGAACATTATAACAGATCGGATCAAACATAGAAGGTGGGCAGGATCTTTGTAGTCAGAAAAATAAATACTTACAATATTATAAAAGAAAAAGGACATTAAAAATACAGTGTCTAAGACCAAAATACTTTGAAATACGGCATAACAGTATTAATAACTTATGTACCATTCATGCCTTATGTATTTCAGAGTGCTTTCGCACCCATTGTCTCATTCGCTTTTTATAATAACCCCGTAGGGCAAGTATCATTAATTCCATTTTACAACTGAGACTCAGGAGATAACTGTCTTCCCCAAAGACAGCTCTATACATCTCCATGGACGGTAAAGTCCTCATGCTAAGCACCCAGCATAGGTTACCTCATTTAATATTTGCATTAATACTATGAACTAGATATGTATGCCCATTTTACAGATGAATGAACTGAGTCCTGAAAGGTTAAGGGACTTGCCCAGAGCCACACAGTTAGAAAGTGGCAGAGCTGAGATTTGAACTTGACTCCATTTCTTAACCATTAATTCTGCCTCCGCGACTACAAAGTGATCATAACTGGCAGAGACTACTCTTAAAAACCCCATTGTCTGATATGGAAAGATAGCAGTTTATTTTGCCTGTAAGAAACTAAAAATTAAATGAATATCTGTCTGCAGATAAAGTGGCAAGTAATAGACTCATTGCTAGAGATAAGAACACTGTCTGGGAAAGCTTACATGATAGGAGGGACTACAGCAAGCATTTTCCAGGGCAGTGGTCTTCCCACTGCTCCACACTGGCCTTGTCACCCATATTTTAATCTAGGTTCTGCAAATTCCCTATAAGAGTCTTGCATGGCCTCATGTGCCCATTGGGTACCCAACAAATGCTAACTAGTTTTAAAGTACTATTTCCCCAAGTGCCCCCTTCCTTTCTTATATTTTAGTAAACCACTCATTCAACATATATTTTGTAAGCATATGCAGTGTTCTTACATTGTATTGGTTTGGTGCAGGAGTTTCGAATTTGAGGCCTTTCGCAAAGTTTGGCAACTGGAACATGCTGGAACAGGAATTACTGAAGTCTTTCTTCGAAACAAAGCACGACGGGAGAGTGTATGCATTTGCTGCGGGATATTTAGAAATGACGGTGTCCAATCGGGCACGCTGCGAGGAGAAACCAGAGGAATCAGCATTGTCACGTCACCTGTGGCTCCAAAGGACAGACGCCAAAGAGACGGTGCCCAACAGCAGGTCTAAGAGCATTTCATAAAAGACGAAGCTCTAGCAGTAACTATAATAAACTGACCTCAGGCTTTGAGGATTCCCTCTCGGAAAACTCAAGTTCCGACCTGTTTTAACTTCTGTAAACTCAAGTTACTCATCTTATGTTTGGGACTTGGCATCAATAATTTCACCATAAACACATTTTCACCCAATCCTGTTTCAAGCCACTTACACGTGACTCATCATCAGCTGTTGGGGCATTTACATGATGGAAGCTTTAGACTTTCTTCCATCCTAGGCTTTCTTTCTACTCAGAAGGAAACAGCACATCTTATTTCCAAGGTTAAATGATCTGAATAACAAGTTGGCCTCTTATGTCTTCTAGGTACAAGGCTCCATAATTACTGATTTCATAAAACCCTACAGTAATTTTGCTGTTTCAACAGAACCAATTCTGTTTCTTCCAGAAAGCCACAATAAACTACTTTTAGTTCAAAAAACAAACAGAATCAATGTTTGCCAAAGGAAAAGGGTCAAAAGCCACAGAAACGAGGTGATAACATCACTTTACCCTGGGACAGTATGGCAAGTATTAGAGTCTGATAAAACCAGGTATTTCTCATTGTTTTATGGTTAAGAGCTTGGGAACATTGCCCTGGGTTTCCTCAGCTTGAGAAGGGTCAATAACTACCCAGCACAGAAAGGGGGGAGGCTGTGGGAAGGCGCCAGTGCCTCCCCCAAGTCCTCACTCTATATTTGGAGGCAATGCTCTCAACATCTGGTTTATGGGCCACCACAGTGCATGGGTGGATGTGCCGCCAGGAGCAGGAGGGTTCTTGTCCAGAATCTCAGCTGTTCGGAATCTATGCTGGTTTGAGTCCTACCTCTGCCTTCTCCAGACTGTGTGGACTCATTGATGTTCCCAGAAGTAAGGCCGCCCCAGCCTTGTACTCACTCTGCCTTTGCATTTGGGGCAATGGCTAACTGAGCGGTTTTCATGGGTCGTTGTGTCTAATCCTCATGGCAGCCCTGGGTAGCAGATATGACAGTTATCCTCACACGCGAGGAAACTGAACTTCCTCAGCTAGTCAAGTGGTGGAACCAACCTTCTTCCCCCGGCAACCTGCCTCCACGATGTGACATGGATCAGATTTCCAGTATGAAGAGGAATGGGTCCAGGACAGGATGAGCGGCTGACAAAGGACTATGGGGGGCTCTAGTTCAAGACGAATACTACCCTGTATCTCCTCTGCCCCGTGGTCTAGGCGCACCTTTGCTCTTTCTTTTGACTTCCATGGAAGAAGGGTGATGAGGTCAAACCTTCCTCGGTGGTGCCATTTGAGCCACTAGACAGAGTGGGCAAACATGTTTTTCTAAAGCACCATTTCCCAATGTGTGTTCCTTGGAGTGCCAGCTCTCTAAGATAAGGTGGTGTTGGTGGTGGCGGCAGTTGGGGGAGAGCTTCAGAGGCAAATTACATTTGAGAAGTCTCATACCATGGTCCCATTGTGAGGATTCATAATATACTTTGGCACAGTAAATGCTCTGAGACCGTCTGCAATAAAGAAACCTGCGTAGGCTTTCTCAAATTTACTGGGTCATAGAACCTTTTTGGCCTAGAAAACCTACTCACATACATTTTGGGGGAAATTGTACTAAAAATCTCCAATCAGAAGCACCGTTTCGTGAAGCACTGTAATAGAATTTGTCTCAGTGTACAGCTGACGTAACACTCACTCACCACCCTCCCTACCCCCTTGGCTTTCTTTTAATTGCCTGGCCTGTGGTCAATCTGGCCACACACTGCATTTATGAACCTCTCTCCAGCACATACTGACTTTTCCAGATCCACTCCTGACACCATGCAAATGTAGAAAGGCCATCAAAGTCTCCTTCCACCTGCCTCATTTGCCTCCCTTGTCTGTCCTGTGAATAATTGGGGAACAAAGACTCGGGATGCATTAATGAAGCTTATATAATTTGGACTTAGAGAGATGACAGGTCCTCTCAAAAGGTTGGGTGTAGCTGTTCCAATAGTCATCAGGAAGTTTCTCAAGTTTATAGACCCACAGAGTTTTTTGGTCAGCCTCGCCCACAGTCACCCTCCTCCTGGTCACGCCAGTGTAAGGCACGGTTGTCTCTGATGAGGGCTACTTTTAACTCCCTCGGCGTCTTCAGATCCAGAAGTGGAGGAGGTGCTAAAAGTGAAAGTCACTAACAGAGGGTGTAAGGATGAAATTCACATCCAGCTCAGAAAGGAACCAAGTAAGATGTGGGGAACCTCCTGACAGATCTCCATCAACCACTTAGGCCCCTGCCCAAGGATACAGAAACTTAAGTGCTTATAAGCACAAATATAAATTCTCACATCCATCAAGGAGGGGAGAGGAAGCCTGAACAACTCATTGTCTGCCTTGTTTTGGGCTTGGCCTGAAATTTTTAAAGACCCAAGAGGCCTGATTTGATTCTGTAATACTCAGGTCTTCACTTGGGCCCAGTCCCCTCTGGACAGCGCAGGCTCGTCCTGGGGGAAGTTACTGCACGTAGAGCCTGGCAGGGAATCGACTGCGTGGTGTGCTCTGATTCAGCCCCTTCTTTGGCACCAAGTAGAAATGGGCAGTGCCACTATTTGGAAAAAAGTTCACGGAGACAAAACCTAGGTGTTGCAGGAAGGGTTGTTTGTGACTCAGGTGGTAACAATCATAACATTTAGCATGTTTACAAGGCTCTGCAGTTTCAAAGCGTTTTTCACTCATTGCAGGGTTAACATGCTCAGAGCCTCCAGGGAGTCTCCACTTCATGAGGCAACTGGAACACAGGAGGGTAATGTGCTTGAGGTCACATCGGGAATCCACAGCTGAGTCAGGATTAGGTCTTAAGTCTTGTCACCTGTGCCAGGACATTGTAAGACAAGGCGCTTCTTTCGCTGATTGTCTTTGAGTCTACTCCCAGGGCTTGGGGCAGAAAACAAGGTAGAGGTGCGGTTGCTCGGTGAATTCACGGGGGCATGTGCAGCCTCAGCTTCTTTGCTACTGGGGAGACGGCTCCAGAGTCGGTTCTCTCCTTGAGGATACAACTCTGCCAAACCCGAATTCCAATAAGCGGCCGCATTCAGTGTGCCTTAAATGGTTTCTTTGTGTGATGTTTTTTTAAAAAAACAGAAATCAATTCCAATGTTAGGCATCATAATACATTTTTGCAAGAGATTATTACAACTTTTAAAGGGACAGATGGCATATGTGTTTTGTTAATGCTGGAGTTTGGGTTTGCTTTCTGTTTTACTTTTTTGTACCTCAGCCAGTCTTACCCTAGTTTGACCCTTTGCCCTTGCTAAAACTATTTTTTTCTTGTCAATTTATAAATATTCAAATAAAAACTGTCTTCACCCAAGCCTGGTTAGGGACATTGACACTTCAGATACAGGGAGTCCCCCCAAAAATGTGTACACACTTTGAGTAATTATTAATTCCAATGGGTTAAATCTGAAAAGAAAGCAGCAGGAGTTGAGCTATCAGCTGTTAAAGTGTGTACACATTTTGGGGGGACACCCTGTGTACTTGACTGTCAGAGCCCTCCACAAAGATAAAGAGCCACATCTTACAAAGAAGAGAAAGAGGGAGATCGCTAAATTCCAGGCCTGCTGCCTGCTCTCTTTTGATCCCATCAGATTTCTCAATAATTTGAAGAACCCAATCAGACCCTAAGCAGTGTAAAACAGCATATTGGGGCGAGATGTCTAATAATAACTTTTTCCTGGCATGCCTAAAACTCTCAGGAAGACATTTGCTTAGTCTACTCCATGATGACAAAATTGGTTTGGGGTGACCAGGTTCTGAATATTCCTCTAGCTTCTCCTTCCACTTTGGGAACGTGTAGCGACGGGGGGGAAAGGTTAAAGGCACAGGCTCCAATTTACCTACATGAACTTTGAGGAGACGGTTTCTCTCCTAATTAGAACCACGGACCTTTGGAGAGAAGGGACCAGATGTCCAATATGTGATTATGCAACGAAGGGAGGAAATGGCTGGTCAGTTAGCGCCCACACTCAAGAGAAGGGGTTCTCACCGTGGAGGGAAAAGCACACGTCCCTTTCTTAGATAACGAGACACTGTTGGACACTGGAGACTGGTGAATGACGTTGTAGAACCCAGGGCCTGGGATGTCATCCTGCAAGGGAAGAGCACCTGGCGTTATCAGGATACATTCAGTCCCACTGCGCTTTTCCACCAGCTTCACATCCATTAACGCTAAGCCTCACCATGATCCGCCGGGGCAGGTGCCACCGCCGCTTCCCGGATGTCTGCGTGGCTCTGCCATCTCCTAACTTGCCCAGTCGGTCACCGAGTGGGGGGCTAGAACCCCGACGCGGGCCTGGGACCCCCAAAGCCCTTGCTCTCCCTGCTCACTCTGTGCCGTTCCGCACTCCGGAAGAATGCTGCTGTTTGTCACGCCATTGGAGAAATGGGCATAAAATGGGAAATTAAGTGTGGCTGATATTCAGGCCAGTGCACATCGGTTGGGTAAGCCAAGCCCACGGGGAGGGCAGGGTGACCGATTTCAAGTTCACCACACCCCACCTGACTCAGCTTCTTCCTCAGCCTTTCAGGGGAGAAATCCGGGAGTGTTTCTGTTTATAAAGCAAAATGAAACAAAAACAACCTTCATCCCAAACGGGACCGTTTCTAAAACGAGGCGGGCGCACGGGGCTCAGGGGCTAGACGATGCAGGTGTGTTAGAGGGGAGTAAACAAAAGTTTGACTCTGCTGCAGCCGCTAATTGGACTTTCGTCTCCTTTCCCATGCTAGTTACCAGGGGAGGTAAATGTTGACAGAAGTTGGCCAAGCAAGAAGCATGAAATGATAAGGATGCACCTCTGTCTCTGTTTACTGGGTGCCTTCTTGGTGCCAGGAGCTTTGCCAGTGCGGAAGGGATCACTGCCCTCATTGAAGAGAGACAGAGGCATGCAGAGGATAATTTCCTACGGCCCCGATGCCCTGAGAGGCAGCACCTGAATTCAGCACAGAGAGCATGGTGTACACAAGTCCATTTTAAGGAAAGTGAGGCCAGAGACACTGGGTCCACAGCTATTAAGTGACGAGTCCAGAGCTTGCTCTCTCCAACCTCTGCCACCCAGGCTCACCCTGTCTCCACCATCTCTACTACCTTCCTTGGGGCAGAAAGCTTAAGGTGTCATCAGGGCCAGTGAGGACTTTCCATTCTGGCCCAAGAAGTGCGTGATTATGGTTTAATATAACAGACAGGTCATCGGTGCTATTAACAGGCTCTTCTGTGCTGGATTTTAAACACAGGGAATCCTTTGAGCCTTACGGGGGGCGGGGGGGCAGGGGAGCCGATTCCTGCTTTGTAGATGAGGGTGATCTCTGGTGGACAGGGAGGAGCTGACTGCCAAGGGGAGTGAGGCCGGCCATGAAAGGTGCAGCCCAACCAGCTGCACGAGCACCACAGGCCAAGGGCAGGAGAACCCTGGCATGTGGGTTGCAGATTCGAGGCGCTGCAGGGAAATAGGGAAGAGTTTTTTCTAGGGGGTGTACACAGGCCCAGCATTTATTTATTGAGTGGTTACTGTGTTCTGAGTACTTTACATACACAAACTCATTTAATCCCCATTTGAAAGATGAGAAGACAGGGCCCAGGTCACAGAGCCAGTAACTGTCAGAGCCAGAATTTGAACCCAGGCAGTGTGAGTATAGAGTCTACTTTTCACCAGTAAATGTGTAAGATAAAAGAAAAAAGTTCCATTGGGTTATGAATCAGGAATTGTTGTTGTCAATGCTGCTACTAGTTAGGTGACCTTGAGCCAGGTAGCTCTCTAGACCTAAATTTCCTCATTTGTAAATCAAAGATGTTAGACTAAATGTCTTTGGGTGCCTTTTAGCTTTCAGTCTCTAAACAAGGGAAAGCTCAAATAGGAAATGCAACTGTGACTCTTCTAGGTTTAAAGAGTGACTAGCAGTCCAGCCAGTGTGGCTCAGCAGTTGAGCATCAACCTATGATCCAGGAGATCGCAGTTCGATTCCTGGTCGGGGCTCATGCCTGGGTTTCGGGCTTGATCCCCAGTGGGGGGCGTGCAGGAGGCAGCCGATCAATGACTCTCTCATCATTGATGTTTATCTCTCTCTCTCTCCCCCTCTCCCTACCTCTCTCTGAAATCCATTAAGATAATATTAAAAATATACATAAATTAATTAAATTAAATTTTAAAAGAGTGACTAGCGAAGATGCACATTTCTACCCAGCCTATTGTCACACTCTCAACATGGCCATCAGCTCGCATGAATTTCCTGGGCACCTGTATGTGTCTGAGGAGCTGAGGTTGCCAGATAAAATACAAGACCTGCAAGGCTGCCCAATTAAATCTGAATTTCAGATAAACAACCAAAAGCTATTTCAGTGTAAGTATGCCCCATGCACTAGTTGAGACATAATTATATTAAAATAGTTTTTATTTATCTGAAATTCTAAAATTAACTAGGAATCCTATACTTTTATTTGCTAAATCTGGCAACCCTACTGGACCTTAATCACATTTTAATTCTGCCATGTCGCAAACTGGTTTGAGTCCAGGCCAAATAAGAAGAGGAGTGTCCCTCATAGCCTGGAAGGGAAAGTGCGGCCTGTTTGCTCTTAATGAATGTCCAAGATGAGTCCTCCAGGCAGCAAGTATGCTGGCACTGGCCAGTGGCAGCCTGTGAGGGCGACTGTTAACAATTCAGGAATGAGAGTGTTTACACCAAAGAAATCAGCAAATGCTACATACATTAGAGCTTTTCTTGGTGGAGGGGAGAGCTGGTTTACCAGCACACCCCTTGCTACCTTCAGGTGACACCCATGTAGGCGTCTAAGCTACTCGAAGGGAAATCTCCAGCTGCAGAGAATTAAAGCCCTCTCCTGTAACTGCAAGAGGTGGTGGGTGGCTCTCTGGCAGGTCAATAAAAATGCAGACCTTTCACCTCGGGGATATCAGTTCATGCAACTAACGTTGCGTAACTTGGACGAGTTGAGGTATCTCAGAACACAACCTGCAAAGCAAGAGTTCAACTTGCCACTGGTGTGAGCTTAGCCGCCCCTGAGTTTCTTGGCCACGACTACCCCCGAGGGGGGAAAAAACAAATAAGCAAATAAAAGTGGGTGTGGGGAGAGAAGGGATGAGCTCTGCTGCCTGCCTGTTGAGCGTTCTGCTGAAAGCCCAGCACCAGGTGTTATTCTTGTTGTCTCCTGGGCCTGCCCCCCAGGGTGCCCATTGAACCAGTCGGTGTGTGTAGAGAGGTTACAGCAGTGCCTGTGTGTGTAGCCACTGTCATCATTATCACTACTCTGTGCATTGCCCACAACAGTCTCAATGGAGCCAGGACCTCCCCTTAAGCTTTACAGACCTTCAGAGTGGCACTGAGCAAGAAGGGATGCTGGGCTGATGTGCTCCCGTCCCCCACCAAATACACATCTGGCTGACGTTTGATTGAAATGTGATTTGAGGGCTCATTGGAAGGATTAAAGTCCCAAACAGGCAGCCTCTGCATGTGCCAAGGGTGGGACACAGACCTACATTCACTTGACCTTGGGACAGGTTTAGAGAGGGAGGAGAGGAGGGGAAGAGACGGGGCAGGGCACTTAGCTCCTCGCCACAGAGATCTCCAGAGGTTAGGATAGGGCTTAATGTCCCACAGCCTGGAGCCCGGGACACCTGCACACAGCCTGGATTTTCTAGTCCTGATTTCATAGATTCTGTCCAATTAATACTTTCAGGCTTGTCAAATCCACGTTTGTCCAACTGTTTCTTGGCTGGAAAAATGTGGTCTCTGTTGGATCGCTGGCTAAAGACCACGCTAGAGCTGCTTTTTGACTCGTCAAAGAGGTTCACCTTGCTTTGCTGCTTCTCAGGATTGAACAAGATGAATGAAAACCAGGAGTTTGCTAACGGCAAGCGGTACATAACAGGAAGAGGGCATGCCCGAGGTGGAAACAGAGCCCTGTCCTATGGCCAATCCATTGGCAAAACCACACATGAATCTGGGGTCCCTGGGGGAGCAATTTCCCTTCACAAATGCCTCTAGTCTTAGGGTCTCAAACAATATGTCCAGCCACTGAAGCCCCTCCAGTTCACACTCTCTACAACTCTGAGAACTGCCCCTTATAAGATGCCCTTCCTCCTTTCTCTCCAGCCACCCCCCTTCCTGCCCTCCCCCCCTTACACTTAGGCGTAGCATCAAAGTTGTCACACCTTTGATCTCAGGAGAAAAGGGAGAGGCATTGAGAGAGTGCAAGCACTCCAAACAATACCACTTTTTTGTTCAGAATGGGGGAGGTTGTCAGAAACGAAATGTCCCTGGGAGCCTGAAGGGGAGCACCCAGGAAAACTAGGGTGACTTTCCCTGAAGAGAGTGTTTCTTAGTCACCCAGGTGAAGAGTAAGTGTGGGGAAAGGAAGGGCAGCTGGGATAACTGGCCACCCCAGCAGATGGAAACGGGGCCCAGGTGTCTGCCCATTGCTGGTCTGGCCAAGTTGGAAACACAGTCAGACAGGAGAAGTTAAGGCACATTTTCATGGTCTGTGTTAAATCGGCCATCTCTACGAGTGTCATGCTCCTCTTTTCCAGAGCCCTTCACTTCCTTAAATCTGGTATCAGCCTACCAGCAGTTCCCTGAAATCCCAAGTGGGATACGGACAAAAGTTCAATTCCACAGACTTATATTGAAACCTGCTGTGGGCCAGGGCCTGAGATAAGGTTCGAGGTCACAGGCACAACCAGCACGCAGCTCAGCAGTCCCGGGAGTGGGACAAAGGAGACACAGCCAAACACTGCAGCTTGGATGGGATGTGTCCCTGTGACTGAATGAGATATGCAGAGACTAGAATGCAGGTCATTCATTCAGTCCACTTTTGAGGGGCTTTGGGAAAGAACAGCCATTGTTGCTCTCCAAGGAGCTCCCAGGCAGGTAGAGATAAGATGTGCACACCCATTACCATCAGGCCCAGCAGAGGGAGGTCAGGGACATTAGACTGGCCCTGGGAGTGCAGAGGTGGGTGTGCCTGCCTGTACCCAGGGGAGACGCAGGGATACAGTGTCTGGAAACCAGGAGCTGCTGCCTGGGTGCTTCCTCACTCTGCCTGACCCTGGCTGCACAAGTTACTTCACCCTCTCTTTGTGTCTCGGGGTCATTATCTGAAGAGTAGGAATAATGATGGGATTTAGCTCACAGGCAATTATGGGAATTAAGTGAATTAATGAATGCAAAGATCTTCCAGGGGTGCCTGGCATGCTGGCAGTGCCAGCCAGTGCCTGCAATTTCCAGGAATGCGTCCTGCAGACCCTTGGGAAGGGTGCTGGTGACTGACATGGAGAAGTCAGGCTCCTAGACCAGGAAGGTCAGGCAGACCCTGCTGTGTGGTCCAGACAAGCAACTGAGCGCACATTTGGGATAATTTCCCTTTGTACATGGTCTGTGCCAACTGAGCTTCTTTTCACTGAAATATCCCTGACATGTAAAATCCCCCCGGTCCAGTGCCTTCTCAAGTTAGTAAGTGAACAGTGTTAACTTTGTACAGTTTCACCACAAATTAAACACTGGCCTGCTTACCATTGAGAGGGTAGATTTACTGTCAGGCTATGTATGAAATTAACATGTAGTGTTAAACTGTGCCCATCCAGAGGATATGGTGCCCATGCCCTACCACTGTTCATTTATTTGAGCCTGGAGGGGTCAATCAGGTTTAGAAACATAGAGCAGTAATCCCTGGAAAGGGCCTATGCATTTTTACAACCTTATTTTTAAGATGAGGAAACGGGGATACAAAGGCATCAAGTGGGTGTCCTTCATGTTACACCGCTTGGGAAACAATAACCACAGTGCAGGGTAAAACTGGGACAGAAGAGGGGAGGTGGGGGAAGAAAGTGCCCATTGGGCTACTGGGCTACGCTCTGTCTCAGACCAGGCATGTCTCTTCATGTGTGAGAGTCACCAGAACATCTGTAAACAACTGTAAAATGTTCGGGGAAGCAGACTTCATTTCTAGCAGCCAGAACTGCCCGTCCAGAGATGGAGCTCCGTGAAGGATTCCTCGTACCCAGCAGTCAGATTCTTATGAGGGATGGGAGCTGGGCAGCAAGGCCTTGGCGTTTCCTACAAAGTTACGCTGATAAGGTAAGTGCACGTTTCAAAGGGCCCCAGTGTCAGATGTGCTAAGTGGGTCACAGAATTAATTTGAGGCCACATCCAAGTTATGAGATCAGGCTTAGGGTGTGTGCGAGTAGTGTTTGAAGAAGGGTGGTGAGACACTGAGTTTTCAAATCTGTTTTTAATTCCTGTTGCCTCACTAAATTACTGGGTGATGCTACATGAGATCCTTAACTTCTCAATGCCCATTTCCCTCAGGAAAAATTTGAACAATGAGCATGGAACAAGACCTTTTTTCTTTCCTGTTTTTATAGCTTGAAGAACCTAATAAAATTATAGAACCCAAATTTTATGTTTCCGATGAGAAAACTGAAGCCCAGAAAAGTCCAGCGACTAAAGGCACACAAGCCAGTAACAGAGCAGGACATAGGAAACCTGGTTTAGGGAGTCCTTGCCCTTCCCACAAAATTCCATACTTATTTACCAAATGCTTTCAAACACTTAGGTGAAAGTTTTCACATTGTCAGACCAATGCAGCCACATTTGAAAAGTACGAATCGAATTTCTGAGCTATTTCTCTCTATATTTGATGTTGCCTATAGCTTTGGCTGGCTGTCACCTTGGTTCCTTCAGCAGAAAATTTTCTGAAAGCCAAGAGTAATTTAAGATGCTGACTTTAAAAGCCAGCCCACTCCATTTCTGTCTTTGTCTTCAGCACTAGGTCACGCAGAATGGAGCCTTGCCCGCATTACTTGGCGTCTTCCTCTATCTTGAGCTTAGTCTGTTTTGCTAAGTCCTTTACAGAAACATACTCTCTGACTTTCATAGATCACATTTATGGCTTTGCAGGCCACAAAGGGAGGTATGGTGCAGTGTGTGGAAAGAGCATGAGGCTGCGGAATGAGCTAGACCTAGGTTTGAGGTCTAATTCTTTCAACATTGATTCAGCAAATATTTACGTAGGGCCTCTTATGTGCCAAACCCTGCATTGTGTGACCTTGGGCGGGTCATTGAACTTCTCTAAGCCTCGGTTTCCTCTTCTGGTAAAATAATAAACCCTTCCCTTTAGCATTGTTCTGAGGATTAGAGATGTGGTCTAAAAATGATTTCACCCATAGTAGGGATCAGTGAATGGAGGCTGCTATTATTTTTATTGGAGGCTGGACTGCAAATATCCTACAGATGGATAATATATTATCACTAAGTTTACAAATGGGAAACCAGACAAAAAAGAGACAGATGGACAGGTAAAACAGAGAAACTAGAGAGAGACGAGAGAAAGCTCCTAAGCAAATATCTTATTTATCATCTTTGGGGAAAACCTCCAAGAAATTAAATGTGTGTGTGTGTGTGTGTGTGTGTGTGTGTGAGTGTGTCTCACACACACTATATTCTTTATTATTTGCTTTCTTAGAATCCTAAAATACCAGAAGTGGAAGGAACCTAAATGTTTTCTAGTTCAGCATTCTTGTTTACAAAGAAGGAACAGGCAAGGGGCAAAGGAGCTGGCCAGGGCCCCTCGGCTCCTTCCTGACCCACGTGCATGCATCTGGGACCTGGATCTCATTCCCGCTCCACCGTCTTGGCAAGGTGGTAAAATGAAAAGCATTTTTAGAATGCAGCAAAAGGTAACCGAGATGATGATTACTCCAAAAGAATGTTATTCTAAAAGTCTCAGTTAAACGAATGAGGGGATAAAGATTTTAAAAGACACACAAAACGTTTGCGAGTTGTTTGCGCCCCCTGCTGGTGAGAGAGGAGAAGGTGAGGCCCCTGAGCCTTGAGCAGTTGAAATCCCCAGGGAGGTGAGGAGCCTTCAGGAGCCAAGCAGAACCTTTCCAGATCAAAGAGGAAAAGAGACACAGATAGTTGGGGGAGTTAGTGAGAATGGAGAACATACAGGAACAGTAATAACACATTGTTAAAAGAAGTCTAAAAAGGAGGGGGCCCTCATCACAAAGGTCATTCAAAATTTATTGGACTCTTAATTTCCCTTTTATGTTATTTGAAGAAAGCCTTGTTATTTCTTTTCATGTTATAAGGAGTGAGGCTGGGGGAGAAAGAGGAAAAGATTTTTACCTTTTACTTATATCCCTGGGAGTTTTTTAATGTTCTATTTCTATAATAATTTAAAAAATACGTTTCTTATAAAAAAATTTTTTTGATTCAGTGTAGCACCATCTGGACATGCTGTTTTCCCCTTGATTTAATAACTTTCTAGCTCACTCTTTCTTTTAAAAAAAGCTCTTAAATTTTTTTACTTACAATATTATTTTGCATTGGTTTCAGGTGTACAGCATAGTGGTTAGACAATCATATACTTTACAAAGTGCCCCCCCGCCCTGGGTATTCCCATAGCCCACCTGGCACCGTACATAATTATCGCAATGTTATTGACTATATTCCCTATGCTGAACTTTACATCCCTGGGACTATTTTGTAACCGCCAATTGTACTTCTTAATCCCTTCATCACCTCTTTCACCCAGTCCCCCAACCCCCTGCCCTCTGGTCACCACCAGTTGGCTGTCTCTGTCTTTAAGACTATTTCAGGTCATTTTTACAATCCAGAGCACAGTTGGAGAGGCTGCTGTGGCTCCTTGGATAACACTGCCCTCTACTGGCTGCTTGGTTAACACCGCCCTCTACTGGTCACAGGGACAGACGCACCAGCCAGACTTACCTGCCTGTCCATGAGGCTAAAAATCCAGAAAAAAAAGTAAAGCATCTCTAAGACAATGTCGTTACCTTTTTATGATAAAATCTCTTGGCTTGACTGTTAAATCCTTTTTTTTCTGATTCTGAAAATTTCGCAGACTGATATTTATAAGGAATGCTGGATTGTGTTGGATATGCAGCGGTAAAACCTAAACAACAAAAATAAAACAAAATGTAGCACCGAACAAAGAACTAGCAAATGCAGAAAACACAGAGCTGTATAGTAACATTTCATCTGAAATGGAATAGGAGAGAACCTTGCCTTTTGACAAGAGATAAACACAAAGCTGGATTTTTAAAAAACTATTCCCCGCTTTATTTTCTTTCCCTCTTGGTGATTTATTGGGATTTCCCCCTCTAGCTCTAAAAACTAGTGAGACTTGGTAACACAATGGAACTGAACTGTCCCAGGGAAGGGGGAGGATCTGACAGGGAAGGTGGACACAAAGCCAACTGGACACAAAACCATCACTCATCTACAGCCCAGAGTCATACATCAGCAAAGCGCCATAAAGATCCAGAGAGGCAGGGAAATCCCAGAGTGGGGCTTTCACTTTTCAGGGAAAATCATCATTTATAGGAAATCAAGTTAAATTTTTATACATCTGAGTTGTGATGTATAAATGATATATGAAATCTCCCTTTTCCCTCCTTCCACTCCCCGCATGTGGGAGAATGGCAACAGTATTGATTCCTCAGGCAGCATCTGTCTGCACACCCGCTGATTACAGCCCCTGGATGTGTGTGTGGCATCATCAGTCTTGGCATCCAAGCCAAATTTGGTGGGGACGGGGGTCCATTCTGACTGCCACATGTCCACTGCAGTGAGCCAAGTGTTATCTCAATAGCGGTGTCCTCACCCACAGAGGGAAAATGTGTGCCATAGTGGAAAAGCACAACCAAGAGAAGGAAGAAGGGATGTGTTAGGGAGGGGGCGAGGCTAACACATGACAACTGTCTTTAAGGCCCATTTCTTAGTCTCCAAATTTTTGAGAAAAAAACCCTGTTTTTCAGAGAGGAAAGCCCAATTGCCAACAGGGGCCCCTTCAAGAGGTACTATTACCAACAAGCTTTACAGATGGGGAAACTGAGGCTTAGGATTAGGTTGCTCATGTAAATCTCACAGCAACACTTAATAGTGCAACATCTGAGGTTCAAACACAGTTTGTCTGATGAGCTCAGGCTCTTAAACTCTAAGCTGTGCTCCCTCTTCCTCAGCCTGGCTCATAAAGACTCAATAAACAAATGAATGAAATGATGGGGAGGGGGGCATTCTAGCCGAATTTTCCTGGGTTGATTTTGCCGATGGCAGATTTCTTCTTTTCCTACCATCTCCCCTCCCTCCCCATTTAAATAGGTAGATGGTTATGTATTTTTTCTTTAAGGGAGCTAGGCAGCAAATCAGAAAACAGTAGATGCAAGGCTTCCTAGCTTTGTTTCTAAAAGCCCAAGTCAGTAGAATAACAGAGTTTGCAGAGAAGGCAGTAAAGAAAGGGGGGTTATTTTTTTTTAAAGGGGAGGACATTCCCCTGAAGGAAGGAAAGGTTTGTCCTTGACTAAAAAGGAGATGAAACACTTTGGCTTCTGGCTGTGGTGGAATGGCATGTATCAAAGAAACACTCTATGCGAACCACCTAAAAATGGGATTTTTATAAAGCACTCTGGATAACACCTTAAACTTCCAACCAAAATGGGCCTGGATTTGCCCTCCTAACTGAAAAAAAAAAAAAAAAAAGTTAACAATGGACAAAAAATATGAAACAATGATGTTCAAGACACTGGACATCAAGCAACAAAGGCTAGGGATCCCTGGAGATGGGAAACATTTAGGATTTGCAATAAGACTGCCCCTAGCTTACGGCTTACTGGAGAAGTTTCCAGGCCACAGCACAGGAAGAAGGAACACAGGTAGAGCCTGGCGGTCTTCCTGAGTTGAGGAAATGGATCTGAGGGCCCAGGAAGGTCAGATGGCTAGACTTCACGGGACGCAGAACCAGAAAAGAGTGACACAGAGAGAGAGCTCCGGGGATGTGCATGGTTCCCCCTTGAGCTGTGTCCTGAGTATTGGTCATCACATACATAGGAGAAAACTACCCAAGGCTGGGGAGAGAATCAACTGAAAGAATTAGGGTGGATAATACCTGAAGTGCATACTGGGCCAGCAATAGTTCTTGTTCCCACAAGTCAGAATGGAAAACCTCATAATTCATAGGACCTAGAGTAGTGTATGCAGAAGGGTTTTGCCTCAGAAACAGGGTGAAATTATCCTTAGGGTAAATGCTGCTCTGGTTCCAAAGAAAAAACGCTCAAAAGTGAGACTTCAAAAGATCAAACTGTTTCCAAGTAACTTAAGGACACCTCAGAACAAAGCACAAGAACTGATAGGACTACAAAAAAATAGAGACCCAGTTCAAATACCTGGCATCCAATGGAAACGTCATGGGCATGCAAAGAAGGAAGAAGAGACAATTTATAACAAGGAGAAATAACCAAAACCAACTCAAGGGATACAGATGAGAATGACAAGAGTATTATAATCGCTATAATAACCGTATTTGATAAGTTCAAGAAGCTAGAGAAAAGCTTAACATATATTAAGTAGGGGCATGGAATATATAAAAATGATCCAAATCAAACTTCTATAGATGAAAACTGAGACATCTGAGATTTAAAAATACACCAGATGAGACTAACAGTAGCCTAGACACTGCAGGGTTGGTGGGGGGAGGGGGTGAAGACTAGTAAACTTGAAGATATAGAAATAGAAACTATCCAAAATAAAACACAGAGAGAAAGGATTAAAAAATATAGAGCATCAGTGAGCTACGTGACAACTTCCAGGAGGCTAATATACACACAATTAGGCTCTCCAAAGAAGAGATGTGGGGAAAGGGGAAAAATTAAAAATTAAAAATTTTCAAATTGGTTAAAAACTATAGGCCCCAGATCCAAGAAAGTAAATGAACTTCAAGCACATGAAACAAGAATGAAACCATATCCGTGGCACATAAAATAATCCAATTTTTAAGTGATAAAGAGAAAAATCTTAAAATCAGGCAGACACACACACACACACACACACACACACACACACACAAAAAGACATGTTATATACAAAGGGAACAAACAGAGACAGCAGACTACCATTGGAAATAATATGTTTAAGGTAAGAGAAGAAAAAAACAACTGTCACCCTAGAATCCTGTACCCAGTAAAATACCTTTCAAAAACAAAAGCAAAAACTTCTAAATATACACGAAAGCTGAAAGAGCTGATCACCAGCAAACTGGAACGATAAGAAATGTGAAAGGACGTCCTTGAGGCAGAAGATAAATGACACCAGTTGGAAATCTGTATCTACATGAAGGAATAGAGAGCTCTGGAAATAGTAAATGTGTGGGTAAATATAAAATATAGAATTGTGAATATAAATGGATACCTTTAGACATAAATATAAAATTTAAGTCCTCCCCACAAAGACATCTGTTATTAAATTCACTAGACCTCTCTGTACTTGGTTGACAATTCTGGAATACTTTTTGCGAGCCTGTTGGTCTTTTCGTGCAGAGTTGTCCATCTTAGTAAAGTTCTGTGATGTGTTTCATTTGTTTGATGAAAAACTCTACTACATGTTCTTCCAAGCACCTGAAACAGCAAAATACAGCATTTGTAGGGATCATTTCACATTTTTTAAAATTATGTTGATTGAATTCTGTTCTCTCTGCAAGATAGACTAAGAAATCCTGTGGGTAGAGGCTGAGATTTACCAGAATCTAGGACCTCAAGTCACAAGCACGTTGCTCTCACTGCCTGTAGCAGGAACTTTGTGAGTGTTCATAGTTGATGTTGCTTCCAGAGCTGTCAAAGGCTTGAATTTTATAAATGTATCTTCACTGAGAAAACTCACATACGATACGTTATTCAGCAGTTCTACATGTACAATTCTAAATTTTGGCAAATGTTTACAATTGTGTTGAATGCCACTGCAATAAAGATATAAATATATCCAGCAGCCCAAAACATTTTCTGTATTTCTTTGCAGTCAACATCCTCCCAACCCTGGCATCTGTCAACCGCCGCTCTTTCTGTCACAATAGTTGCCTTTTCTAGAATATCATATATATGTAATCATACAGTATGTACTGTTTTGTACCTGTCTTTTTTCACTTCGTGCAATGCTTTTGAGATTCTCCTGTGTTGTCACATGTATCAGTAGTTTGTTCCAGTTGCTACACATCCTCACTAACACTTGTCTGGTAAATCTGATTAATTTTAGTCATTCTAGTGGTTCTATGGTGATATCTCATTGTCATTTTCATTTGTACATTTTCATGTGCTTATTTGCAATTTGTTTACCTTCTTTGGTAAAGTATCTTTCTGTTCAAATCTTCTGCCCTTTTTTAAACAATTGAGAAACCTTATCATGGAGTTGTTAAAGTTTTTAATATATTCTGGATACAAGCCCTTTATCATATATATGTTTTGGAAATATTCTCTTCCAGTCTGAGGCTTGTCTTTTCATTTTGTTAATATTTGAGGCTGTCTTGAATTTTCACAGAATGCTAGGGTTCCCTAGAACTCAGTTTGAAAATTCTTGAGGCAGTTCATGGTTAGGTAGTTCTCACTGGTAGAAAGTCCCTGTCTGTATCAAAGCTGATCCCTCTCTCCCTCCCTTTGCCTCTCTCTCTCTCTCTCTCTCTCTCTCTCTCTCTCTCTCTCTCTCTCTCTATCTCTATCTCTATCTCTATCTCTATCTCTATCTCTCTTCACTCTCTCTAAAAAGCAATGGGGGAAAAAAGTATCCTCAGGTGAGGATTTAAAATAATAAAATATAAAGTAAATAATAAAATAAAATAAAATGCACACCACAGCCTGTAGTCTTTTGTTAAGCTTGTTTGTTATATACATATGTGTGCTGCATTTCTGACCCTGGTCAAAAAATTTGAAAGCCACTGTTCTATGCAACTATTCTTCGAGTATTTGGAGGCAGCTGTCATACCCCACCACCTACTGATGACTCCTCTTCTCCACAAGGGGCCTCTTCATCTTCTGCAATACCTCCTTACTGCATGGGATTGTCCCCCTCACTACAGTAGGCATCATCTTCTGGCCCTGTCACCGGATTCATCTGGGTTTCTGCTCAAACCTTAAGGGTGACTTCCTTGACCACTCAAAAAGCCCCACTCCATCTTTTTTTTAGCCCGGGACCCTGCCTTGATTTTCTCATAACATTTTTCACTACCCTACAGCATATTTTATGTGTATTTCTTTATGATCTCCCCCAATAGAATGTTCATCATGGAATCCCCAGTCTGTTTCCTGGCACATAGTAGTTACTCAATAAATATTTGTGGAATGAATGAGTGAATGCTCATTCACATTTTTGCAATAATGTATATAGATGTACTCATAATACAACTCTTTCCTTCAGGAACTATATTCTATAAAGAGTTACCTCGCATGACTACAGCTATAGGCATGTTTTCATTCTGCCTATGTTTCATTTCATTCTATGTTTTTTTAAAAAAAGCTTTATCATTTATGTTATAGTTATCATCACATATTTTATGCATTTATACATACGTTACTGTATAGGGTTTATCAGTATATAATAAACCATGTATACTCTTAGTTTATGGGGTTTGCATGAGTGGTTTTGACTGTTTTAAGATTTTTTATCCATTCAGTTATAATGCTACAGTACATCCTATTTTTTACATTTTTCAAAGCAGTCTCAGGTAAATAGCCCATTTGATATTTTTCATAAACTGAAAAAAAACATGTCAGAAACTTTCCCAGCCGGCTATGCCCACTAGGTTCCAATCTCACCCTTTCGTTTCACAGGCGGCTAACCTGAGGCGGGAGCAGGAAGGCTGCTGGCAGAGGGACGCCCGGGGAGCTAGGGTTGGGCGTTTGCACGCTCTCGGGGCTGAGGCAGGGGAGTCGGGTGCCCGCGCCCCTGGGAGAGGCTCCGTGGGGGAGGCAGGCCGTGGATATAGTCACCGTGTTTCAGGGGGGCCTCTGAGGGCACAATTCCAGGGAGGGGCGCCTCCAACGGCGGCTTCTTCCCGCGCTCAGGGCAGCACCTAGTAGTACCCAGCACCCAGCAGGACGGAGTCTCAGTGGGTGTCCCACAGGGTGCGCCGGGTCGTCCTCCCATGACCCCGGGACCGCTGTCCCGACAGGAACTGCCTCCTACCTCCTCGGGTCCCCCTGGGCTGGGTCTGGCCGCGCCCAACCTTCCCCGTCGCGATGGCAACCGAGCGCCTAACACAGTAGAGTCCGCGAGAGTAGCGCCAGCCAATGGCGTCCTCTGTTTCTTTAGCGCGATAAGTTGTTGGCCAATAGTCAGAGGCGTTTTAAAGGCTGCTGGGAAGCTGCCAGGATGTTCGGCTGCGGCTTTAAGCGCCCAGGACCCGCCGGGAAACTTCCTAGGGGCTTATCTAGGCGGCGCCTCAAAGCTCCTGTGATAGACCGAAGGCTGACCACTTGGCCCACCCAGAAATCCTACTTCAAGGAGCAAACCTTAGAGAACTAACAATCCCCCCCCCCCCAAGCTCTTGTTTATAATAACAAAAGAAAAAAAAAAAGACTGATACCGGCGCCTATACAAAATCAGCCTTGTAGTTCCACGGGCCCCTCGTTACCCGCTTCAGAGCGGTCGCGGTCCTCTCGCCACCCCCCTGCTTAGAAACCCCCCCCCCCAGCCTCCCTTTAAACTTACCATGAACCCCAAACGTCTTAACAGAAGTCGTCCCCGGCCCTCTAAAGGCAGCTCCTCCCACCCACGCTCCGGAAGATTCTCGCCCCAGCCACGCGGGGCTGTGGGCAGCCCCTATAGGAAGCAGCCTCGACCTGCTCCCAGGTGTTCCCTCTGAGCCCCCCCCCCCAATCACTGGCTTTGTCATCACGGAGGCCTCTGCCCAAATGTCATGTCTTCATCGGTACAATGGGAGGAGCTCAGGGTCTCACACTCAGAGGGGTGTTGAGGATCTAAAATGACATGCGTGTTAAGTGAAAAAGGGTAAGTTCCATGCTCGTGTTCATTATTACAGCCGTGCATTAGGGAGACGTGGGCGCTGGGCTCGTCGGAGGCCTTGAGAGTTGCTGAGCTGTGGACGTGCTGGGACGGTGGGTATATAGTGCACCCGACAGGTGTTGGGGGAGGGCAGGCAGACCATTCAAATCCTGCACATCCTTCAAGAATTGGGGGGGGGGGGGGGGAACCTGGTCTTTAAGGATGTGTAGGATTTGAACCGTGGGGAGAGCGTGGGGTTGGCGCACAGCAGGAGCCAAGTCCGAGGGGTGGCTCTGTGGATACCGAGGGAGAACACCTGGCAAGCTGCCCACCTGTCCGGCAGGTGGAGGTGAGCGGTCACCTGAGTTCTCGAGGGCAGCGGGTTACGGGGAGCAGGGTGTGTCCCAAGGCCTTCCTGTGGCCGCTAGAGGGGACCGGCTCAAAGCAAGCGCAACGCCCCTGCAGGGTGTCACCGCCCCAAGTCTCTCCCCACCCCACCCCCCACCCCCGTACGCTTCAACCAAGCCTTGCGGCGCAGCCAATAGCAGAGATGTCCCGCCTACCCCCCCCTCCTCGCAGCCACTGGTCTGAGCGAAGTGCCCTCCAGCTTCTGACTGGCAGGCGGCCGGACAAATCAAGTCGCGGCCTTTGAAAGCAAAACACAGCCGGACCGGGGGCATCACGGAGTTGGGGAAGGAATTAAGGAGGCTGTGCCTCCGGATTGCGCGAAGACGCTAAGTCGTTTCTCAGAAACCTGATAGGTGGGCCCTAGAGGAAACGCCACCGGTGAGTATGATTGAGGCCGAGGGAGTGGGGACTTGAATTCAGCCTTCATTTCTGGAAAAGCGAATGCATTTGTAATCATCCAGGGTCCCCTAGTGGAAATACCCTTCCTTCTTGCTGTCACCAGGCTCGTCAGTGTGGGTCTCGCTGCCTCCGATGTTTTTTTCCATTTTTGCATCGAGGGTGAGAGGACGGGGGCAAGGGTTTCCTCTAAATACAGGTGACGACAGGCTTTATCAAATCAGGAAGTGAGATGGAGTGACTGCCAGGCTCATTCCTCTGCACGCCGGCTCGGGCTTGCTGGCAACAGCAGGCGGTGGGTTAGCAGGTGGAAACCGAGGAAGCACCCTTGACCCACGCTGCCTGCTGGAAGTTGTAGTTTCCAGCTCAGTGGGAGGGGATGTGGGAGTGTAACCCTTTAGTGAGCCAAAGCCCAGGAGAGGAAAGGCGCTTAGCACCTAACTGGCGCTCACCAGCAAGGGGCTGAATCGTCAGGCGGGACAGGCGTGTTGTATTTTTTTTAGACGGAGCCAATTTCTAATACAGACCCTACTCTTATCAGCTACGAGCTACAGTTCCCTCATCTGTAAAACCTGCTCTGTGGGTTGGGGAAATAATTCTCTGAGATAAGGTGGATGGGGTGGAGTGAAAAGCACCTAGGGAATTAACTTTCCTTTCTTGAGCAGGGACCCTGTGTTCACCAGTGACTGAGGGCCTCAGAATTAAGGGATGGTTGGCAACACAGAGCTGGTTACTTGCCTCTTGGGTATCTGTTAGTCCTGGGAAAGTGCTTTGAAGTAAGGGAAAGAGAGTCATTAGGGAAAGAATGTGTGCCTTATAAGGAAGGACAACTTGCAATGTGTCCTTCCAGGGCTTTTAAGTCCAAATCCCTACCAGCTAAGAGCGAGCCTATTTTTGTAGGCAATGCCTCAGAAGCCTTGGGGTTCCTGAGGCAGAGAGGGAAGCTGCTTTTTAGAAGCAAATTAAATAACAGCAACAACCACCACCACAAACAAAAGCAAAAACACATCTGTCTGGGCAAACCAGCTGGTCTAGAGGAGGTTAACAGGCCTGGGTTCCCATCACCCCTGTGGCGTTTCCCCGAGGCCTGTTTGCTTTCTATGATATCCTGTGGGTGGGGCTGGGTGTATCTGTTTAATCTCTGGAGTTGCCATTGTGCACCATTCTTGACCACTCTTGACCAGAAACAGCCACCTTGCAGCAGATGCTTAATAGGCCTGCCTATGTAGCCAGAGGTCACTGTGCCAGGGTCTGGACTAGATCTGGGGAGGGAGCAACTGAACAGGGGATTCAGCAAATCTCTTTCCAGAGTTTGTGCTCCAGTGCCCCTTCAGCTCCAGGGCGAAAGCCTTTAAGGGTCTTGCAGAGGTAGAAAGAGCCCTGGGCCAGTCTTTCTTCCTAAAGCTATTGTATTAAAACCTTAAAACTGGGATACATAAATTCAATATAATCTTTTCACACATACATAAAAATGATGAATAATTATGAATTCACAAGATTACAAACATTCATAGGGCTTTACACTCTGGGAGGTCTGGTTATGGGATGTAAGTTATAAAATTGATGAGTGTTTTATATATATCTCTCCCATCCGAAGGCCCTTTGATAAAGTGACACCTGAGCCAAATGGTGTTCATGGCTGCCCCTGTGCTAAGTCTTGCATCTGGTATCTCCTAGATGCTGGACACAGCATTAGCCCTGTGACATATGACTGTGCTATTCACAAGAGGAACCAGCATTCCTGGGCCTAGGGCTAGATAACAGAGGAAACTGGAAGCTACAGAAAAGACAAGAGGCAGCCTTCTGAAGCCTGGAGGAATGACAGAGACTCTGTCTGTTTGGCACATAGTAAGCCCTCAATAAATATTTGTTGCATGAATACATGAAATAAAGGACTATTCATGGGTAAATTAAACTAATAAGAGTAAAATTAATACTAATAACAGCTGGCATTCATTGACCACTCACTGCACATGCATTTTACATGCATGATTTCAGCAAATTCTCACTGCAGTCCTGTGAGGTAAGAATGTTATTATCTCTGTTTTACAGCAGAGGAAACTGGCTGAGAAGTTAAATGACTTGCCCAAGGTAAAACCAGTAGCACACGGCAGATCAAAAGCAATTTAAAATATTTTTCTAACCCTAACCCTAGATTTTGCCGTACAATCCAAATTTGTATGACTTTTTTATTAAATATAAGAGGACCTCAAAGAACTCTTAACATTTGTGTTAGTGGGGGTTAGGCCATGCCTCCCAAAACATGAGGGCATACTTCCTCTTCTCTATTTGGTAGAAAAGTTTGAAAACCACTGAAAATATCAGTCCAATGAAGTTAACAGGAATTACCATCATTGCTGGTTTCAGTCGAGGTCAAATTATTACCCCCACTTTACAGATGAGGCAACTGAGTCTCCCAGAGGCTAAGTGATCTGCTGACAAAGATCTTCCACATCCCAGTCCTCCAGCGCAGCTCAGTTCTTCCCTTTTCCATGAGGATAACGGCAGGTGGTTCCCTTTTTTTGGCAGTGGGATTTTTTTTTTTTTTTTGAGGCCTTGAAAAGTAGACATAAGCAGTATTCTACTAGGTAGAGGAGCCTATGGGAAAGGTAGGACTTAAATTAGGATATGATGGGAGGAAGGAAGCAGAGGGGCAAAGGAAAGGGGATTTTTAAGGGCCAAGGAAAATGATTTTGAGGTAAATGAGCCAGATCTTTATTAAGGGGACCAAAGGCATGATACAGTTTTTTAAACGGCCTCACTTCTCAGGGCAGTTTGTCCTTTGTCCCAGTGGTATTCTCAGGTAAGGAAGCTGGGCTCTGTCTCCGTGTACATGCATTTTTAATGTCCCCCCCCTCCTCCACCCCCAGAGCACCACAAGAATCAGAAACCGCATCCCTGTGTCTGCTTGGGAGACACAGATTGGCACTCCTCTGAGTGAAGATGAGGAAAAGTCTGTGAATCAGCCAGAAGAGCCTTGAAGTCCGGCTTCGGCGTAAGACGGATGGCTGGTGGAAGGAGGGGAACACCAGGAGGGAGCATGGCTCCCCGCGTCGGGCCCGCCGAGCGCAGCCCCAGCCCCTGAGCCATCCCGGCATGTGCCCCTAGAAGCACCATGGACGGAGCCCCGGGCGCAGCTCTGCAGCTGCAGCAGCTCCCGCCCACCAGCAGCGCCGACTCCGGGAGCCAGGGCTCCTTCTCCTACAAGGCAAGAGCTGTTTATGGTTTGGGAATTTCGTATTTCTCTAACAAGAGAGGGACCCAGCGCAGCACTGGCTGGCGGAGATGTCCAGGGTCCGCATGCCTATCATTGGCAGACATGGGCAGGCCCTCCCCACAGACAGGAGAATGTGTAATCAAAAAAAAAGAATCGCTCCTTCAAATACAAAAGATACAAAAGTAGGGAGGTAGAGAAATATTTTTAAAGTAATGCAGTCCCACTTAGGAGGTTTGGTTTTTTTATAAAATCACCTATCCCATTACTCATACACAACCTTGGTTCCTACTTCAGTATTATTTGCTTCCTGTCTTTCTCCAGCATTACAGATTTGTAGTCCGATCGTCCTGAAGTTTTGTATCTTGGTTGTTTCAGTTAACCTTGTTTGTGGAGTATTTCCCTATGTCACTGAGTAGTGATTGAAGGCATGCTGTTGCAATGATTGCCTAATAATCTGGTGAGCTTCTATATCAAAACTCCCTGGACAGATCCCCCCTCATTGGATGTTCAGATTGTTTCTAACCCGGGGTGACTGTAAACAGTACTGCAGTGAACATCCTAGAGTGTGTGTTCCTTTGCAATGCTAAGAATTGTCTAGGCCTGTGAGAGGCAGACTGTCTCTAGACAGAGGCCACAAATGCCAGAGCATCAAGAAAATAAGATGCAGTTGGCCCCATAATGAGTGGATGCCAAACAGACAAATGCAGAACCAAAGAAAACACAACACTCCCTGATGAGACTTCTAATCAGCTTCCATTTTAATCACAAATTAATTCAGTTACTTATTATAGAAAAATCTTTGTGCCAGAGCAGCAACAAATAATTTATGGTGATTCTACCAAAGTACTTAAGAATTAAGGTGGGAGACAAGCATATGAACAAAGAGGTTTGAATTAACCAAAGTACCAGGTAGGGTAAATGGAAGAACACCTGGGTTCGAGTCCCTACTCTGCTCCTTCCTAACTAAGTGACCTTGGACATAATGGCTTAACCATCAGAGCTTCTGTTATGTTTTGAGTGGTGATGGTGAGACCTCCCTTTATCCCTCACCCGTCCAGGGCTGTGTGGATCAATGAAAGAGCACCCAGCCCAGTACTGGGCATGAAGGAGGTGCTTAACTCAGAAATGCCTCATGGTCACAAAGAACATTAAGGTGCACAGAGCCGAGGAAGGTGTGGTCAGTTTTGCCTGAGAGTAAGGAAAAGGGGCTTTAAGGGAAGCTGTCTCCTTCCTTTGATTTTGTTTAGGCTATTTTTGTTGCAAGGAATACAAACCCATTTCAGAAAAGCTAAGGCAAACGGAGAAATTATTATGAGGCAGAATAGCTCATGAAACCCAAGAGCAGGAAGGGCAGTGGGGCTTGGGAGGTGCTAGACTTTTCCATCTACCTTCAAAGGAGGGAAGATCTGAGTGGCCCAGCTTGGGTCAGGTGTCTACATTGGTCCAATCAGTGGTGGTGAGAAGGGTGGGGTCACCCAGCCAATGTGGTTTCTGGGGCTCCACACTGGGAAACTCAGAGAGAAATGGTCAGGTGGGCTGGGCAGGCTGCCCTCAAGTCCTCTCTTTCCTTTGGGGCAAGGAAAGCATTAAGAGGCTCCAAGTCCAGCTTGATCAGTGGGATGAAGTTAGGAGCAAGCAGTTTGCCTGGAGTTGCAGCCCTGCCCTCTGCCCTACCCAATGGGGAGTAGATTCTGGTTGTTGGGGCAGAGTGGTCTGTGAAAGACAGACCAACAGGCTGAGCTTCCCAGGAGGCAGCATGGCATCTAGTCCTTGACATTGGAGGCTGGGGCTCAACCCAGAAAAGTCAGGCCTCAGTTTCTTCCACTTAGCAAATAGGCATTTCAATTGAGCGTTTGTATCTAGGCCTGCGCTGGGTGCGGTGGGAGCTGTGTATATTATTGAGTTACCACTTCCCTGAAGGAGCTTACATTCTAGAGGGAGGTGGGGGAAGCTATTTCCACGAGTACCTACCCTTCAGAACAGAATTTTGTGCAAAATAAAGATATAACAGGGTATTATGAACATGGCCTTTAGAATCAGAGATACCTGGCTTCAAATCCCAGCTCTGTCACTTTCTAGCATTTTAATTTAGGGAAAGCCATGTAACTCCTCTGCAGGTCAGTTTTATTTATTTATTTTTAAAATATGTCTTTATTGATTTCGGAGAGAGGAGGGGGAGGGAGAGAGAGTTGAAACATCACTGATGAGAGAGTCATCATTGATCGGCTGCCTCCTGCACGCCCCCTACTGGGGATAAAGCCCACAACCCAGACGTGCCCTGACTGGGAATCAAACCTTGATCTCCTGGATCCTAGGTCCATGCTCAACTGCTGAGCCACGCCCATCTGGGCTGCAGGTCAGTTTTAGATCCATCCTATAGGGTGGTTATGAGGATGACCTGTATTTATAAAGGGAATTGAAGCTACCTGCCCCATCCCATTTCTTCCTTTGGAAATCCTACCCATCCTCCCAGCTGCAACTCAGGTATCACCTTTTCCATGAAGCCTTTGTCAGTCTTCCTGGCAAGAAACAGTTGGTCCTTGATCTGCACTTCCACAGCCAATTCACAAATACCGTAGTCATCATCACAGCAGCTAACATTTGTTGAGTGTTTACTATGACAGGGACTGTGCTAATCTTCATAAAACCCCCATAAGGCAGCTACTATTACAATCCCATTTTACATATGAGGAAATTGGTACAGAGAGGTTAATTAACTTGCCCAAGGCCACACGGTCAGTAGGTATAGGAAAGCTGGGGTTCGAATGGAGTCTGTGCACTGTCAAGGCCCTTGGTTTTATGCACCACTCCCTGCTGCCTGCATTATGTTTGCACTCTGGGACGCCCCTTCTGTCCCTGGCACTGGTTATTAAGTGTTGAAATGGCAACGCCTCACCTGCTGGAGAAGGCAAGCGACAGGCGCTGGCCTGAAACCAGGTTGCAGGTGTAGTAGAGCCTGGTGAGCCGGACTGCTGTATCTCTTGTATTTGAATGTGAGTAACCCTCAGAGCAAGCCAGAATGCTTATACTCAACTGTTAGCAGTTTAAGTCCAAGGGATTGTGGGAATTCAGTTTAAATAACAAGTGATTGCTGGTCTTGTCATCATGGGATCTGAATAAAGGCTGTTGTTGGCAAATGTAAAGCAGACCTGGGAACAGAAGATTGGAGCTGAGGTTTCACTTGGATACCAATATCCAAGCAAAGTTTCCTGCCTCTGTGACCTTTGGCTGCTTTTCTGGGAACAGTTTACTTTCAGAGCTGTAGCTGGTAAAAGATCAATTCTTGGATCAGAGAATATCAGAGCCAGTAGGTTCCTTAGAACTGTTGCTAATCATAATGATAACAATAAAAATGAAAATTGTAAAAATAATAGTAACAGCTAGAATTGTTTTTGTGTTTATTATATGTCATGTACTGTTTCAACATGTGCCTTATTTCATATAACATGACAATCTTATGAGGGTCTACAGTCAGCTCCATTTTTCAGAGGGGAAGCTGAGGCTCTGAGAGTTAAGGCAGTTTCCCTGAAGTCACACAGCAGTCAGTGGCAGAGGTGGGACCCCAGCCCAGGTCTGCTGTTTTCCAAAGTTCAAAGCCCACACAAGGAAGCTGAAGCAAAGAGAGAAGTGGCTTTTGGTTCCCCACCCCACTTGATATTTGGGCCTATTGATGCCATGGTTAGAAACAGCTGAGTCTGAAATCCAGCTGCCTGCGCATAGCTTTGCCCTCACCCCACTTCCCTCACCAGTAACACTCCCCATTCAGACACTGCACTATGAGTACAGTGACCAAAAGTCCTGGTTTGTGCCTCATGTTTGTGTGTATTAGCAAAGCCCCCTATCCTTAAAATATCCCGGTTTGGACTAGATATATCCTAAATATGAGGGCCCTGATAGTTGGCAGGCCTCACTACCTCCTCTCCTATAACGTATTGCTAACCAAAGTGTTAAGAGACCTGCATTCAGGTCTGGTCCTGCCACTTGCTCACTCTGTCACTTTGGCTGAGTCTTGGGCCTTAGGTAACTGAGATTCCCCCCACCCACCCAGGTATTTGCCTTCAAAATGAGGGCAGCCCTCCTCCCCTCCACCCCTCCCTTCCACCTCAATTGATATCCAACTGGGTGTTGCTCAGAAGAATCCTCTCCATCTGGTATTGTGGCTGCAGGACTCAGGAACCAAAGATACCGCAGGTGAAGACGGTGACCTGAGGCTGCCACGAGACCTGCCGGCAGTGGGACCACCATTGTTTCACTCATCTTTTCTTACGGGACAGAGTCACTGATTCCAGGGTCAGATCCCTGTGTCTACTTAGGAACACTTAACACTTTAAATAACTCCCATGAAAACGCCTAGAGTATTCCTCAGCCAAAAAGAGGAGCAGTGTAGACTGAGAAAGTTCCCACTGGTGTCCAGGGGTGGAGGCTGCCCAGGCACCGCCCTTCACCTCCCTCCAGCCAGCAGACCTGGACACCCCCACGTTACAGTTTTCAAGCTCTGAGACTTGGAGGAGGAACTCAATGCCAGGAGTCCTGCTGGTTGTTGCCTCCGCTCAGAATTGCCCTTTGCCAGACACTGGAGGGCGGCTAATAGGTGTATGTTCAAACTGTAACCCCTGGGCCCGAGGCAACTTCTTTGCTTGACTTTAAATTCTCGTAAAATTGTACCAGCCACCACTTCACAAGGGTTTGGGGCCTAATTAGTGTTGATGAAGCCCTTTGAACCTCTTGGATGACAGGGCATTAGTTACACTGCGCTGTTACTAACATGTCCTTAGCCAGTTATTATTTGTAGAGATTAATGTGCTTATAGACATGGCTTTTTAAAGCCACCTCAGCTGCAGTGTCATTAGTGGGAAGGTTGCATTTACCCGGGGGGGGTGGTGTATTTTTTTCCTAATTTATTTTCAAGCCTCAGCATGGAGGACTAGGTATCCCCAGGAGACTGGAAGTCAGACCTCCAGCTTCAAATCCTTTGGTCCTCACCTTGAGGAAGTTGTTATACTTCCCTGAACTTTACTTTGTTCATCTATAAACTCCTTTCAACTTATGTGCTAAAAACAGGACTCAGTCTGGCCGGTGTGGCTCAGTGGTTGAGCATCAGCCTAGGATCCAGGAGATCACAGTTCGATTCCCAGTCAGGGCACATGCCCAGGTTGCAGGCTCGATCCCCAGTTGGGGGTGTGCAGGAGGCAGCCGATCAATGACTCTCTCATCATTGATGTTTCTAGCTCTCTCCCTCTCCCTTCCTCCCTCTGAAATCAATAAAATATAATTTTTGTAAAAAAGCAACAAAACAGCCCAGCCGGCATGGCTCAGTGTTTGAGCATTGACCTAGGATCCAAGAAATCGCAGTTGGATTCCCGGTCAGGGCACAAGCCCTGTTTCGGGCTTGACTCCCAGTAGGGGGCTGCAGGAGGCAGCCAGTAAGTGACTCATCATTGATGTTTCTCTCTCTCTCCCTCTCCCTTCCTCTCTCTGAAATCAACAAAGACATATTTTAAAAAACAAACAAATGAACAAAAAACCAGGACTTATCGTAGAACCCATTTCAGAGGGTTGTCTGTGGCCCAGGGGTGATGATGCATAGCAAGGGCCTAGCGCCAAGCCAGACATAGGTAAATGCTCCATAAATACCACCCTTTATTATCATAGTAACCTTTTAACACTGTTTTTGCTGCTTAGATTGGTTTATCCTTGTGAAGTTTACAGTTTTCATTTCTAGGTTTCACCCCCTCACACACCCCTCCCTGAAATAGTTTTCATTTGTCCATGTGGCCACGAGGCAGCCTGTTTCCCGGCATCTCTTCACTTCCACTTGGCAAGTTAACACCACGCGCTCAGGCATCCAGGTGGATTTAGGCATCAGCTCGGTCTCTCTGGGTAAAATAATAGAGCAGCTACCAGTTGTAAGTTGAATGAACCATAGGTCAAAGACAGTTGAATATTGAGTTTCATATGGTTTGCCCTAATACTAAGACCTTTCTCTAGATTATCTCAGGAAGTTCTTGCACCAATCCTGAGGGGCCCTGTCATTCCCCAGGGAGATAGGAACCTAGGCTGAAGCAAGCAAATCTCACCTGGCTATGACCCCAGACCCCAGCAGGTTCTTTGAAAAGCCCTTGCTCAGGTCTCTGGTTTTTGTACAACTCCTGGAGGCTATTTCCAGCTCTCCTTCACCTGCCATAAAGATGATAAAGCAGCTTTGAGTTGTTTCAACTGGAACCAGAGTCCTTTTGTCTCCTACCTGCCCAAGGCAGTTCCTGTAGAATCTACTAGTTAACTCTTTTTAACAATGTCTCCTCCTTATTAGCATAAGTATACTAAATTACTAGGCGGAGCACATGCTTGGTCACCTGGCATTTATTTGCCCCTCAGCAGGTGGAGGTTGAGGTTTTTGCTTTGTATCTTTTTAGGTGCATGTTTAATGAAGGGCTTCCTTTGAGGTCCTCAAGCCAGACCTTCTAAAGAAGTACTGTGTATTTCCTCACATTTTTTAGTTGGTTACCGGCATTGGGGTTCATGGGTTCCCCAAGATAGAAGTCGAGAGGAAACCCCAGAGAAATTTCCAGACAGATTTCATTAAGCTTATGCTTGAGCACAAGGCAGGCAGCACAGAGGAAAGGCAGGTCCTCAGTGAATTTGCTCAGGGCTGGCTCTGCTTGGCTGTTTTATAAGCTGGGGGTAAAGCGGGCTTGCAGAAGACACGGGCCTTTTGGAAAAAGAGCAGGCTTGTGGGATTTTCCACATCAGGGTAGGAGAAGCAAGCGGTTAAAAAGGAGATAAAATTTTGCATTTTTAAAAAGCAGGGAGTGGAGAGGTGGTGACATTCTTGTGGTCAGTGTATCCAGTGTTCCTTCTGGCCACCTGGCCTTAACTTGGCTTCCTGGCCACCAGGGATATTTTCACTCGTGAGCCCAAGTCCCTATACTGTTACAAGTTGACATCTAAAACTTAGAACTTTCCACTACAAGCTTAAATATTTGCAAAGTATGTCATTCCTGGCACATCTAAATACTAATTTAAAAAGCAAAAAAACAAAAACCCTCTTATGCACTTAACTGAAGTCCGTGAAACATAAAGACCACTTGATACCAACCATCAGCCTTCTGGAAAAGCTCTTCTTTAACAGGTGGAAATTTTATATCATTTCTTTTTCTCCTTGATTTTGTTTTTGTTTTGTTTTTCTGTTTCCCCCACAGAATTTTATCACAAATGTGTGTCTATCTTTTAACACTTAAACATTTTATGAACATCTATGATGCTGCTATGCAGGAAAGAATGTAGAGTAGGTAATCAAATTTCATTTTTAAAAAGTTCCTTTGATAGCATGTTCATAAACCTTGATTGGATCCAGAGTTTTTTAATTGATACGATTGATTAATGCAGTATAACGTTCTGCAATGATTATTAAGTAAAAAGTAACAATTCTTTAGGAATGAATATCTGAATGAGAAGAGTGGGGCTGTTCTTTCAATACTCAAGACAAATATTACAATTTGCTAGAATGAGAGTTTAGCATCAGTTCTGTTGCAAGTTTTGGTTTTTATCTGGAAGTATTGAGAACCAGTTCAAACAGTTGGGAAGTGGTCCTGGGGCCTTAGCTTGGGCCCAGTTATATCTGCCTCTGTGAACTTTCCTTACAGGAAAACTTAATCGGCGCCCTCCTGGCAATTTTCGGGCACCTTGTGGTCAGCATTGCGCTTAACCTCCAGGTGAGTTTCAGCCGCCAACACTGTATGGGGCAGAGGCACAGCCGATAAGCCCGGGTGTCTGGTGCAGGCCCCGCTGCCTCCATTCTTTGTGATGTTGCCCACTCATCCCTGGACAGGGCCTGGGACAATACCCTGTGGGTCTTTCCAGAATCTCTTGGTTCTTTGCCCCAACTTGACCCACCTATCATCCTTCAACTCTGATGACCAACGCTCTCCATTACTTAAAAATCTCTGGCATGCAGGTGTAACTGGGAAGCTTGGTGGCTGCACTGGGTTGTGGTGTGGTGGTTAATGCCCCTGGGGGCAGCCTTCAGCCAGTGGGGGATGGAATCAGTGGGTTAATGCTCCAGGCTTCCATCCTCGGGTGGGATGGTTCTGTGGTGAGTTCACAGGGTTCTCAGAGGGTCCACAGTGGGACTGAGCCCCACTTGCTTCAGGCACTAACTCACCCATGAGTACCCTCCTCATTGGCTCTTCCCCCTTCCCGGTCTCACTTTCCACTCCCTTACTAGTGCTTCCTGGAATCACCTCCCAAATCACCACCTCCCTGCTCCCAAGCCCTTGTTTCAGAGACTGCTTCTGGGAAACCCAGGCTAAGACTTGACAGACATCTGTGGACAGAATAATCCTGCAGCAGGGCGGCCAACTCCCTTTCCCTGGTGGTGGCATGTACGTCTCGGCTCCCGTGTACACATATGTGTGGGCATGTTTCTGAGGAGCATGATCTCTTAGCTGCTTGTCTGGTTCATGCCTCTTCTTTTTACAGACCAGCATCTCTGCTTGCATATCTACTCCTCTGGAGCCCCGCTCATGATCCTACCCAAAAGGCAGTGTGGCCTTTTTAGTGTCCCTTAGTCACTGCCTCAGTGTCTGTGCCCCAAATTCACACTTCCAGAGCAAAGGATATCAGCCATAGTTGGGCCAAGTATCCACCCGAGAGAGGGCAGGGCCCACTGATACCCACAGGGCTGCCCAGCAGAGCTGCGGACACTCCTACAGAAGAGGGTGTAGCCGAGCAGGCACCCCGAACATGGGGACTCCTGGGCATTGCAGTCAGAGGGAGAAGGTCAGCCTGAGGCCAGGCTAAAGTGGGAGTCCTGAGACCACGGCTCCCACCCCAGACTGCACACACCTGTGATGTGGGTTAGAAATGCACATTTCCAGGCTTCACCCACACCTCCTCTGCTTTACTTACTGTTCTAGAAATACTGTCACATCCGGCTGGCGGGCTCCAAGGACCCCCGGGCCTATTTCAAGACCAAGACATGGTGGCTGGGCCTGTTCCTGATGCTGCTGGGCGAGCTCGGAGTGTTTGCCTCCTATGCCTTCGCTCCACTCTCACTGATCGTGCCTCTCAGCGCAGTCTCCGTGATAGGTAAGACCAGGGTCCCCCATCCCTCCCTGGGACTCAGCTGCCTGTGTGACCACAGTGTCACCACCAGGATCAAAGATGCACGTTAAACCTATCATCTTTTGCCTTGATAATAAAAGCTAGCACTTAACAAAGGGCTTCGTACACTCTAGGTACTGCTGTAAGCCCTTTACAGATATTAATTTTTCTAATCCTCCTGGGGGAAGGAAGATAAACCTTAACCTATTCACCCTAACATCATAAGATCATTAAGCTTTTATAGAGTTCAGATATCTTACACGTCTAAGAAATTCAGCGTGTTCTCTGGTCTTTTTTACTTCAACTGATATCACTTTAAAAACATCATTAACTTTCTCACCTGCCATTTTTCTATGACATCTGTAATCATTGACCCAGTGTCTCAGAACATTTGAACCAACTAAAAGACAAAGGAGCTTTAAAATCCGTGAGGTCACGAGTAAAATAGAAAATAATTCTTTCCTTCTTAAATAAAAGATGTTAGTAGCCTATTGGTCAATAGCTTTTTTGTACATAGGCGCAAGGACAATGAACTTGCTTTGAAATGCTTCCTTCCGTCTGGCTGGCAAGCAGTGCATGTTGCCTAGAAGCTCCTCCCTGCTCTCCAAGAAAAAGTCATATTCTAATCTAATCCTGCCAGGAATTAAGAGGGCCTCTTCTACACCAGGGATGACATATGCATGGCAGCTGCAGGCCCTCCTGCACCCAAGGCAGACGTCGTTAATCAGTCATGGCATTCCTTCCTAAGAGGCTCGATGGGCCCTCAGAGTTCTCAGAGCTTCAGGCCGCCACTGCCAGCTACTAGGAGCTGACAAAGGAGTGGAAACCTACTTGCTTTTGCTGACCCTATGATAAGACCCTCGTTTTCTTGACCAGGCTTGGTAAACCAGCAGCCCGCAACATGAATGAGGTCCTCAAACTTGGTCTTTCCCTCACAGTATCAGACTCTGTAAGACAAAGAGATAGAGCCCTGGCCTCCCACAGTCGTGGGTTCAAGTCTAGCCTTTGCCTACCAGCTGCATGATCTTGAGTGGGTCCCCTACCTCTCTTAGCCTCAGTGTCCCCATTTTTCAAATGAGAACAAATAGCAACCACACCTCTAAGGGTAAACATACCAGAAATAACTTGAGTAAATTGCCTGTTGCCCGGCAAGTGCTCAACACACAGTGCTCCTGGGCTTGTAGGAAATCCTCAGGAAGGCTGGGAGAGGAACCTCCCTTTCCGAGATGGAATATCAGGGAAACCAGAAGGGACTGAACCCTTGGGAGCCCGAGTGAGAGGACAGGAAGCAGAAGCTCCAGCGCAGATGGGCCAACCCAAAGGGCATGGGCGCAGGGACTCCTTTTGACTGAAGGCGGCCTCAAGTCTCCTTTCCTGTGTTTTTCCTTTCATAGCTAGCGCCATCATAGGAATCATTTTCATCAAAGAAAAATGGAAACCTAAGGACTTTCTGAGTAAGTTCACTGATTTGAACCCCTGCTGTTCATTGTGCTTGTGCTTTTTCTCATTATAAAACCAGCACGCCCCAATTTAGAGATCGCCTGTTCCCAGCTCCCCAGAGCGGTTCTATATTCCACTCCCATCTTGAGAGCTGGGTTTTGAAGTCAGTGGTTCCCAAGCCGTTCAGTCAATATGTGTTGAGCATGTACCGTTGGGATTTTAGAAAGCCTAATAAAAGGCACCCACTTTCCCTAACTGCGTTCTAAAGCAGTGGGAAATAAACACAGAAGTCAAACACAGGAGACCGGCAGCTGCACTTTATTACCAATAAAAGCTAAATTGGAGCATGCAGCTTAGGTGTGCAGCCAAATGGACTTTCTCCCCATTTCCCAGCTAGACCTTGGGCCAGTCTCCCAAGAAAGCATTTGGTTTTACAGAATGGAACCCTTACCCAGAATTACTGCCTCACGTAGTCTGGGGCAGAAAAGGAAGGAAAAAGAACAAAGCCTCAGTGTGTAAATCCTTTTGATAGATTGGCTCCACTCAGTTGAGAAATGCAGACAGTGGGGCAAGAGGCAGACGTGTCGGTCCATGGGAGGCCCCCCCACATGGAAACCCAAGGAGTGGGGAAGACATGTTCCCCCAAAATACCTGCTCTGTTCTAGGTGCCAGGGATATAACAGTAGGACAGATGGGGTTCCTGCTCTCATGGAAATTACAGCCTAATATGTGTGTGTGTTGGGGGGAGGGCATACAATAAACAAGTAAACAACTAATAAACAAAATAATTCTAAATCTTAGTGAGTGCTTCAGAGAAAATGGAATGCTTCTTGATGAGGCATAGGGGAAATGGGTGATACATTACCTAGACTGGTCAGGGTTAGACTCTCTGAAGAGGTGATCGTTGAGCCCAAACCTAATACTAAGGAGACTACTATGCCAAGATCTGTGAGCAGAGTGTTCCATGTAGAGGGAACAGCAGGTACAAAGGCCCTGGGGCAGAAATAAGCTTGGTGTGTCCAGTATCAGTAAGGCCAGTGTAGCTGGAGAGATGAGTAAAGGGGGAAGGACATGAGAGCAGGGAGGCATGGAGGACTGGGTGGTGCAAGGCTTTATAAGCTGTGCTAAGGAGTTCAGGAGTAACACGATGGTGGCCCAGGCTCTATCCCAGGAGACTTTGAATCTCATCTGGGGTCTGGGCATTTGTATTCTTATCAAGCTACCCAGAGTGAAGTATATTTGCCTGCAACATGCTTTGAAACGTATCAAAAAAATAAAATGGCTTGAGGGATGGATGGAGGGATGAAGAGAACAGATTGATATATGATAACGCAAGTATAATAAAATTTCAGTTTAGAATCTAGGTGGTGGAAGAGTGCATACTGACTATACAACTCTTTCAACTTTTCTGTGCATCTGCAAATTTTTTAAAAGAAGATGTCAGGGAGAAGAAACTCCCAAGATGCTGCAGAAACATAAGGAGGTTTGGGAACCACTGTTCTGAATCTTTGGTGTAGCATAACAGCAAGATGGGGCCAGGAGGCTGGAAAAGGAAAGACTCTTACACTGAAAAAAAGCAAAAGTACTACTTAGCAAACAAATGACACCAAGAAGACCAACAGACTTATAGTGATTTGCAGTAGGCCTGATGGGGGGGACAGTTCTGCATTATGTTCCTTCCAGGGTCATTCCAGGTCCTGGACTGAGAGGCACACTGGTCCAGGCAGTGCCCCACATGGACTGGAAAACCATGGCTCCTCTGGGCATCTGTGGTTGTGTGGGCACATGGCTTAGTAAGCAGAGCACGGGCTAGATTGCAGTCCACCTCACATCTAGCTGTACATGGCTGCCCTGCCTAAAGCGCCATTAAATTCAGCAAACATTTACCCAGCGCCACCTGTGCTGGATACCACAGGCTTGGAAATGAGTAAGACCTGTCCCTGCCTGAAAGAAACTTAAGACAGCAGGCTGTGTATCTCAGCATAGAACTTACTCTGTGGAGTTTAACCGTGGTTCATTCATTCATGGAACAGTTGCTCAACTGGATTTTGAGCACCTTATGAGGCCTCGAATGAAAATAAAAGACATTGAATGCAGTACAGTATCACATTTTCTAGAGACAGCAGGAACGAAATAGGTGTAGTTAGTTCTATGCCAGAAAAACCCAGAGGCCTGCGGTCACCACATGTGCAGCTCAGAACTCACAGCCCTTTGCACTTGCCTAGGCCTGGGCTTTTCACCAGCTTCCCAGGGTTCAACTGGATTGCGACGAGACCCTGGGGAAGAGTCACGAGACTCGTCCTTTCCCCTTGAGTATGCCTGCTGGGCCACTTACAGTCTCTGACAGGCCTGTGGGTTAGACTATTGATAGTATTTAGAAAGCTTCTTTGGGAGTAGGTTAAAAAGCCAGTTGAGAAAGGATGAGGTAATTTTTAAAGGTACGTGGTTGGCTCTGAAGGTTTGCTTTTGAGGTTTTGTTTTATTTGATTTTTTTATCTTGCCCATAAAGCGATTCTAGTTTAAAATATTCCCTGTAGCCCAGTCGGGTGTGGCTCAGCGGTTGAGCATCGACCTAGGATCCAGGAGATCGTGGTTCGATTCCTGGTCCAGGCACATGCCAGGGTTGTGGGCTCCATCCCCAGTCAGGGGCGTGCAGGAGGCAGCCGATCAAGGACTCTCTCATCATGGATGTTTCTATCTCTCTCTCCCCCTCTCCTTCCCTCTCTCTGAAATCAATAAAGATATATTTAAAAAAATAAAATATTCCCTGTAAAATGTATGTTAAAACCACAGCGCAACACCAGAATGGCCAAAATGAAGAGAAAACATGTAGTTCTACTCTTGTCCTCCGCTAGTGGGAGTATAAATTGGTTCAGCCACTTTGGAAAACCATTTGACAGTAACTACTAAACGGAGCATTCACATACCAGGGATGCTAATCCTAGTTTTATACCCAGCAGAAATACACAGGTATGTTTTCCAAATGACATGTACGAGAATGTTCACAGCACCGTGTGTGTTATAGCCCGAGCCTGGAGACCGCTTACGTGCCCATCAGCAGTAGCATGGGTAAACTGTGTCCCATGAGCACAGTGGACCGCTGCCCAGCGGCGAGAATGAGGGACGTACCACTGCGCCTGCGAGACAGGCGCATCTCACGGGCATCATCTTGCGCGAGCACCTTTGTATAAAGAGTAACCCAGGCAAATTCTTAGTGCTGGCGACGTCAAAGTGGTACCCTGGGCGTGGGATCTAGCGATTGGGAGCAGACACAGAGGGGATTTGGCGGTCCTGCTAATGTTCCCTTTCTTTTTTAAAAATATATCTTTATTGATTTCAGAGAGAGGAAGGGAGAGGGAGAGGGAGAGGGAGAGATAGAAACATCAGTGATGAGTCATTGATTGGCTACCTCCTACACGCCCCCGACTGGGGATGGAGCCCTCAACCCAGGCACGTGCCCTGACCGGGAGTCAAACCCCGATCTCCTGGATCCTAGGTCAATGCTCAACCGCTGAGCCACGCCCGGCCGGGCAATGTTCCCTTTCTTGATCTGGGTGCCGGTTACATGAGTGTGCTCACTTGGTGAGAATTCATCAAGCAGTTTTTCGTGTGCCTGCTATATCTCGTTAAAAAATAACATTAAGGAAAGAGAATCTATTTTTTTTTAAGAAAGGAAAACCAAAAATACAAACTATAACGAGTCAGCTGTGTTACACTAGAAGCAAGCACTGGCCCAGGGCCTGTGCCTCAGCCTGTGACAGCTTCCCTTCCCTGCAGGGCGCTACGTCTTGTCCTTTGTCGGCTGCAGTTTGGCCATTGTGGGCACCTACTTGCTGGTGACATTCGCACCCAACAGCCATGAGAAGATGACTGGCGAGAACATCACCAAGCACCTCGTGAGCTGGCCTTTTCTCTTGTACATGGTAAGAGAAGCCTCTGGTCCTTCCTCCTGAGATGTTGGGAGGGGGGATCGAGTCTTAGAAACCAGAAACCTGAATACCCAGCATTAGGGGATGCATGTGAACCATGATGTATTTCATAGCACCGAAGACCATGCTTGTGCAGGATACATAGTTCACAGGGAGGTGCTTTCTTCACTTAGGTCCTGAGGAATGTCTAAAACCGAGGAATGTGATAAATTTATTTTTAGAGGTGTTCATGCACATCTAATGTACCTATAAAAGACTAGATGTAAAAATACGTTCCATCAGTAGTTTTCTCTAGGAGATAGAATTATGACTGAGTTTTTATCTTGTCTTTGTCTTTATGTATCATCCAAAATTTCTACAGGGAGCATTTATCACTTTTATGGGAAGAAGGAAAGATGAAATTTTAAACAATTATAAAATGTTATTTACTTATTTTTGCCCAGTATCACACAGCTGATAGAAACACAGTAGACACTGGAAACTTTGTCTCCTGAACACCCAGCGAGAAGTCAGTCCTCCCTCTGCCCCATTTACATCCAGTGTTAGGTCTGCAAACAAACTAATCAAGGGAAACATGCAAGGTGTTGGCTAAGGCTACAGGGGTAGTCCTGCTCCATGCCTGGCATTGTGCTAACCACTTTTTTATGTATTCTCTCAACAACCCTATAAGTATTTTTCTCTCCATTTTCTGGATGAGAAAACCAGGGCTTAGAGAGGTTAGCTAACTTGTTCTGAGTCCCATGAGAGCAGAACTGGACTTGAAGCCTGGCCTGCCTGGCCTCAAGTGCCACCGTCCTTCACCATGGCCCACTGACACAGGTATTCACTGTGCCCCCTCTGATGTGAGCAGCTCAGACTGCTCTAGAGGCCTTGGAACATGCTTTTCCTCAGTTTACCCACAAGGCAGAAGAAAGCTTTCCCAAGCTGGGCGCTATGTCGTCTCCCTACCACCAGCCAGCCCCAGCATTTACCTGATGGACATGGAGGAATGTGTGCAGGACAGAGCCAGAGACCCAGCTCTTTAGGAAAAGTTTCAAATCCATTATATGCCGTGTGACTTTGGCCAAGTCACTTAACTGGAAGCTCTGCCTCCTCTAAACTGGTGGGAGTCACTGGACCTGGGCTGGTTGTTTGGAGAGGCACAAGGTGACATGGAAACCATCTAGCACTTGGCAAGATGCTCAGTGACCGAGTCAGCTGATCTTCTTTCATTGTGACTGAGACAGTGCTGCCAGCTAGAGAGATCTGGCCAAATCAAATTCAATAAATATTTTTGTCTGTTATATGCCAGACACTGTGGATTTTAAAAAAATAAATGAGACGTGCTCACAGAACTGATCTATCAGGAGGCACCAGCTTCTACACAGCCATCTCATGGGAACGCCACGTGCTGTTCCAGGCAGCATTTAGGCATCGGGAAGAATGGCTGAAAAATGGGGCCCCCCTGGATGCACGCCCGATGGTTGGGAGTGTTAAATAAATAACTGTCCATCTGCTTGATGGACTATTCTGCAGCCATTAGAGATAATTATGACAACTTCATAAAACACAAAAATTGTTTATGGTAACTAAAAGCAGCCCGATGCAAAATTGTGCGTTGGCAACGATGACGAATAGATAAAATATGTATTCACTGCGACAAAAACAGAGATGAAAGCAGCTGTGTTTTGTGGTCTCTCATTATGAGGCATTTTCTAAAATTTTCTTTTCAAGATGCCCGTTAATGTTTCTGCATCAGTTTTTATAATAAATAAACATTGGTAGAAGGTTGGGGTAGGCAAACGGAGCTGAACCATTGTCAGATTTTTCTGCTTTCCTTTTGCCGGCGGCTGGGGCTGGCTTCACTTCTTGGGGAAGTATTGCCAATGTCTGGGCCTTTAAGGCGTAGAAAAGATGAGTTGTTGATCCAAGTCGGGGGAGCTTCTCAGACTGTCCAGGTTCAAATCCTGCCATTTACTAGCTTGGGGTTGTGACGGTACCTATTTCATAGAATTATTGTGCTGATCTAATTACTTGAGTATAGATAAAATGCTTAGAGTAGTACCTGGCTTATTTATGTGTTCGTTAAGTTTGAGCTGTGATTATGGCCCTATAAGGTAAGAATTACTGTTATCCCTATTTCACAGAGGAGGTAACTGAGGTTTAGAGAAGTTAAGTGACTTGCCCAAGGCCACACAACTAGTTTAAGAGCAGATCCCAGTTCAGACCTGGGCCTCCCTGACTCTAGTGTCCTGTTCTCCCTGCTCTACTAAGCCGCACACATTGGAGGCTTGGCCAGGGGGCAAGGGGCGTGTGCACTTGTCTGCTTCACCAAGGAGCTCTTCTTTGTGAACAAGCGTCTCCCTCTTTGACCGACCCCCAGTTTTAGTGGGGTTACCCATGGAGCAGTGAAGTAGGAAGAGATTGTCTCAGCCTAATGAATCTTGTCCATGTGGATGTGGGGCCAGCCCCTCACCCTCAAAGCTCAGCCACGAAGCAAACTCCTTCTCAGTGTTGTCTGGGGATTTGAGAGAACCACGCAGTATTCCCTCCTTTTCCACAGGATCCTATCAGTAGTTCAGGGAGTGTTGGGTGTTTCAATGCCCTTTCAGCTCCGACGGTCTGTGACTAATGAAGTCAGCAGCGTCACCCCCAGCCCAGCCCACCAGGGTCTCCGGTCTCCCTGTCTCTGCCCCCCGCTGACCCCCTCTTGCTGCTTTCCGTAGCTCGTGGAGATCATTCTGTTCTGCTTGCTGCTGTACTTCTACAAGGAGAAGGGCACCAACAACATCGTCGTGATTCTTCTCTTGGTGGCGTTACTCGGTAAGGGAGGGTCTGGGCGGCAGAGCTCTGCCGTCCCCAGGAGCGCCCGGAGGTCCCTGCTGGCTGGAGGCGGTTCCCCTGCGTGTGATCCGTCACACTGCTGGCTGCGTTCAGTGCTCGTGTTCAAATACTGAGTCTCCCAAGTGCCAGGAGTGGTGCTGGAAACACTACAGCGACGCACAGGACAGACTGACCCCCGGGGTGTCCCATTCTGAAGGGAGGAAATGGCAGTTAGCAAGGGGACGAGTACTTTATATACACAGCTGCAAGGAAGGACAGCGCAGAGGAGGGGTGAGGAGGGTTAGGATGTCATTTCAGAGAAGTCAGAGGTTTCAGCAATTGAGTCCTTAAGGGTCCGTGCAAAACCAATCAGAGTCTAGGAAGTAATTCTGGATTCAAAGGCAAGAACTGATCTTGTTCTCTCTTTAGTTTCCTTTCCTTTTAGAGGGATGGGTGCCATGGGGAAAATGGTTCCTAAATCAGGTTGGGGCAAGGCTCTAACCCCGCATAGTGTTTGGTTACTAACTAGAGCTTTGGTAAGGACCTGTGCTTCCCGGGGAAGGAGGGAGGGGGTCAGGGAAACCCTGCTGCTGCCTCCCAGGACTCTCCCTGTTTAAGCTGCACTGTCCTCTAATAGTGGGCCTAAGAGAGCACCCAGATCTTGGAGGGAGGGGACTCAATGAGACAAGTACAAGTGCCCTTTTAAGTGGTATTTCCTGCACATTTCATAATGTACATACATATAAACGCAGTGTTGCATGACTCTATTTTAGAATACATAAGCACATATGTATATTGGAAAAGCATGTGCATGTGCATTAGGGGTAGGGTTCCAAAACATTTCGGGACATCTGTCCAAAGTCATGTTTGTTGTTGTTGTTTTAAATATATCTTTATTGATTTCAGAGAGAGAGACAGAGAGAGAGAGCTAAAAACATCAATGATGAGAGAGTCATTGATCAGCTGCCTCCTGCACACCCCCAACTGGGGATCGAGCCCACAACTCAGGCATGTGCCCTGACTGGGAATCGAACTGCGATCTCCTGGATCCTAGGTCGATGCTCAACCACTGAGCCACGCCCTGCCGGGCCAGAGACATGTTTTTAAAAATATAATTGAGATCTTAAAAAAGAGCTCTTTGCCCATTACATGATATTCCTGTGATTGCCATGAGAATGATACTCAAAAGAGGGTTATTTATCCATTCAAAGATAGGCCCACTGTGTTCCAGGCACAGGGACCTGAACCCATTGCTTTTAGAAGTTTTGAAGCAACATTTGGAAATATTTGTCAGGGCTTTACTTTCCTCATGTCCTTGACGTAGCAGCGTAGACAGCGGGCAGCTCAAGGGAGAGGTCCCAGAGATCCGGGACAAACAGCGCCCGCTCACCACATGAATCGCTGGGTTGACTGTGCCAGGGTTCCCTCCATCCTTTCTCCCCAAGCGCTTTGGGGTGATAAACTGACGTTCGGGGTCTGACTCCCTGCATGTTCCTGAGGCCCCAGCATGTGTGTCCACCCTTGGCAGGCTCGATGACGGTGGTGACGGTGAAGGCAGTGGCCGGGATGCTTGTCTTGTCCATCCAGGGGAACCTGCAGCTGGACTACCCCATCTTCTACGTGATGCTCGTGTGCATGGTGGCAACTGCCATCTATCAAGCCGCGTGAGTTGCAAGTACTTTTCCTTCTGGGCCTTGGCACGTGGGGCCCCTCCATTTGCTGGGCCTCGCTGCATTGCTTGTGAAGCCGAGGGAAGGCCGAGCACTCGGGTGCAGCCTACTGCCAGGGCTCGGCACCTGCTGTGGAGAGCGGGGCTGTTAATTTGCTGAGCTGCCCCGTGTAGGGGCTTGTTGCTTGAGAGACAAAGCCTGGAGTGGGTGTGTTTGACCCTCTGCGTCACAGTGTGAGAAATGCATGATCAGAGGCTGCCTCACCTCCCGTCTGCTCTGAGGCAGGCGTCTGTTTCGGGGACTCGAGTTGTGCCATCCCCACAAGGCACCCTTTTGTCAGCTAGGTGAAAAACAAAACAGTGTCATTTCGTGTCCTCAAGAAATCTCTCTCAAATCTCCCCAAGTGGAAGAGCAAGGTGATCACTCTCTCTCTAAGCATAAGAATTAAGTCAGAAGTAACCGGTCTGAGGGCAGGCCTGGGCCTTGTTCACATCTGAGACCTGGTGCCCAGCAGTGGGCCTGGAAGGGAATGTGACGATCCTGTGTGGGGACAGGAGGGTGAACTGCACAGGTCTCAGTGTGATGCATGCGGCTGATTCACCCTGGCCAGACCAGGCTTTCACCTCGGCCTTTCCGACACCCCCACAGCCCGCTGACCGGAGTGCTTTTGTACTGCAGGTTTTTAAGTCAGGCCTCACAGATGTACGACTCATCTCTGATTGCCAGTGTGGGCTACATTCTATCCACAACGGTCGCCATCACAGCAGGTAAGGGTGGCCGAGTGCTAGCAGCAGGGACAGTACTCCAGGGTGGAGGGAGGAGGCTCCACCTTGGTCCGAAGGCCAGTTCCACTGACTGGTTCTGCCTGTGGAGAAAGCACAGGCTTTGGAGGCAGAGAGACCTGGGTTTGCACCCCAGCACAGACACAGAACTCTGTGGCTCTGGGAGAATCACTTAACCTCTCTGTGCCTGAGTTCTACATTCATAAAATAGAGGTAATAACACTTACCTCCTAAAACTGAAGTATGTACAACCCAAATGGCCCCTACTTTATAGAGCTGATGCAAGGTTTCTTTAATAATTTTTGCCGTCACCTGCTAGCTCCACAGCCTCCATTGGACAACTGACCACAGATTTCTTTTATATAAATTTTAGAGATCATGAGTATATGAAGCATCTACAAGATAGTAGGAGTCAGTCAATGATTATTATTATTATTATATTCCCCTTTTCTTCCACTCCACCCCTAATTTTTTTTTTTTTTCATTTTCTTTCTGAGGTGGCTTTAGAGGCTGAAAGCACGTCAGAGATTTTTTTGTTTTTGTTGTTTTTTTAATCCTCACCTGAGGATATGTTTTTATTAATTTTGGGGTGGGAGGAGAGATTGAGAGAAACATTGATGTGGGAGAGAAGCATTGATTGATTACCTCCCCTATACTCCCCAACTGGAGATCGAACCTGCAACCTTTTGGTGTATGAGACATGCTTCAACCAGAACCACCCAGCCAGGGCAGAGTTTGTTTTTAAGTGGCATTGGCGACTAAAACCTTCAGAGTAAAAAAGGCCAGTAAGAACCAATGTGCCTGCCTTTGAGGAACGCCTGGCCATGAAGCCGTATGCTTTGCACTGCATGTTAGATGAGCGGTGCCCCAGTCCCGCTCACAGAGGTAGGAAGGAGCAGGGCCACACACCCACCAGGGCCTGTGCTCTCGGCGGTACCAGGGATCGAGTGGGGCACTGGCCAGAGCAGCCTGAAAGCTATCCTAAAGCAAAGACACATCACGGTCAAGAACTTCGGTCCAGCCACGGTTGAAAGGAAGAGCAAACACCATGGTTGAGTCAGAAGTTGGGCAGGGAATCAGGAGTTCAGGAACTCTGCCTGAGTCCAGACAGATGCTGCCGTAGGGTGAGGGTGGCAGGCCCGTGTGGCTCCCAGGCTTGACATCTGAACGCTCCGACAGCTTAAACACAAAGTGTAGCTTCTATGTCCAAAAAAAGATGAGGAAAAGGAGTATGTAAAAGACTGGTAAATACGTCTGTAGTTGAGTTCATGGTATTGTTTCATTGGGGGAAGCGTGCACGGGAACCCTGTACTATTTTTGTGAGTCTACTATTATCTCAAAATACAAAGTTAAAAAAAAGATGGCGATAAGAGGAGCCCGGGTGGGGGGGAGAAAGAAGACACAGTCTGTTGCCTTAAATGACTTTGATTCCGTTCTAATATTTTACTAGGTGTGGTCATAATATTTTTTGATCGCCTCGGTTTCCTGCAGGGAAGAGAGCTTAGCCAAGTCCCAGACAGACTGGCAAGTAGGTGGTTTGAAATTTTCTGTTATTTGCTGCAGGTGCAGTGTTTTACCTGGACTTCATCGCAGAGGACGCGCTGCACATCTGCATGTTTGCCCTGGGGTGAGTCCTGCCCTCCTCTCTGGTCCCAGGGCCTTGCATGCACAGTTCCTGGCGGGTTGCCTCCCTTCCCGTTGTTGCTTCGGCCTCTCAGGCAACCCTGGAGAGCCAGTGGAGCAGCCGGGATTGGAGCTTTGTCCCCGGAGGTGAGCACTTGACTCCTCCAAGGGCTTTATTTCCTTCCCCTTTCTTCCCCTTGGGCTTTAACTTCTTGTCATTTCTAAAAAATCACATTTTAACACATGAAAGGCCTTGCATCCTGAACCTCAGATCAAAGAAATGCATATTGAAACTACATGAGATGCCATCATTTTACAAAAACTAATAGATTGATAATAGTCCATGTTGGCAAGAGGATGGGAAGACTGGGAAGCTCTTTAATGTGGAAAGGGACGGTTTGGCCATAGCAGTAAAAATTTTAAATGAGCATATTTTTGATGTAGCATTTTATTTCTAATCATTTATCTTGGGAAAATAATTGAAATGGGACACAAAAACACATGTATGAGGCTAATTTTAAAACTAATTAGAAAGCAAGTAATTGGAAGCAACGTAAATGCCCAGCAGTAGAAACAGGTTAAATTATAGCATGTTTGTGTAAAAAAATACCTTAGGGCCAGTCTGTAGGTACTGACATGCCTAGGATACATTAGATGGAAAAAGTTATTTTTTTTTAATGTATAGTCTATTCTAAGATCTCACAATTCCACCTATGGACCTATTCCCAAAAGAAATGAGTATATTTATTGACAAAATTACTTATACATTAATATTTATAGTAGTTTTATTCATAATATGCCCAAACTGGATACAACCCAAATGTCTATCAATAGGAGACTAAAAAACAAACTATACTATATTCAGACAATGGACTCAACACGACAATTAAAAGTAATGAACTAAAATGCCTGGTGGGTGTGACTCAGTTGGTTGAGAGTTGTCCCATGCACCAGGAGGTCCCGGTTCGATTCCCCATCAGGGCACATGCCTGGGTTGCTGGCTTGATCCCCAGTAGGGGGTGTGCAGGAGGCAACCAATTGATGTTTCTATCTCTCTTTCCCTCTCCCTTCCTCTCTTTGAAAGCAGTAAAAACATATTTCAAAAAATAGTGAATACACACAATAAAGTGGATGAATCATAAAAACATTTATTGGGTGAAAGAAGCTAGCCATAAAAGAGTCAGACACACTATGCTGTAGCTTGCAAGAAGCTCAAAAACAGGCAAATCGAATCTGTGGTGAGAGAAGTCAAAATGATGGCTTCCTCTGGGGAAGGGTTGCGCGAATTGGGAAGAGGCCCAGGGACACTTTCTGGAGTGGAGGGGATGGAAACGTCTTCTCTGTTGACCTGGTGCGATCACGCGTGTGTGTGCACAGATAAAATTCATGGACATCTATATCTAGGGTTTGTGTGTTTTACTACATGAAAATCATGCCTCGGTTTTTAGAAAGAGAGCTTGTTTATCTAAGATCCAGGGAAAAGAAAACAACAAAAAAGACTCTGGGCCCTGGCTGTCTTGGCTCTGTGGTTAGAGGGTCGGCCCAGGACCCTTCGGCCAAGGGCATGTACCTGGGTTGCAGGCTCAGTCCCCGGCCCGGGTCTGGGCGTGTGCAGCAGGCAACCAATTGATGTGTCTCTGTCACATCGATGTTTCTCTCTCTCTCTTTCTCTCTCTCTCTCCCCCTTCCATTCTCTCTGAAAAGCAATGAAAAAAATATCCTCAGGTGAGGATTTAAAAAAAAAAAAAAGACTCTGGAAGAATATACACCTCCCTGGAGGAGTAGGACTGGGGGAGTACAGGGACTTTCCAATTTTTACTTTCTCTACTCCTGCATTGATTAAATGTAGACTATAAGGAACATTTTAAATTGAAACATATTTTTAAAGGCAAAGTTCTGAGACGCGGGCTAAGTGGAAGTGAAGGACCGTGGAGTTTTGCCTGGGAGAGCCTAATTTATTCCCATTAAGACTTGTGCAGAGTGGAGAGCGCGTGGGGATGTTGTTATTCATGTCACGTCTGCGCCCCGCAGGTCTCAGACCCAGCAGCCCCTTAGGCCTGCTCCGCAGTGAATGCCCCCCTCTGCAGCCTGCAGCCTTCTTTCTACCTTTTTTCCATTCCCTGGGTTTGAAAGGCCCCCTCCCAGCCTCACTCTGGCCTCATATCTCTTCCTCCCTTCTCTCTGTCCCTCAGGTGCCTCATCGCATTCTTGGGCGTCTTCTTGATCACACGGAACAGGAAGAAGGCCGTTCCATTCGAGCCCTATATTTCCATGGATGCCATGCCAGGTAACGTTAAAATCCCGTGTCTCCAGCCGGCCAGCTCATCCATATAGAATGACTGCTTCCTGTTTAAAAAGAGACGGCCAGCTGCTGGGTTTGAACAGGGAAGGTGTGCTGTGCCATTATGGTGTGACTGTCTCTCTCTGTCTCTCTCTCTTTTTTAAATCTTGGTGTGCAAAAGAGGAGGCAATGGCTGAAGAACCTCAGTTGGTTTTGAGCACATCGTGCCAGTCCCCATTTCTATTTTGGGATCTTTTAAAGACAATCCTGATTCATAATGGATGTAATTAATTATGGTCTTCAGCCCCAGGCTTCATGCCTGCAAAAGGAAAAACCCATGTGTCTAGTTGGAATGAAGTGATCAGAGAGGGGAAGGAAAGTAGGATGAATGAAATTCAAGTACTCTAACCTCACTCCTTAGGCCACAAAGGAGTGGATTGTTCTGGAAAGCCTAATTCCCCCAGGGAGTTGAGGGTTCATGCTGAGAAGCACAAGCTCGAATGCCCTTAAGGCCTAACAGTAACATAATTGTGCAAATCAGCAAAGTACTGCACAAAAGGGAGTGGTGGGGCCTGTGGAGAACTGGAGAGTATCTGTCCAGCCTGAGGGATCCAGATTAGAAAAGTTAGGACACTGGGCCAGCCCCGGCTAGGTTTGCTGACCTAAATTCTATGAGTTGCCGGTGACCACTAGTTTTCCCTCTTTAACTCACAATTTTTATTTTCAATATAATAGATAGAACTCTCCCACGCTTCATTAAGACAGTCTAATGAACAAAATATAATCACACTGATGGCATAGAGTGCTGCTTAATCCATAACTCTGTGATGTAGGTTTGTTCTCAGAGCTGACGGAGGTTCTCCTGCCTCAAGTGACCCCATTGTTTACGTGTCTACTTTTCACATTATTTCCTATCTCTTGCTGTTAAGCCGTTGTGTGTCATTCTAGCCTGCAATTTCTGCTGTTACCAGCATAGCCACACCGTGTCAGTCTTCTCATTTGACCCAACCTGTTTGACTTGTGTATGAAATTAAAATGCATAAGCTCTGAGTTGGGGCCTTCAGGTTTCTCCTAGGAGTTACGTGCATGAGCCTTAGTGCATGGACTTTTTAAACATCTAACCGGGCTGCTCAGATGCCTTTTTTGCTTACTTCCTTGGTCTCGGCTGTGTTCCGGATAGATGAGGGCGCTGGATAGCTGAGTTCCAGATAGGTGAGGTGTCAACCCCGTGTGTGTGCAAGTATGTGTATGTATCTGTGTGTTTGTGTGTTGACAAACTGTGTATGTGTTTATACCTGTATAACTATTTGTATACGCACATATACAGATGTATTTTCTGGTAGAAAATAGAAGGTAACCTAAGGGAATCCTAAAGATCAGCATTCTGCCCTGTTTGTGGATGTGGCTCTTGCTTCCTCTTTGTACCCTGTGACCAGTGGGAAGTGGGTGCTGAAGAAAGGAGACCCCGCCCTATTGCTGTGGCATGCCAGACACTTCCGAGTAGACCTGTGTACTGCATTATGAAGAGCATGGGCTTAGAGTTCAGATGATCTGGATTCAAGTCCCAGTTCTTCCCGCTACCCACTCAGCAACCTTGGGCCTGGACCTCCCACGGACTCTGACCGTGACCTGTAAATTGGGACTCCTTTCAGGGTGGTGGGATAACGTGTTAAAGGACCCCTTGCACAGTGTCTGGGACGTGGTAGATGCCTGGTTAAATTTGGTTTCACTTCCCTTTTGCTTTAAAAAAAAAAAGCTTCGGAAATTTTAAACACTTGTTTGACCTGATGCCAGGTAGAATTTGAAGAATAAAACTGCTTAAACACAGTAGCTTTTCTAGCTGTTTGGTTTCCCTGGTTTGCATCAGGGCCTTGCTTTTGGTCTCCCTAGACTGGTATCTTCACAACAGACCAGGACCATACTATTCACAGAGCATTCAAATCCCCCAAATTTACTACACATCACAATTTGGAGAGGTTTAAAGTAATTCTAGCATCTAAAAGACTTCTAAAGAATGAGAGAGAAAAGCAGTCCCTGATAGGTGGGAGCTGTGCCTTGGTGTCCCTGGCTGAACATAAACAATTTCACCTCAGACAAGGCCACCCTGTGACCCTGATGGATCAAGACAAACAGGACCACTCCAGAATCATGCCTGAACACAGACGACACATGAACATTGTCCAGACCACAAAGAGCCAACCATCCATCCCCCTAACATGAGTGATGGCTGCTCTTTACCAATCACAGATTAGCCTCAGTCTGATCTTCTCTCCTACATAACAATTAAGATCCTCAGTTATAGAACTATCCCCACTTCCCTACGGCATCTAGTCCAAAGCAAAGCCCTGCTTCCCTAAACCTTCCCCCAAATCACCTAATGCAAACCCAAATAGTAAGTCCTTTCTAACTTAATACTTTTTTACTGAAACACCCCACGCTTCCCCATGGTGTCCATCTCCCTCATTGCAATGAGTCAGTAAACCCAAATTTAAAAATCCAGAAGCTAAACTATGCCCAGTAAGGCAAGTCTCTTCCCTGAGGAAAAAGCATCCCTTCATCTTCCCCCATCCCCGACCAAAAATCAAAGCGCAGACTCTTAAGCTGTATCCTTCAAATGACTGTCAACTAAGGCTTATGCAATGTGGGAGCAAAGGGCCTTCCACAAACTGGGTCTTCCTGGCCTGTTTGCAGAGTAAATAAGAGCACGGGCTTTGGTGTCCGAACCCAGCTCTGTCTTAGCTGTGTGACCTTGGCAAGTTACCTCACCTCACCTCTCTGAACCTGTTTTCTTGTCCAGAAAATGAGGATAGTAGCGTCTCTCTGTCACAGGACTTTTGGAGATTGAGTGCAGGTGTATAGGGCGGCCCACACAGCATTCCAGGTACGGGTGTGGGCTTCAGAGTTTAAGCCACCTGAGCCTGAATCCTGGCACTGCCACTTCATAGCTCTGTGACCGCCAACTGCCTGGTTTCCCTTATTGCTAGCTGTAAGGATCAAATGAGATAAAACTTTATAGCTGTTTGCAACAGTGTCTGCCACCAACTAAACATTCAGCACGAGTCAGCTATTATCATTTTTGCTGCTGCTGTTACTATTACTTTTTAAAGCACTTAGCCCAGTGTCGAAGGCCTATTAAGCAGTGAGATGTCAGCTGTTATAATCATCATCAGGCTTTCCTAGAAAACACTTTGCATTCGGTTTCTTATGACTCAGCGTGGGGACAAGAGACTTTGAAGAGTCTTAATTCCTACATGGTAAGAGTTGGCCTCAGAAAAGACCAGGTCCTACCTGACTAGGGGAGCTGTCGAGTAAGGTTAAAGGAATTCATGACTAAAGTTTTCCTCTCAAATGTAAGTAGAAATCAAACATCAGTGTGCCCAGAAGTAATAAGCTAAGTCACACCTCACCACTTATGTGAATCGGGGATGTTAATGGTAAGGTCAAAACGCTCCCTCTGAGCGTCGTGATGCATCTGTCACCGTGACGTGTCCATGACACAAAACTTACCCTCTTCTGTCAACAATATAGTGACATTTTCTAGATCCTGATCTCAGTCAGCAGAAAAGTGATGGCATCTACCATGTTCCAGGCACAGCACTGGTTCTACTCCTCCTGTGGCCCAAACAGACCTTCCCACCACATTCCAGGCCAACCGATGGTTTCCCTTGATAGTGGCTGGTCTGTGTGCATATTTCCTGAAGATGCCTCCCTCCTTGCTTAGCAACCATAATATAACATTTCTAGTATATATTTATGGGTGTTCTTTTTTCAATCTAAAGCATTCAGGAAATTGACAATGCACATGATTAGCTCTCAAGCACTATAATTAGTCTGTGGCGGGATAGAGAAAAGTGCCACCTCCTTTGGCCCCCTCACCACATAATGATTTGGGGAAAATGGATTTCATTTCAGGTATGCAGAACATGCATGACAAAGGGATGGTAGTCCAGCCCGACCTCAAAGCTTCTTTTTCCTACGGGGCCCTGGAAAACAATGACAACATTTCTGAGATCTATGCTCCGGCCACACTGCCTGTCATGCAAGAAGAACACAGCTCCAGAAGCGCCTCTGGGGTTCCCTACCGAGTCCTGGAACACAACAAAAAGGAATGAGTGCACCCTGAAGGAGACTCACCTTCCCTCCACTTACAGCTGCTCAAGCGTGCAGACAGTAGTTCAACTCTTTTTTTTTTTTTAATATATTTTTATTAATTTCAAGGAGATGAAGAGAGAGAGAGATAGAAACATCAATGATGAGAAAGTCGTCTCGTCATTGATCGGCTGCCTCCTGCAGGCCCCCGACTAGGGATTGAGCCCGCAACCCGGGCATGTGCCCTGATCGGGAATCGAACCATGATCTCCTGGATCTTGGGTGGAAGCTCAACTGCTGAGCCATACTGGCTGGACGGTGGTTCAATTCTTAATTTTAAAACTTGCCTTTCAAGTCTTATTTTTTAAACCGAGAATTGTCTGGATGGGGATCTGAAAAAGGCTTTGTCTCTGGCAGAGGATAAGCTATCTTGGTCTTGGAAATCTCAGGTGTGGAGCTGAGGGAGAAGACGAAAGCAGTGTCCCAGCTGGGAACCCAGCCTCTGCCTGGTTGGCCCAGTAGATTGGGAAAGCCTTTATCACCCTTGACGTTGGTAACTGAGCTTCCTCAGCGACCAAAGGTTGCCACGTCCTTCGGAGCTAAAGCCAGGCAGAGACTCTGCTTGTCCTCTCCAAATCCAGTGAAAGGCTGGAGGCCGCCGAGTCTGGTCTTCCCCGCCTCACGTGCAGGCCTGATCCCTACCCCTCTCGCTCGTGATTCCCTAGTTGAGATAACATTCGTGTCGCCTTCACGTTGCCTAGCGGGCCGGCTGTGGGTGGAACATTCTGTCATTTGCCTGTAGGAAATGTGCTCTGCCTTCCTGTTGTCTGCACCCTCCCAGTGAAGATGTGCTTGATGTGTTTATATTGGATCTACTCTGAATTCTGATTTGGTTTTGGTTCCGTGAACTACTTGATTGCTTCCCCCCAGCCCCCAAAGGAACTAGGAAGTTAAGAGAAGAGGGGTGAGAATAAGGCCAGGGGCAGAGTGATGCTGACACTTCAGCCCATGATGGAGGAAGAAACCTACCGCATCTTATACAAGGTGATTGCATCACTTAGGCTAGACAGGAAGTCTGGCTGTTTGACATGTAGTCTCCTGCACACCACTGCCCTCTGGGAAGATCAGGGGTGCTCATTCCAGAGACCGAGTTGCTCCCCTCCCCTCCATTCTCTCCATTATAGGTCGACAACCCAAGCCTGAGTTACTGGTTAATTTTCTTGGAGTCAGTAGAGACTGTTTGGGTCCCATCCCTTTGCACATATGTCTGGGAGACACAAGCATCCTCAGAAGTGGAGCTGCTGCCTTCTTTCTGGCTGCGTTCTTCCTTCCCCTAGACTGACTATATTTTCAAGAATGGCGGGTAAAGGTTTGCAAACCTTAATGAGCATAAAGATCCCCTAGGGAGTTTATATAAAATGCAGATTCCTACCCCCAACCACAGATGCTCTGGTTAAGTGGGACGGGGGCAGGGCCCAAGAGTCTGCATGCTTAATTTACAGCACAGGTGATGCTATTGCAGGTAACCCAAGGATCACACACCTTGAAAGCCTAGTAATTGAGAGAGACACCTGATAATTGAGAGAGCCGGTTTGCTTTAAAACCCCCAGGGGCTGACACACTCCTACTGGGAAGTTAGAATTACCATTCCTAGTTTCCTCCCTGTGGTTCATTCGGCAGGTCACATAGGATCAAAGGCACCTCTCCATTCATTGATTACTACTTAGAGCTACACTTACTGCTTCCCTCGACAGCCTTTGACAGCCTTTAACTAACTGGCAAGATAACAGTGTTAGTAGATCAGTGTTGATAAATCATTAACCTTTATGGATTGCGCTTAATACTGATTTAGTACCTTGACTTCAAAACTGACTCTGTTGCCTGTGGTAACCATTTCTGTATTGTATCTAAACCACTTGTGTATTGTGTCTTACATGCCTAAGAGGCAGCAGACACTGAGTGACCTTCCCCCTTCAGGATAGGTATCAACTCAATGCGGCAATATTTATGAGGCATTTACTACTTGTTAGGCATTTGGATGATGAGGGCAAGAAGAACAAGAATGGTTCCTGCCCTCTAGGCCAGCACAGGGAGACACAAATACCCAGAAATGGGAGGGAAACTGGCCGGACAGGCCAAGTGCAATAGTGGACCACAGAAAATATCAGTTATGGAGGTCCTGTTCAAGGTCAGGCCCTGAGCCCAGAACGAGGTGTTCAAAATGGAAGTGATTTTGGCTCCACTCATCGATGAGTGGCAAATCTAGCTAAGTTTTGGACAAAGCATAGAAAGTCAGGTGATCACCGTCCCCACCATCCCCTGGGCAGAGGAGGCAGCATTTGCAAGACAGAAATAGAGAGGGGGAGATCACAGGGAGAGCCAGGGAGGGTGGTGGGAGATGAACCTGGAAAAATAAGCAGTGGAAGCCGAATCAGAGGGCCTCGAATGCCTGGCGGAGGGGTTTAAAGTTATTGCATGGGAGTCATCGATGGCTCATGAGGAAGAGAATAGCAGGATCAGCACTGATTGGAAAGGAGGCCTTATGCAGTATGGAGGAAAGATCTGGAGGGATAATAAATGTCCCTTTTCAAGGCCAAGCTGCAATCCTGCAAGAACAGAACACAAAACGGGAATTAAAATCCAGTTTCGCTGCTATTCAGGGGATTCTGGGTTTCCTTATCAGATATTAGAACCAGTTCTTTGAAGACTGGTGCCTGCCGGTTTAGACAAAAGTTCAGCACCCCCTTCCCTTGACCCCTCGCATGAAGCTCCAGGTCTAATGATGCCATCCCATTAAGCTTCAGATCCTGTGGGGCTTTTGCAGCATGGAAATGAATGCTGGGTAGGGAAGGGAGGACCAGCAGCTCCATTAGTTTTCTGGTGGAAACCAGCCGGCTTGATGGTGCTGTGTGGATACAAGTCATCCATCAGGGTAGTGTTGTGGAACCTCCCCGCAGCCTTGTGAATTCTAAATCTGGTCCAACACTGGCCTATAAGCAAAAAGAATTTACTGTGTGTTTCTCTGAGAAGCTATGTAAATGAAGTCACCTTAGAATATATTCTATGTGGATGCTTATATTTTGTTAACTTCTTGACTAATAGGGCATGTCTTAGTTTTCAAAAAATGTGTGTGCTAGGTGCAAATAAAATTATAAAGTGGTATTTAATTTTAAAACAACCCGTGTGATATCTGTTGAATTTGTGTCTTTTAGTTGGCTAATACTTTCTAGAGCAGTGCTGTCCAATGGAACTTTTATGTATATTTTACCACATCTTTTAAAAAGAAACCCCGCACCCTTTAGCTATCACCTCCCTATACCCCCATCCCACCCTCCCAGCCTCTGGTAACCACTAACCTACTTTCTGTCTCTATAGAGTTCCCATTTTGGATTTTCATGTGAATAGAATCATACAACATGTGGACTTGTATGTCTGGCTTTTTACCTCGCATAATGTTTTCACATTTCATCCAAGCTCGAGCATGTATCCATACTTCATTCCTTTTTATGGCTGAATAGCCTCTTATCTTTAAAGTTTCAATAATTGCAACCTTTTCCTTTGGTTCCTTTCCTCCTGGGAGTGGTAGCTACTCCATCATCCCTCAGAGTTCTTTTTACCTGTTCAGTTACTAGTTAATAACTTTATAACTATCTAGGTAACAATTCTTTATATTAAATTCTTCCTGTTCAAATCACCAGTGTGATTCCTGTCTCCTGACCCAATCCTGACTGATAGTCAAGAAAAATCAAAATAATTTGAATCCCTGGGCTATTCATACAGCTGCCCTTTTTAAAAATATGTCTTTATTGATTTCAGAGAGAGGAAGGGAGAGGGAGAGGGATAGAAACACCAATGATGAGTCATTGATCAGCTTCCTGCTGCACGCCCCCTGTTGGGGATCGAGCCCACACCTGGGCATGTGCCTTGACCAGGAATCAGACCTGATCTCTGGAATCATAGGTCGATGCTCGACCATTGAGCCACATCAGCCAAGCCAGCTGCCCATTTTTAGTGTTCCATTTTCTCCTTGGCTCTCTCTGCACCCCTTCCATCCTGATTGGTCATTTGGCTCTTTTCAACCCATCTGTAGCTCAAATTAATTAGGAAATAATATCTCCTCCTAACAAATTTGCTGATTGCAGCATTTAAAGAGCAGCTCCTTCAGGCTGTGTTGTATTCCATTGTTTGAATAAACAGTTTGTTTATCCATTCTTTTTTTGTTGTTTATTGATTTTTAGAGGCAGAGGAAGGGAGAGGGAGAGAGAGAAATATCAATGTGAGAGCATAACATCAATCAGCTGTCTCCCCCTATCCCAGGATCAAGCCCACAACCCGGGCATGTGCCCTGACTGGGAATCGAACCAGCAACCTTTCAGTGCACAGGATGACACCCAACCAACTGAGCCACACCGGCCAGGTCTATCCATTTTTCTTTTGATGGACAATTGGGATATTTCTAGTTTGAGGATATGATGAATAAAGGGCATTCTTGTACAAAAACTTTTTTTTTTTTTTTGGTGGACATTTGCTTAAATTTCCCTTGAGTATATATCTAGGAGTAGAATTTCTGGGTCATAGGGTAGGTGTACATTTAGCTTGATAAACTGGCAAACAGTTTCCAAAAACGGTCATCTCCGTTTTCATTCCACCGGCAGCGCCTGAATGTGAGATGGAGATCTTTTATCACTTCTATTACTTCCCTAGCACAAATCTAATACTGACATTTTAAAGTCTTGGCTTTTAAATCTACTCAAATAAGACAGACAAAATCTGAAATGAAATCACCTGTCTGGAAATTCTCCTGAAAGGCAAGAGATGAGCTACTCAAGATCTGTAGCATCATCTGACAAGTTCTACTTGAGTTTTCCAGGACAGCAAAACACTTATCAACCTTGGCACAGCTTTCAAGTGGATCAAGCCACAAGGGATCCATTTCTCTGTCTCTTTTTCTCTCTGCCTGAAACTCAAACCTCACAGTGATGAGGAGGAGAGGGAGGGAGGGTTAGAAATGTGACGCTGTGTAAAGTTCATTCATAACAAGCATTTATTACACATTGTGTGCCCAGCACTTTGCTGGACACAGTGGTGAAGAGGAGAGATGTGGAAGATTCCACTCTTGTTCTCGAGTTTCTCATAGCCCAGTTGATGGATACAAGATGGAAACCCTTCCTCTGCCCACTATGTCAAGATTGATATGCTCTTGGATTCTGCCCTTTGCCCTTCTTGTAGTCTGTTCCACATGCTCTTCCCGGGTCATCTCATCGGAGATGGTTTCAACTACCCACCACTCCTCCCTCCCTGATCACTACACCTGGGCTGAGTTCACTCTTAGGCTCCAGAGCTGTTTTCCAACTACTTCCATCCTCAACTCCTCTCAAATGCCCATAACTTACATACGACTCATCAGTAAATTTTGTTCACTTTGCTTTTATAACATAGCCAGAGTCATACTATTTTTCACCACTTCCTCCCCTGTGATTGCTGTCCAGGCCACTGTCATCTCTGGTCTGCATTATTACAACAGCTCTACCAAACCAGTATTGCTGCCTCACTGCTGGTGTCTGCTCTTTATCATTTCCCTTTCTTTTGGTAATAGAAACTTGAGTTGCTTTTGATAAGTGTTGCCATCAGGGTTCCAGCAGAAGGTTAATCTGAGGGGAGCTTGGTAAAGGTTAACAAATGTGTGGACAGGGTTGAGGGAAACGAGGAGGAATAATGGTATGATACCGAGCTTCCAACACAGAGGAGCCATCACCACCTCTAGGCAAGAGACGGGAGGCTATATCCGACTAGGACAGAGACCTGGATGAACAGAGTCCCTCGGAAGGGGAGGGGGCCTGTGGAATAATCCCCTTATTTCTTCCTCCAACCTTCTGATCCCCTCCAGATGTCTCTATTGGATAAATTAAACTGTAAGCCAGAGGCACCAACTAAAGCCATCCGTGCAGACTGGCTTCCTAAGGCACAAATCAGGAAGGAAAAGGGTGGAGAGTAGATCTGAGGGGACCAACATAAAATGCCTTGCACAGGACACTACCTCTCCCCAGTTCTCAGCCCATGAGAACTGAGAGCTGCTGACCTCACCCCAACTCCAGAGGTAAGCACATGATCCAGGCCTGGGTTGTGAGAATATTCCATGCCCCTTCTCAAGACAGTGGTGTAGTGATGTACAAGTAACCAAGTTAGACCAATAAGTAGTAGTCCCAGGACTTTTATTGACAGCATCGAGGAAAAGAAACTCCTTTTCTGCTGGTAGGGATGTGACTGGAAGTTGTAAGCAGCCATCCTGCCATCTCATTGGGAAAGGCACTCTGAGAATGAAAAGTCAACAAAAAGAAAACAGTCGGGAAATGGAGAACAAAGACTACATCCTGATGTCACAATTTAAGCCCCTGGATCCAGCCATGCCTAAAGTCCATAACTTTTCTGTTACATGAGTCAATGAATTCCATTGTTGCTTAACCCAGTTTGAGTGGTATATTGCATGCAAAAGAAACAAATGAAAACTTGAACAATATATAATACCACAAAGCCCAACACAAAGGTATACTTATATGTTCAAATATGCTGTATGTTGTTACTTCTATGGAATGCCCTTTCCCATATTCTCCATCTAGAAAACTCCTACTCAGTCTCAACTGCAAAGCCTTCCCTTAATTTTCTAGGTAGAACTCACTTCCTCTTCTGCTTTGTCAGCACTTTACAAATGCCTCTATGAGTGCATGTATACAATCGTATTGCAATTAGCTGTTTACTTACCTGTCTCCCCCAGCTGTGAGCACCTGAAGGGGTAGATCTGTGTTCGGCCTCACCCTCCTTGCAAGCCCAGTGCCCAGCACAGGGCCTAATACCTCTGGGAACCTCTGAGTTAAGGCTACACCAGTCTTTATATTTTGGCACTTCTCAGAGCCATTTCTGTTAATGTGCATCATGGAGCCTTAGTCACAGGTACAGAATGCTGCAGTCTCCAAACTCATTTGACCGAAAAACTCGATTTTTGCTAAAGTTGCTGTGTTAGAGGAATTTAGAGAAGAAAAATGACTGTGGTTCTTAGGGTGACCTTAACGGAAGAAGTGGGTTTCAATAAATATTTGTTAAGTAAATGAAAGAGAATTACTGGATTAGGTCAAGGTGGGGAGCAGGGGCTGCCAAGTTGGAAGCAACAGAAACAACAGGAAGAATAAATGGCGGGGGCTGGGGGGATGGGGAGATCCTTGGACATAAGTTTCTGATGGTTCAGGATCATGCCCCAGGTGCTAAGTGCCTGACAACACTGCCTCCCTCATTTTGACCTTCTATTTGCTTCACTTGGACTCCGAGGGGGCGGGGCGGGCGGGGCAGATCTGATTTTCCTCCCACTGCACATCGTTAAGGCAAATTCCTTTCCTGTTCTGTGTCTGTTTCCCTCTCTGTGGACTAAGGGAAGGACCACAGGCTCTCTCCCAGGCTTGGTCCAGAAGTCTTGTAAATAAATAAATAAATAATAAAATAATATCTACCAAAGAAAGCCCCAGTCCTACTACTTTGTAAAATGAGCGTAATTATGCTCCACTGACTCCAAGGGCTTCTGTGAGAACGAAACAAGATTGTGGGAGGAAAGTGTTTTGCAAACGGGGTGCGGTGGGGGGAGGGAAGATCTGAAACTCGAAGCGTTATTCATATTGGACACGGGTGGAGCGGGCAGCGGGGAGGCCAGGAGGGGCGGCGGCAGAATCCACGGTGGGTAAGGACCCGGGACGAGGAGCTGCCCACCCACGGGCCGCCTCTACCGCGGGGCTCCCACTAGCGGCCATTCGTCAGGCAAATTAAGCACGTGGAAACCCTCCTCTCTAAATTAAGCACGTGGAAGCCCCCTCGCGTCCAAATTAAGCACGTGGATACACTCATCTCTAAATTAAGCACGTGGGAGCCCCCTCGTCTCAAAATTAAGCACGTGGAAGCCCCTCGTCTGTAAATTAAGCACGTGGGAGCCCCTCGTCTGTAAATTAAGCACGTGGGAGCCCCCTCGTCTCAAAATTAAGCACGTGGGAGCCCCCGCGTCTGTAAATTAAGCACGTGGGAGCCCCCTCGTCTGTAAATTAAGCACGTGGGAGCCCCCTCGTGTCTAAATTAAGCACGTGGGAGCCCCCTCGTGTCTAAATTGAGCACGTGAAAGCCCTCCTTGTCTCTAAATTAAGCACGTGGGAGCCCCCTCGTCTCAAAATTAAGCACGTGGAAGCCCCTCGTCTGTAAATTAAGCACGTGGGAGCCCCTCGTCTGTAAATTAAGCACGTGGGAGCCCCCTCGTGTCTAAATTAAGCACGTGGGAGCCCCCTCCTGTCTAAATTAAGCACGTGGGAGCCCCCTCGTGTCTAAATTAAGCACGTGGCAGCCCCTCGTCTGTAAATTAAGCACGTGGAAGCCCCCTCGTCTGTAAATTAAGCACGTGGGAGCCCCTCGTGTCTAAATTAAGCACGTGGGAGCCCCCTCGTCTCTAAATTAAGCACGTGGCAGCCCCTCGCCTCTAAATTAAGCACGTGGCAGCCCCTCGCCTCTAAATTAAGCACGTGGAAGCCCCCTCGTCTGTAAATTAAGCACGTGGAAGCCCCCTCGTGTCTAAATTAAGCACGTGGGAGCCCCCTCGTCTCTAAATTAAGCACGTGGAAGCCCCCTCGTCTGTAAATTAAGCACGTGGAAGCCCCCTCGTGTCTAAATTAAGCACGTGGGAGCCCCCTCGTGTCTAAATTAAGCACGTGGGAGCCCCTCGCCTCTAAATTAAGCACGTGGAAGCCCCCTCGTCTGTAAATTAAGCACGTGGAAGCCCCCTCGTGTCTAAATTAAGCACGTGGAAGCCCCCTCGTCTGTAAATTAAGCAAGTGGAAGCCCCTCGTCTCTAAACGCGGATAATAATATCCAGCTGGCTGCGCAACGTGAGGTTAAGTGAAGCGAAGCCCGCAAAGCCCACGGCGCATTTTACGCAGCAATCGGCCCTCGGCAAATGCTTATAACATTCCCATTGTTCTTGTGACTGACACACGGGCTAAGCAGGGAAAGGACATAAACGACTCCCGGGCTCGGTGGAAGACGAGAAGGTGGCCAAAGGTCCTGGGATCGTGAGCGCCTAACGCCCCCGCCCCGCGTGACAGCCCAAACCCCACGGCGCCTGGAACAGAAAACCTGCGGCGCCGGCCAAGCGCGCGCCCAGGCCCCGCCCCCTCGGCCGCGCGCCAGGGCGGGGCCGCTTCCTGCCCGCGCCCCGGCCCCGCGCACCCCTGGGGGCCGCCGACCTCGGGCGCCTGCGCCGCGCGCGCTCCGCCGGGGGAGGGGGCGGGGCAGGGCGGGGCGGGAGCGCGCGGGGCTGGGCGCGCGCGCGACGCCCGCAGCTCGGCTGGGCCTGGACGCCGCCCGTTCCGCGGCGCAGGTGGTCGCTGCCGCCCGCGCTGGGGGCGTGGGGGCGAGGCTGCCCCGCACCAGCTCGGCTCCCACGGCCGCTCGGCGCAGCTCTGCAGGTCCGGCTCCCACGCAGCCCCGTCGGGCCGCCCCGGCCTCTCGCCTGCCTGCCTGTCTTCCTGCAGCGGCCGAGCGCGCAGGTGAGCCTCCCCTTTGCAGGGTGTGGCGGGCCCCAGCCACCGCCTAGGCAGGTATGCAACCAGCACTGGGGCGGGAGCTGAGCACGGGGTGCGGGAAATTAAACCAAAACAAAACGAGAACCTGAAAGAGACAGAGGGAAGAAATGGCCCCCGAGTGCCCGGGAGGGGTGGGCACTGTCGCGCCCCAAACCCTAGAGCTACGGCGGCGTCCCTGCCTCCAGGGTCCAGCGTCTCCTGGCAGCCCTCCGGGGGTGTCTTGCAAAACAAAACCAAGGAATCTGTCCTCCCCACCAACAATTGTCTCCCAGACGACTGTTTGACTTTTTGCAGAGCTGACAGGCCCTTCCTGCTCCCGAAGGCAGGAAAGGTGCCGTCGGTGAAACAGGAGGCCAGAAGTTGGAAGCCCCTGTTTCTCTCGTGCGCACGGATAACCATCGTATTTCTTACTCGCCAACTTCTTGAAACTTGTCTGTCTGCTTGCATCTGCTGCCTGGACCAGTAGAGCAACTGTGCTCTGTTTCCAGGTAGCTTCGTTCCAGCTTCAGTGCAAAATCTGATCATCTCCTTCAGGGATTATTTGTAGCTGTGATTACATATGATTTTAAATAATTTATTTTAAAGATCACTTCATCAGGCCTGGTTCTACAGAGTAAATTTTAAAAGCACAATTTTGAGACTGAGGATATAGATGTTCGTGCACCAGGCAAGTTTGTCCCTTTTGGTGGGGATTTTATAACGATATGCTAGACATGCACTTCTGATGCAGGAAGACAATGAAAGGCCTGAAAACTAACAGCCCACTTTTCAGCCATGCCATCAGTTTCATATTTTACTGGGGTGGCAGACCTTTTCTTTCTTAGCTTGGAAAAAGATTTCAATGCTTTTAGGGAAAACAAGATTTTTCCCCACTATTGAATTGTAATGTTTGTAAAGCTTTTAAACGTGTGGATGTTAAGGGTTACACATGAGAACAAATTTTGCATGGTGCTAGAGGATTTGTTGGTTGAAAGACTTAAAGCAAACACCATGAAAAATAGTGCGATTTGGAAATCCATTAAGCTGAAGCCTGTGAAATAATGGAAGCCCTGAAGTTCAATATCATTTGTTATTTATACCCAGAAAAACCCACAGAAGGTGAAGTTCAGACAGTGGATCTCCATTTTTCTCTTAGAATGTAGAAGTTATAGTGAGGGAAAATGAGTTACATACAGCAGAACAAATAGCATCAGTCTTTTATTTCTCTACTTCAATTATTCTTTAAAGTCTATTATTTTAATATGTTCTGGCAGTTGATTTGTGTTGTTTCTGTCCCCTCTCATGCGCTAACAAATACCACCATTCCTGGTAGGGGCACTCAACCTCAATGATTATAGCAGGACCAATTCTGGATTATCTGTGAAAAGAGGGCATAGGTCATTGAAATATTAAAAAAATCGAATTTTCACCTGTTTTACTTTACAGTTACACTACCAATTTTATTTTTACTACACCTATAAAAATATAGTAAGATTCTCCCTATAAATGGTGAATGAGGAGGATATAGAAGGTAGAGGTCTATATGATAGCTATTCAGAACCCCCACATTGACAATCCTGAGGATATTTTTTTTTTAAGAAATTTAGTCTAAATTTATAATTTAGAAGTTTTAAAAAGGAATTTAGTAGTTCAACAGTGTCCGTGAATATTTTCCTTATGTTATATATGAGAGCACAAACAGCAGGCCAAGTGGCTTTTCCAAGGTTCTTCAGGAGGGCACTGCAGAGCTGGAAATGGGGTACTTATTTGCTCCCAGTATTGTTCAGTAACATCTTGAACACATCAAAGAATAATAAGTGCATCTAGCCTGAGGTAGTTTAAATGTTCACAAGTTGAGAAGCATATATTATTTTCAAAAATTATTATTTTTTTTTAATCCTGGAGGAGGAATTTACATTTTCTGTCAGAATTTAAAATGCGAAGTCAGATCCATGTGCTTGACATTTTGGCTTGATGGATTACTTTTGTCACAAGGCTTGTTGTAGCAGAGCAGATGGTCATGCTACTTGGAGTTTTCCACTCATTTGATGTTTCCATGAAGAAACAATTTGCTGGAAGCCAGCCTCAGCTACAGTGCACTGGAGATGATGCTAAACTTTGCAGAAGCTGGAGGATATTGGTGCAGCTCTTCCTGTTGAATTAGTCAGTATTCTCCTCGGGTGGTAAACTGAGGGACAGCTTAGTCGTGTCATAGTTGGAGCTAGGGCAGAGTTAGCAATAACAGCATAGAAACAGTATACTTTTGTAATTTTTTTTTTTTTGCCTTAATAAAACCAAGCTGCTTTTAAAGTGCCAGCTGAGTTTCCTTATAAGATGATTGTTTTTTTACACATGTGCTAGGATTGTCATGTCCACTGGCTGACTTTGATCGTATCTCTCTATTAAAATCAAACTGCATTTATAATGTCAAAAAATTATGAAATGGTTGACAATGTTGAAGCTTTATCTAAAAAAATCTCATGGCTTGCCTTTAACAAGGGAACCATCATCTGAATGATAATGTCTCTATGCTGTGTGTACTGAATTACAACAAAAAAATTTGTGAGGCCTTTCTCAGCCAGTTCTCTGATTTTAAATCTTTAAACATTTTCATACTGGAGCTGTATTACTACTGCCAGTGGTTACTCCAGAGCTGGTTTTATTGACAGGTCTGTGCTTGAATGGTTTTCTTAAAATGATACAAAGTGTTTTAACTTTGTAGCCATTTTGTTGCTTGGGATTATATCCTTTGGGTATGTATTTTTCTCGTTGTATTGTTTTTATGTTAGTTCCACCAATGGTTCCAATATTATTGGAGTCCTTTCAGCCCAACAATGCACTGACATAGATTGTGCCTATATAGAAGTTATTATTGAGCACTAATTATATGCAAAGCCTTATTCTAAGAGCTTAGCATATATTCTTTCCTTTCATTCTTCTAATATCCAGTGATTATTATTATCCACATTTTATAGTTGGGGAAAACAATAGGGAAGCAAAAGAATTTACCCAGCAGAGTACTGGGGGAGCCAGAGTTTAAATCTAGAAAAAGGTCTGATTATGGAGCCTGATACAGGTCTGATGGGATATACGTAAAGACTGTCAAACTTGTTTGTAGTTACTGTGGTATTTCATCAATCCATCCTTTTAAACTGTATCAAATATGCAGTAATGTATAAGTGAAGAAAATGTAATGACTATAAATATTATTGAACTGTCTTGGGACAAAAGGCAAATAATTTAACAATAATCTAAAAATATTGAAGAGAAAATAGCTGTAAAAGACATTATTGGGACAACTGACAAAATTTGAATATAGGCTGATTTAGATAATAGTATTATATCAATGTTAAATACCCTTCTCATGCTCAGTGCTTCAAGGGGAAAAGTATATTATAAAAATAGAGGAGGATTTCAGAAGCAGACCAAAATGTAAGTAATTGGTAAGTCTGGGTAAAGAGTATACAGGACGTCCTTACACTATTGTTAAAACTCTTCCGTTTGAAATTATGTTCCCTCCAAAAAGTTACCCAAGAACAAAGGTAGAACACAGGAAGTGAAGGTGTAACATTCTAAGAATTTTTTTTCTTTTAAATCAGGTGAAGGATTGTTTCCTGTGCCCTGATTTTTTTGATTTTTTTCTCTAATTTTTTTTTTTTTTTTTTTAGGGGTTAGACTAGGAAGGAATTTGAAACAAAATCACCAAAAATAACTTTCTCAGATTTCAAAATCTAGCCATTCAGAACTCCCCGACTCTCCAGCCTCCAAAAAAACAGGCAAAGTGTTTTCCTCACCTCTTTTTAATGGGTTGGAGGTCGGGGGAGATTCAAAACATTAGTGCCTCTAAGAGCTATGATATTAAAGATGGTCCACATGCTGATACGGACTGGCTTTTATGTCAGAACTCTGTAACCTTGTTTTCAAGGTACCTGGCCCATGCCTGCCTTTCTAACTTTGTCTGGTGCCACCCCCACCAACCATGTACACTCTGGCCACGCTAGGTCACGTGATCTCGGTGCCTGCTGATCTTTCTGTTTCCTGCCTCAGCCCATGTGCTTGGCATGGCATGGCATGGCATGGCATGCACGCACTCCCATTCTTTTCCTGCTGAAATTCTGTTCATCTTTCACGTCTCACCACAACCCCTTTGGGAAGCTGTCTCTAATCTCACGCAGAATTAAATTTTCCTGTCTGTGCTGCCCTATTAGTGGTGTAAACACAGGGCTATCTGCTTTCATTCAGCAATCCTTATTCAGCATATACTGTGAGCTAGGAACTGTGCCAGGGACTGGGGACTCAAAGGGACTCATGGTCTGGTAGCTAGGAGTGAGTCATAAACAAATAGTCATAAGAGAAGCATATAGCAGAGAAATAAACAGTGCTGGGAGAGCTGGAACGCCACCTGACAACCTAGTCTTGAAGGGAAAATGACAGTGAAAGCCACAATGAGATACCATTTTCCCCTCATGGGGTTCCTTTCCAGAATGGAGATTTCCAGCACAATAATCTAATGAATAAGTTTGAAACAATTGTAGTACCGGTGGGCTACCCAAGTAGATATATTCAGTGGGAAGCTAAAAATAGAAGTCTAGAAATCAGGAGAGGGAGGTTGAGTCTGGATGTATAAACCATACAGAGCAGCCGTCTTCAGTGTGTTTAGGTAGGAAAGACCTAGGCGGGGCAGATCTGTCTCTTGGGGTCATGTACTTCTCCCAAACTACCCACTACCCCTTCATTGCCCAAGATTCTGCCCTTCCCCCTCAACTTTGGTGACACCCTTCTGGTTTAAGAATCATTGTATGGCCCGGCCAGGCTTGGCTTAGCGGTTGAGCATCAACCTACGATCCAGGAGATCGCGGTTCGATTCCCGGTCAGGGCACATGCCGGGGTTGCAAGCTTGCGCCCCAGTCGGGGGCATGCAGGGGGCGTGCAGGAGGCAGCCCATCAATGACACTCTCATCATTGATGTTTCTGTCTGTCTCCCCTTCCCTCCCTCTCTCTGAAATGTATATTTTTTTAAAAAATCATTGTATGAAACGAGACAATATTGATACACATGCTGTGTGTGCTCCAGAGGAAGGCAAGACACAGTTGAGAAGCACTGGTGGTGAAGTAGTTAACTGCTTGGGTGGGTGTGGATCAGGCCACCCAGGAAGAGGAAGGAGAGGAAGGGCCTGGGGAGGAAACCTCAAAGGGACCAGCTGTGGAGGGTGAGCAGAAGAAGGAGCCAGAGACAGCCAGGCAGACCCTCCGGGAGGAAGGAGAGGCAGGGAGGACGGCTGCAAGCCCTCGGGCTGCAGAGGCAGGCGGAGGCCTGAAATCGGGAAACCATTGCTGTGCACAAGGTCGTGACAGGTCCAGCCACACAGGTCAGGAGTGGCTGGAGGTGAGGGAGTGAGCGCAAAGGCATCGTTTATTTGCTCTCTCTGGGGAGTTGGTGGGAAAGGAGAGGGAGAGGCAGAGAGGGGTAGGTTGAGGGGAAGGCAGAACCTGAGAGGAAGGTTCTCTCTAACAGGTTGGGTGGGGACAGGGAACCTTGAATAGTCCATTCGCTGAGGAAAAGGGACAGATGGAGATGGAGAGATTGAAAGTACAGGGAAGCAGTTAATGGAGCAGATCCTTTACGAGCGTTGTTGAGAAGAAAGTCTTACTTTGTGGCTCCTTGAGGATGGGAACCATGTCTTGTTTACCTGATATCCCTAGTAACCCCTGCATGCAGTAGACGTTCAGAAAATGTTTATAAAAGTGGTAAAGATTTTACTCTTTAGAATTGGACTTTCCCACCAGATGTAGTAGAATAATAACAATAAAAACCCCCACTGTTTTTAACCTGTAATGAACAATCCGTAACATTGTATATAAGCAATACATTTACAGCTTTGTGTTCTTTCAAGTAGAAGGGAAGATAATCTCAGTAATACTGAGGTCGTAATAATCGTGATCCGCAGTCTTTCTGTGCCTGATATTGCTTGAATTCTGTTTCAGCATCTTCAAGTGCGTTGTTATATTCAAGGCACTGCTTGGTGGGCAGGGGGTGCAGTTCATTGGAGGAGATGGACATGCACAGAAATAGTCCAAATAAGACGGACTTCTTCTACTGTTTAACAGAGGAACACTGTCAGCTCCATGCTTTGGGGTTAAAAATATTGATTTTTAGACGTACAGAAAAGGACATCGTTTTCATTGTTGTCTGTGACAGATGTTGCAACTGTAAATATTTCTAATATTAACAGAGACTGACTTTATATAGAACTTTTGGTTCTGTGTAACTTAATTCTTTGAGAGTATATCCGAAAAAAACCCGAATTGGTTGAGAAAGGTAACGCCAGCTCCTTGCAGGCCACATTGCGGGGTGCAGATGGTGAGTGAATCCGTGGGTTTTAGTCTGCTGTGCAGTTTCAGTGTTGTAGACCTAAAACCCACAACAAATATGTGAAGGCAGCTCTGAGTCACATGTTCTTTCCTACGCCTGGTAAGCTAGTGTACATATTGATGTTATCTCATTTTGTATTACCTTTTTTCCCCTCAATTTCACTAGAAAACTTTTTGCCTTTTTTTTGGTATTATATCATTGCCAATGAACTATATTGCACAAAATGTGCTAAGCAGATCAAATTAGTATGTAAAGAACTCATTTTTGAAGACTGTAATGAGTTGATTTAAATGCTGATTTATCTTTCCTGAATAAAATTGTTTCCTTTGATGAACTGCTGTCTTGAGAATTGATTGGAACATTGTTTGGCCCTCAACGCCTTATCTCTGTTGTTTTGTGTGTTTTTTAACAGTAGGTGCCTGGTAGACATCTTAGAACTTTAAAAACGGAGACGACCTGCTTTTAGGGGATCATGCTGAGGGACACTATGAAATCTTGGAATGATAGCCAGTCTGATCTCTGTACCAGTGACCAAGAAGAGGAAGAAGAGATGATTTTTGGTGAAAATGAAGATGATTTGGAAGAGATGATGGACTTAAGTGATCTGCCTACCTCACTTTTTGCCTGCAGTGTCCATGAAGCAGTGTTTGAGGTGCAAGAACAGAAGGTAGGCGTGTGTCCTACCTTTCCCTGCATTGGTCGTGTGTTGAATGTATGTGGATTCGGGGGAACAGAGCAGATGGCTCCCGTTTGCAAAGTTTGTTATTGGTCCATGACAAGTACAGAAAGTATGCATCAACCTTTACACATTGCTGCAGCATTTTTATTAAATTTTATTTATACAAGTGTCAACCTGCAACAGAGAGAAAATATTTGAAAACCAATCCTTCCCCGCAAATACATACTTAGGTTGCAGGCTCAGTCCCCAGCCCTGATGGCGTGTAAGGGAGGCAACCAGTCGATGTGTCTCTCTCACATCGATGTCTCTCTGTCTCTGTCTCTCTTTCTTCCTTCCACTCTCTCTGAAAAGCAATGGAAAAATATCCTCAGGTGAGGATAAACACACATGTGTGCATCAAAGGTCACTATCAACAGAGTGAAAAAGCAGCCTACATAATGGGAGAAAATATTTTCAAATCAGATCTGATAAGGGATTAATATCCAGAGTATATGAAAGAACTTCTAAAACTCAACAACGACAACAACTAAACAACCCAACTGAAGAACGGGCAAAGGACTTGAATAGACTTTTCTCCAAAGAAGATACATAAGTCACCAATAAGTACATGAAAGTATGCTCAGCATCACAAATAATTAGGGAAATACAAATCAGAATCACCATGGGATACCACTCCACACCCACTGGGATGGCTAGGATGGAAACAAGTGCTGAGAAGGATGTGGAGGAACTGCAACACTTGTGCCTTGCTGGTGGGGATGCAAAATGGTGCAGCTGCTGTGGAAACACAGTATGGCAGTTTCTTTAAAAATGTAAGCATCACCCTAACTGGTGTGGCTCAGGTGGTTGAGTGTTGTCCCGCGCACCAAAAGGTCACCGGTTCAATTCCCGGTCAGGGCACATGCCCAGGTTTCAGGTTCCATCCCTAGTCGGGGTGCCTACGCAACTGGTCAGTGTTTCTCACATCGGTGTTTCTCTCTCCCTCTCTCTCTAATATCAAGAAAAAGCATATTTTAAAAATAATAATACTAAATAGCAAAAAAAACCAAAAAGATAAAATTAATCAGGAAGTTTAAAAGCCACTGAAGTGAAAATACATTTTTTCAATATGTAAAATTTGAATATAATTACCAAAAAAAAATCCCTTCTATCTTCTCCCTCAATTCAAGCCCTAAGTTCATAGCAGAGTTTCAGAGTCCTCAGTGACATAACAGAGTAGTTTCCTGTGCTTCAAAGGGCCAGGGTTCGTAGGTCAAGCTCTGAAGAGTCCTGGGAAGATAGACACTGATCTCATTAATCAGTGGTGCACTGTATCATCCACCCCATGCAGGTCTCCTGCAAGGGCACGTCTCCTAGGTGACTGCTCCAGCAGTGCGATGCCTCTGAATTAGTAAAGGACAAGCAGGAAGGGCAGATTCTAATTTTCTGTTGGCAATCCCCATAATACCTGCTGCCTAGTTCATACTGTGTCATCTCTGTGCATTCACCTCCTGCCTGGGGAATCGGCATCATACGGAAGAGCGGCTATTTTTTTGTGACCACAGAATGGCAAGTGGACTCTTGCAAAAACTCTACCCTATTTCTGTTCATAATAGTATTAGTGCTCCCAACTTACTGTTCTAAGAGCTTTAAGTATTCACTCTTTCTATCCTCAACAGTAACCCAGTGAACGGGGTACTTTAATTATCCTCATCAGCAGGTAAAGAAACTGTGAGCAAAGCTTGCCCAAGGTCACACAGCTGTATAATAGAGCCAGGAGTCAAACTCAGACAGCCTAGCTCCGGAGTTCTGTTACTGGAGAAGATTGGTGGCTGACAGAAGCAGTAAGACCTTCCTGAAGTTATCTGTCCGGGTTGTGGATTGCTCCTGAGGTCCTTCTCTTGTGGTTTCAGAATGAAGTGAATGTTCTGTTACTGCATGCAGAGAGGAGTATTTTGTCCATGCTAATGGCCAAAGAGCAGAGAGCTTCTGGTTCTCAGGAATGGATAGTGTCCTCTCATGTCCCCCTCTCGGATGTGGAGGAGGGTTTGGTATGTTCATCAGTTCGAGTGCTCTGTCCCCAAAGTCACAGGGAAGACCACGACATTGTCTCTGGGCCATCAGAGCATCTGCAGGCTGGCGCACACCTTCTGAGGCTAGACATGAAGTTCAGGCTGAACCTGGACCTCCCTAATCTTTCCTACTTCATGGGCAAGGAGAACAGGAAAGGAAGTGAAGACTGCAGTGGACGTCCTGGAGAGCGGAGTCATGGGTCTGCCTGGCAGCTGGCATGGATATATGGTACTGACCTTGACAATGGAAGCCTGAGGACTGAGAAGGGCAATCTGGGTAGCTGAAACTATCTCCTTTTCCTGAGGAAATGTACATGGTTTTCAGAGGAAGAACTCACTTGTGTGGTTTTTCTCACCTCTGGTATCTTAAATCAAAACTATGTTTGAGTCCAAGTGCCTAGATGAGTTTGGTGGGCCATCTTGAGTCTTTGGATTGGATAATTGCCCACCCGTAATCTGACTGCCTCTTCAAGATACCCATCAACCAGCTCAGCAGGATAGCAGGAGTACTCGTTGAGCAGGAGGCAGAATTCTCTGCTTTTCACCATTTGTCTGCTCTCTCCCCAGCTCTGTTTCATCTGTACTTTCCTCCAGGGACTTTGTAATCTGTTCCTCTGTCTTCTCTGCTCTTTTCAATAAACAACCAAAATAACCTTTAGGCTAAAAAGGAAAAAAAGCCATTGCTTCTGCTAGGGGACTGTCTAGAGCTGGGATCCTGTTAGAAGTCCTCACAGTTACAGTTTGAAGATTGTGCCTCTCTTATCATTAGTCCCAGAAAAGCCAAATGAAAACTGCTCTTGTTTACCCACAGGCTGGGGCTGCAGGTGGGCTGCAGGGTTGAAGTATCATTGATTGAGTGCAGTATACTTTTGTATCTTGAAGGGGGAGGGAAAGAGGGAGAGAGAAAGAGAGAGCCCACGACACTCTGTAGGGACTCTTCTGGTAGACATTCTGGCTGCTGCCTAATCAGCTTAATGTAATTGGATGGTAGCTGTGATTGCAGATCTCATTGCCCTCCTTATGTGGCAGGCTGGGTTTTGAGGCTAGCAGTTGGCCACCAAACTGCTTGAAAATGACTTCTGCATTGTGCACACATCTTCTGTCCAAGCAGTCATAGACCTTTCCCAGTTTAGCCACAGGAAAAAAGGGAGACGTTTGTATAACCAGAATTACTACTAGCAGTTATTATCCTACAAGCAGTTGCTACTTGCAACGTGTTGTCCTAATTGAAGATGGAAAATAGTAGCTGACCGAAGTCACCTTACTGTGCTCCCAGCCGGATCTGTGGTTGCCAAGTGTGGGGCTCTGGCCTCCACAGGCTGCACTCAGCAGTTGTGAGGCCCCGGTGCTCCCCCTGCCTTTGCAGCCAGCATAGCCACCTCATCCCACCCCTTCTCTTGTTTTCCCTTACTTTTTTTTTTTTTAATAATTTGGCAAAACTCACCAGTAAAATGTACGTCTCTTACGTATGCAATCTGGTGCATTTTGACAGTATCTGCTCATGTAATCAGTGCTCCGGTTAGGAATATTTTTTTCCCACCCTAATACCAATCTGTAGTCTGTTACCATCAGAAATGATTTATCATTGGTTTGACCACCTGCTTGTAGATGGTATAGGGAATAGTTCAGGTCTGACGGGAAAATCATAGCCCTTCAAGAATTCATGTTCCATGAGACAGAGTATGTATTTAATGGTAGCCATTAAAACGGGAAAAAATCAATATCGAATAGGTAGTATTTAATATTTTTTAAATTTTAATTCAGTTTCATGCTTCTTTATGATCTGGAAAGGTATTGAAGGCAATATAAATGCAATAGGCCAAAGGTTATAGTAGGATTTAAAATTTTGTGTGTGTTCTGCTCCCCTCTAGCACTTCTGGATTTAGTCCCAGAACTATTACAAGTGCTCAGATGATTAAAGTCATGTTTTGTAATTCACCATGCCTAGGAGTATGTGCTCTTTTCTGACCAAGACATCTGCCTTTGGCTATTTAGTCCCCAATGATACCTAGGAGGACCATCAGTATCGCCTGTGCCCAGGCAGAAATGGAGACTGCCTCTGACACCGAGGAACCTGCAGCCTCTGGATGCTGGAGTGATGGAATTTTCTATCTCAGATCCACAGAGAGACGTAGAAATGAAAAACCTCTTGCCTTAGGATGCCAAAGATAATTTATTTCACTGCTCAGGGCACTGAAGAATCGTATGCTCCATCTCCACAGTGAAATTGTGTCCCTTAATGGGCCGGAGTCAGTGGGCACCTTGGGGTTTTTAGTCTAAGGCAAAAAAGTGCAGCAAAATTGTTTTCATAGTTTGTTCCTCAGTGAAATCAATGAGCCTCACCTTCTCTGCTCTGGGCCGGGGAACAGAGTAGTTCCCGAAAGGTCCCTTAGCTGCCGTCCTCCCCTGGTACTCCCGGAAACCTACCTTCCTGTGGGACCTTTTCCGCTTTCTCCTTCAGTGATGTTAATATGCCTCTTGTCCGGCTATGAAGTGCTCTTCTTGAATCCCCACAAGAAAGTTGTGGGTTATATGTTGTCCTTGCATACTTTAGGTGCAAGTTATTTGTAATCATGTTTGCTGCTGATTTATTACACAGGTGACTTCAGCATATGGAGGCAGCTTCTGGTTTATATTTTGTGGAAAAGCCTCAGGGATTGGTTTTTAGGCTGAATTATACTAAGTACGCTGAGAAAGCAGAGTGCTCAGTGACGGTTTAGATTTTATGGGATCTCCCTTAGCTTATCAGAAGTAAATGGGCAACCATCACCCTTTTACAGGATGGTATTAATTTTTTTTATCACTAGAGAATTCAGAAACTTACAAATGTGAATCGTTTCTAAAATAACTCAAGAAGAACGATAATAATTTGGCTTCTGAATTGAATTATGTTGGCCGTGAGTTATTTGTCAAGAGTGGTCTTCAGCCCGTGTTTCTGTATTGTGTCCTTTCCTGTGCTGTTGCCAGGTGGCCAGGGACAGCCTCAGGAATCTGCAGTTGATGTCTGTAGATTGATGGGAGGGCAGAGCTACCAGCTAAGGGCCTTTATCTTTTTCCTGAGATAGGAAACCGTGATGGTTTTGCCTCCACATTAATTTCTCATGTTTTCTACAGCACCTCACATTTCATGAACCATATTTATGCTACACCAAGGGAAAATGGGATGTGAAGGAGAGGAAAGAACTAACAAAATGTAAAAAGCGTAACTCTTGCACAACTTCGCTTTTAAATAATGCTCGCAGGTATTGGAATTTAGACGAGAGACCCACAAACCCACTGCTATCATCTGTATCTTACATTCAGTGACAGTGTATTTCTGGAATGGTAAAAAAAAAAAAAAAAAAATGTTTTTGGAAGGAAAAAGGAAGAAGGGTGTGAATGTCAGGTAGCTGTTTAGTTTGCAAGATAGCTTGTGCTGCTGTTACTATGAAAAATTCATTGTTGTGGGGAATTAGGAATGAATACGTGGTCCTTTTAGCCTGGCAAAGGAAAATTGTTTTACGTACAGAGTTATAAAACACTAATATTTCATAAACCATGCTTAATTAGTTCTTCCTTAGTTTCCACTTTCATTGTGTTCAGGGCTCGTGTTTCTTAACCAGCTCCTGTGAGAATTTTAATATTTACTTAGTATTCAGCGTATGTTGAAAGTAAGCATCTACCAGGAATTAGATGGAACTTCACAAAATCTCAATTCTCATTTTTTAAAAGCAGTGATAAAGCCAGCCAGCTTTGAAATAGATGCTGAGGAAACTATGGAAAGTGCCTGGAAGTATTAGTAATTATTAGTATTTAATAGATTTACATGTTTATATTTCTTTGAAGAACTCGCATGCTATTTTAAAATCCTTACTATCTCTATAACGTTATTTGTCCATATAACTTTAATATGTTGAAATAATATGGTTAATAAGAATAGGAATGATCTTACAGCTCCTCTCCCCTCCCCTCGTAGTACATTGGAAATCCAGCCTTAGTACAAGGTCTGACGTGCAGCTGGTTGCTTAATTGCAGCAGCGTCAGGTAAATCATGGTACGGCGCTGTAGTGGGATACCACGAGGCGGCGAAAAAGTGTGACTTACAGCTGCACACAGCAACAAGGGAGAACTTAGAAACAAAACCTAAAGAAGCGCAAGTTATTGAAAAACATGTACAACGTGACTGTACCTTTAGGCTTTCAAATAAAAGTAAAGCCATGAAGAAAAGCAAGGGAATGGTAAGCACAGAGTTCCAGAAAGGCTTGCTTGGAGGAAAGGAGTGAGATGGAGGAATAAAGAGCTGGCACGCTGGGGACTTCGAAGCAGTAGGGAATGTTCCTGTTGTATAATTGGACATGTTTGTGTCATTTTTTAAAAATGTCTTTATTGATTTCAGAGAGAGAGAGGGAGAGGGAGAGATAGAATCATCAATGATGAGTCATTGATCAGCTGCCTCCTGCACGCCCCCAACTGGGGATCAAACCTGTAACCCAGGCATGTGTCCTGACTGGGAATCGAACCCCGATCGCCTGGATCCTAGGTTGATGCTCAGCCACTGAGCCACACACGGCTGGGCTCATTTTTTATACCTTACATTTATTTTACATTTATTTTATAATTTGAATCTATAAAATATTTAATCAAGTTAATTTCTTATTAAAATAAGTGCAAATTGCAGAATTTAGCAGGGTACCTGTTCTTGTATACCTGCAAAAAAAGTATGCTTTTTGGCGGGAGGGAAAGGCAAATTCTAATGAGCTGTGTCCCATTGCTTATATCTGATGATTTAAATTTCCTTCTGTTAAAGGCTTCTCTTTTTTCTCTTGCATCCCCTCTGCCCTGCCGATCCTTGATTTGTAGGAGAGATTTGAAGCGCTTTTCACCGCCTATGACGAGCAGGTTACGTTTCAGCTGTTTAAAAGCTTTAGAAGGGTCCGAATAAATTTCAGCAAGCCCGAAGCAGCGGCAAGAGCGCGCATAGAACTCCATGAAACAGACTTCCACGGGAAGAAGCTGAAGCTGTATTTTGCGCAGGTACGTCATAGGGCCAAGGACGCTGTGTAAGCTCGCTCTCCGTCGGAAATATTAGCAGTTCTCCATTCTCTGTATTCCATCGGAGGCTTGGAAATGAACAGTCCCGATCAGCAAATCATGTAAAAACAGTTTCCTTTATTTTACAGATATATACATTTATGTATTAAGCGTATTTACCCTCCTGACTTGGTTTTGCTTAGACTAATAGTTAAAGGGATTCATTTTTCTGGCAGCTTTTCTCAACTGGGGTTTCATAAGAGTTAAACCCTGACAGCTGAAGATCAGTGAATTAACTTTCTTCCTAACATCTGGAATGGCACTCTCGATGTAACGTCCTTGGGAGACTTGAGAAAATTCTGAAATCGTTTCTGTGTTCTGTAACTTGTATGAGTCACCCCATTGAAAGCGGCTGCTGGCCTGAGGTGACCAGGGAGGTGGCACAGACAGTGCCACAGGCTGGCTTAGACTTCGAAATGGCAGAGCATCTTGTAGGTTCCCAAGAAATGGCTGTACTTTCTCTGTTCGGTGATGTGGCTCCGAGCAACCAGTTTCTCCTCAGGAGAATTGGTGAAATAAAGGCATTAGATCTCTGCTGATGTATTAACTGCACTGTTTTCTTTTCAACAGTTTTTTTTCTTGGTCTTAGCTTTCAAATTTAAAAAAAAAAGAGAAGTTGGTTATTGCACATTCCAAACAAAAAACCTAAATGAAAGATGTCTGGACATTTCTTGGTGGAGTCGATTGAGATGGAAACGATATACCCCAAACTTCTCTAAAATTGGAAGTTAGGGCTTACTGCCATTCATGATTCATTCGTCTATTCAGCAGTTTACTTTTTTATTCGACTGTTATTTATTGAGCACCTAGTGTTCAGTGGCGAACCACACAGACCCAGACCCAGCCGCTGGGAGATGCAGACTGTTAAAGAGAAATTTTTCATTTTTTCCAAAGAGATGTAATAATCAATACAGAGATGAAAATGAAGAAGTAGGCCAGTCGCAAACGTTGAGTATCTCCTTCCCTGCAGGTGCAGGTGTCCAGTGAGACGCGGCACAAGTCGTACCTGCTGCCACCCCAGCCGGTGAAGCAGTTCCTAATCTCCCCGCCAGCGTCTCCCCCAGTGGGGTGGAAGCAGGGTGAAGACGCGATGCCTCTTTTAAATTACGACTTACTCTGCGCTGTTTCCAAGTTGGGACCAGGTAACTAACATCCATCTTTCCCGGTTTCTTCCAAAGGAACTTTTGTATGAAAGACCACCGTCAGCAATTTGCATTCTAGCCCACTAGTGGCAACATGACCAGAGCAGAGGACATAGCCACACAGGCCCGGGCTCACTAGCATTCGCTAATTTCCTGATCTTGAGCAAGTTATTTAGCTCCCAATCTTCTCAGCCTCTGTTTTTCTCATCTATAACATAGGGATCAGGATAGCTACCTTTCAGCGTGGTTATAGGGTTAAATGATACATGCATAATAATAAATCTTACTGCAGTTGTTTTTTTAAATATATTTTTATTGATTTCAGAGAGAAGAAGGGAGAGGGAGAGAGAGAAACATCAATGAGAGTCATTGATCGGCTGCCTCCTGCACGCCCCGTGCTGGGGATCGAGCCCACAACCTGGGCATGTGCCCTGACCGGGAATCGAACCTCAATCTCCTGGATCCTAGGTCGATGCTCAACCACTGAGCCACGCCGGCCGGGCTCTTATTGCAGTTTTTACTGCTACACATTCTACTGGTACATAACGGGCCATTGGTGATGATTAGTTGCCTTCTTCCAGCTCCGTCCGAGCATCAGCTTCTCCAGTGAAAAGTATTTCAAGGAATTAATGGTGATACTATATCATCCTTCCAAATTCTTCTCTTTATTTATTTTCCTTCTTACTTCTTTCTCTCATCCCTTTAAAATCATATAAGAAATCAATGCCATTCATTGCTGGTTCAGACTAGTTGTCCGCCTAAGACAGTGTTATGTGTGTCACAGGAGAGACAAGTCATTGTGAGGGGAAAAGTCATTGTGAGGGGAAATGGCTTTGTTTTGTTTTAGATATTGGAGCTGGGTCTTGCCTGTCTGAGGTCCTATAATAGAGATTGCCCATGCTGCCCAGAACATTACACGTGTCTCCTAAGGGAAAACCAAAACCATCCTGAAGTTGAGATTCACTTCTGTTCATAGAATAGTAATTAGCGTTTTAACTCCCAGACCTCAGTGTTCCTTACCAGCTTATTTCTTTTTTAAAAAAAGTAATTTTAAAATTTGATTTTTAGAGAGGAAAAAAGAGGGTGAGAGAGAGCTCGCAACATCAGTTGGCTGCCTCCTGCACGCCTCCTACTGGGGATCAAGCCCACAACCTGGGCATGCACCCAGTCCAGGAATTCAACCGGCAACCTTTAGGTGCATGGGCCGACGCCCAACCAACTGAGCCACACCGGCCTGGGCATTGAAACGGCAAAACTTCATAAAGCCTTAAAGTATCAAAGCTCTAATGCCAAAGCAAGATAAAGTACTCTGACATAGGATTTAAAGATTTAAAAACAAGTAATCAGCAATTAAAATGTGAGTAGAACAAGACATTTTAAGAGACAATACACTTCTTTTTGCTGTTTCCTCCACAGGAGAGAAATATGAACTTCATGCAGGAACTGAGTCGACACCCAGCGTGGTGGTTCACGTCTGTGAAAGTGAAACCGAAGAGGTAGAAGAAACAAAAAACCCCAAACAGAAAATTACGCAGACAAGGCGCCCTGAACCTCCAACTGCAGCACTGAGTGAGCCCCAGACCTTCGACTGTGCGCTGTGAGGCCTCTGGTTGTGGTGGGAGGCAGCGGCCCTTGTGGGTGCCGGTCATGGAGACGGCGCCCCTCCTGTTGGTGCATTGCTGCTAGTGGGGTAGGTGAGGTGAGCAGGGCCTGAGCCACAGTGTGTTCACCGAGCCTGCGCTGTGGACGTGGCAGTCTAGAGTAGAGGCTGATACTCTGAACAGCACTTTAAAGGATTAGCGCCTAACATGCAGCATCCCTTGACCATTTTTAAACAACAAATTAGGAACACGGTCCCCTCCAGGAATGTTCCTTTCCCTGATTCTGTGTAGCATGGGGTACCCCAAAACTAAAACTATAGTCACCGAGTGCAGTACCATTTTTATGAATTTAAAAGTAGTCTTAACAATTTTAATAATCTAGTGTGGGTATTTTTGTACTGGTATGATAGCTTCTAACTAAATCTCTTGATCAAAGGGTAATTATTATTCAGTATACCAAAAATTTTTTGCACGAAAAGAAACCTGAAGTATAGAATAATTTGTAGAAAATCGTTTTTCTCTGGACTTTCTTTTCTTTAACTTTGGGGAAGAAATGCCAAATTCACTTTGACTGTCAGGATCAAGTGGCACAAATCTGCGTGCACACTGTTTTCTTACTTGGAATTCCAGAAAGTGATGCGCACACCACTGTCCTCACGTGTCATCCCCCCCAGAGGAAGAGCTGCTGCTTTAGGTGGGGATATGTCGTCAGTGAGCTTGACTGATTGCGACTCAGGTGGCTACTGCAGTCTGCCGCCTGTGACCATGTGCTAGCTGATCGCATCCCAAACCGTCTTCAGCCACCTGCTAAGTTTTCCTATTCTATACATATTTGTTTGTCATTTGTAGACTTTAAATTAGAAAAGGTAATGGTAAGATTTTCTGTGGACCATTTTAAATGTGTCCGTTTAAATATTTTTCAGCTTGAAAGAAAAGTCACGTCACACATACTCCATTTCTATGAATTAGGGAAAGATGGGGGAGATCATTTTGGTAGTCAGGCTTGTCTTTTGAGGGGAATTTTTTACCCTGGCTTACAGTAGGCACTTTTCCCTAAAACCGAATTGTTTTCACTCATGTTTCAGAGTGGATAGTTGAACCTCCTAAAGTAGAAGCAAGGATCTTTTTAATTCTTTGGGATCTATGTAAAGTCCTCTTTGTAGAAAAGCCTCTAACTAAATGCGTTGCTTGTGGTCGGGCTGCTCTGCAGATTCTCTGCTCACGCTTTGTATGGCAAATGCCCGGAGCGCCTGGTATGTGTAAAGGGGTTGCACTCGTGAGTCTGAACTAATACGGTGCGGCTACCACTGCAAAGAGAAAAATGCAGAAGTGCAGGCCGTGATGTCTGTATGTTTTTGTGGTTTAGATGTTCTTATTATGATAGAATTTATATCTGAGGACTTAAACTGTATTGCAAAAAAAAGTTTTGTGTTTTCCTTGCCCTGAAATAATCTGAAGTGATAAGCTCTTCTATTTGTACATATCTTACCACTGCTAAGCCTCAATGTAAATTCAGTTCAAATTTGTGATTCCATGTGTAATTTATTAAATTCACATCACCATTTGGCAGTTTAACTGACAGCCACTAAATTCAGCTTTTGGCGAGTTTTTAATCTTAACTGGTTGGTTGCACTAACTTATCATTGCAGAATGGACCCTGTAAGCCAAGAAGCATATGTATTTTCAATGGTTGGGGATTTTGAAATTTCCTTTTAGGTAGTATTTATTCACTGTAATTTTCTAAGTGACCAAAATTCATGTTTTATTATTTTGCTTGGTTTTTACTTTCTACCTTCCAGTTAAGAAAGAATATTGTGTCATTAACATATAAAACTTTTTAAAAAATCAAGCAGTGTAACCTGGCTGGGTAGGTCAGTTGGTTAGAGTATTGTCCCTGTATACCAAGGCTTGCAGGTTTGATCCCCAGTCAGGGCACATACAAGAATCACCCAATGAATGCATAAATAAGTGGAACAACAAATTGATGTTTCTTTCTCTCTCTCTCTAAAAATAAAAAGTAAAAAATAAATAAATAAATGTTTTAAAAGTCAAGCGGTGCAAATTACCCAAATTTTTTGTTCTCCTTTTTTTTTTTTTTTTTTTTTTATAAGGGCATTAAATAAACTGAAGAAAAACTTAAACCAAAATTAAATATACATATATAATTATTGGATATATATTAAACTTTTCTCTCTGGGACTCTGTAAAATACTGTCGTCTTTACCTGGAGAGAACAAAACTAATAGTTCAGAGCTGTATTTACATCTTCCAGAAAACACAATGAAGCGCATGATGCGAATGGAGGGTCCCCTGTGACCCCACAGGTCTGTAGGATGCAGCCTGAGCGATGCCTGCGGGAGGCGGGAGGCAAACGGGGCAAAGCCCGGGTGTGGAGGAGGAGCCTAGAGAAGGGAGCCTGCGCAGAGCCATCTTCTTTCAGGCTTTTAAACATTAATTCTTGAGGAGATAATCTATCTTTATGGTTAAAAAAAAAATCTAAAAGTCTTTCCCAGCCCTATATAACCATAATTATTTTCTTGGATATTCTTCCAATGGTTCCAAATGCACCTATAACAAATATGCATATGCAGAATTAAAACATGTATTTCTTATTCCCCCACCTCTTTCCACAAAAGTTAGTATAAATACACTATTCTACACCTTGTTTTGGAGGAGAGCTTTTCATATCAGAGCTTCTTTTTCTTTTTCCCGTGGCATATTTTTCCACTGTATGAACGTACCTTAGTTTATTTAATCAGCCCTGTATTTAATGCACATCAGAGTTCAGTGTTTTTTAGGTAAACTTGCTTGAGTGATCTTGTAGTTCTACACAGTTATCTCTGATCAAGCAAAATTACCGAGCCAAAGGATAGATTAATTTGTAATTTTCACAGACATTGCCTATTTACACTCCATCGGGAATGTGCCTGTGTCCCCTCAGCCTTGTCAACAAAGGTACTGTATTATCAAACTTTTGGATGTTTGCTCATTTAATAGTTAAAAATGGTGACCTTTTATTAAGCATTTCCTTCAGTTGGATCCATGTTCCATCAGCCCATGTTTAGGACCTTCTTTTACACTCCTGCTGTTCCCCCCACCTCCCACCTCCCACCTTTGGTTCAAGCCTTTACAGGGCTCCCACCTGGGTGTGGGAGTAACGCCAGTTTTGGGTGGTGGTGTGGACTGGCTCAGAGCAGATCTAGTTTCAAGCCCTATTCTACCACTTCCAAGTCCAATAATGTCAGGCAAATTGCTGGCTCTTTTAGAGGTTCTGTGTTTTCATCTTTAAAATGGAGATCCCTTCATAGGGCTGTTTGAGGATCAGATCAGATGCCTGTGAGTTGCACACATAAGAATGTCTGGTAGGCACCAGAAACAGCTTCTGAGCACTGAGCACAGTAGATAGAATTTCCAAATGTCAAACGGAAGGATTTAGATGGAACAGTTGGAAAGGAGCCGGCCCTGCCCCAGCATGGCTGGGCCTGTGGTGTGACGTAGGCTCATTCGCGTGTCTCGGTCCTTTGTTACCTCTCCCTCCTCCCACAGACCAGCCAGCCTTCTCTTTGTCATGGGTCTTGCCTTTATCTTTCATGAGTCTTGTGATTGGAAAATTCCAGCTTAAGGTCATTGAGCTAGTGACTGTCCACCCTATGTGGTTATTAGGAGGAACTCAAGGGAACTCAAATGTACAGACCAACACTGGACAGTGGTGTGAGGAACCAGCACACACAAAACACGCAGATGCACAAACACAAATTCAGCCTTCCTAGAGCTGGGCTGGAAGTTAGTCTTTCCATCCACAGAGACCATATTTCTTGGAGTGTATCTTTTAAGCATAAAGATTCTCACCAAACACTTCAGAGTTCACTTCAGCTACTTATATTAAATTACTTAAATGTAACTTAAAATTAGGGAGAAATACCTTGTGCTTTTTTTTTGATTAACTCTTCCCAGTATTTTTTTTTTTTTTTTTTTTAATATATATGGATTTCAGAGAGGAAGGGAAAGGGAGGGGGAGAGAGAGAAACATCAATGATAAAAGATTTGTCATTGATCAGCTGCCTCCTGCGTGCCCCAACTGGGGATCGAGCCTGCAACGCGAAGCCAGGCATACCTTGTGCTTTTAATATAAAATCAAAAATTTACAAATTAAATGTAAAAAAAAAAGTACAAAACACTAACATTCAAAATAAAATGTATTGATATAATATTTTGCTGAAACCAAATTGCAGTTGGCCTTGTGAATAGAGGATTCACTGCCCTGAGTAGCTTCTTTTATGTCTATTGGGTGTGAATTATAATTATCACTGAGAAACATAGGTACATTCTAGTGGTTAAGAATGTGGACTCGGGATCCAGAGTGCCTGAGTCTTCCTTAGCCAGCTTTTTTACCTTGGGTGAGTTACTCAGTCTTTCTGACCTTGATGCCCTCATCTATAAAATGGTGATAAGAGTGTTTCGAAGGAATGCTGGGAAGATCTGAGGAGTTAGATAGTGCTTAGGGCAGTGCCTGACGTGGTGAGTGCGCAGTAGATGATGCATTTGTTATTTACCGCTGAGGATTCCTAGGACCTGATGACATTTGTTCTCCTGCTACTTGTCTCTATAAACACTGCTGTGAAAAGCTGGTTAGTAATATTTGTCAGATGTCATCATGAGGCCTTCCCGGGGGGGAAATGATGCTTAGCGTGTGCAGCCATTTATTAGTGGCCCCTGGCTGCCATGTACCAACCAGATAGTCCATACATTGAGAAACCATAGGCTCGGAACCACTTGGCAGGGGTTCTTTATTAGGTGGCCATCCAGAGTCTCCAGGCCATGCTTTTCATTTATCTGTATTATATACATATGCATATAATACATATACCTTTTTCAGGATGTTTTATCCAACCGAAAGCACAAAGTTTCAAAAATTTTCATGGACAAACAACAGTGTGGGGATTGTCGAGGGGCGGGGGAAGGCAGAGGAGGGTATGCAGGAGATAAATGGTGATGGAAGGAGACTTGACTTGGGGTAGTGGACACACGATATGTATATTCAGATGATGTGTTGTGGAATTATGCACCTGGAACCTGTATCATTTTCTTAACCAGTGTCACCCCAATAAATTCAGTAAAAAAAAAAAGCTTTTACACATGAAAAAAGAATTTTTTTTTTTTAAACAGAACACTTTTTAAAACCACCTCCCCAAGCCAGACAGAAGTGGAAAGACTGGCAGTTTCACTGATTCATTTCTATGTTTCAAAGTTTTCTTATGCCTTTCCTTCAAAATCTCATCTCTAGCACTTTTTCCAGTTGGTGTACCTGTCTCTCTTGCTCTCACTGTGTCCTAAAAACCAGAACTGATTCTGGTGAAGCTTTTGAACTTGATTTCACCTTGACCTTGGTTTTGCTTTTATAGAAGTTCTAATTTATTGCACAAGCTTCTTGCTTTTTAATGGCATTTATTTATGCATTAAGTCACTCACTTATTCCAACACCCAGTCTACTGTATCATTAAAATGTTTGTTATAGATTCAGATTCATTTATAACTGATAACCATTTTGATAATGCTACTATTTCCATAATTCTCCTTTCCTTGTATTTTTATATTTGTATACATGGAGGCTAAGTAGTATTATCAATGATGATAAAAACAACTACAGTAACCAAAAAAATATGATATAAAGTGAAAAGATTTTATTAGCATCTCAATTACAGAGCTGAAGGTGACTTTGGAAATCATACAGTCTAATCCTCCTGGCACACACATGAGAAAACGGAGGTGATTGGACTTGCTCGCAAGCCCACAGAAAGGCAGCCCGGGGACTAGATTTGGCATCCCCGGCTCCCGGACCCGGGGACTAGATTTGGCATTCCCGGCTCCTGGACCCGGGGACTAGATTTGGCATTCCTGGCTCCCGGACCAGTGCTTTTCTGCTTTTTCTTGCATTAGCCTCTTGGAGATGCTCAGAGGCAGTGAATCCCTGTCATAAACAAGCAAAACAGGGAAGGGGCATTTCCCCTAATGGGAAACAATGAATAAATCAGGTGATGAAAAATCCTAGATGATGAAGTTGATGACTTAGTGACTTTAACTAATGAACTTGATGTTTCATGTTTTTTTTTGTTACCACTGTACCATTGGGATTGGAATCTGCTTTTCAATAGTGTGATCTTGGTCGCCAGCAATTGCACTGACATTTTACGTGGGCCTTCCCAGATTTTAATAGTGATGAGATTAAAATATAAGTAGTGGGACTTGAGATGGGACTCTAGCGAAGCAGGATGATATCAGTGTGATCTGGAAAGTTTGCAGTGAGTGACACTCAGTGCCCGTAAAAGGGAGTCCTGTACAAGACTGACGGCTGACCGCGCTTCATATTTTTATATAGACTTTTACAGACCATGGTTTTATTATAAAAGGGAAAACCCCAAATGTAATTAAGCAGTGGGAAATGTATTAAACTCTGGTGCATCAGGTTCCCTGGCTGCTGGCTCTGACCCTTTTCTCCAGAGCCAGGCACTGCGTAGCAGTCACGCGGGCGGACTTGGCCAGTCCTCCCGCACACTGGGTGCCCTCTCGCACATTTGCGTTGCACCTTCCTGCAGCAAAGGAAACAACCCCCCTGCAGTGAGTGTGCAACATAAAGGAGCGAAAGCCTTGGGGAGGTAGCTGCCTCCCAGCTGGGGAGCTAAGTCCATGCTGTAGAAGCTCACCTTTTAGAAAGTTAAATAGGTTTAATGAGTAGGATTTATGAACCTTGTCCGATGGTTTGATAAATGCTCGGCCGTTTCCTAAACTCCCCTTGAAGTGTGGGTCAGCCGGGTCATCTCCAGCGGGCCACCCTTGTTTTCTCTAACCAGGAATCCGGGGGGAAAAGCAACTTGAAGAGTGTTGTTGTTATTACCAGATATACAAGCAACAAAGGAGCTGAAAATTGCAACAACTGTTAGGTTCACTGACTGAAAAGAGAAAAATGGTCATGTTCAAAATAGAAGTTTCCAGCCAGCATTAAGAAGAATAACCCTGGCCTGAGTCCAAGTATCTCTGCCCATTTAAACAGGGTCTGCTGTAGATGGAAATGTTCATCATTTCCTTTTGAAACAAAATCACGTCTTGTAAACACACAGCTTTGACTGAATGTTTATTCTTGTCATAATGGAAGGTTTCTATCTATGCAGATAATATGTGTTTTTCCGTGTTCTGTTTAGGCCCCAACCTCCTTACTCAAATTGGGGACTGAGGGGAGGTAAAGGTGGCTAATCCTGTTATTGTGCCAATTCTTCCAGCTGCTTCTCAGCCCGAAGTGGGCCCAGTGAGTATTGATCTGCATTTCTGCTGTATTGTGCATGTCCTCCAAGTCAAAGAGAAGCTTCTCTCGTCGTATCTTAACCCAGGAGTTAAAGTTATCATTTCGTCTGAATGTAATTGTGATCGTGTTTTATTTGGGGCACGTTGCCTTGCTGGTACTTTAAACTCTAGTGGGTGTTCACTGTACTTCAGAAACCTGGTCAGTAACTTACACATTTCTGTTCCCTACTTTAGTGTGCTTGAAGTGACAGTCCATTGTTTGTAGTAGTTTGTCACTTGTCAACTTGGGCTATCATGTATTTTGAGGACATTTAAACATTCCTTGTCCTATCAAGGTGACAAAAGCAGAATGTAATTTTTTTTTGGAGTCTTTGTGATTAATTGTAACAAGTTTTGTTTTTAAAGCTAATAAAAATAAAGTTAGTGGGGGTTTTTAAAATCAGTCCATTGAATTGAGTTCTTTGTGTAACTATCACTTATATTTAGGTAATAACACAATAAAAGATAGGAAAGTGAAATACTACGTTCATTCCTTTCACTAGATTGCAGTTGAACTTGAATGCTGTGCCTGCCAGAGTTAAAGGTGTTGACTCACCACCAACCCTGGAAATAACCACTATGGTTTGTGTTCTACACCAAGAAAAGTTTTTAACCCTGGTTTGCTCTTCAGTTAAAAATAATTTATTCCTATTAAAGGCTTATTTTTTGTTTCAGATTATATATGTATATAATATCAAATCAAAATATTGAAGCTAGAAATGACTGTAGAGGGTATCTAGTACAGTGGGTTTTGTCCACCTATTTTTTTTAAGCCATGGAACTCTGCTCTTTGTTCAAATGAAATCTTACAGATAAAGCCAAATGTAAAGCTGATTGCAAAACAAGGGGGGTGGGGGATAAACAGAGCTGCTGCTTTTGAAGGGCAGGGAACGGGGACCCGAGGTCCAAGCCCTGTGAGATCTCACCAGACAGTTCAAAACACTCCCCACTCTCCAGACCCCCCACTCACACCTTTACAAGTAAATGGTCAAGAGGCATTGCCAGGTTCGCTTATCTGGATGTTAGCCCCCCACCCCCACCCCGGGACTAGAATCTAAGTTTCTTGCCTCGGTCCCAGGTTCTTTCTGCCACACACCACTACTGTGTCAAACTGAAATCTTTCATTTTTCAGGAGAAAATGTATTAGGATTCAAAGGTTCTTAAAATGTTTTGTGTTTTTGTTTGTTTGTTTGTTTGAATAAAACTAGAGTAGCTGGGACATTTCCATTTTAATAGATACTTTTCCAAGCTGTGTTCTGTGGGGCTGCCTCCAGTTGGAGCTGAGCTTCCAGGTGACTGGGGCTGTGCACAACTGCTTCAGTTCATTTTTTTTTGTTGTACATGTGGTTTTAGAACAAGACTTCACTGGAGTCCTTTCTCCAGGGTCCTTTTTGTGTCCGCATGTTCCCCTCCCCAGCCCCTACCACTTACCATAATAATTCTGTTGATCCAGCATTTTGCAAGCATTATCCCTTTTTTAATCCTCCCAACTATACTGAGGTACAGATATCATCCAACCAAAAGAAACTGAGCCTCAGAGAGGTTCAAGAAACTGCTCCTGCCTTGCAATTGGTAAACAAGTCAGGATTAGAACCTGAGACCACCTGAGTGCCAAGCCCTTGACCCCATGCACAATCCAGCGTGAGTTCCTGGAAGCGGCTTCAAGTGGCCCCATAGGTCGCAGGTCCCAGGGCCAGAGCGCTCTCCCACTGGGCTCTCCTCTGTCCCTTCAGGGCACCCGCACTGTAGACAGGCCCGCCTCTCCCACCGCAGGGAACCTCTGGGACGCCAGGGATCCACGTCGAGTCTTTGATGAAGAAGTAGAGTCAGAATTATGCTTCCTAATCAGCCCTGGTTAATGAGGGCCGCCTTGGAGCTTCCTGTGAAAGCACAGCGGCCTCCCTCGGCTCTCAGTCAGCTCTGGAGGAAGCTGCCACGCTTTCCCGGCACCTCACGGGCACCCACGGCCCAGTGATGCGTCCTAACCAAACACGGGCTGGAAATGATTTGGAAACAGGATGAGGACACCTGGCTGTACCCCTGGTTGTCGCTCACCTGCTGCCTGACTGTGGACAACTCCCCTCTGCTTCCTGGGCCTCGGTTTCCCTGTTTGTGAAAGGAGAGAGGTTGGGATGAAGATGTCTCCTCCTGTCGCTAGTGATTGAGGGCCTTCCTGTGTGTGCCCCACAGAGCTCTGGCCCCAGGGATGCGGAGGCAAACCCGTCTGCCTGCCGGAGGAGAGGTCCATCAGGCGTCCTTGACAGCTGTCAAACCTCCTGGTGTGACACTGTGATGGTCTAAACCCCAACATGCCCCCACACCTTTCAATCGGATTAGCACAATCCCACAGCAGACACCTACACTAGTCCCCGCCCGAGCTGCCAGCCGCCTGGTGCGACTGTAGGGCCCCTTCCTCCGCCTTTGCCCTCGGAGTAGTCTGACCTGGACGGTGTGGGCTGGTGGCCGGACCTGAGCGCCCAACGGGGCCTCAGCCGGAGTCCCCCGAAGGACCCAGGCCCGGGAGACGCGCGAAGACACCACGGGGAGGCGCTGCCACTCCAGTGCCCCAAGCCTGGCGCCCCCAAGGTGGCCCCGAGGCCTGGGCGCCCGGATCACCTGCGCTGGGCGGCGCGGGGGCGGGCCGGGGGCGGGGTCCCCAGGCGGGTAGAACCTCGGCGGCGCCGGCGGGGCGGGCGGGAGGCTGAGCAGGCGGCGGGCGGGCGCGTGGCACGCGCCAGAACAGGTAAGAGGCGCGGGGTGCCCGGTACCCGGGGCCGGGTGCCCGGTGCAGAGTGCCAGGGCCAGGCGCGGTGGCTCGCTGGCCACCTGCCCGCGCGCCTGGAGAGGGAGAGCCGGGGAGGGGGCACGCGCGGCCCCAGTGTCCCCCGGCCCTGCGGGGGGGAAGCGCCTGCGGTCTGCGCGTGAGGGCGGCTGTCGCGGGGGGTGGGAGGGAGGTTGATTCTCACCAGTTTGGCGATGGGGATGGAGGATGGGTCCGTGCGTAAAGGTGCCCAGAATGCGAGACCGTCAACCCGGCTTGGAGAAGCTCCCCGAGAACCAGCCCGTGTTTGGGGGTTGATATTCAGGACGCCCAGAAAACAGTTAATTCCCTCGTCTCACCCCCAACCCCCAGGGGTAATGAGCCGACCAGCCGGGACGTGGAAGGTATTTTGAACCACTCAGGACCTGCGTTTGTTTCGTCTGTAAAATGGGCCTCTCGGTGGGTGGTCCGAGTGGAAGACTGCGATTCAGGGAGATGAAAACGCACACCTGGCGGGGAACCCAGGGTTCAGGTTCAGCAGACTCGCTGGGAGCAGCTCGGAGGCGGGGTTTGGGGGCGCGGCTCCCTGGACTAGCTAGAGGGAAGACAGGGGGTGAGACTCCCGTCCTGTGGTCTGGGTGCACTGCTGCGAGCAGATGGGTGTGTCACACACAAGGGCTGGTTTAAAGGGACCAAGGAAGCCCTCTACTCCTGGGAATCCCCACTTTTACACTTATCCCTGGGGTCTAACTTTGCCTCAGGCAGGGCCTTTCGTTTCTTTATAGCTCAGTTTGATGTGCTCCTTAAACAAAGCAATTTCTCAGGCAGCTTTAATCCGATAATCCATATAAAGTACTTAGCAGGGTCTGTATGTAGTAGACACTCAATAAATATAGACTATGATTTCCTCTTGACTGTAGCTCCTTGGGGGCAGGGACCAATGTCTGGTTCATGTCACTACATATTTGTTGAATGAATGAATGAATGAATGAATGAAGAGTGATGTCTATGCCTGGCACATGATAAGTAGTCAACAAATAGTGAATTTAGAGATGGCCAGATTCTAACAGATGGGTGTGGATATAGGAGACAGTGTCTAGGCGGATGGACTGGTGTAAGCGTGAGCCCAGGGCAACAGATTAGGGGCACCCCTGTGGGGGAGGAAGAAACTTTCCTCTACCCTCAAGGTTCTTTGGGCTGGGCTGATAATTAAATAGACACGAGACAGGTTAGCAAGAGAAAATAGTCAAATTTAACACACACATATGTATGGGAATCACGAATACATGAGAGTCAGAGACTCCACCTACACGAGAGGTTCAGAGGTAGAAAGGGAACTGGGCCAGGGATGAGGTAAGATGCCTTGAGGGCTTCAAAGCGGCCTTGCAGGATAAAAAGAAGAGCAGATGCGTAATAAATAAACGTTTGTCCTGCCCTGTGGATAGGTCAAAAGAGGTTATCGCTGATAATCTCTTATTATAGGCACAGCTCCTAATTCTTCTAGGTAGTTGGGGTGGGGCAGAAGTTCCTCTTGAGCCCACAGCTAAAGTTGCCTTTGGCTCAAAACAATCTGCATACCACAGAGGCACATCTTTGACTCCTGGCAGGCAGTCATGTGGGGTTTTCATCTCCCTGGGGTGAGAAGCAAAGGTCTGAGGTGGACGTGAGAGACTTGGGGAACATCTTGATAGGTGACGGAAGGCACTGTACCTTTCAAAAGAGCCCACTTTGAAGCTTCTGCTTGTAACACTTTTCAGTGTCTATGCTGGGCTGATCCATCCCATTGCTGCTGGGATGCAGGGTCACAGAGTGTTAGAGCTACAGAGACCCTTCATGGTAAGAGGCCACCCTCCATTTAAGTAATAAAGGGCACCCTGAATTTAAAGGTAGGGAAACGAGGGTCCTGAGATATATGCTCAGTCATGGAGAGTTAGGGGAGACCCCAAGTTTCTTAACTCTTTTTTTTTTTTTTTTTAGTTTTCTTTTTTTAAAATGTTTTTATTGATTGTAGAGAGAGGGAGGGAAGGAGAGAGAAACATCAATCTGCTGCCTCCTGCAGGTCTCACTGGGGATAGAGCCTGAAACCTGGGCATGTGCCCCGACCAGAAATCGAACTGCAACATTTTGGTGCACAGGACAGCACCCAACCAACTGAGCCACACCAGCCAGGGCTCTCCTGGACAATTTTCAAGCCCCATGAATGCTGCTCCTGATACAGTTGGCATACTAGCCTCTGGCATTCCACTCTGCTTCGGAGTCTGGCAGGATGGATCCCTCTCTGCTTTCTCGCAAATGAGTTCCTTATCAGACATATAGATCCTAGGCAGGCAGGAGGAGGCAGGAAGGGAGGAAGGGGACTGAGCGAAGGCAAGAGTTGGCCAGGCAGCCCCAGGATCCCTGAGCAGGGCCGTGTGTAGGTAACGCTGAGGGGGTGGGGCCAGAATGTGGTCGCGGGGCTGGAACCTCTCCTTTGGTTTGAAACTCCTGGGGGTGGTGGCTGCAGTTTGGCCTAAGAGAGAGGGTGTGTCAGTCTCAAAGACAGAGAGGCCTGTTCTTCAGCCGGCTTCCAGTCCGGTTCTGAGGGGCCTCCTGCCCGGGTGGGACACTCCTGAGCTGTTGGGGCCCTCGGTGGGGCTGCCAGATCCTACGATACCCGAGGGGGTGGAGGGGGAGGTGGCCGCAGCACTGCACAGGGATTGGTACAGGCCCTGGAGGGTCAGCAAGCCCTGCTCCAGGCAGCCTTGGGCAGAAGCACCAGCAGTGAGGACAGAGCAAAGCGCAAGGGCTTAAGGCCTCTGTCCCGTTTTCGAGCTGTGGGGTCTTGTTCAACCCACATCACCTCTCTGAGCCTCAGTTTCCTAATTTAGAGAAACTTGTGTCTGGGGACCTGTTAAGCCAACTTTTAGGACCAGCAGCCTCAGGATCTTTAAATCCCTCCTCAATTCACTCATCATTTGTTCAGTCGCTCACTCATCCCACCTTCAGGGCTGACACCTGCCTGGTCTGTGCGGGGAATTCAGAGACAGCTCTTTCCCCCGCTGTCCGGTTCCTCGCAGCAGCCGGGGCACAGCAGGGCCTTGCTGTGAAGCTCCCGCACCTGAGGTTCTCTCCTCAGTCATTTGTGCAGGGAAAGCAGTTACGTAACTCGGCCCCCCGCTGCTGTACCCAATCTCCTAACCCTCTTCTGGGCCTCCTAAGGGTTTAGCCTGCAGGTCCCACAGGGAAATGAACGGTTAATTCCTGTTTGCTGAGGGCATCCTGGTGCCCACACAGCCTCAGCCCCTTCTGCACCCGCAGCATCCACAAAGTGCAGTGCTATTCCCGCTCAGAGGCAGCGACTTGCTGGTTGTCACAGAGCTAACAGGGACGCATTCTGACTTCCCTGGGCCCGCGGCAGAGGTCCTTTCCTCCATAAAATGTATTCAGTTATATTAATGAGTGCATTGGTATATTAAAACATTTCCTTCAACCTAAAAGTTCCTTTTTTTTTTCTGATTTGGAAAGAAATGAAAACATTTTTGTGGCCCTGGGCACTCTGCCTCCTGTGCCCATGGAACATGGGGCCTGGGGCTAAGGAGGAATGGCTGGGATTCCAGCCCACGCTGGGGAAGTTCTGACCTCCTCGCTGCACTGCCCCTTGCAATTAAAAAAACAAAACAAAAAAAGACTAGCAAAGAACTGGGGGAAAGGGACTGGTGGTATTAATAGTTCTCTCAGGAAAATGGAACTTGATTTGCTTATCTCCGGTGTCTCCCCACTCCCTTCACTCCAGTCACAGACCTTAAGGGTAACTGGCTTGTCCCAAGGACAAAAGGGATTCATTTATCTTTTAAAAGCAGCTCCCAGGTCCTGGCCAGTGCGGCTCAGTTGGTCAGGCATCGTCCTATGCACCTGAGAGGTCACCAGTCCAATTCCTCTGGGTTTTGGGCTCAATCCCTAGTAGGGGGCATGCAGGAGGTAGCTGATCAATGATGTTTCTCTTTCACCGATGTTTCTCCCTTCTTCCCGCCATCAATAAAAAGCATATTTGAAATAAATAAATAAAAGCAGCTCTCAGTTCCTACCTGATTCCCAGTAAACAGTATCATTGGTAATAATAATAATAATAATAATAATAATAATAAATAATAATAAACATTCTCGAGAGCTCCCGGTGTCCCAGGCATTATGCAAATCATTGGCATGCATTGTTTCCTGAAAGCCTCAGTAACTCTGTGGGTAGACAGTATGATCATCTCCATTTTGCAGATGAAGAAACTGAGGTTAGAAAGACTGAGTCGGACGAGCAGCAGTGCCAGGACAGGGACCTGAGTCTGTTCGTTTGTTGTTAGAGCAGAACCTCCAGGAGGGCAAGGACTGTTTCCCGCTGTCTCCCCAGCAGCCAGCATGACACCTGGGAACACAAGCTCTCCATGTGGAATGAATGAAATGTGACCGACCCCAGAGTCTGAACCTTAACTTCACTGGCCTGCTCTTGAGGGAAGCTTGCCTGGGTGCCGGTGCTGGCCCTGTACAAGAGGGGGCAGCCACGGCCCAGGGGCGTCTGGGGCAGCCCAGAGCCCTGACGAAGTGAGGAGTTGATCAAGGGGCAAAGGCTCCAGCACCTGCTCTTCTGTCAAGGTCCCCAAGCCCCACCCCCACCCCAGCCTGTGGCATCTCACTAGAGGGTCTACCTCCTGCCAACGGTGCTTCTCCCTGGAGCTCAGAGGTGCAGCCGGGTGTCATACAGGCAGAGGGGTGGCCAAGAGTGTCTGTGCGGCCCTCTCCCTGGGGCTCTTTTTCCTCTTATGTTTTTGGCCCTTTCTCAGGGCACATTACCAGAGATAGATGGTGGACTCAGGGGAACTTGAATTCACTCACCAAAATAATTAGACATCTGAGCGTCGGCCTAGGATCCAGGTGATCGGGGTTCGATTCCCGGTCAGGGCACATGCCCAGTTGCGGGCTCGATCCCCAGTCAGGGGGCGTGCAGGAGGCAGCCGATCAATGACTCTCTCATCATTGATGTTTCTCTCTCTCTCTCCCTCTCCCTTCCTCTCTCTGAAATCAATAAAGATATATTTTAAAAATAATAATAATTAGACATCTGAGAAGTACAACTACCATAAAAGAAAAGCAATAAATCAAGCTACCTATGGCATCCTATACAGAATTATGGAGCCAGATGGAATGGACCAAGATTGTAAAGTAAAGCATGATAATTATACATAAGGAGGTAAGGGGAGAAAGTGATGAAAGAATACAAGAACAAGATATCATAGGAAAACGGGAAATAAACATAAATTTATCTTCCAAAAAAAAGGTCACAGGAGAGAACCAAATGAAAGCATTAGCTATGAAAGAATATACTATTTAAGATAAAAGACAATAGGTGGCATAAATGTCAGGATGAATACAGATGAAGAATTAACTAGTAAAGTGGCGGGTCAGGTTGAGAACTGTCCCAAAGGAAGCAGGAAGAGATAAAGCGATATCATAAAAAGGCAAAGCCAAGAGGTGTGGGGAGTAGAACCAGGTGTCCCCAAAGGAAAGAAAACTAAAAAGGGAGGAGAGGAAATAATTGAAGAAATAATGGAGATTAAATGTTCCAGAATTAAAGAAAAATGAATGAACTCAGGTTGAAAGGACACATGGTGTAGCCAGTAGGAGAGATAAAGAAAAAACCACAGACAGATATTGGGTGAAATGGAGAATATGAAAGACAGAGAGGGAGAGAGCAGAGAGAAATAACACCCCTTACAGAGGAACAAGAATCAGATTACTTGTCAATAGCAACACTCGACAAAAGGCAACGTTATTAAGAATTGAAAGAAAAGGACCCTTTCAATCCAGAATTTTAAAGCCTGCCAAGTTGTCCTTCAAACACGAGGCCATAAAAAAAATGTTCTTAGGCAAATAAAGCCGCAGAAGGCGGAATACAAAGACCCACATTGAAAATATTCGTGGGGGAAATAAATAATAAAAGAAACAAATCCAGGAGGACCTGCAAGTTGAGGTGTTTGAGTCGGGTCAGTGCAAGAACCAGAAGCAGAACTTGGGATTTTTAGGTATGAAGGGATTTTCTGCACCTAATTCTTTAAAAATATTGGAAAGGCTGGAGAATCCCAAAACCCTGCAGAATGGGCAGGTTGGGGACCTCTGGTGCCTGCCAGAATCAGCAAAGTGGCAGATTAACTGCCACAAGGCTGCCCAAACTGTTGAATTTAAGGACACACACCCTTGGCCGTGTGGCCCAGGGATCTGGAAGCTGATATGCTACAACTGCCCAGATACTGGAACTCAGTCTGCCTACCAGTGTCACTTGCAACAAAGAGAGGGCCAGCCGCGGGCTCAGACACTTTGGGAAGAGACACTGTCTAGCTAGAATGAGTGACATTGATCTGTGTCATCCAATTTATTTCGTTACCTTCTATCGAGGACAATTGACATTCGTTTTCAGAAGAGAGAGAAAATTTTCATTTAGAATAGACTTTCTAAATGTTTTAAAGGAAAAGCAAGTTCAGGGATCTCAATACCAAGCCATGAAGATTGGTGCAAACAATTATTAAAAGTGGTCAGAGGTGGAAGAGGTGACCTGGGAGAAGGGGACAGTCGGGCCTCCCGATAGAGGAAGGTTTAGAGCGGTGTAGAGTTGGGAAGAGGCACTGCAGCGAAGGCCAGGGTGCTGATGATCTGTTGCTGTGTGACCGAGCACTCCAAAACTTAGTGGCTTAAAACAACAGTTTTGTATTGTTTTCTCTCCTGGCTCTGTAGGATGACTGGGCTCGGTTGGGAGGTTTTCACTTAGGGTCTCTCATGTGGTTTCGGTCGGCTGTTCGGTCACCTGAAGGCTCAGCTGGCCCGAGTGTCCATGTGGCTGCCTGCTGCTGCTGGCTGTCAGTCAGGAGGACAGCTGGGACCTCTTCATGGGCTGCTGAGATCTGAGAGGGAGGTTCCAGGAGCAAGCATCCTGCAAGGCAGGGAGCAGAAGCTGCCACTGAAGGGCTGTGCCCGAGTCGCTTCCACTGTGACTGCCAACCTCTCCTGCCATATTCTAGGGGTGCTCAGCAGTCATCGGGGCCTCCTAGATTCCAGGGAGTGGAGAAAATAGACTCCCGCATCCTGACTGGGGGGGCGGCCACGTCACACCGCTGGTCAGCTTAGGGGACAAGCAGCCGCTCATCCTGCCCACAGTCGGGGAGGAAAGGAGGAGACAGGTGCTGGTGGGTGAGACTGAGAAGCTCCTGGGACACCTCGGTTGCCAAGGCGAAGAATTAGGGCTTTATTCTGTCGCCAGTCAGGAGCGACTGATGGTATCGGAATGGTGGAGAGACACTGTGCAGGAAGCCGAGGTCCTGGCAACTGTATAATTCTAATTCCTTTCCAACAAGTGGGTCCCTGAGGAAGAAGGCTGGTGGCTTCTGTCCTGTCATAGTAGCATATCCCAGCCCTACGATGGAATAAAAAGCACACGGCCCCCAATCCAGCTGGCATTTGTTAGACGGTGGTACACGGGGTGCGTAACAAGCCCAGGCACTGTGGAAGTAAGTCTACGATTCATAAACTACTGGACTGTTCTGGAAATTCCAGTATTTCTACATTCGCTCCATAGTTTCCAGATCTTTCGGATTCTTCATGAGCCAAAAATCCTTTGCTCGGACTAGTATCCTGGTCATTGACTAGAAAATTATAGTCCAGGTCCTAGCAACGTAAGAGCCCAAAGGAGGGTGCGACAGACCTATCTACTAACGATAACACTTTCGTGTGATAAGTGCTGAGGCCGAGGTGCCTGTGAGATGCTGTGCAGATTCTCAGAGCAGACTGACCTACTTGAGGTTGGCAGGGAGGCTTCGGGCAGGTCTTGGAAGAAAAGGCAACAGGCCTTTTTGGGGCCCACTATGCTAGGGGTTGGCGAGCGTTGCTAAATGACTTACGCACACCAGCCCTTGCACGTGCCTGCTCTAGACAGTAAGGCTAAGCCGCTGGCGCTTGTTATTAACAATTGTTATCTCATTTGATTGTGCAACAAGGAACAAGACAGGAATCAAAGCCCAGTTTACAGATGAGGAAATGGGCTCAGAGGAGTTGAGTCATGAGCCCAAGGTGACTTAACTAAGCCTGAATTCAAGCCCAGGTCTAACCCTAAAACCCATATCTTTGTCTCCCCTGTCACCACTGGTTCACAGGGGAGGGAGAACTCAATAGTTCGTAAGAGCAAAGGTGCCTGGGGGGGGGGGGCGTCTGGGGGGGGGGAGAGGGAGAAGATGGGATGGGAGAGAGGTGTGAAGGGCCCTGGATGCCAGGCCCAGGTTGGGACTGGACTTGATACTGACCAAGGGCTCCCAGCCCACACTGGAATCTCTCCTCCCAGGTCGCTCTACCAGGAAATCTTGTCACCTAATGTCCATGTCCCTCGAGGCAGGGCTGGGCCTGGAACACGGGTCTCCTGACTCCCAGCCAGGGCTCACTCCTCGCCCAGCTCCCTCCTTGTCTCGGCCTCCCTTTCAGCTGCGGTGTTTGCTCAGAACCTGGGCAGTGAGCACAGAAATATTTATTTATGTCACTGCCAACCCTGCCTCCCGGAGGCCCCCAAGGGTTACCTCACAGAGAAGTTCAGTTACATAACTCGGAGTTGACACAGCAGGAAGGAGAAGGAAAGAGATTATAATTCTTTTTTTTTTTTTCTCAGTCTTGAACGCATCTTGAAACTGGGGAGCTTGACATTTTCCTCTCTTCTTCCCTTACCTATTGACCTGGAGTCTCCAGGGATGGTGGTGGCTCTAGATCAGTCACTGATTTTAGCCTTAATTTTGGTGAGACTGAGGGTTTGGGGAGATCCTCCTAGAGGTGGGGTAAGGGGGACAAATGAAATTTATTGAAGGACTGCTTTGTGCCAAACACTCTGCCCGGGGCTTAGATTCATTATCTTCTCTTACCCACACAGCAACCCAATAAAGGAGGTCCTTTTCTTTTTTTACCTACATCTTCCAGAAGAGGAATGGAAGCACAGAGAGGTTAAGTAGCTTTCCAGAGGGCACCCAGCAGAACCAGGTCAGCCTGGCTCTGACACTCGAGTTTTCAAACATCTCATACGGAATTCATGAGAGCAAGACATGCTAGCATCTCCCTATGGAGGAAGTTTCCAGGTAATCCCAAGGCGTCCCTCACATCTAATGTCCATTCTGGCCTTCCCTGGCGCATCCCGTCACCAAATCTTAGCTTCCCTTCCTGGACGTTGCTCATCTCCGCCTCCCACCCCTCCCCGTCTTCACTCCCACTGTTTCAGCTAGAATATTGCTCCTCCCTTCTCCACCTTACAAAATCCCAGTAAAATACTAATAAAAACTCTCATTCACTGAGCAGAAGCTGTGAGATGGAGTGGTTAAAAGCACTGACTCTGGAATGTCCTGCCTGGGTTCCACCCAGTTCTACCCTTTTTGCTGGCTGCGTGACCTTAGGCAAGTTACTTAACCTCTCTGGACCTCAGTTTCTTCACCTGTAAGATGGAGATAGTGATACTCTCCGCATAGGGTTATGATGGGATAAAATGAGTTATAAAAAATTGAAATTAAAACTATACAAATAAAAACATTTTGCAGAGTTTTTAGAAATTTGCTTGGCACATAGCACTTATTAAATGTTTATTCTTGTTGTCATGCCCTCAAAATGTGCAGCAGACACTAAGTCAGATTCCCTGGGTTCACAACCCACCTCAGCTGGTGACCTTGGACAAGTTACCTAACCTCTCTGGGCCTCAGTTTCCTCACATAAATATTTTCAACTGTAATATGTTTTTCACTTAGGGTGGATAAACATAAAGTACTGAATAGAGGGCTTGCTACAGAGAATCAAGTAAATATGACCTATTAATATATTACTGGGATTCAGACCCAGGTCACCCCAACCCCACAGCCCACGAGTTTAATGACCACATGGTGCCACTCAAGGCAGCTTGCCCTCCTCCCCACCCCCTGCTCAGCACCCCCTCCCTCCCTGAGTGCCATGCCACTCACTGTGTGTCTTGTGCCTTAATGTCACGTCTTCATCACTGTGGCGGCCACATGTAGAGGGGAAACACGACCAGCCGATCTGTGCCTGATCCTTGGTCGATGCAGCAATTCAGCCAGCAAGTATTGAACACCCACCGCTCATTCACGCAGCCGGTCATTTATTTCACTCATCAACTGCGTGTTCATGCTTACAGTGTGTTAAGCAGTGTTTGAGGCACTGGCAATTCAAAAGGTAAATAAAAATTGACACAGCCCCTTCGCTCATGGAGCTCAGAGTCTGGTGTGGGACACAGCCATTCGTCAAATAGAGGCTGCTAAGCCCAACCAGTGGTGAGAGGGGCACACGGCACTGTCGGAGGGCACAGCACAGGCATTGGAAGTAACACTTGGGTTAAAGTATCATAAGTAGGTGAGGAAAGAGTGCTCTGGCACATGCAAAGGCCCTGTGGCAGGGATAGGAGGGACTGACAGGGCTGAGCTCAGACAGGGATGAGACTGGAGGGGTCTACAGGATCTAAAAGCTGTGGGGACTTTTTGACCGTAAGTTCTACTTTGAGGTAGACATGAGACATTTATTGATTTTGGAGAGAGAGAGAAGGAGGGAGAGAGAGAAACACCAATTTGTTGTTCCACTTATTTATGCATTACTCAGCTGATTCTTGTCTGCCCTGACCGGGGATCAAACCTGCAACCTTGGCGTATAATTTCTTTTAAAGTCAAAGGGGGGGCAACTTTAGGGTGGGAGAAAATGTTTCAATTTTATTCTCACATCAGAAAAAGTAAAATATTTGAGCCCATGAAAATTTATTATGGTGGGAGGCGCCCACAAGAGTCCTGAGGTGGCCCTGACCAATTCTTCATTCACTCAAACCTACTTATTGGGCAAGGTGCCTTCTATCAGTTCTCATTTGGACCTCACGCCCTTTTTTTTTTAACTCTCACCCAAGGGTATTTTTTCCCCCCCTGCTTTTCAGAGAGAGCAGAAGGGAGAGAGAGGGAAGCATCGATGTGAGAGACACATCGGTTGGCTGCCTCCTGCGCACGCCCTGACCGGGGCTGGGAACCGAGCCTGCAACCGAGGTCGGCCGGAATCGAACCTGGGACCCTCCAGTCCGCAGATCAACGCTCTAACCCCTGAGCCGAACCGGCCAGGGCTGGCCCTCCCGCGCTTAGCCAGCCTCACACCTACCTCTTTTTTCCTCAGGCGAGGATGAGGTTCGTGGAGGGTGAATGAGCTGCCCTCAGTGGGGAGTTTAGAGGTGACAGGTGTGTGATTTGAACCCAGGTTCATCTGACTCCAAACCCTGGACCGGCTGGCTAATCAGGGAGGGAGCGGGAACTAGCCCCCTGCCCCTGAACCTTCTCCACTGCCCCACTGCTCTGCCCAAAGCCTTTCCTGCCCCCCGCCACTGTCCCCACCCTCCACCCTCACGGTGGCCACCCTCACCGCTGCCACCTACCCCCTTTTGTCCGGTTTCCCAGCCCGTCGAGGGGCCGCTCAGGTCTGTGCAACACCCGCAGACCACTTCAAAACAAAGCCGGGGCTGGTACCGCGGCCTGAGAGGGAGGGGAGAAAAGAGGCAGCGGGCCAACGCGACAGTGAAGGTTTCAATGGAACCTGGGTCCCCCAGACAAATGCCCCTCTGTATCTCCGGGCCTGTTGTGACTGGCCACAGGCCAGCGCTCACCACGGAGGCTTGAACTGCTGGGATAGTTTCCCCACCTCCTGTCCTCTCTGCAGCCCAGCGCTTGCCAGGCCCGAGCTCGGGCAGGAAAGGGGAAGGGTGTTCCTTCTGGAATGGAGGGTGTGGGAGGCAGGCAAGCCTTGGGGAGGGTGAGGGGCCACGTCCTGAACCAAACCAGGAGGCTGGGAGAGTCACAAGATGGAAGGAGCATGAGAAGGAGGTCCCTGGGCCCCAGCTGTGCATTTTTGCAGGAGAGCAAACTGAAGTCCAAACAGAAGTGACCTGCCCAAGGTGACACAGCAAGTAAGTAGCAGAGGTAAGACTCAAACCCAGGATTCCTAACTTCCAGCCCAGGTTCTTGCCCCCTACATCAGGCCTCTCTGTTGGGGTTTTGGTGGTGACCCTGTTAAATAAGCAAGGAGATGAGCTTCATAGACCAGGACATTGAAACTCAAAAAAAGGCTGTCATGTGTTAAGATTATAGAGTAGTAGGTTTCTCAGAGTTTGCCTCCTCCACTTGTTAATTGAAAACACGTTGAGGTTAGCCAGGCCCTTGGAAAACGCAGACAGGAAGGCAAAGAATCAAAAGCGAGGCCACTGAAAGGTCAGCGTTAGGGACAAAGTCAGATTATTGGGGTTTGTAAGAGGAATTGGCGGTGATTCTTAAAAATAATAATAAGGACCATCCCAAGAGCACTGGGGGTCAGGGCCCCTGGTTCCCAGGAGAGTGCTGGCACTCATTTATGTTTGTTTTTTTCCCTGCACTCCCACCCCAATTTTCCCCCAGAAGTTTACAGTTGACTTATCCATGCTGTACAGAACTCAGTTACATCTACATGCTCTTGCTTTCGTAGGTAATTAGCTGTAACTCAGGACCTTAGAGGTAACTAAGTCTGTTCTTTTGAGAAATTTAGTGCAGTCACTATAGCAGGATAATTGGAAACAAAGCTAAGGCGGGTAGCACAGGGCCAGGTGGGATCTCACTCACCAGCCAGGGTTCCTTCAGGGGTGGTTTGGTTCTTGCAATTGTATTGTTACTGCCCTTGTTTTGAATGAATCAGAATCTCCAAAACTCACCAAATGAACCTTCTTCTCCCTTGTGTGCCCCTGGGTGGCCTTGCTGGCCCTCAGTTTCCCCATTTATAAGGAGAGGGCATTGGGATCCATAGTTTTCAGACAGGGAGTTTTCTAGGGCCACCACAGAGGGCATGGGGAGTGGTGAACGAGAAATGGGGGGGTTGGTTCATTACACCTTTTGGAAGAGCTTAGGTTTCTATCACAAATTCATGCCCCAAACACTCCAGCAGGAAAGTAGACCACCTTTCAGTCTGGACAAAACATCAGAAAATTTACCAGTTTCATTTTTCTTGGCTGGTGGAACCCCCTGCACCTGCTTCCTCCCCGCCAGCGGGATTTGTCACCCCCCAGGTTGCTGCAGGGCGAAGGCCCTGGGCACCCCCTGGTCCCTGGATCCCGAGCCCCTCTCATGCTCAAGCTCATGCTGAGTTTACTCCTCCAGTTTAGTGGGGCCTGTCCTCTAGGAGCTTCCCTGGCAAAGGTGCAGGGGGTGGAGTTTTAATTTTTTAATTTTTATTTTTTGATCCTTGCATGCCCCAAAATATCGTTCTTATGCCCTTGCATTCAATATTTAGCTTGGCTTGCTGTACACGTGTAGGCTGGAAATTAGTTTCCCACAGAATTCTGTAGGGTTGTGTCAGACAGAGCTTCTAGTGCTGCTGCTGTGAAATCCAGGCCATTTTGATTTCAGCTGATTGTTGATCCTTTGTACTTGACCCTGAAAAGAAATCACCCTGGCCAAGGAGCCCAGTTGGTTAGAGCATCATCCCGATGTGCCAAGTTTGCCAAGGTTGCGGCTTTGATTCCCGGTGAGGGCACATACAAGAAGCAACCAATGAGTGCATAAATAAGTGCAACAAATCAATGGTTCTCTCTGTCTCTCAAATCAATTTTTTAAAAGTTTTTAAAAAAAAATCTATGGACATGTGTAGAGTATTCTTTTTATGCTCTGCGTCCTGAAAGGTCACGATGATGCGTCCTATTGTGGGTCTTTTTTCCTCATTGTTTTGGGGACTCAGAGGATCCTCTCATTCTGAAAATTCATATCCTTCATTTCGGGGAGATTTCCAGGTATTATTACTTTTTGTTTGATAATTTCCTGCCCTCGATTTTCTCTGCTTCATCACTTCTGGAATTCTTATTAGGATGCTGGACCTCCTGGAGTAACGTTTCACTTACTTTCTCTTTCTGTATCTTTTTTGTTCTGCTTTATGAGACATTTTCTCAACTCTCTTCCAACCCTTCTTTTGAAATTTTTATTCCTTTTGTCAATTTTTAATTTCCTAGCACCCTTTCTAGTCCTCGGAATGTTCTTTTCTTACAGCATCCTGTTCTTGTTTTAAAGATGTAAGATCCTATCTCTCTGAGGACGATGAAGTTTTCTTCTGTTCTTTGTATTACCTCTGTTTGCTTTAAATGGCTCTGCTCGTTTGTCCTGTTAGCTATCTCTTTATATCTGAGGTGTTTATCCCCAAAGGCCTGCTGACCCTTCCCTGTCTGTTCCTATTTAAGACACTAAAAAGCTCGTTGGAAAAAAAAAAAAAAAAGTTCATGGGAAGCTCTGGGAGTTGGGGGCGGGCTTATCAACTAGCAGCCTCCCCATTGGCTAATTGGAAGGAACCTGGTAATTTCATTGGAGGATCTTCTAGTCAATCAGTATCTATACTTCTGTTCTCTCTGGCTGGTTAGCCTCCCCCAGAGCCAAAGGGAAAACTGCCCTCCCAGCACCTTGGGTTTAGCCCCCTGAGACTGATTTTAGACTTCTGACTTCTAGAACAATAAGAAAATTAATCTGTGTTGTTTGAAGCCACTAGCTTTGTGGTAATTAGTTACAACAGCCTAGCTCTGCTGTGCATTAGCACTGAAACTTTGGGTGAGTTCCCTAACCTCTCTGAGTCTCAGTGCCTTCATCTGGAAATAGAGATAATACATGTGAGAAAATACATACAAAGTCCTTAGCATGGTAACTGGTGGGTAGTAAGAACTCGATAAATCGTAGCTGTTGTGTTCGTGGTTGTCATCATCGCTGTCATTACTGGTTGTCTATCCACAGACGTAAGTAGAGACTGGACAGTCAAGATTTTCTTGGGTAGAAAATTATTCTTGGGTGGAAATTATCAAGAGACAGGCCTATAGCTCTGTTCCAGTACTTCTCAACCAGAAGCAATTTGCCTCCCAGAAGACATTGGGAAATGTCAAGACATTTTTGTCACAACTAGGGGGTGCTACTGGCACCTAGTGGGTAGAGGCCAGGGATGCAGCTAAACATCCTGCCATGCACAGGTCAGGCCCCAGAAACAGAATTATCTGCCCACGTGTCAACAGCGCCGTGCATGAGGAACCCTGCCACCTCAAGGTTTGCTGAACCTCTTGGGCTCTAAATATTAAACAGGTGGAAAGAATAGTGAGCAGAATCCTGGCCCAGCAGGGCCACTGACCCTTGGAGTGTCCCAGGACTATTGCTTACCTCCTGGGAGGCTTGGCAGCCAAGGACACTTTGGAGGTAGAAGATCTGAGTTTGAGACTCGGCTCCTCCACTCACTGTAAGACTTTGAGCGAGTCACTCAACCTCTCTGAGCCCCATTCCCTGTCAGCAAAGTGGAGATAAAAAGACCGTCCTTGATGTAGTGATTACATGAGAAAACACGTGGGAACTAGTGCCTAGCATTGTGTCAGTGTCTCCTTAAATGTTAGCTCCCTCCCCTTCCTGACTAGAATGTCAAGGTGGAATTATTTTCTTCTGACATATTTACTTAGGGTCATACATTCTTTAACCTAGTGCCTTTTTTTTTCTCCTTGGGGACAGTGAGATACCTGGAGATTTATGCAGGAGCTCAGGTGTAGTTTGAGGAGCTGGGTCCTTGGCTTGTGCCCAAAGACCGAGGGGCAAATGGAAGCCACAGGTCACATTCCAGCTCTTGGTCAGACTCAACCACAACGCCCACAAGTCTCGTCCTCCCACTGACTCCTGGCACTGTTTGTGCCACCCTTTTGGCACTAGGCAAAAATCTTCCTCGTGACCACTTTCATCTGGGATTTCTTTTTATAAATGTTAGTTTGTGGAACTCAGATTTGCACATCTTGGGCTGGGAGCTCCCTGAGGTACCTTTCTTTACAATGTGGTCACACAAAAATCAGAAACAAAGGATATTCAAGCCAGAATTTGGAAATGTGCTTCCTAATTTCTGGGAATCACCCACAAGGAACTTGCATTTGGTATGTAATTGTGGATGGCCCCAAGTTCAGATCCCACCTTGGGGAGCTGTGACACACAATGGGACAGAGCCACACACAGGCAGGGCAGATGGAGTGGGGGAGATGATGTGGAACCCAACAGGAATGGAGAGTGTAGGAGGTGGCCATTCAGGATTCAGGCAGACTTGGGTTACTATGTGGCCGACAGGGTGGAGGTTCGTCCCATGTGCACTGCTGCGGCCGCCTCAAAGCCCTGTGTGGAGTTCTCCTCTTTTGTTCCAGTCTTAGCTGCCTTCCAGGAAGCACCCCTGCTCTCTGGTGTGAACTGCACACCCTGACTTCCCTCTCCTAACACCCCTGAGTCAACATCTACAAAAAAAGATGAGCTTTTGTAAGACGCTGGTTCTTAAGCTATGAATGGCTGTTGCATGCAGTTGAACCACAGATTGGCAAGGTTCTTAGAGATCATCTTCAAACGGGGCCATTTTCCAGGTGAGAAAACCAAGGTCCAGAGAGGGGAGAGAACTTTCCAAAGTCGCATGCAAAATGAGTGGGAAAGGTAACCCTGGTCTCCTGATCTCACCTCAAGAACCTGTGGCTTGTTCTGCAGCCCTCGGGCTCTACTGGTTGCATCAGGACTTTTGTCTTTCTGGGGGAGGTGTCACTATTTCCTTTGTCTCTGCCCTCAGTGGAGATGAAGGAGAAAGTTCTGATGAATCCCTCCACAAAGTCAAGGCTAACACGAATCGATGCAAAGTCCTGTACTGAAGTTCAAAAAGATACTTGCACAAGAACATAATGGAGATCTAGTTACGGAATAGGCGCTCATCTAATATCATCACCATTCATAAGACAGCTGCTATTGCCTTTTATTTCTATAGCGTTTTGCAGTTTAGAAAGCCCTTTTATTACCAATCTTAGGGCTTTGATTACCCATAAGCCAGCATAAGGAAAAGTGTGGAAAAAGTTTGGGGGCACGCCAACAGGGTGTGTATGAGAGGTGTACACGGCCACCTGTAAAGCTAATGAGCTATTTGTTTCCATTAATCCAGTGTAATACCAACAGGTTTTGAGCACAGCCACTGTGCTAAATATATTACACGTTTTATCTGATTTAATTCTCACAACAACCCTCTGGGGTTTATTATTGCTGGTTTACAGATCAGAAAACCCAAGAGGTGAAGAAAGTTGACCAAAGTCAGACTTGGGGCTGATAATATCAAGAAGAATGTCATTTTGGACACTTCAGGACCCCTCTGGAGTCATGTGTTAGGTTTATGGTGCTGTATTTAAGGTAAACATTTAAAGGAGGCACACAGAAAACTGAGGAACCCCAAAGATTGTTTAAAGGATCTGAGACTATCCCTGAGAAGAAATTCTTCAGAGGACATACAATTGCTGTTTTCAAGGGCAGAGAGCTCTTCTACTTAGAAACAGGTTAGGATCACAGGACGATTACAGGTCATTTGTAGGTTGAGTACAAAGGGACATGCTATAGCCAACTGCTATCGCCACCTATTGGTGGGAGGTAAATTTGAAGTGCTGATATCAGCTACCTTAACTTCTCTATGCAATGGAAGTTTGAGGTTAACCTTTTGGGCATAGAAGTGCTTTTAACCTGAAGTTGTCATGTGTAAGAGCTAGCAGGTTACCTTTGTGGGAAGAGAATTAGGACCAATAGGCGAAAATCACAAGAAGAGAAATTTTGGTTCTAACATGAAGGCCAATTTTCTGATCATTAAAACCTCCCAACAACTCAAGGGGCTGCTTGGGAATAGTGAGGTTCTTGTCTGCGGAAGAGACCAAGTGATGCTGAGCCTCCCATCTCTCAGGTGACTGGGAGAAATCAATCCCAATGTTTTGGTGGGTTGAGGTTATTCTTGGGTTACCTACTCTGAGTTCCTTAGCCATTTGAGTAGGGGTCGGCTGGGACTGGGACCGCCTTTATGTTATCCAGCAAGAAACTTTTAGGCCAAGACAGAGGGAAGGAGGGTGCCACTGGGGCAGAGCAGCGGGGGAGATATTTTGGACAGGTGGGTCTGGCAACATCACCTTCCAGATTTGGCTCTTGCACTTGACTAAGGAACAGAGAGAGGTGGCTCAGTGAGTAAATGGTCATGATCCTCCATCACTTCCCAAACTGACCTCCACACAAGGCCATTTGTAAACAACCCAAGAAACAACCGTTCCTTGTTGATTCTGTAAATGTGATAAAGGCTCTGCTGAAGACAGAGGTCCCGAGTGTTACCCAGGTCAGGGACCAGTAAGGTAGGACCCGTCGGGGTCAGGGGTCTGGGGCCAGGGCCCTGGCGATCTCTGCTGCGCCCGAGCCTGCGTGTGTTTTCCCATCAGAGCCTGACGTTGACTTGAGCCCTGGGAGCTGGGCCATTTGCACCTTGTGCATTCACTGGGAGGACTCATGGAGAAGGGGCTGTGGAGTCAGACAGACCCAGCTTGAACCCCAGCACGGCTACACATTAGCTTTGTGAGCTTATGTTGATTTCACTCCGCTCTGAACCTCAGTTTCCTCATCTGTACAGTGAGCACAGAGATTGTACCCTCCTTCCCAGACAGGTATGAGAATTAAATGAGACCTTCCACATAAACCACTGAGTGCAGTGCCTAGCACATAATTGTATTATTATTATTAAATTAACCTCAGCGAAAACCAGCATCACCCAGCCTGTACACTCCCCCCTTTTCTATAGCCATGGACTCTGGTCATAGGCATGTTTGATACTGAAATCCTTCTACTGGACCTCACTTGGTTAACAAGACACCCACATTCTTGGCCATCGATGTTCCACCACCCTCTCTCCCGCCTTCTGTGATATGGCAGGAACAGAGATGTAATTGAGAGCCTTCGGTCCCGAGAAGAGGCGGGATATGCTCTGAGATTGCTCACTGTTCTCTCAGAAAGAAGAGTAGCTGGGTCCATCCGAAAAAATTGCACCTGCAACTTGGGAGGTTACCTAGGAGGTCATCCTGCAGAGGAGCCCGTGTCCTGGTGGCCTTAGAGGCTGCATTACTGGTCAGTGTGTGTGTGTGTGTGTGTGTGTGTGTGTGTGTGTGTGTGCATGTTTCTGTAGTGACTTGTCCTGCACCCCCTAGATGTGTCCCGGGCAGGGTGGCACAGTGGGAAGGACACAGACTTTGAAGTTTGCAGGGCCAGCGTCCAGGCTGTATGAGCATGGACAGTTAGTTTTATATCCCCAAGTCTTGGGGTCCTCATCTGAAACAAGGGGAGAGGAAAACCTATTTTACATACATTTGCTAATTAAATCAAAGCATGTATTAAAAAGCAGAATACCTGGTACAAGGTCTTGCCACACGGCAGGCCCTTGGATGGTGGCTTCTGTCATTTTTGTGCATGCGGGTTTAACAGTGGATGTGTCCACAGGCAGCATTTAGCTTATCCAGTGATTATGCCACGTCTCCCTTACTAAGTGACCCTTGATCAGTGGCCATCTATTTGCCTCTTTTCTGCCTTTAAAAGGAATTGTAAGAAAGCATTACTGGAGAATCTTCTCAGCTTGATATTGGTGGGGATAGAAGCAGAGGGTTTAGGCAGATGCATATTAAAACTGTATGTGATGGGATGGGGAACAGTGGGGGGGGGCAGGCACCTCTAATTGGAAGTAGGGTTAAGGGTTCCGGGGGAGACTTTCATCTCATGTTCTCATATTGGCCCACACTTACGTTTATAGAAATAATTTTTTCTTGTTTTGAGCTCCAGATCCACGGGTGTCTAATTTAGTTCAGTAAGTCTTTCCTAATATCCACTGTAACACTAAGAAGCGCTTTTCACACTTAACCTCTAACCCTCAGCTCCCTTGGGAAAAGCTACCTCGTTTTACAGATGAGCAAACCAAGCTGGGAGAAGTTCAGTTCCTCCCTTAAGTACTTCCACTGGCAAAGGTGGGAGGATCCAGACACTTTACCTGGGGGAGGTAGAAGGCTATGAAAAAGAACCAGAAACAGGCTCTACCCTCAAGACCTGACAGTGAGCATGGAACATTAACTGCCAGCCACGGCCAGTGAGACGCGTGCTGCGGCGTGTTCCCCCTGAGAGCTGCTGTGGGAGGGTAGAGGACAGGACGGCTAACCCTGCCCGGCAGGAGTCTTTCTGCGGGTGACGGAGCTGAGTCTTGAAGAATGTGATCCTGTGGGGGGGGAGCGGGCAGTGGGGCATGGCCCACCTGGGCCTGTTTAGGGCTGTCCAGAGACGGGAAGCGCAGTCAGCCAGGCCAGCGGGGAGGTCAGGAGGAGAGCCACGCAGGACTCCTCACTGGGAGTCTCGAGGATCTGGTCTTTAGGAGGAGGGGACAGGCAAGAACTGGGAGGTTTTAGGAGGGCCCTAGAGCCAGAGGAGAGCAGAGAAAGTGAGGGCAGAGTCCATCATATAGATCAACAGGGCCTGGCCACAGAGGGTCATTCTGAGGCTGCGGAGCCCCCAGCCTGGGTACAGATGACCTGACCCCAAAGGAGGGGTGTTTCCATCAGGAGCTGGGAGGGGCTGGAAGAGATGCAGCCCAAAGGTGGGGGCTCTTGGGAGAGGCCCAGCGTGGGGGCCTGGGGAGGGGAAAGCCTGGGGCAGCTTCGGTTTCATCAGTGGAATGGCAATAATAATCACCTCCCTCACACAGTTTCTAGAAGATCAATTTAGACATTCTGTGTGAAACCTCTTCAGGAGAAGCTTAATAAATACTGTTGAGTGAATATAAACTGCTTTGAAAAATGAAGTTCTTTACAAATGTCAGACATTGTGTTTAATTCCCCACTGTATATGGTAAAGGGCCCTGTATTTGCTGCTAAGAGAAACTGAAGGCTTGAATATTCCCCAGTCATCCAGACAAAGACCAAAAGAAGCATCACACAAGAGTTATTTACTCTGATTTGAAACAAAATTTCATCTTCATTCTCACCAGGATCGAGATGACCGCAGCCACCCCTTTGGGGGGTACCACCTTCTTCTCATTGAACGTGACCACCAGAGAAGAAGACTTTCTATACAAGGGTAAGGTCAACTTGGCTTGGCAGTCAGCGGAGGGATGGCGGGACAAGTGTCGTGATCAGCAACTGGGGCAGAGGTCAAAAGCGTGGGCCCTGGAGATAGACTGCCTAGATCTGGATCTCAGTTCTACTGCTTGCCAACTGGGTGACCTTGAGCATGTGACTTCACTGCTCTGCCTGTTTCTTCCTCTATAAGATGGGATAGTAATGAAGCTACCATGCAGGGGCAGGTAGGTGTGAGGGCTGAGAGAGAGAATCCATGTAAAGAGCTTAGAATAGCTCCATGTATACTAAGTACCTAATGGTTATTATTATTATTACTACTATTATTTTCATTAAGGAGTTTTGGGGTCTAGAGGGCAATGGAAATTTGAATCTTTTGTAAGATGTCCCTAAATAAGTCACCTTAAAGTGTAGCTACTTTCATACTAATTTTGCAAGGCAAAATCATCCCATCAGTTCACACAGGAGAAAACGAATGTAGGTGGGGAGAGTTAGCCCAGGGGACACATTTGCCAGAAAAAAGGGGTCCCCAGGAGGAAAAATTTAAGGGTCACTCTTCAGAAAACCAGTTGGTTGTATTATGGGAAGATTTGGGTCCATTTCCATCATTTCTGTTGACTTGGTATATATTTCTGGGAATGGAACAGGCCTCCTGACATGTGGAGTATCCCCCAGTAATAAACAGGTCCAGGCTCTGGTGCTGGCAGGAAGCTGGCTTAATGTGAATGTATACATGTGTAGACAATCAGTGATTCTTGGGGCAAGGAGACCTCTATCCTCTCTCTCCCTTTTTTTGTTGTTGTTGTTTGTTTGTATTGATATTTTCAAAATTATCTACAAAAATTATGTATTACTTTCATATTATCAAAAAGAGGGAAGGGACTTGACTTGGGGTGGTGAACACACAATACAATATGCAGATGATGTTTTATAGAATTGTACACCTGAGACCTACATACTTTTATTAACCAATGTCACCCCAATAAAGTCAATACAAAATTAAAACAAAAATAAAATTTTAAAAAATGAATAATAGTTTTTTTTAAAAAAAAGAGGGAACAGTATTTTGCTTGCCTGTTTCACAAAAGCAGTTTGAAGCTGTGTAATGGCTGGTAAGAGCAGGACTTGGCCTAAGGCAGCATTTTGGCAGGTGGCGTAACTGTCCTGGGGTCAGCAGTGAGTTGCAGCATTCTCTCTTCTTCCCCTTGATCCAGTGGGATGATATCAGGTGCCACCGAGGGGGTCCCCTTCCCAGTCTCCGAATGCTCCTCTGCATTCAGTTTGCACATCTGTCATCTCCACTCCTCTCCCCCTTGTAGGCTCTGGAGCCATCGTTGCTGCCATCGTGGTGGTTGTCATCATCATCTTCGCCGTGGTTCTGATCTTGCTGAAGCTGTACAACAGGTATGGGATGTCCCCGCCTTTGGAACTGTCTGGGCCCTTCAGTGATGCCAGAATGAGTGGGAGCTAACACTGGTGGATGCCCATCATATGCCCAGCAGTATCCATGCGTCCATCATCAAATGCTCTAGCCCTTTGATATCTGTTCTACTATAGAAACTTCTTAGTGACCAGATATTTTTGTACTTGGAGAAATATTTTTTAAATATAATATGATAATGACAATGATGAAGGCCTTGAGCGCTGTAGCGAACACCTGTACATATATACAGGTAATGGAGGAATGTTTCAATTCTCTCCTGGGGAGTCCTCTACTAGGTTCTATTCAGTGAACCGTGGACATTTGGGGTGACAAATACTGGAATGCACGTACATGTGACTCTACTTTCTAGGACCAGATAAGAGGAAATAAAATAATATGACTCAACTGCATGAAGCACAAATTTTGTTTTATCACCTCTAGTCACAACTTTGCTAGAAGGCTGTCCTTTTCAGGAAAGAAAGAAAAATTAAAAGACTGTAAATACCACCACATCATGGAAGACCTGGAAGTCATTTTTAAAAAGATATTATAAAAGTGTATTTATTGGTAAGGAAAGCTATTTACAATATTGTCAAAGTTTAAGAAACAGTGTGTACAGTATAATCAGACACCTGGGTTACACACACTCACCCCAAGGAGGGTCGGAAGGAGACACAGCAGGGGGTTAACAAGCAGTGTGTCTGTATGGGATTGCTAGGTAGCTGGCTGTTGGTTTTTGCAGAGCAAGGGTCCATGCTTCCTTAGGAGTAGTAAACATGCATTGTTTTCATAATAAAATTAATATTATTTCTAATGGTAGATGACATAGATTCATTTCTTACTATGTGCCAGGCACGGTTGTAAGCTCCTTGTATGTATTAACTCATTTATACCTCACCACAACCTCCAAGGTGGGTACTACTGTTATCTCCAATGTTTTAGACATAAAACAGGCACAGGAAGATTAAATAACATGCCCAGGGTCACTCAATCCTAATTGCCAGAGTTGGGACTCAAACCCAGTCCATCTAATTCAAAGAAAGTACTTCCATCACTACATGTAATAATAATAATAATAATATAATATCAACAACAATAATAACAATAACATTAAATAAGCTATTTTTTTAAATCTTTGGGGTGTTACAATTTGAATCTGTCCCAAACCAGGAAGTGGCATCAACCCCCCGTGTTACCCTTCATTCCTCCCCATCGTCGCTGGAGCTCTAAACCCCTTTTCTAGCTTGTAATGTGGGTGGAGACTCCACTCACCCCTGCTTACAATGACGTTTGGTCTGTCACAACCAGGCAAGTCGTTTAACCTCTCAGTGCCGATTTTACCATCTTTCAAATGGAAGGGTCTCGAAGTGTGATGATTGTGTTATGGTTACACTGGAGAATGCCCTTGTTCTTGGGACTATTGAGGGGTAAAGTGGCATGATATCTGCAACTAACTCACAAATGGTTCGTGATTTAAAAAACAACAATTCTGTGTGTGTGTGTGTGTGTGTGTGTGTGTGTGTGTGTGTGTGTGTGTGTAAATGGGGAGAGGGGAGAGAAAGAAAGCCAATGTGGCAAACAGTTGACAACCAGTGGATTGTTTGGTGAAGGGTATTTGGAAATTAATTATACTGCTTGTGCAACTTTTCTGAGGATTTGAAATTTTTGAAAAGAATTATGATAGGGCAACAAGACAAAATATCCTGCAGACATTAGAATGAATGGTTGTTAATTACTGAATTTTATAGCATATGAAATGAAAGACAGCATATACGTTTTAAGTATATTCTCTTGTCAGTTATGTTAAAAGTTACTAAATATTTCTAGCAATAAACTTAGCAAGCATAAGGAGGCTGCAAATTTAACTCATGCTACCGAGAATGGAATGTCTTTGTTTCGTCTTGAATGCTCATTCATTAATAGGAAAAAGTTGAGTTAAAATATCTAATCTAAATTAGACAAAAAATTAAAGGGTCAGACTGATATTTAAGGTCCCTTTCGGTTGTGAACACTGTGGTTGGCAATTAAGCACCATGATTTCATGACGATCTACATTACTCTCTTGGCCTGAGCAGCAGGCGCAGAACCCATTCCCTGGGGTGTACGCGGGGAGACTCACCGTGCGTGCCTCTCTCATTGCAGGAAAATGAGAGCAAGGCGGGAGCTGGAGCCCAAGGGACCCACGCCAGCCTCCCCTCCTGCCCAGGGCCCCAGCAGCAGCAGCAGCCAACACCCTGCCACTGTGACCTTCAGCCCCATTGATGTCCAAGTGGAGACTCGGTGACCCCCACCCTGGTGCTACCTTGGCCACTGTCTGAAGAGCCTTCTCCAGTCAAGACCAAGAAGCACATTTCTCCTCTGGCAGCTTCACTACGAGTTCCTTCCCTTCACGTCAACAGGGGCATCTCATGCAATCCCTGATGCTTCAGGCAACCCCTAGCCCTATACTACCCCGCCCCGCCCCATCCCCACGGTGTCCATATCTCTGCTGCCACCTTACCAAAAAGCTGTGGCACACTCTTTTGTCATCTGAGGCGGTAGAGCTATGTTGGGAATCCAATGATGTGGGTATAGCTCCCTCCCCCCAAACACAATAGCTAGACAGACAGACAGCCCAGGAGTTTTCTGGTCAGGGGTCAGGGCGTGCTCACGAGAATGTCACAACTGGGTCATGTCAGAGTAAGGGCCATATCCACAGCTTTGCAGAGCCAACTATTCAATCCCATATTCAGGGGAACTAACTGGACTAACTAACCAGAAAACCAGCTCATTAATTGGTAATTTATTCCAGCACCAGATGACTGCTAGCTAGCTCAGGACGATTGATTGGTCAGCAAATTTTTCCCCCTTTAAGAAACGTTGAGGAGAAAAATGAATTCTCCAAAGATTTCTAATTCATTAGTAAAGAGTCAGATTAGAAGGAATAGGGTGGCCTTGAGAAACGGTGGCTTCTAGGACAAAAGCTTGTTGTAGTGCCCATGGGCCTGGAACAGCCTGGTAGCTGCCAGGGCCCCTCCTTCCCCTCTGGCAGAGTAACCCTGGCTCAGTGTCATTTCTTGGCTGCCCTCAATTTGCATTCTGAGCAGTCCTCAGTCTCTGGTTAACGCGTCCTCTCCGAGGACCCGTATTTGGACACTGATGAGATTACAACTCTGTTACCTATGCCCTTCCTAGTCACCTTGCAAAGATTCAGGACACACTCAAAGTACCTCATTCACAACTCATTTCTCTATAGAGAGCTGATCTCTTTGACTCCTCAACACGGACTATAATCTACTGAGGGGGAAAGCGTTTTGGAATTAAGACCTGCCTTCCAAGCCCTACTTCCTGATTGTGTGGCCTTGGAAAAGTGACTTGACCTCTCTGTGTTTAGTTTCCTGACCTCGAAGTGGGAATGATCACATCTGCCTCACTGGGTTACAATAGCAAGTCATGGTCTTTGTAAAGCAGCTCTGACTGCCTGGCACCAGCAAATGCTTAATAAATGGGAGCCAGCATTGCTATTATGATATTTCTTCAACTGCAAAACATATTTTTTTTACATTTTAATGATTCTGAAATCAGAATGTGTCTGAAAATTGATGGGTTCATTAATGTAGTTTTCTCTCTGGCTGCTTTTTAAATCAATTGAGCATCTTACAATTGAAGGCATCTTTGAAACAAGGTAATCAATCCTTATTCTGTTACAGAAAGAGACACACGCTGACATTTAACTTCAAATTCTAGGAATCTCTCCCTCTTGGGGTTAGAATCCATTTTGAGGGGAAATTGAGGATCAGGTTGGTAAGAGGACCGACCCCTGGGTCACACGGCTTATGTCATCCCACTAGAAAAATGCTCCTTTGAATATGTCTGGAAAAATAACTGGCAAATTCTTCCTCCCCAAACATATTTTTTCTGTGCTGTGTGTAAATATCCACCAAGTACCAGGCACGTTGCAAGGTGCTTTCACATAACTTATCTTACAAGATTTGTTTTTCCCAATAACCTTGGGGGGGGGAGGGTGTATTCTTTTTCCATATGCAGATGAGAATCTCAGACTCAAAGAGAAAAAGTACTTGTCCAAAGTCACAGAGCTAGTAAGTTGCAAAGACTCAAACCCAGGTCTCTTTGACTCCAAAGTCCATCTTTTTGTTGTATCACACTCTCCTCCACCATCCCGACTCAAAGAACATGGATTTGTCTGTGGGCCAAATAAGAGGACAGGCTTATCCGTGGGTCTGAGAGGAGGTCAGGGGTCTAGCTTCCAAAGCGAAAGTGGCAAAGCCATGTTGGTAGCCTCCTCTGAGCTTCCATGATTGTAGCAAGGGGAGCCCTTTCTAAACCCACCCACGCTCTAAGGATTCCTGCTTCCTTCCCCCACCACTTTGGCCCAAGGAGCAAGGCGTGGAACCAGAGCAAAGCCATTTCTTTAAGGACTTAAGTTCCAAATAGATGTTTTCTAAACTTACTCTGCTTTAAAAAAAAATGTTTTTGGCATGTCCCAGCCCCCAAACCAGACTCTTCTGCCCACAGTAGACTGGGCCTGGAATTACTAGAAGAGCTATCTTCTAGTATATGTTCTTTTGCTAAATGAAAGCTTGGAAATGGAGGAAAGAAGGGAAGGTAGAGAGGCAGAGGCGAGGGGGGGTGGGGAATAAAAGGATTTCAGTGTTTTGTTTTAACAGATAAAAGTCCTTTAAGGGCTCCTATGTGCAAGTTGAGGTGCTACTAAATATTAAGTCACAGTCCTTGCTGTCAAGGAGTCTCCAGCTGGTCTCCTGTGGCAGGGATCTTGCGATACATTTGTGTATTTTGTTTCTGACAGGTGCCTTTCCTAACTGAGCAGATGCTGCCTTATTTGGTCACTGAATCAATAAAAGATATTAAATGCTTAAAGGAAAATGTCTAAAAATAAAATTTTTAAATCAAACATTTGTTAAGTTGATTTCAATTAATTTTAGAGCTAGCAAAGATCTTTTCTAAAAACTTCCTTTTCCTGGCAATGTAAATAGGGTCCCAAGAGGAAGCCTGGGCCTTTTCAGGTACTGCATTCTCACTTTGAAAGAATGATGGGGAAAAAAAAAAAAAGAATGATGGAAAAGGTGGATTGCTATCAACAGACTGTTCAGCAAGTTTGGAAATTTGTTAACTTGATTAAATATTACAAAATCAATACCATTTGAAGGCCTGCTATTAGCCACCAGAGGTGCTGAGATGCCAAGGTTTGGGGACCCATGGGAGTATAAGAGACATTAGAGTGGAACCCAAATCACCAATAGTGATGTTTACCATTAACTAAGCTCTTACTGTGTGCCAGGCATATGTGTAAATGCAGCCTTAGTTAACAGTGCCAAATGGAGCTGAATTTTCTTGGTGCCCTTATCAAAAATTAATTGCCCATAAATATAAGGACTTATTTCTGGACTCTGAATTCTATTTCATTAACCTATATTTCTGTTCTTATGCCAATACCATACTGTCTTGATATGTAGTAAGTTTTAAAATCTGGAAGCATAAGTTCTCCAGCTTTTTTTTCAATCCGACATCTTTTTTTTATTTTTATTTTTCAAGATATTTTAGCTATTCTGGGTCCCTTACATCTCCACATGAATTTTAGAATTAGCATGTCAATTTGGGGAGGGGGGGAAAGCAGCTGAGATTTTGAGAGGTATTGCGTTGAACCTGTAGGTTGTTTTGGCAGTGTTGCCATCCTAATAATATTAAGTCTTCTGATCCATGAGCATGGAATATCTTTCCATTTATTTTGATCTTTTTTAAATTTTTCAGTGAAATTTTATAGTTTTCATTGTACAAGTCTTGCACTTTTTTGTTAAATTTATTCCTAATATTTTATTCTTTTTTGAAACTATTACAAATAGAATTGTTTTCTTAATTTTCTTTTCAGTTTGCTCATTGCTAGCCATTCTTTTTTGTTGTTGTTATACTTTTTTTGTTTTATTTATTTTTTATTTATTTATTTATTTTCTATTCATTTATTGCTAGTCATTTTTACATATTGATTTTGCATCCTATGGCTTTGCTGAATTGTTTATTAGCTCTACGTTTTTTTCTGTAAAATCTTTTTTTTTTTACCTATTGCTTTGAGAGAGAGAGGAAGGGGGAGAAGAGAGAGAGAGAGCAAGCGAGAGGGAAACACTGATCTGTTGCTCCACTGATTCATGCATTTATTGGTTGCTTCTTGTATGTGCCCTGACCAGAGAGCGAACCCCCAACCTTGGCGAATCAGGACAATGCTCTAACCAACTGAGCTACCCAATCAGGGCCTATAAAATCGTTAGGGTTTCTACATGACGTCATCTATAAATTGGGATAATTTTAGTTCCTCCTTTACAGTTTGCCTAATTATTCTGGCTAGAACTTCCAGTACTATTTTGAGTAGAAGTGGTGGGAACAAACATCTTTGTCTTCTTCCTGATCTCATAGAATTTGTTGTGTAGCAGGAAAGACAAACAATTAAACAAACGACCATTATTTTTGAAATAGGAAGTTCAGGGTGTTATGTAACTCAGTCCAGGCATTGGTGGGTAAGAAAGAAGGCCCCCAGAAGAAATAACATCTAAACCAAGAGTGGTAAAGATTGGGTAGAAGTGAGTCAGGGAAGAGCGAGAGCAGAGGAAGGGAGATAAAGAGAGCCCTGTTGGAGAGGGATTCGGCACAGCAGATGTCCAAGGGAGCAGTGGGAGATGGACTGGGAAGAGAAGAGAGGCTCCCATATAAAGAATCTTCAATGGCTGGCTATTTTAAAGGCAATGGGGAGCCATTGAAGGTACCTGAGCATTGATGTGAAAAAATGAAACCTGTGCTTTAAGGAGCGCAATCCTGCTACAATGTGCAGAATGGATTGGTGTGGGAGAGACTGGAGGCTGGGAGAGCAATTTAGTCTATTGCGAGAAGGAACAGGCACATCTGTGTGTCTGTTAGTTTTAAAATGCCTTTTCTAAATACCCTCTAATTGTCAAGTTTTGTTCTTTTTGCTTTTGAAAGCAGCTATTTGTGGGTGTGCAGTAACCCAACAAAAATGTCTCCAGGAATCGTCTCAGGCCCACTGGCTGGGGGCACACAGCAGCAGCATTGTCTAAGCTCTGTAGCCCTTTGTCCCAGGACACCCATTCCCTGCACAAAAACTTTCCTGGCAAAGCACACTGCTGTGGTTCAGCAGCTACTACTGTCCCAGACTCTGAATGTCTGCCCACGTTTGGGAGAAGCAGGTGGGAAACAGACTGGTTCGATTCCCTGTCAGGGCACATGCCTGGGTTGTAGGCTCAATCCCCAGTGGGGGCATGCAGGAGGCAGCTGATTGATGTCTCTCTCTCTCACTGGTGTTTCTATCTCTCTATATCTCTCCTTTCCTCTCTAAAATCAATTTAAAAAAACACACACAGACTTTTAAAAAACACAAAAAAACCCTTGCATTTAAAAAAAAGAATTAACCAATAAATGCGTAAAGAAGTGGAACAACAAATCGATGATCGATGTTTCTCTCTCTCTCTCTCTCTCTCTCTCCCTTTCTCTCTCTGAAATCAATTTTAAAAAACCACCATCCCAGAGATATCTTTAAAAATGAAAGAAACAAAGAAGCAGCTCTGGCTGATGGGGCTCAGTTGGTTGGTGGTGTCCCATGCACTGAGGGGTTACTGGCTGGATTCAGTGTCAGGGCACATGACTGGGTTGTGGGCTCGAGGGCAAGACCCCCATTCTTAACTCTGAGGTTTGAGAGACAGGACTTTGGTAGCTTATCTGACTCTTAGAAGAGAAAGCTGGGGGCTTGGGTGTGGACTGTATGGAGAAGGAGCCTCTGGAGGATGTGATAAACATTGGCCTTTCATTGTAGAGGTCTGCAAAGATTTACCACGGGAAACCAGTAAAGGAACATAAATTATCTCAAAATCTAAAGCAGAAGATTCTGGACATAGAATCAGCCCTTGGGGTCTTAGAGAAAAATCAAAACAGTGCTTCAAAAGTGAGGTTCCCTATCAGAATTTCCTGGGGCTAATTATTTAAAATGCAGATTCCTGCATTCTACAGAGATCTGAATTCTGGGGGTGGGGGCCAAGAATCTGCATTTTAAAAATGTGGCTTGCAAACTCACCTTCTTGAGGAACTTGGAGTGAAGCAGTAAGAACTGCCCAGGTATATGTGGGGAAATAGTGTGCAAAGGCTTGACGTAAATTCTACCTTTGAAAGTCTTTTAAATATTCAGGGGAAATGAATAGTCAGCCTCTAGGAAAAAATGATAACTCCTAGGTGTCAAAGCTACAGAGTGTCTAAGGCGTACAGTGAATTGTTTCACATCCACTTGACAGCTTTAACATTAGAAACGGAACAGACCAGAGGTAGCCTGTAAAAAAAATTTATATTTTTAGTTTTTGTTTGTTTGTTGTTTTCTTTTTTATTGTTTTGTTTTTCTTTTTTAAAAATATGTTTTTATTGATTCCAGAGAGAGGAAGGGAGAAGAAGAGACAGAAACATCAATGGTGAAAGAGTCATTGATTGGCTGCCTCCTGCACGCCCCCTGCTGGGGATGGAGCCTGCAACCCAGGCATATGCCCTGACTGGGAATCGAACCTCGATCTCCTGAATCATAGGAGGATGCTCAACCACTGGGCCATGCTGGCCCAGCTGTTTCTGTTTTTCTTATTTCATTTGTCATTTTTAGTGTTTTACATATATATTTTTTTATTTTTTTTTAAAAAACACATTTTTAACTATAGGCTTATTTAACCCAACAAAAGATTATCCAATATAAAATATCTAATCTACCTATTTCATACTAGTATTCCTATTAATGCATACTACGTTTACACATACCTTTTGGGGATGGGGTTAAAGGCCACAGTATCTTAACCTGTAGGTGGATGGATGCCTGTGATAGTCCATTAGTTGCCTTGTAGGGATGGAAGCTCTTCACTCTTTTCCAGCTGCTGCCCGGGTGTTAGGAGAGTGGAGGAATGACAGGCACTCCTGCTGTGGAAGCAGATGTCATGGAGGTATGAGAGCTCAGCCTTCTTATGCTCTTTAGTATAAAAAGGGGAGAGCACCCATTTTGTCAATGGTTTCCCTAGAGGTGGTGTTACTCATACCCTTGCTATATATGATTAGCTATAAGCAAGTAGTGATGTTTTACTCATTTCTAGTAACAAGTGGTGGCCAAAGAGGTAGTTATCCTGAGAGGGTAGATCGCCATCTAGTGATTTGTTATTAGACTAGGAAAGTAGGAAATTCAGAAAATTCCAGATTGCCACTTGTGTCTTATGTATTTGACATTTACTTATGTATAAACAACTAGAAATCTTATAGTTTGATATCTTGACATATTAATGATAAATTCAACTAAGCTTTTTTTTTTTCTTATGTTTTTATTGATTTCAGAGAGAGGAATGGAGAGGAAGAGAGAGATAGAAACATTAATGATGAGAGTCATTGATTGGCTGCCTCCTGCACACCCCCTGCCGGGGATCAAGCCCAAAACCTGGGCATTTGCCCTGATAGGGAATCAAACCGTGATCTCCTGGCTCATAGGTGGGTGTTCAACCACTGAGCAACTTGGGCTGGGCTCAACTAAGCTTTTATATTCCTTTATTGCCCAGAGATTTCTGGCCCTTATGTAGTTAATTTCATAGTGAATCTAATGATTTACAGAATGGGAAAATAGTAAATAAAAGTGTCCTGCAATTATCATCAACAATGGAATAAATATGGAGAAATTTAGGAATCATAAAGCATTTATTATCAAAAATGTGACGAATGCTGACTGCAGAAATCCTCTAATGCTGAGAAACTATTATTCCTGTACTATAATACCAGACTTAAATCAACTACTAAAATTTTTAATAATAAAATTGTAGCTACACTCATGCCTGTTGCCAAAATTTATATGTTCTTGATAAAGGTTTACTCTTGTATCCCAAAAGTTTATTCTATGATGGAAATCTTCAGCTTTGGCAGAATATTGTTTTTAACACTAGAGTATTGTGCATTTGGCCAAAATGTGTTTTTTCTGCACATCTACTTGGAACCTATTTGCCAAACTCTGGTTTGGATACTGACTATAAATAGAAGAGAAAGACATAGTTCCTATCTTCAAGTAATTTTTCTTGTGGGGGACAGGAATAGAGATGAGCATATATATTAGAATATAGTGGAGCCTGGCTAGCGTGGGTGGTTCAGTGGTTGAGCATCTACCTATGAGCCAGGAGGTCATGGTTTGATTCCCAGTCAGGGCACATGCCTGGGTTGCAGGCTTGATCCCCAGTGTGTGGAGTGCAGGAGGCAGCCAATCAAGGACTCTCATCATTAATGTTTCTCTCTCCCTCTCCTTTCCTCTCTATGAAATCACTAAAAACATATTTAAAAAAAAAAAAAAAAAAGTTGGGCAGGCGCACAGGGCCCACAATTTTAGGTAGGGTGGCCAGAAAAGACCTCACTGAGATTATGACATTTGCACAAAGGACTGAAGGAAGTGAGGGAGTGAGCCATGTGGCTATCTGAGGTAAAAGAGTTGCAGGCATTAAGAGAGTTCCTGACATCAAGGCCAGAGTGGCTGGAGCAGAGTGAATGACAGGGAGAGAAGTTGGAGATGAGGTCAGAGATGTCTGGGGTTGATGAACAGATCACATAGAGCCAGAAGTGGGCCACTGTAAGGCCTTGGGTTTTTATACAGTGAAAAGTCAGTGTGTTATAGACTACTCACCACCTCCTAAAGTGAGACTCCACATCACACTGATGACACTTCGGGAATTCCAGCTCATCCTACTTTAGAAGAATCAACCAACGACCTTTCTAGTCCAGTCTCAAATCCCATTCTCTTGTCTCCCTTAGATCAGGCAGGGAGAGAAACTTCCATACCCTAACCTAGGATTAGAGTACAACCATTATCAGCAGCAAGCAGTTACTGAAGAGAGACCATAAAAGATTTTAGGGATGGAAGTTACAGAATATTAAGAAGCTAGGAAAATTCCAGGACAAGTGGAAAAGGGAAACTGAAACAGATAGTTGAACAGCAGTTTGCAGCCACCTAGTAAATCCCATCTTCCCTAAACGAAGGACACTTAAGAGTAAATGGTTTGCACTTCTCCTCCCCAACCAGAGGGTAAATAGCTTAAATCACCCAACTCAGGGAGACAGATAACAGAAATCCAGTTAGTGCCATTAGCCAACCACACCCAAGGAGAATAAACTTCATTTGGTAAGTCAGCACAAAGCTGATGAATAGTCTATTGATCTGCCCCTAAGACCTCCCCTAAATGCCCAGCCTTTAAAATCCCTGAAAATGAAGGTCCCAAAGTGCTCTCCCTCCAGGGAGCACACCCATGCCATTCCCTTCCATTCCCACTCTCCTTCCCTGACAGGCATGTGTCCCCTCACCTCTAAGGGATCCCATGAGACTTGCAACCAGGGGAGCAATGGGCAGCAGCAGCTTGTCCTGGGCTAATTCCCTGAACCTGTCTCCAAGGGCCCCTTTTCTCTGACTTCCCAGTGACATGGTCTGACTTACATTTTAGATTTATTTAGATGATCACATAAGCAGTGAATGTGAATAAATGAATGAGTGAAACCAATCCACCAATCAATCAGGGCAAGAAAAAAACAGAACTAGTAGGCTTTTACTCAACTTGGGAACAAGAAACATTAGAAATCACCTCTTAAAAAGCAGTGAATCTTCTGATTCACTTTCTAACTACATTAAAGACATAAAGACCCAGATGAGGTGCTTGCACTGTTTGCTGCAGGTCCTCCTTGGGCTTGCATCTCCTTAAGAGGGGCAGGGGAAAGACTTGAGCTTGTGGGGGAAAAAAGTAGCTGCCTCAGCATATTTTTCAGTGTGGGCTCTTCTGGATAGAATCAATGGTTTAACATGTCAAAGAACACTCTCTGGTAGGGCTGCCTTTGGTGACTGAGCCTTAAACTCTTACTCATACATTCATTCAACAAATATTGAGCTTATTAAGAATGTGCTAGATACTGTTCTAGACCCCAAGGCTTTAATGGTGAACAGGATGGACAAGATTCTTGCCCTCATAGAGATTTTTTTTTTTTCAAATATATCTTTATTGACTTCAAAGAGAGGAAAGGAAAGGGAGAGAGAGAGAGAAACATCAATGATGAGAGAGTCATTGATCAAGCCTGCAACCCGGGCATGTGCCCTGACCAGGAATTGAACCCTGATCTCCTGGATCCTAAGTCAATGCTCAACCGCTGAGCCACACCCAGCTGGGCGAGATTTTTTTAAAAATAGATGCAAAGATAGTAAGCATATAAACAGGATAGATAACAGTATCAGGCACTATTAAGCACTGTGAAGGAAAATAAAGCAAGGGAGGATAAAGTGATGGGAAAAGGGTATCTGCTATTTTTGGAAAGCTGGTCAGAAAAGGCTTGTCTGAGGAGGTGACATTTGAGTCACCTCTTAGTCACTTTAGGCTTATCAATATACAGGGAAATAACTGACTTTCAAAACCTAAACTGTTCATAATTAGACTAGTAGTTCTGTAGTCAGTGTGGCTACAGCTCAGAAGTGAGAAATGGGGAGAGGGAAAGGACTGGCCCATGTGGTGAGTCTGGAGAAGGGAGCAGTAAACAAATCAAAAAGGGCTAGGTTATACAACTAGTTAAAGCAACTAGTTTGGGCCTCCTCTGGATAACAATTGGGAAGCACTGAAGGATTTTAAACTAAGGAGTGAAAGGACCAAGATTATCTTCTTAGATAATCACTCTGGATATAGAGTGGAGACATCAACCCAGAAAGTAGGCAAAATGGTTGATTGGTTGTTGCAATGATTCAGACAATAATGTGGGCTCTTCTGGATAGAATCAGTGGTTTATTCCAGGCAATGGGGCTAGAAGGAAGTCGATATGTTACAAGTTATTAAGAGAGACAAAAAGGCAAGATTTGGTGGTTGTAGATTTCGAGGAAGAGAATAATAATTACAGGAAGAAAGGTGGGCTCATTCGTTGAGAAACACAGGGTCGAGGCAAGTGGGGGAAGTTGAATTTGTTTTGGGGCATGTTGAGTTTGAGGTGCCAGTAGGAAGGCATTCAAGTATATGTCAGCAGGAAGTTAAAAACATAGGTCTGGGGCAGACCTATACTTGAGATATATAGGCTTGGGAGATGAAATAATAATTGCAACCAAGAGAGAACAGGCAGGTCCCTTTTGTCAAGGGAAAACAGAAAAGGGTCAATTATAGAACCACAAGGAAAACCAGCATTTACAGCATTGGCAGCAAAAGAACGGAGACAGTGAAGCAAGGATATAACAGAATGATTGATCAGAACCCAGAGAACACAGAGCTGTGGGGCATGGTGATTTCTTAAATCCATCTGGTCAAGTGGCTTGTTCTGTGGAAACCAGTCACTTCCCCGTCTTTCACCCAATGACAAAGATTTCATTTAGTCAGCAAATTTTATTGGGCCTATACTATGTGCCACACACTCTTCTAGGTGCTAGGGACACATCAGAGAACAAAAAAGAAAAAGGCCCTGACTTTAGGGAGCTTACGCTCTAGCATGGGGAACAGACAGTAAGCATGCATTAAAATAGGTAAACGAAAAAGAAAACAAACATAAAAATAGAGTAGATTAGGAGGCATCAGGGTTAGAGCGAAGGGTATGTGAGCAATTTCCAATGGGGCAGCCAGGATAGGTCTCATTGAGTAGGTGACATCTGAGTAAAAACTTTAAATTTGCCAAGCAGGTAACTGGGGGCAGGGCATTCTAGGCAGAAGTTATGACCAGCACAAAGGGTTTGAAAGAGAAGCAAGCTTAGGAAGTTCAAGCAGTGAACAGTGTTGGGGTACTGGGAGACGAAACCCAAGAAAAAATGGGGGAGGGGTGTATCAGGTAGTGTTTTGACTTTTGCTCTGAGAAAATGAGGAGCTGTCAGAAGGTTTTGAGCTTAAGAGTGGACGTGTCCAAGGTTTTCTAATAGGGTCACTCTGGCTGCTGCATTAAGAACAGACGCTGCCCAGGCGGCTGTGGTTCCATGCACCAAGAGGTCAGGGCACATGCCCAGGGGGCAGATGGATGTTTCTTATCTGATGTTTCTCTCTCCCTTTCTTTCTCTAAAAAAATAAAAACATGTATTTAAAAAAAAAAAAAAGAATAGATGCTGAGTGGCAAGAACAGTCAAAAGGCCAGTGCAGAAGTTCAGGCAAAAGATGATGGTGCCCTGAAGAGCATCAGTGGGTGGGTCTCTTCATGGTTTGGAAGTGGGAGGTAAGAGAAAGAGTCAAGAACACCAAGGCCGTGCCCTAAAGGAAAGAGACTGCCATCGTCTGAGGCAGAGGGGACTTTGGGGGGAGCAGGGGGGAGAGCCGGAGGAATCAGGAGTTGGGTTCCCGGTCATGTTGCATTAGTGACCTCTTTCCAAGTGGAAATGTGAAGCAGGAAGTTGCCCCTACGGATCTGAAGTTCGGGAGAGAAGTCAGAGCTGGAGATGAATGGAAGTCGTCAGCACATGGTTGGTCTTTACAGCCAGAGTGAACGAACAGATCGTTTCAGGTGTGTCAAGTGCAGGGCGGAAAAAGCAGGAAAGGGAGTCGACTGCTAGTGTGTCGCAGGGGGAGGTGTGATCCTTTAGAAGAGATCGCCCGAGAAGGGACACGTGCTTTCCCCCAGGAAAAAAGAAAAAAGAAAGCACTTAGCGGGATTCTGGCAAACTGCACCCAATGCTGAAGGCCCTCACGGCCAGAGCGGGGAGGTGAGGAGGCCGCGCCGGGCAAGCCGGGGGCGCCCTGGATGCCCGTCGGCTTCTCCGTCCGAGCGCTGCCCGGGGGCCACGGCTCCCATCAACTTCCTGCCCGGTAGCGTGGTTCCCCGGCAGCAGAAACCGAAACTTCTCTAATGGACCTTTCCAGCTTTTTCCAAAAACCAGTGAGTTGTGGGGAGACACGAGGAAGCCCGAGAAACTGGGTCGGAAGGCAGACTTCATTGTACTACGGAGCCCGACCTCTTTTTCCATCCGATCTTAACAATTGGTGAACTCGTAAAACCACTACAACGACACCTTTTATAGTGACAGGGGAAGCTGCAGGCTCCCCTTCGACGTACGGGCTGCCTCTTCCTAGCGTCACTCTGAGGTAACAGCCTTTCTCTTCAATCCCTCCCCGGAACCCCCTGGGCGGGAGGCCTCCGACACTACGGGTCGAAGGACGGGTCAAGTCGCACTGTGCGAACGAGGCTGGTCACGCGCCACAAAAGGTTTCGTGGGGCGGGGCGATCCGACGACTCTCTCTCCCCTGCCCCTATTGGTTGCGGTCGCGAGGCTCTCATCCCCGACTGGATGCTGGGGAGCCTCGGAGCTCGGCTGCAGCCCGCCCCTCGAGTGCGCTTGCGCACGTTAGAAGGGCGCTCGCCGCACTGAGCAAGCGCGGCCTCGTGTCCGCCGGAGGAGCGAGTGGTGCAGCGCGCGCAGCGTCCAGGCGCTCAGCTTCCCCTGCCCGTCCCGCCCTCCGTCGCGGCGGCGCGGTGCACCTTGGGATAGGGAGCGATCTCCGAGCGAGGCAGCAAGATGGACGCGGGATTCTTCCGCGTAAGTAGAAGCGCGGGGATCTGGGGTGCGCTGAGGGCCTTATTGCGAAGGCCCGGCAGAAGGCCTAAACTCGGGGCGGGGTGGCCACCGAGGAGGAGGCATCGAAGATTCTTAGGTGCCAGCGGACGGTCTCCCCCCGCCTTGCGGCGGAGACCGGTGCGCCCCTGCGCAGTCTCCTCCTTCGGGATCGTCCCCCCCCCCCCCTACGCGGCGGCGACGGTCGCCGGAAAATGGCGGCGGGAATGGGCCCGAACGGTACCTTGCCGCCCGCCTGTCTGGCGGGGCCTGCAGGCTAATCCTTGCGGGCCGCCGGGTTCTGGGGCCTAGCGGAGCCGCTAGGAGGAAGTCCCTAGGGGGAGGCCGGAGGGCAGCCCCGAGGTGACTGGCCGCCGGAGTACCCTGGAGAGGATAGTTTTGGGAATATCGACCCAGGAGAGCGTGTTAGAGGGAGAGGACAGGAAACAGCGTTGTGCGCCTTCAGTGGGGAAAGCCGGCACCGGCTCCCCCCGCCCTCCCCCCCCTTCCTACCCCTTCGCGAAAGCATCGAGTCAGAGTTCTTGGGAGCTCCCGCCCAATTTGATACCCCTTCAGGGAGGGGAACTAAAGATAATTTGTAGTTGGAGCGTTTGAATCTGAAACTATTGAGGCCCGAGGGTGCAACAAAAAGTGTGCGCGGGTGTGGAGGGAAGCAGGGGCGTGGGGTGGATCAACTCTCCTTCCCGCTCGCTCAGTTCCCGGGTTTGTTTTACTCTTGAAGTCCGCTGGAAAAGGTGCTTCTTACGTTCTCCCCGAGCTGCGCGCCCATCACCTGCAGGCGGGGATGACTGCCTCGCTGTGGTTGGTCCTCAGGGCCCAGATTGTATCAGGCTCGTGCTGGAGCACATTTGTCCCCATAATCCACTCCTGTAGGAAATGAACACCCAGGGGAGATCTAGATGGGTGGGAAGTCACGCTAATAGGATTAGAGCTTCCAGATTGTTTTAGTGCAGAATGGACCATATAGAGATCGGTTCAAAATCTGTACTTTGTGTAATGTAGGTTGGTCCTTTCTGCAGTTTTTAAGTGTGTTTTTAAAGGAAAAGTTGGAAGGGGGGAAGACTGGGGCTTTATTAAGATACCTGACATTGAAATTGTTCTTTAATCGGCTTTTAATGTGCCAACTGTTTTTTTTCTTTCACCAAAAGTTGCAATATTGTTCCATGCATTTGACTTAAATCAGCCAGCTAGTTGACTGTCCTTAGGTTATGCAAACAGTACTGTGTGTATGTGATGATAGTTTCAATTGAGAGAGCTTATCAAGTTTTCACACTGCTGATGAAAACTCTCCATTTTGCATTTTCCATCAAAGTATTATGTAGTAAATACTATTTCCTGTGGTCTAAATGTAGTATTTTAAAACAAAAGCCTGTTCTTTTGATATTATTTCCCATGGAAAGGAGTTCCAATAGAAAAAGAGCAAGGTGGTTGATAAATTTAAAAATGAAGTTTGCGTTTGGTGTTGGTAAAAATCTGGAAGGAGCGGGTGCAGTTTTTTATACACTGCCTACAGTTTCTTAGAGGGATTGACTAAAATTAAGCTCTGAGTTAAAAAAGACTTTAGGGCAGTTATCTTTTTAGTACACTGCCGATCAGATAGTAAAGTGAAATTTTCAGTTAAGGTAAAAATGATAGCTTTTATTTGCTGGACTTCTGCCACATGCCAGTTACTGTACATATATCATTTCTGATATATACAGCCCTGTAAGGAAACATCCTCAGAAAGGTTAAGTAACTTGCTTGTTTATATGGCTTAAGTAATGGCAGAATTTCAATTGTAATCCAGGTACTTAACCTTCCCAAGCAAAATTTTCTTGATAATTTTCCAGAGAATAGTGCCAGCTCCTTGAACCAGTCAGATTTCATATCACATGGGCCAGTTTTTTCATACTTAATTGGGCCAGTAGGAAGGACAAAATGCAGACCAATTAGTGATCACTTGATGGTCTAATGTAGTATTTGTAAATTCATTTTTCCAAATTCTTTGCTGAAATGAAGTTTTTAAAGGTAAACCTGTATTTTTTCGTGCACTCCAGATTGTTAAAGTTGCGGGAAAGTAACACAACACAGACCTAGCATGTTCTTTTTTCCTTTTCCCCATTTATATGTGTTGCCACAATATTTTGCAAACATGCTACTGACTTTCAGAAGAGAATGGAACTTAACGATCTTGTTTGAAAGGATATATATTAATCATAGTAAATTTTTTAGTGTTTTAATTTAAACAGAAAAGCCTTAAGGGTCTTAGCATAGAAAAAGGTATAAAAAGATAAACATCAAACTTAACTTGGTTGTGGGGGAAAGCGTTAGCATTTTGC